>NW_025334898.1:2400000-3000000 GCF_020171115.1 Neogale vison | reverse complement strand
GCCCAGTCATCCATCCTTAGAACCCTGCTCTGGAGTCATTCCGTATGGGAGGTCCTGGAGCCATCCAATAGGTCTCAATTGTCCTGCAGAAGGAATCTTCGCAGTTTGGATCTTCCCACAACTCCCTTCGAAGGAAAAACTCCATGGCCTCATGATCGACCCCCATAATGAAGAAACCACGATGGACAGAAACTCCAACCTGAGCCAACATCTGGTCCTCGCCCTCACTTGAGATGCACGTGATCTTGATTCAGCTCTGCAGGGTGTGTCTGCTGTGCCCTCGCCTGGAAACCTAAGCCTAACTTGTGTTCACAGACTTCCGTCCACACACTCCTGTCCCACAAGCCCTCCTGTTTGGCAATTCCGGAGCCACAATGCAGCACTCTGCCTGCCCTCCAGAAGAAAAACGTTGCTTTATGGGGCTACCCAGAAACCCCAAATGAGGATCAACCTGCACGCCACTCCACTGTACTCTAATTATACAGTCTACCCTGGGCATTAATGCCCTGTCTGACACAGCTTGAGCCCGGCCTCCCGACCAACACCCAGATAGCTAGTCACACACTGAGCACATTGGACCCGCCATGGCCTTAGTTTGTCATCTCTTCCCAACCTCGATTTTCAGGCTTCAGATCCTAGACTTTATCTCCCATCACTGCCCAAGGATGAATGTGATGCAGAAATCAGAACTCCTCCTTCTCCATGGCAAGAAAGCTTGTGGTTGGCATGTTGTCCCGTTCAGTGTAGGAGAAACCAGAGTGGCCCATGAGGCTCTGCCAATGCTTGAAGGCCGTGTTTGGCACAAACACGCATTGTGACCCTCAGAGTGAACTCTGTCCTCAAGTGAGGCCTCTCTGTGACTGGACCAAGAGTCCACATATGGGGGTTGCCATGCCATTAAGCCCCCATTATTAACCAGAACTCAGATTGTCCAGTTGCCCCTCCCCATCCTATGTTCTGGAATCCCCCATTTGGTGGGACACCTGAGGTATAAAAACAGAAAAGACTTATCCCATCCCACAGAATGAAGCCAAACACTTGGGATACGGCTAAATTTCTAGAGAGGGATACACGTCCATTTCCCATGAGGCCACCCTAACATTCCATGGCCATTGTTGACAAAAAATCCAGAAAAAAGCCTCAGCAAGTGCCTTACACTCGCTCTCTGTTCATATCCGAAGAGTTCTCCTCACAGTCTGTATATCGGCCCTGCCTAACCTAGCTCCCCAAGCCTATTCCGAGTTTGTGTTTTCAGACTTATGTCCCTACAGCCCTGGCCCACACACCCTCTGGGCTGGGGACCCTAGAGCCCAACTCAGGACTGTGCCTGCCCTCTCCAAGGGAATTCTGCCCATTCTATTGGCCACAACCATACAAATTATAGGAACCTCCAAAATCCCCGAAGTTATCCCAATGGTGTAGGTAGTCCTGGACAAACAGGGGCGATCTGCCACCAGCAGAACAACTCCTTCCACTCAGACCCATAGGCAGATATGACCAGAGAAAAAACATTGAACCAGACAGGCCCCTAGGCCCTAATCGGATCCATTGCTTTGGTTTCCAGTTATCTCACCCCAGATGCCTGGTTTCCTATACCAGCATATGTAGTTTCCTGAGGCACCGATCAGAACAAATGTCATCTCCATATGTTCAACGTGCTCTGTGGAACTGTGTCAAAACCTCCGGTTAGGAGAATCCTTCAGGGCCCCAGTGCTACCGCCCCATTTTATGGTCTCCATAGACACAAACCCACAATATTATTCATCTGCAGGATAGTCCATTTCATCACAGCATCCTCGGTTGCTTTTCCAGAGCCAGCAGATAGAACCTGTCTTTTGCTAGAAGACAATTAGAATGCGAGATGGTCTGCCCAGACATCCATCCTTAGAACACTGATCTGGAGTCGTTTCCTATGGGATGTCCTGGAGCCATCCAACAGGTCTCATGTACCACAGATGGAATCCTTGAAGATTGGAGCATCTCACAATTCCCCTCATGGAAAAACCTCAGTGGACTCCTGATGCCCCCCATTCATGAAGGGGCCATCATGGAAAGAAACTCCAATGTGAGCCAACGTCTGATCCTCGTCCTGACTTCAGATGCACGAGATCTCAAATCAGCTCTGCAGAGTGTGCCTGCCTTGCCCTCTTCATGAAACCTAAGACTAGCTTTTGCTCTCAGATTTTCGTCCTCACACTCCTGTCCTAAAAGCCCTCAAATTTGGGAATTCTGGAGACACAATGCAGCAATCTGCCTGACCTCCAGAAGAAAAACGTTGCCTTACGGGCCTACCCAGAAACCCCAAGTGAGAATCAACCTGCAGGCCGCTCAACTGTACCCCAATTATACAGCCTACCCTGGGCACAAATGCCCTGTCTGACACAGCCTGAGCCCAGACCTCCTAACCGATACCCAGACAGGTGGCCGCACACTGAGCACATAGCACCAGCCATGGCCTTAGGTTGTCATCTCTTCCCACCCTCGGTTTTCAGGCTTCAGAACCTAGACCTTATCTCCAATCACTGACCAGGGGTGAACATGATGCAGAAATCAGAACTCCTCCTTCCCCATGGAAAGAAACCTTGTGGTTGGAATGTTGTCCAATGTACAGTGTAGGAGAAAACAGCATGGAACATGAGGACCTGTCCATGCTTGAAGGCAACGTTGGGCACAAACATGCATTGTGACCCTAAGAGAGAGCAGTGTTCTCAAGTAAGTCCACTCAGTAGCTGGAACAAGAGCCTGCATATGTGGATTGCCATGCCCCAAGGACCTAAGTCTTAACCAGAGGTCGAGCTTTCCAGTCCCCCTCCCCAAGGCTCTGCTCTGGAATCCCTCTTTTGGTGGGACACCTTAGGTTAAAACAAAAACAAAAACAAAACAAACAAACAAACAAACAAATAAAAATAGAAAGCATTCCTCCCATCCCACAGAATAAGCACAAAATCTTGGGATTGGGCCAAACCCCAAAGAGGGAGACTTGTCCATGGCCCATGAGGCCACCCCGACATTCCACTGCTATCCTTGACACTAAATCCAGAGACAAAATCCTGAGCAAGCGTCTCACACTCGCCCTTTCTTCATATCCCAAAGAGTTCTCCACACGGTCTGTATTTCGGGCCAGCCATGCATTCGTCACCAAACCTAAGCCGAGTTCGTGTTTTCAGACTTCTGTCCCCAAAGTCCTGGCCCACAAACCCTCCATGCTTGGGCCCCTGGAGCCACACCTCAGGACTGTGCCTGCCCTCTCCAAGGTAATTCTGCCAATTCATTGACCACCACCCTACAGGTTAGGAGAAACCTCCAAAGTCCCTGTTGCCATCCCAATAGTGTTGCCACCCTCGGACAAATAGGGGCGATCTGCCACCAGCTGAGCAACTACCTCAACTCAGACCTGGTGACAGATGTCCCCAGAGAAGAACATTAACCGGAGGGGCCCCTAAACACTAATCAGATCCATTGCCTTGTTTTCCAGGTATCTCTCCCCAGAGGTCTGGTTTCCAGTACCACCATATGGGGTTTCCTGAGGCACCAATCACAACAAATCTCATCCCCACATGGGAAACTTGCTCTTTGGAGCTGTATCTAAACTTCCAATTAGAGCAATTCTTCAGGGCCCCAGTGCCACTGCCCCATTACAAGGTCTCCATGGACACAAATCCACATTATTATTCATCCTCAGGAGAGTCCATTTCAACTCAGCTCCCTTGGTTACTCCCCCAGAGCCAGCAGATCGAAACTGCCTTGTTGCTAGGAGACAATTGGAATGTGATCATGCTGCCCAGGCATCCGTCCTTAGAACCCTGCTCCAGAGTCATTTTATATGGGACGTCCCAGAGCAATCTAACAGGTCTAGACTGTCCCGCAGAAGGAATCCTTGCTGTTTGGAGCATCTCACAACTCTCATCATGGGAAAACGCACATGGCCTCGATGCCCGCCACCACTTCATGAAGGGGCCATCATGGACAGACACTCCTACGTGAGCCAACATCTGATCCTCGCACTGACTTCAGATGCCCGAGATCTTGATTCAGCTCTGCAGAGATTTCCTGCTGTTCCCTCGCCCCGAAACATAAGCCTAGCTTGTGTTGTCATATTTCTGACCTCACACACCTAGCCCTCAGCCCTCCAGTTTGGGAATTTAGTCCCACAATGCGGCACTCTGCCTGCCCTCCAAAAGAAAAACTTTTCACTACAGGGCTACCCAGAAACCCCAAATGAGGATCAACCTGCAGGCCACTTGACTATACCCCCATTATACAGCCTACCCTGAGCACTAATGCCCTCTGTAACACAACCTGAGCCTGGACCTCCTAATTGACACCTAGACAGCTGGCTGCTCACTGAGCACTTTGGACCCGCCATGTCCTTAGCCTGTCATCTCTTCCCAATCATGGTTTTCAGGCTTCAAAACCTAGACATTATGTCCATTCACTGTCCAGGGGTGAACGTGATGCAGAAATCACAACTCCTCCTACCCCATGGCTGGAAACCTTGTGGTTGGCATGTTCAACGTTCAGTGAAGAAAAAAAAACAGTGTTGCCCTGGTGGCCCCGCCAATGCTTGTCAGCCGCGTTGTGCACAAACACGCTTTGTGACCTTCAGGGTGTGCCCTGTCCTCAAGTAAGGCCTCTCAGTGGCTGGACCAAGAGCCCGCAAATGGGGTGTTCATGCCCCTAGGCCCCCATTCTTAACCAGAGTTCGGGTTGTCGAATCGCCCCTCCCCAGTGTTCTGCTCTGGAATCCCTCTTTGGTGGGACACCTGAGGTAAAAGAAACAAAAAGGACTCCTCCCATCCCACAGAATGACCCCAAACTTTTGGAATCAGGCCAAATTCCAAGAGAGGGTGACTCGTCCATGGCCCATGAGGCCACCTCGACATTGCACGGCAATCGGTGACACAAAATCCAAAGACAAAATCCTGAGCCAGCGCCTTACACTCGCCCTTTCTTCATATCCCAAAGAGTTCCCCTAACAGTCTGTATTTCAGGCCGACCATACCTTCGTGCCCAACCCTAAGCCGATTTAGTGTTTTTACACTTCTATCCCCAAAGCACTGTCCCACAAACCCTCCATGCTTGGGCCCCTAGGGCCACATTTAAGAACTCTGCCTGTCCTCTCCAAGGGGATTCTGCCCTTTGAATTTGCCACAACCCTACAGGTTAGGAGAAACCTCCAAAGTCCCTGTGGCCATCCCAATAGTGTAGGACCCTCGGGACAAACAGGGGTGATCTGCCACCAGCTGAGCAACTACCTCCACTCAGACCTGGAGACAGATGGCCACAGAGAAGTACATTAACTGGACAGGCCCCTAGGCCCTAATCGGATCCATTGCTTTGGTTTCCATGCAACTTTCCCCGAAGGCCTGGTTTCCAATACCATGATATGGGGGTTTCCTGTGGCACCAATCAGAACAAATCTTGTCCCCACATGGGAAACTTGCTCTTTGGAGCTGTATCAAAACTTTCAATTAGGACAATCCGTCAGGGCCCCAGTGCCAATGCCCCATTCCAAGGTCTCTATGGACACAAACCCACATTATGACCCATCCACAGGAGAGTCCATTTCAACTCAGGCCCTTTGGTTGCTTCCCTAGAGCCAGCAGATGGAACCTGCCTTGTCGTTGGAGACAATTGGAATTTGTGGTGGGCTTCCCAGGAAACCATCCTTAGAACTCTCATCTGGAGTTGTTTTATATGGGACGTCCGGGAGCCATCCAACAGGTCTCGACTGTCCCGAAGAAGGAATCCTTGCCGTTTGGAGCATCTCATAACTCACATAATGGAAAACCCCCATGGACGTGTGATGCCCAACAACCTCAAAGAAGGGGTCATCATGGACAGAAACTCGAATCTGAGCCAACATCTGATCCTCGCCCTGACTTGAGATGAATGAGATCTTGATTCAGCTCTGCAGAGTGTGCCTGCTGTGCCCTCGCCCCGAGACCTAAGCCTATATTGTGTTCTCAGACTTCAGTGCTCACACTTCTGGCCCACAGCCCTCCAGTTTGAGAATTCCAGAAACAGAATACAGTACTTTCCCTGCCCTCCTGAAGAAAACGTTGCTTTATGGGGCTACCTACAAACCCCAAGTGAGGATCAACCTGCAGGCCACTTAACTGTACTCCCATTATAGAGCCTACACTGATCACAAATGCCCTGTCTGATAAAGTCTGAGCCCGGACCTCCGAATCCCCACACAGACTGCTGGCCCCACACTGAGGATATCGGACCTGTCATGGCCTTAGGTCGTCATCTCTTCCCAACCTTGGATTTTAGGCTTCCAAACCTAGACCTTATCACCATCCATTGCCCAGGGTAGAGCGTGATGCAGAATTCAGAACTCCTCCTTCCTCATGGCCAGAAACCTTGAGGTTGGCATGTTGTCCAACGTTCAGTGTAGGAGAAACCAGAGTTGCCCATGAAGCCCCGCCCATGCTTGCCAGCCGCATTGGGCACAAACACGCATTGTGACCCTCAGCGTGTGCCCTGTCCTCAAGTATGGCCTCTTGGTGGCTGGACCAAGAGCCTGCATATGGGGCGTTTATTCCCCTAGGCCCCCATTCTTAATAGGATTTCGGGTTTTCCAATCGCCCCTCCCCAGTGCTCTGTTCTGGAATCTCTCTTTTGGTGGGACACCTGAGGTATAAAAACAGAAAGGACTCCTCCCATCCCACAGAATGACCCCAAACTCTTGAGATCGGACCAAATCCCCAGAGAGAAAGACTTGTCCATGGCCCATGAGGCAACCCCGACATTCCACGCTCACCGTTGACACAAAATCCAGAGACAAAAGCCTGAGCAAGCACCTCACACTCGCCCTTTGTTCATAGTCCGAAAAATTCTCCTCACGGTCTGTATATCGGGCCTGCCCTACCTCCGTCCCCAAACCTAAGCCGAGTTTGTGTTACCAGAATTCTGTCCCCACAACCCTGGCACACACACTCTCCAAGCTGGGGCCCCTGGAGCCACACCTCAGGACTGTGCCTACTCTCTCCAAGGGAATTCTGCCCATTCCATTGGCCACAACCAAACAGATTAGGAGAAACCTCCAAAGACTCTGGGGCCATCCCGATAGTGTAGGCTGTCTAGGACAAACTGGGGCGATGTGACACAAGCTGAGCAACTGCCTCCAATAAGACCCATAGACTGATGTCCCCAGAGAATCAGATTGAACCAGACAGGTCCCTAGGCCTTAATCGGATCCATTGCTTTGGTTTCCAGGCATATCTCCTCAGAGGCCTGGTTTCAAATACCAGCATATGGGGGATTCCTGAGGCACTCATCAGAACAAATCTCGTCTCCACATTGGAAATGTACCCTTTGGAGCTTTATCAAAGCCTCTTGTTCAGAGAATCCTTCAGGGCCCCAGATCCACCACTCCATTCCAAGGTCTCCATGGACAGAAACGCACAATATGACCCATCCTCAGGAGAGTCCATTTCAACTCAGCCACCTCGGTTGCTCCCCCAGAGCCAGCAGATCGAACCTGCCTTGTCACTAGGAAATAATTGGAATGTGAGGCGGGCACACCACGCTTCCATCCTTAGACTCCTGCTCTGGAGTAGTTCTGTATGGGACCTCCAGAAGCCATCCAACAGTTCTCAAGGGAGTTGCAGTTTGGAGCATCTCACAACACCCATCGTGGGAATATCTACATGGCTTCGTGAGAACCTCCCCCTTCATGAAGAGTCATCATAAACAGAAACTCCAAACTGAGCCAAAGACTGATCCATGCCCTGAGTTCAGATGCACGAGATCTCGATTCAGCTCTGCAGAGTGTGCCTGCCGTGCCTTCGTGCCGAAACCTAAGCCGAACTTGTGTTCTCAGACTTCCATCCTCACACTCCTGGCCCACAATCCCTCCAGTCTGGGAATTCCGGAGCCACAATGCAGCACTCTGCCAGGCCCCCAGAAGAAAAACGTTTCCCTATGGGGCTACCCAGAAACCCCAAATTAGGGGCAACCTACACATCACTCGACTGTACCCCAATTATACAGTCTATGCTGGGGACTGATGTCCTGTCTGACACAACCTGAGTCCGGACCTCCCGACCGACACCCAGACAGCTGGCCGCACACTGAGCACATGTGATGTGCCATGGCCTTAGTTCGTCACCTCTTTCCAACCTCGGCTTTCAGGCTTCAGAACCTAGATCTTATCTCCAATCACTGCCCAAGAGTGAACATGATGCAGAAATCAGAACCCCTTCTTCCTCATGGCAAGAAACCGTGTGGTTGGCATGTTGTAGCAAGTTCAGAGTAGCAGAAACCAGCGTGGCCCATGAGGCCCCACCCATGCTTCAGTGCCAGGTTGGGTACAAACTCACATTGTGACACTCAGCATGAGCCCTGTCCTCAAGTAAGGACTCTCAGTGGCTGGACCACGAGCCAGTGTGTGGGGCTTCCCAGGTCCCTAGGTCCCTATTCTTTTTTTTTTTTAAGTTTTTATTTATTTGACAGAGAAAGAGAAATCACAAGTAGGCAGAGAGACAGGCACAGATAGAGAGGAGGGAGCAGCTCCATGTGGAGCAGAGAGCCTTACACAGGGCTCTATCCCAGGACCCTGTGATCATGACCTGAGCCAAAGGCAGAGGCTTTAAGCCACTGAGCCACTCAGGCGCCCCCCTAGGTCCCTATTCTAAACCAGAGGTCAGGTAGACCAGTTGCCCCTCCCCAGGGCTCTCCTCTGGATTCCGTCTTTTGGTGGGACACTTGAGGTTAAAAAACAGAAAGGACTCCTCCCATCCCAAAGAATGACCCCAAACTCTTGGAATCGGGCTAAATCCCCAGAAAGGGATACTCTTTCATGGCCGATGAAGCAACCTAGACATTCAATGGCTATTGTTGACACAAAATCCAGAGACAAAAGCTTGAGGAAGTGCCTCACATTCACCCTTTGTTCATATCAGGAAGAGTTCTCCTCACCCTCTGTAGATCGTGCCTGCCATACCTACATTCCCAAACCTAAGTCAAGTATGTGTTTTCAGGATTCTGTCCCCACAGCCCTAGCCCACACACCCTCCAGGATGGGGCCCCTGGAGCCACAGGTCAGGACTATGCCTGCCCTCTTCATGGGAATTCTGCCCATTTCATTGGCCCCAACACTACAGATTAGGAGAAACCTGTGAAGACTCCAAGGCCATCCCAATACTCTGGGCCGCCCAGGACAAACAGGGGCTATCTGACACAGGCTTAGCAACTCCCTCCCATAGACAGTTGTCCCCAGAGAAGAAGATTGAACCAGCTACGCCCCTAGGCCCTTATGGATCCATTGCTTTGGTTTCCAGGCATCGCTCCTCAGAGGCCTGGTTACCCATACCAGCATATGGGAATTTACAGAGGTACCAATCAGAACAAATGTCATCTCCACATGGGAAACTTGCTCTTCAGAGCTGTCAAAACCTCCCGTTAAGAGAATCCTTCAAGCCCCGTAGTCACCGCCCCATTCTAAGGTCTCCATGTACACAAACCCACATTACGGCCCATCCTCAGGAGAGTCCATTTCAACTCAGCCCACTCTGTTGCTCCTCCACAGCAAGTAGATCGAACTTACCTTGTCGCTAGGAGATAATTGGAATGGGAGACGGGTTGCCCACGCATCCATCCTTAGATCCCGACTCTGGAATCATTCTGTTTGGGGAGTCCGGGAGCCATCCAGAGTTCTCGACAGTCCCACTGAAGGAATCTGGTCGGTTTGGAGCATCTCACAACTCCCATCATGGGAAAACCTCCATGGCCTTGTGAGATCCTCCCCTTCATGAAGGGACCCTTATGGACAGAATCTCCAACCTGAGCCAATGTTTGATCCTCGTCCTGACTTCAGATGCACGAGATCTCGATTCAGCTCTGCAGAGTGTGCCTGCCATGCCCTCGACCCAAAGCCTAAGCCAAGCTTGTATTCTCAGACTTCCGTCCTCATACTCCTGACCCACAAAACGTCCAGTTTCGAAATTCCGGAGGCACAATGCAGCATTCTGTCTGCCCTTCAGAAGAAAACTGTTGCCCTATGGGGCTACAAGAATACCCAAATGAGAATGAAACTACACGCCACACAACTGTACCCCAATGATACAATCTACCATGGGCACCAATGCCCTTTCTGACAGCTTGAGCCGGGACATCCCGACCAAAACTCAGACAGCTGGCCGAACACTGAGCACATCGGACCCGCCAGGGCCTTAGTTTGTCATCTGTTCTCAACCTTGGTTTTCAGGCTTCAGAACCTAGACCTTATCTCCCATCACTGCCCAGGGGTGAATGTGATGCAGAAATCAGAACTCCTCCTTCCCTATGGCAAGAAACCTTATGGTTGGCATGTTTTCCAATGTTCAGTGTAGGAGATATCAGCATTCACCATGAAAGCCCGCCCATGCTTGAGTGCTGTGAGGGCATAAACACACATAGTGACCCTCAGCGTGAGTCCTGTCTTCTAGTAAGTCCCCTAAGTGGCTGGACCATTAGACGTCATAATGGGCTTGCCATGCCCCTAGGCCTCGATTTTTAACCAGATTTCTGGTTGTCCAATCACCCCTTCCTAGGGCTCTGCTCTGGAATCCGTTTTTTGGTGGGACACCTGAGGTAACAAAAGAGAAAGGAGTCCTCCCATCCCACAGATTGACCCAAAACTCCTGGGACCCCTGGAGCCACACGTCAGAACTGTGTCTGCCCTCTCCAAGGGAATTCTGCCCATTCCATTGGCCACAACCCTACAGATTAGGAGAAACCTCCAATGTTCCTGAGGCCATCCCAATAGTGTAGGCAGCCCAGGACAAACAGGGGCGATGTGAAACAAGTAGAGAAACTACCTCCCCTCAGACCCATAGACAGATATCTCCAGAGAAGAAAATTGAACCAGACAGGCACCTAGGCCCTAATCTGATCAATTACTTTTGTATCCAGGCATCTCCCCTCAGAGGCGTGGTCTCCAACACCAGCATATGGGGGATTCCTGAAGCAATAATCAGAAAAATCTCGTCTCCACATAGGAAACGTACTCTTGGGAGCTCTGTCAAAACCTCCGGTTAGGAGAATCCTTCAGGGCCACAGATCCACCGCTCCATTCCAAGGTTTCCATTGACACAAACGCACACTATGACCCATCCTCAGGAAAGTCCATTTCAACTCAACCCCCTTGGTTGCTCCCCCAGAGACAGCAGGAGTCAACTGGAATAGGAGGCGGGTTGCCCAGGCATCTGACCTTAGTAACCTGCTCTAGAGTCATTCCATATGGGACGTCCAGGAGCCATCCAACAGGTCTCGAGTGTCCCACAGAAGAAATCTTTGAAGTTTGGAGCATCTCACAACTCCCATCAAAGGAAAACATCTATGGCCTCCTGAGACCCTCCCTTTCATGAAGGGGCTATCATGGACAGAAACTCCAACTAGAGCCATCGTCTGATCCTCGCCTGGCTTCAGGTGCATGAGATCTCCATTCAGATCTGAAGAGTGTGCCTGTGGTGCCCTCACCCCGAAACCAAAGCCTAGCTTGTATTCTCAGACTTCCGTCTTCACACTCCTAGCCCACAAGTACTCTAGTTTGGGAATTCTGGAGACACAATGATGCACTGTGTCTGCCCTCATGAAGAAATACTTTGCCCTATGGAGCTACCCAGAAACCCCAAATGAGGATCAACCTGCACGCCACTCAACTGCACTCCAATTATACACTCTGCCCTGGGCACTAATGCCCTGTCTGACACCGCCTGAGCCCTGACCTCCCAACTGACAACCAGACAGCTGGCCGCACACTGATCACATTGGACATACCATGGCCTTAGGTTTTCATACTTTCCAACCTCGGTTTTCAGGCTTCAGAGACTAGACCTTAACTCCAATCACTGCGCAGGGGTGAACGTGATACCGAAATCAGAACTCCTCCTTCCTCATGGCCACAAATCTTGTGGTTTGCAAGTTTTTTACCTTTTAGTGTAGGAAAAAAAAAAACGTGGCCCATGAGGCCCCACCCATGTTAAGGGCCGCGTTGGGCACAAACACGCATCGTGAACCTCAGCGTGAGCCCTATACTCAAGGACGGCCTCTTAATGGCTGGACCAAGAGCCCGCATATGGGGCTTGCCATGCCCCTGGGACCCCAATCTTAACCAGAATTCAGGTTGTCCAGTTATGCCTCTGAAGAGCTAGCTCTGGAATCCCTCCTTTGGTGGGACACATGAGGTATAAAAACAGAAAGGACTCCCAAACCACATAATGTACCCAAACTCTTGGGATCGTGTCAAATTCCCAGAGAAGGAGTGCCGTCCATTGCCCATGAGGCCACTCAGACATTCCAGGGCCATTGCTGACACAAAATCCAGACACAAAACCTGAGCAAGTGCCTGCCACTCACCCTTTGTTCATATTCCAAAGAGTTCTCCTCACAGTCAGTATATCAGGCCTGCCATACCTACGTCCCCAAACCTAAGCCAAGTATGTGTTTTCAGACTTCTGTCCCCACAGCCTTGGCCCACACACCCTCCAGGATGGGGCCCCTAGAGACACACCTCAGGACTCTTCCTGCCCTCTCGAAGGGAATTCTACCCATAACTTTGGCCACAACCATATAGATTAGGAGAAACCTCAAATGTCCCCGAGGTCATGGCAATATAGTAGGCTGCTCGGCACAAACAGGGCGATCTGACAAAACCTGAGCAACTACCTCCAGTCAGACATATACAGATGTCTCCAGAGAATTTGATTGAACTGGACAGGGCCCTAGGCCCTAATCAGATCCATTGCTTTGATTTCCAGGCATCTCTCCTCAGGGGCCTGATTTCCAATATCAGCATATGGGGGTTTCTTCAGCCATAAATCAGAATAAATATCCTCTCCACATGGGAAAATTGCTCCTCAGAGCTGTGTCAAAACCTCTTTAGGAGAATCCTTCAAGGCCCTATAGCCACAACCCCTTTCCTATGTCTCCATGAACACAAACCCATATATTTTTTAATTTTTTTTTATTTTTTATAAACATATATTTTTATCCCCAGGGGTACAGGTCTGTGAATCGCCAGGTTTACACACTTCACAGCACTCACCAAAGCACATACCCTCCCCAATGTCCATAAACCCACCCCCCTTCTCCAAACCCCCCTCCCCCCAGCAACCCTCAGTTTGTTTTGTGAGATTAAGAGTCACTTATGGTTTGTCTCCCTCCCAATCCCATCTTGTTTCATTTATTCTTCTCCTACCCACTTAAGCCCCCATGTTGCATCACCACTTCCTCGTATCAGGGAGATCATATGATAGTTGTCTTTCTCCACTTGACTTATTTCGCTGAGCATGATACGCTCTAGTTCCATCCATGTTGTCGCAAATGGCAAGGTTTCATTTCTTTTGATGGCTGCATAGTATTCCATTGTGTATATATACCACTCTTCTTTATCCATTCATCTGTTGATGGACATCTAGGTTCTTTCCATAGTTTGGCTATTGTGGACATTGCTGCTATAAATATTCGGGTGCACGTGCCCCTTTGGATCACTATGTTTGTATCTTTAGGGTAAATACACAGTAGTGCAATTGCTGGGTCATAGGGGAGTACTATTTTCAACATTTTGAGGAAGCTTCATGCTGTTTTCCAGAGTGGTTGCACCAGCTTGCATTCCCACCAACAGTGTAGGAGGGTTCTCCTTTATCCGCATCCTCACCAGCATCTGTCATTTCCTGACTTGTTGATTTTAGCCATTCTGACTGGTGTGAGGTGATATCTCATTGTGGTTTTGATTTGTATTTCCCTGATGCCGAGTGATATGGAGCACTTTTTCATGTTTCTGTTGGCTACCTGGATGTCTTATTTGCAGAAATGTCTGTTCATGTCCTCTGCCCATTTCTTGATTGGGTTATTTATTCTTTGGGTTTTGAGTTTGCTAAGTTCTTTATAGATTTTGGACACTAGTCCTTTATCTGATATGTCGTTTGCAAATATCTTCTCCCATTCTGTCTGTTGTCTTTTGATTTTGTTAACTGTTTCCTTCGCTGTGCAAAAGCTTTTGATCTTGATGAAATCCCAAAAGTTCATTTTTGCCCTTGCTTCCCTTGCCTTTGGCGATGTTCCGAGGAAGATGTTGCTGCGGCTGAGGTCTAAGAGGTTGCTGCCTGTGTTCTCCTCAAGGATTTTGATGGATTCCTTTCTCACATTGAGGTCCTTAATCCATTTTGAGTCTATTTTTGTGTGTGGTGTAAGTAAATGGTCCAATTTCATTTTTCTGCATGTGGCTGTACAATTTTCCCAACACCATTTATTAAAGAGGCTGTCTTTTTTCCATTGGACATAATTTCCTGCTTTGTCGAAGAGATTTTTAATGACTGTTTCAATCTCCTTACTGGTTATGGGTCTGTTCAGGCTTTCTATTTCTTCCTGGTTCAGTTGTGGTAGTTTATATGTTTATATGTTTCTAGGAATGCATCCATTTCTTCCAGATTGTCAAATTTGTTGGCGTAGAGTTGCTCATAGTATGTTCTTATAATAGTTTGTATTTCTTTGGTGTTAGTTGTGATCTCTCCTCTTTCATTCATGATTTTATTTATTTGGGTCCTTTCTCTTTTCTTTTTGATAAGTCCGGCCAGGGGTTTATCAATTTTATTAATTCTTTCAAAGAACCAGCTCCTAGTTTGGTTGATTTGTTCTATTGTTTTTTTGGTTTCTATTTCATTGATTTCTGCTCTGATCTTTATGATTTCTCTTCTCCTGCTGGGCTTAGGGTTTCTTTCTTGTTCTTTCTCCAGCTCCTTTAGGTGTAGGGTTAGGTTGTGTACCTGAGACCTTTCTTGTTTCTTGAGAAAAGCTTGTACCGCTATATATTTTCCTCTCAGGACTGCCTTTGTTGTGTCCCACAGATTTTGAACCATTGTATTTTCATTATCATTTGTTTCCATGATTTTTTTCAATTCTTCTTTAATTTCTCGGTTGACCCATTCATTCTTTAGAAGGATGCTGTTTAGTCTCCATGTATTTGTGTTCTTTCCAAACTTCCTCTTGTGGTTGAGTTCTAGCTTCAGAGCATTGTGATCTGAAAATATGCAGGGAATGATCCCAATCTTTTGATACCATTCGAGTCCTGATTTAGGACCGAGGATGTGATCTATTCTGGAGAATGTTCCATGTGCACTTGAGAAGAATGTATATTCTGTTGCTTTGGGATAAAATGTTCTGAATATATCTGTGATGTCCATCTGGTCCAGTGTGTCGTTTAAGGCCCTTATTTCCTTGCTGATCTTTTGCTTGGATGATCTGTCCATTTTAGTGAGGGGAGTGTTAAAGTCCCCTACTATTATTGTATTATTGTTGATGTGTTTCTTTGATTTTGTAATTAATTGGTTTATATAGTTGGCTTCTCCCACTTTGGGGACATAGATATTTAAAATTGTTAGATCTTCTTGTTGGACAGACCCTTTGAGTATGATATAGTGTCCTTCCTCATCTCTTATTATAGTCTTTGGCTTAAAATCTAATTGATCTGATATAAGGATTGCCACTGCTGCTTTCTTCTGATGTCCATTAGCATGGTAAATTCTTTTCCACCCCCTCACTTTAAGTCTGGAGGTGTCTTCGGGCTTAAAATGAGTTTCTTGGAGGCAACATATAGATGGGTTTTGTTTTTTTTTCTTATCCATTCTAATACCCTGTGTCTTTTGATTGGGGCATTTAGCCCATTAACATTCAGGGTAACTATTGAGAGATATGATTTTAGTGCCATTGTATTGCCTGTAAGGTGACTGTTACTGTATATTGTTTCTGTTCCTTTCTGATCTACCACTTGTAGGCTCTCTCTTTGCTTAGAGGACCCCTTTCAATATTTCCTGTAGAGCTCGTTTGGTGTTTGCAAATTCTTTCAGTTTTTGTTTGTCCTGGAAGCTTTTAATCTCCCCTTCTATTTTCAATGATAGCCTAGCTGGATATAGTATTCTTGGCTGCATGTTTTTCTCGTTTAGTGCTCTGAAAATATCATGCCAACTCTTTCTGGACTGCCAGGTCTCTGTGGATAAGTCAGCTACCAATCTAATATTTTTACCGTTGTATGTTACGGACTTCTTTTCCCGGGCTGCTTTCAGGATTTTCTCTTTGTCACTAAGACTTGTAAATTTTACTATTAGTTGACGTGGTGTGGGCCTATTCTTATTGATTTTGAGGGGTGTTCTCTGAACCTCCTGAATTTTGATGCTCGTTCCCTTTGCCATATTGGGGAAATTCTCCCCAATAATTCTCTCCAGTATACCTTCTGCTCCCCTCTCTCTTTCTTCTTCTTCTGGAATCCCAATTATTCTAATGTTGTTTCTTCTTATGGTGTCACTTATCTCTCGAATTCTCCTCTCGTGGTCCAGTAGCTGTTTGTTCCTGTTTTGCTCAGCTTCTTTATTCTCTGTCATCTGGTCTTCTATATCGCTAATTCTTTCTTCTGCCTCATTTATCCTAGCAGTGAGAGCCTCCATTTTTTTTGCACCACATTAATAGCTTTTTTGATTTCAATTTCGTTAGATTTTAGTTCTTTTATTTCTCCAGAAAGAGCTTTTATATCCCGAGAGGGTTTCTCTAATATCTTCCATGACTTTTTCAAGCCCAGCTAGAACCTTGAGAATTGTCATTCTGAATTCTAGATCTGACATATTACCAATGTCTGTATTGATTAGGTCCCTAGCCTTCGGTACTGCCTCTTGTTCTTTTTTTTTTTTTTTTTTTTTTTTTTTTTTTGTGGTGAAAATTTCCGCCTTGTCCTTTTGTCCAGGTAAGAGTATATGAAGGAGCATGTAAAATACTAAAAGGGTCACAAACCCATATTATTACCCATCCTCATGAGAGTCTATTTCAACTCAGCCCTCTTGGTTGTTTTCCCAGAGCCAGCAGATGGAGCCTGCCTTGTCACTAGGAGACAACTAGAATGGGAAGTGGGCTGCCCAGGCATCCATCCTTAAAAACCTGCTCTGGATTTGATCCATATGGGACGTCCTGAAGTCATCCAACTGCTCTAGCATGTCCCACAGAAGGAATAATTGCGGTTTGGATCATCTCACAACTCCCATCATGGGAAAACAGTAATGGGTATGTGAGACCCTCCTCCTTCATGAAGGGGCCATCATGGAAAGATACTCCAACCTACACAATGTCTGATCCTCACCCTGACTTCAGATACATGAGTTCTCGTTTCAGCTCTGCACAGTGTGCCTGCCGTGCCCTCGTCCTGAAACCTATGCTTAGCTTCTGTTCTCAGACTTCCGTCCTCACACTCCTGTTCCTCAATCCCTCCAGTTTGAGAATTATGGACCACAATGTGGTATTCTGCCTGTCCTCCAGAAGTAAAACGTTGTCCTATGTGGATACCCAGACACACCAAATGAGGGTCAACCTGCAGGCCACTCCATTGTACTCCAATGATAGAGTCTACCCTGGGCACTAATTCCCTGTCTGACACAGCTTGAGGCCAGATGTCCCGAATGACACCCAGAGGGCTGACCTCACACTGAGCACATTGGAACCGACAGGGACTTAGGTCGTCATCTCTTCCCAACCTCGGTCTTCAGGCTTCAGAATCTAGATGTTCTCTCCAAGCTCTTCCCGGGGGTAAACGTGATGCAGAAATCAGAACTCCTTGTTCCCCATGGTCAGAAACCTTGTGGTTGGCATGTTGTCCAACATTCAGTGTAGGATAAACCAGTGTGGTAAATGGGCACCACTGAGTTCTGCAATGGACAAAAATAGGCGTGACTCTCAGCATGAGCCCTGTCCTCAATTAAGGCCTCTTGGTGCCTACACCAAGAACCCACATATGGGGCTTGCCATGCCCATAGTCCCACAATCTCAACCAGAGATCGGGTTGTGCAGTCACCCCTCCCGAAGTCTCTGCTCTGGAATCCATCTTTTGGTGGGACACCTGAGGTTTAAAAAAAAAAGGGAAATACTCCTCCCATCCTACAGAATGTTCACAAACTCTTGAGATTGGGCCAAATCCCAAAGAGGGGGAGATTGGTCCATGGACCATGAGGCCACCCCAGCATTCCATGGCCATTGTTGACACAAAATCCAGAGACAAAAGCATGATCAACCACCTTATAATTGCCCTTTCTTCATATCCCAAACAGATCTCCTCATGGTCAGTAGATCGGGCATGCCATACCAAGGTACCCTAACCTAAGCTGAGTATGTGTTTTCAGACTTCTGTCCCCATAGCCCTGCCCCCCACACCCTCCAGGCTGGGGCCCCTGGAGCCACAACTCAGGACTGTGCCTGCCATCTCCAAGGGAGTTTTTCCCATTCCATTGGCCACAACCCTACAGATTAGAAGAAACCTCCAATGTCCCCTAGGCCATCCCAATAGTTTAGGCTGCCAGGGGCAAATAGGGGCGATCTGACACAACCTGAACAACTACCTCCAATCAGACCATAGACAGATGTCCCCAGAGAAGCAGATGGAACGGACAGGACGCTAGGCCATAATCGGATCCATTGCTTTGGTTTCCAGGCATCTCTCCTCAAAGGTCTGCCTTCCAATATCAGCATATGGGGGTTTCCTGAGGCAACAATCAGAACAAATCTCTTCTCCACATGGGAAATTTGATCTTCAGAGATGTGTCAAAACCTCCATTTAGGAGAATTCTTCAGGGTCTTATAGCCACCTCCCCATTCCAAGATCTCCATGGACTCGAACCCACATTATGACCTATTCTCAGGAGACTCCATTTCAACTCAGCACCCTCGGTTGCTCCCCCAGAGCCAGCAGATCAAACCTGCCTTGTCACTAGGAGACAACTGGAATGGGATGTGGGCTGCCAAGGTATCCATCCCTAGAACCCTGCTCTGAAGTCATTCCATTTGGGATATCCTGTAGCCATCCAACAGGTCTCGACTGTCTCCCAGAAGGAATCCTTGTGGTTTGGAGCATCTAAAATCTTCTATAGTGGGAAAACATCCATGGCTTCATAAGACCATCCCCCTTCATAGGGGACATCATGGACAGAAATTCCAAACAGTCCAATGTCTGATCCTCACCCTGATTTCAGGTGCACAAGTTCTCCTATAAGGTCTGCAGAGTGTGCCTGCCCTGCCCTATCCCCGATACCTAAGCCTAGTTTGTGTTCTCAGACTTCCATCCTCACACTCCTGGCCCACAAGCCCTCCAGTTTGAGAATACTGAGCAACGTCTATGACCATACCACCCTAAACGCGCCCGATCTCGTCTGATCTCGGAAGCTAAGCAGGGTCGGGTCTGGTTAGTACTTGGATGGGAGAATACTGAGCAACAATGCAGCATTCTGCCTGTCCTCCAGAAGTAAAACCTTGCCCTATGGGGATACCCAGAATCCCCAAATGAGGATAATACTGCTTTCCACTTGACTGTACTCCAATGATACAGTCTACCATGTGCACTAATGCACTGTTTTACATAGCCTGAGCCTGGACCTCCCGACCGCCACCCAGAGAGCTGACTGCACACTGAGCACATCGGACCCTCTAGGGTCTCAGGTTGTCATCTCTTCCCAATTCGGTTTTCAGACTTCAGAACCTAGATCTTATCTCCAATCACTGCCCAGGGGTGGACGTGATGCCGAAATCAGAACTCCTCCTTCCCCATCGTCAGAAACCTTGTGGTTGGCATGTTGTCCAACATTCAGTGTAGGAGAAACCAGAGTGGTCCATGAGGCCACGCCCATGCTGAGGGCCACATTGAGCATAAACATGCTTTAAGACCCTCATCATGAGCCCTGTCCTCAAGGAAAGCCTCTCAGTGGCTGGACCAAGAGCTGGCATATGGGGCTTGCCATGACCAAAGGCCCCCAATCTTAGCCTGATATCGAGTTGTCCAATCACCCATTCCGAGGGCTCTGCTCTGGAATCCATCTTTTGGTGGGAGATCTAACGTTAAAAAAAAAAAAAAAAACCAGAAAGGACTCCTCCCATCCCACAGAATGTACCCAAACTCTTGGGATTAGAACAAATCCTCAGAGAGGGAGACTCATCCATGGCCCATTAGGCCACCGCTACATTCCACGGCCATCCTTCACACAAAATCCAGAGACAAAAGCCTGAGCAATTGCCTCACAGACGCCCTTTTTTCATATCCTGAAGAGAGCGCCTCACGCTCTGTAGATTGGGCCTGCCATACTTATGTCCCTAAACCTAAGCAGAGTTTGTGTTCTGAGATTTTTGTCCCCATAGCCCTGGCCCACAGACACTTTAGGATGGGGACCCTGGAGCCACACCTCAGGACTGTGCCTGCACTCTCCAAGGGAATTCTGCCTATTCCATTGGCCACAACCCTACAGATTAGGAGAAACCTCCAAACTCGAAGAGGCCATGCCAATAGTGTAGGACGCCAGGGACTAACAGGGGCGATCTGACACAAGCTGAACAACTACCTCCACTCCACATGAAAAACTTGCTCATCAGAGTTGTGTCAAAACCTGTGGTTAGGAGAATCCTTCAGGGCCCCATTGCCACCGCCCCATTCCAAGGTCTCCATGGACTCAAACCCACATTATGACCCATCCTAAGGAGAGTCCATTTCAACTCAGCCCCCTCGGTTACTCCCCCAGAATCAGCAGATCGAACCTGCCTTGTTGCTAAGAGACAACTGGAATGGAAGGCGGGCTGCCCAGGCATCCATCCTTAACGTGCTCTGGATCCATTCTTAATGGGGTGCCCTGGATCCATCCAACAGGTCCCGAATGTCCAGCTGAAGGAATCCTTGTGGTTTGGAGCATCTCATAACTCCCATCATGGGAAAACCTCCATGGCCAGGTGAGACACTCCCACTTCATCAAGGGGCCAGCATGTACAGAAGCTCCAACCTGCACAATGTCTGAACCTAACCCTGAATTCAATTGTAGGAGATCTGAATTCAGCTCTGCAGAGTGTGTCTGCTATGCCCATGGCCCAAAACCTAAGCCTAGCTTGTGTTCTCAGACTTCCATCCTCACACTCCCGGCCCACAAACCCTCCAGTTTGGAAATTCTGGAGTCACAATGCAACATTCTGCCTGTCTTCCAGAAGTAAAACTTTGCCCTATGAGGCTACCCAGAAACGCCAAATGAGGATCAACTTGCATGCCACTCGACTATAACTCAATGATACTGTCTACACGGGACACTAATGTGCTGTCTGACACAGCCTGAGCCTTCACCTCCCAACCGACATCCAGACAGCTGGCCGCACACTGAGCACATTGGACCCGCCAGGTCCTTAGGTCTTCATGTCTTCCCAACCTCGGTTTTCGGGCTTCAGAATCTAGACATTATCTCCAATCACTGCCCAGGGGTGAATGTGATGCAGAAATTAGAACTCCTCCATCACCATGGCCAGAAACCTTGAGGTTGGCATGCTGTCCAACATTCAGTGTAGGAGAAAGTAGCGTGGCCCATGAGAACCCGACAAGGCTTGAGGGCCTCGTTGGGCACAAACACACATTGTGACCCACAGCGTGAGCCCTACCCTCATTTAAGGCCTCTCAGTGGCTGAAACAAGACCCTGCATATGGGGCTTGCCATGCACCTACGCCCCCAACATTAACCACAGGTCGGGTTGTGCACTCTACCCTCCCCAGGGATCTGCTCTGGAATCCCTCTTTTGGTGGACCACCTGAGGAAAACAAACAAACAAAAAAACAAACAAACAAAAACAGAAAATACTCCTCCCATCCCACAGAATGTACCCAAACTCTTGGGATAGGGCTAAAACCCCAGAAAGGGAGACTGGTCCATGGCCCATGAGGCCACCCCGACATTCCAAGGCCATTGTTGACACAAAATCTAGAGACAATATCCTGAGCAAGCGCCTCACAATCTCCCTTTTTTCATATCCTGAAGGGTTCTCCTCATGGTCTGTAGATCAGGCCTGCCATACCTACATCCCCAAACCTAAGCTGAAGATGTGTTTTCAGACATCTCTCCCCACAGCCCTGGCCCACACACCCTCAAGGCTGGGACCCCTGGAGCCACACCTCAGGACTGTGCCTGCCCTCTCCAAGGGAATTCTGCCCATTCCATTGGCTTCAATCGTACAGATTAGGAGAAACTTCTAATGTCCCCGAGGCTATCCCAATAGTGTAGGCCACCCTGGGAAAACGGGTGATCTGACACAAGCTGGGCATCTTCCTCCAATGAAACCCATAGACAGATGTCCTCATGGAAGCAGATTGAACCGGACAGAAACCTAGTGCCTAATTGGATCCATTTCTTTGGTTTCCAGTCATCCCTCCTCAGAGGTCTGGTTTCTAATACCAGCATATGGGCGTTTCCTGAGGTACCAATCAGAAAAAATGTCATATCTACATGGGAAACTTGCTCACCAGAACTGTGTCAAAACCTCTAGTTAGGAGAGTCCTTCAGGGTCCCGTAGCCCCGCCCCATTCCAAGGTCTCCATGGACTCAAACCCACATTATGACCCATACTCAGGAGAGTCGATTTCAACTCAGTCCCCTCGCTTGCTCCTCCAGAGCCAGCAGATCGAACCTGCCTTGTCTCTAGGAGACACTGGAATGTGAGGAGCGCTGTTCAGGCATCCTTCCTTCAAACCCTGCTCTGAGTCATTCCCTATGGGACGTTCTGGAGCCAACCAACAAGTCTCGACTGTCCCGCAGTAGGAATCATTGCAGTTTGGAGCATCTCACATCTCCCATCGTGTGAAAACCTCCATGGCCCCATGAGATCGTCCCACCTAAGCCTAGCTTGTGTTCTCAGACCTCTGTCCTCACACTCCTGGGCCAAAAGCCCTCTGGTTTGGGAATTTCGGAGCCACAATGCAGCATTCTGCCTGCCCTCCAGAAGAAAAACGTTGTCCTATGGGGATACCCAAAAACACCAAATGACGATCACCTGCACGCCACTCGACTGTACCCAAATTACGCATTCTATCTTGGGCACTAATGCCCTGTCTGACACAGCCTAAGCCCAGACGTCCTGACCAAAACCCAGACAGCTGGCCACACACTGAGCACATCAGACCTACCAGGGCCTTAGGTTGTCATCTCTTCCCAACCTCGGTTGCTGGGCTTCAGAACCTAGACATTATCTCCAGTCACTGCCCAGGGGTGAACATGTTGCAGAAACTAGAACTCCACCTTCCCCATGGCCAGAAACCTTGTGGTTGGCATGATGTTCACCATTCAGTTTAGGAGAAACCAGCATGGCCCATGAGGCCCCGCCCATGTTGGGAGCCGCGTTGGGCACAAACACACTTTGTGACCCTCAGTGTGAGCCCTGTCCTCAAGGAAGGCCTCTCAGAGGCTGGACCAAGAGCGAGCATAAGGGATTTGCCATGCCCCTAGGCCCCAATCTTAAAAACAGGTCAGGTTGTCCTGTGGCACATCCCCAGGGATCTGCTCTGGAATACCTTTTTTGGTGGGACACCTGAGGTATAAAACAGAGAGGACTCCTCCCATCCCATAGAATGACCCCAATCTCTTGGGATTGGGCCAAATCCCCAGAGAGGGAGACTCATCCAGGGCCTATTAGGCCACCCCTACATTCCATGGTCATCGTTCACACAAAATCTAAAGAGAAAAGACTGAGCAAGCACCTAACACTCACCCTTTGTGCATATCCCGAAGAATTCTCATCACACTCTGTAGATAGTGCCTGCCATACCTACATCCCCAAACATAAGCCGAGTTTGTTTTTTCAGACTTCTGTCCCCACAGCCCTGGCCCACACACCCTCAAGGCTGGCACCCCTGGAGCCACCCCTCATGACTGTTCCTGCCCTCTCCAAGGGAATATTGCCCATTCCATTGGCCACAACCCTAGAGATTAGGAGAAACCTCCAAAGTAGATGAGGCCATCCCGATAGTGTAGGCCGCCCGGGACTAACGGGGCAATCTGACATAAGCTGAGTAACTACCTCAACTCAGACCAGTAGACAGATGTCCCTAGAGAAGCAGATTGAAACGGACAGGGCCCTAGACCCGAACTGTATCCATTGCTTTTGTTTCCAGGCATCTCCCCTCAGAGGACTGGTTTCCAATACCACCATATGTGGTTTCCAGAGGCACCAAACATAAAAAAATGTCATCTCCACATGGGAAACTTGCTCATCAGAGCTATGTCAAAACCTCTTCTTAGGAGAATCCTTCAGGGCCCTGGTGCCACCGCCCCATTCCTATGGAGATAGACTCAAACCCACATTATGACCCATTCTCAGGAGAGTCCATTTCAACTCAGCCCCCTTGGTTGCTCATCTAGAACCAGTAGATTGAACTTGCCTTGTCGCTAGGAGACAACTGGAATGGGAGGCAGGCTGCCCAGGCATCCATCCTTCGAACCCTGCTCTAGAGTCCTTCCATATGTGAAGTCCTGGAGCCATCCAACAGGACTCGACTGTCCCACTGAAGGAATCCTTGCAATTTAGAGCTAATGGTTTCGAGCATCTCACAACTCCCATTGAGGGAAAACATTCATGGCCTCGTGAGACTGCTCCCATTCTTGAAGGGGACATCATGGACAGAAACTCCAACCAGCCCAATGTCTGAATCTCGCCCTGAATTCAGATGCACAAGTTCTCTATTAAGCTCTGCAGGGTGTGACTGCTGTGCCCTCACCAAGAAAACTAAGCCTAGTTGTGTTCTCAGACTTCTGTCCTCACACTCCTGGCCCACAAGCCCTCCAGTTTGGGAATACCATAACACAGCCTGAGTCTGGACTTCCCGACCGACACACAGACATCTGGCCCCACACTGAGCACATAGGACCCACCAGGTCCTTAGGCCTTCATCTCTTCACAACCTCGGTTTTTAGGCTTCAGAATCTAGACCTTATCTCCAATCACTGCCCAGATATGAACGTGATGCAGAAATTAGATCTCCTCTTTTCCATGCTAAGGATCCTGGGGTCTCCCCATATTTTGGTGGCTATTTCGGGGAAGGGAGGAGCTCGGTTTTCTATCTTATGGGTGCCCCAAAACAGGGATTTCAGAGACAGGCTCTGGGTCTGAGTGCTTGGAATATCCCACCAAGTGTTAGAATATGGGCCTAGGGGCATCACTGGCCTACAAAGTGGGATCCTGGTGGTGCAACTGAGAGGGCTTGCTTGAAAGCATGCCCAGGCTGAGGGTCACAATGTCTCTTTGTGCCTAGGGCGGCACTCAGGAGTGGGCGTGGTCTCATTGGCCATGCAGCTGGCACCCACATTGAGGGTTGGACACCCATCCCAACAGCCAGGTTTCCTGCCATGGGGAAGGAGCAGATCTCTATTGTGATTCAGGTTCCCCCCATTGGCAGAGATTCCAGAAAATGACCAGGGCCAGATGCCTGAATACCAAGGATGGGTGAAGAGGACGGACTTGGGCCATGGCCAGGCTCAACGCTGGATATGGGCCTCACTCTATGGTTGGCTGACACGAGGCAGGGGTTCAGTATCTGTCAGACACAGCACTAGTGGCCACGGCAGCCTATAAATTTGGGCTCCCTCGAGGGCTGAGCAGAATGATCCTCATGGGGGGTTTTTGGGCAGACTAACCAGACGCTTCTTCTTTCTATGGGGAAGGCAGAATGCTATGTTGTGTCTACAGAATTCCCTATCAAGGGGGCTTGGGGACCAGTGGGGTGAGGAATTAATTATAAACTCCAGACAGTTAAATTCAGTGCCAAGCAGATGGTAGTTCCAATGTGCAGCAGCTTATTTGAGACATCCAGCTCCTGAGTAAGGGCAGATGTCAGACTTTGCTCATCCTGGAGATGTGTCTATGAAGATCAACAAATAGAGAGGTGGTGTCAAGAGGCCATGAAGGATTTCCCACCTGAGGCTTGTGAGATGCTCCAAATAGCAAGGTTTCCTACTACTGGAGAGGGGGAGTGTGGTTACTTTGCTCTGGGTCCCCCATGTAAAAGTTTGGGTAGCAGAGCTCTCCCACATGAATGCCGGAAAGCACAACTACATTGACCATTGTAACTGAAGAACATGGCAGGTTAGTTCTGGTGGCTCTGGACCGAAGTACCAAGGCCTTGAGTTGACTTGGAATCTCTTGCACATCGGTCACACTGCTGGTTTGTTACCATGGAGATCTTAGAATGTCCTGGTGGCTAAGGTTCCATGCAGGATTCTCCTACCCTGAGGGTTTGACACAGGTCGAAGAGAAAGTTTTCCTTCTGGGTACAGGAGATGTTCTGTTGTGTGGTTCAGGGACCACATGATGTATTCAAAGTTGGTATTCCAGAACAAGCCTCTGAGAAGAGATATCTGAAAACTTAATCTGGTGTTTAAATGAGGTCCTGGTGGCATGTCAGGTTCAATCTTCTGACTCAGGACCATTGACTTGAGTGTCTGCCTGGATATGTTGATCAGGGCATTTCAGACTGTGCATTTATGTCCAGAACGGCCTCCAAAAGTGGGGTGGGTTCAGGGGCCCTGCAGGTTTCTCCTCATCTTGAGGGTTTGAGCCACTGTGACGGGCACAGTTTCCTTGGGGATGACAGGCACAGTCCTGTGGTGCAGCTCCAAAGACCCAATCCTAGACGGCATGTCAGCCATGGTTTTGGGAGAGAAGTCTCAAACACAAGCTTGGGTTAGGGTTAGTGGCGAGGTGATCGCAGGCCCAATGCATAGACCTGGAGGGCAGCTCGTCAGGAACTGTAATTAGGGTGACTCGAAGGCAGAAGCACAGACTTTTATATCTGGATTGTGTGTCCAGGATAGCCTCGGAATGCAGGTGTGGACTCATGGGTCCATGGGAGCTTTTTCCTCTCTAAAGATATTGGGAGCTACCAATAATTTGATGGCTTTTCCGGGGAAGGGAAGAGTGCTGTTTTCCAACTTAAGGGTGCCCCAAAACATGGATTCGAGAGATGGGCTCTGGGTCTGAGCGCTTGGAAAATTCCACCAATTGTTAGGATTTGGGCCTAGGGGCATCCCAGGCCTTCAATGCGGGTTCCTGTTGGTGCAACTGATAGGACTTGTTTGAAAGCATGCTCAGGCTGAGGGTCACAATGACTGTGCCCAGGGCGGCCACCAAGAGTGGGCATGCTCTCATTGGCCATGCAGCTGGCTCCCACTCTGAGGTTTGGACACCCATCCCAATAGCTAGGTTCCCTGCCATGAAGAAGGATCAGTTCTCTATTGTGCTTCAGGTTCCTCCATTGGCAGGGATTCCAAGAAATGTCTGGGGACAGATCCCTGTACAACAAGGATGGGTAGAGAGGAAGAACTTGGGCCATGGGAAGTCTCGCTCTCTGGGTTGCTGACACGAGGTGGGGCTCAGACTTTGTCAGACACAGTACTAGTGGCCAGGCAACCTCTACATCATGGTATCATAGAAGGCTGAGTAGATTGATCCTCACGTTTGGTTTTTGGGTTGACTCACCAGTACTTCTTTTATGAGGAAGGCAGAATTCTGCATTGTGGCTGTAGAATTCCCAATCAAGAGGGCTTGGGAACCAGTGGGGTAAAGATGTAATTGTAAACACAAGCTATGGTTAAATTTATTGCCATGACAGTTCCAATGGGCAGAAGCTTACTTGAGACATCTAGCACCTGAGTATGGGGGATGTCACAAGTTTGCTCACAGTGGAGTTTGTGTCTATGATGACCGACAAATGGAGAGGAGGCGTCAAGTGGCCATGGAGGATTTCCCACGCTGAGTCTTGTGAGATGCTCCAAATAGCAAAGTTTCCTTCTACTGGAGACATGGAATGTGGTTTTTTGCTCTGGGTTCCCCCTGTGGAAAGTTTGGGTAGCAGAACTCTCCCACATGGATGCCAGAAAAGCACACCTCCATTGACCATTGCAGCTGAAGAACATGGCAGGTTCGTTCTGGTAGCACTTGGGTGAAATACCAAGGCCTTGAGTTGACTGGGAATCTCCTGCACATGGGTCACAGTGCTGAATTGTTACCAGGGAGATCTTAGAATGTGCTGGTGGCTAATGTTCCATGCAGAACTCTCCTGTCCTGAGGGATTGACACAGTTCCAGGAGCACGGTTTCCTTCTGGAGACAGGAGACGTTCAGTTGTGTGGCTCAGGTGTCAGGGTCGTACCCCTATGATGGCGCTGGCTACATAGACTGAGAAGCATGGACAGCCTGAAAAACATCCGCCCTGGCCACACATGACTTCGTGCTTGTCACGTGAACACCTCTGTGATTGGCTGTTATGCTTTATATAAGGCAAGGGAACTTCCCTGCAGGGGGAGAAAAAAAGATCGACCAAGGAATAAACAAGAGCTTGTGCATCGACCTGTGTGTGTATTGGTGTTGCGTCATCTCTGCAGGCAGGGAGAGTGCGACATTTGGTGCCAAAATCCGGGATCTTTGAGTACATTTAAAAATAGCAAAGATACAGTGAAGGTAGAAATTATGATACTGGTTGAGATATGTTCTGATTTACTGATAATACTGAGGTATATTTAACTTTTGAATTTTATGTGCATTGATCTCACATTGAACAGTTTTGTCAGAATGAAATACAATGTTTCCATTTTGTTTACTTGATTTTTAGAAGTGGTAGTTCTTTATTTCCTTTCCTTTGTTTTCTTTTTTAGAAGTGGTAGTTCTAACAGGAAGATTTATTGGAATAGAAGTTGTGCAGTTTTTTAAACTTAGCATTTTAGGGAGAAGGTGAGAGAAGGCAATACATGAGTACTTTTCCCCCTCGTCATATTGCACGTTCGTCACTAGGACGACCACAAAGGAAAGGTTAGAAGTTTGCTGAAGAGCAACCACAAAGGGACAGCAGCTGTATGTTCGTGGATCGCGACTGTAAAGGTAAAGATAATGGGGTCAGAAATTTCTAGACTCCAAATGGAGAGCCCCTTGCAGGCACTTTTGAAAACTAACAGAACCCCTCTTAAAGCTCGAACTGCTCGAGCGTTCCTAAAAGCAATAGAGCATCAAGCCCCTTGGTTTTTAGATGAGGGCCTCTTAAGTGTCCCACAGTGGGAACATTTGGGAGAAGATTTGAGAAAGGCTGATGCTCAGCAGCCTTTGCCAACAGGCACCATGGCTATATGGGCTCTTGTGAAGAGCTGCCTTACCATTAAAAAGGACAAATTTACAGGCCCTCTAAAAGAAGGAAGTTCCATTTTAGAGGAAGTAAAAGAGGAATGTTCTTTGTACTCCTCCCGTTCCTCTGAAATTAGCAGTGAAAATGGTGAAGAGGAGGAGTTCAGCGGGGAGGAATTAGAAAGGAAGGTAAAATAACTAAAAATATGTCATGCAACCCTCCCTGATACGATCGAGCCCACAGCGCCACCCCCTCCCTATTCAGGTTCCTGTAAGGGTGCATGCCCGTGTCAAACCTCCTCTCCTTGAGCAGATCCCTCAACGGCTTGCTTCCCTATTCTCGAGGACGCTCAAAACCAAAGGTTTCATCAGCCCTTAGACTTTAAGCTTGTGAAATAATTAAAGGAAGCAGTTAACACATATGGTCCTCAGGCTCCCTTCACAGTATCCTTATTAGAGTCCCTAGCGGGGCTCAACTTGAGCCCAGGGGACTGGACAAACTTGGCTAGAGCTACCTTATCAGGGGGCCAATGTCTGATGTGGAAAACAGCCTGGCAGGAATACAGCATGGACACTGCCAGGCGCAATGCAGCTGCCGGCCACCCAGACTGGAATGTAGACATGCTAATGGGCTTAGGAAATTATGTCACTGTTCAGGCTCAACCCCAAGACCACCCCGCCATCTACCTACAAATAGCCACCGCAGCTACAAAAGCTTGGAAAACCCTGCAGGGTACCGGAAATTTACAGGGACAATTATCAAAAGTCATTCAAGGCAATAATGAGCCATATGCCGATTTTGTAGATCGTCTACTCCAGACAGCTTCCTGCATTTTCGGGGATACGGAACAAGCCATGCCCCTAGTCAAGCAATTAGCCTATGAACAGGCAAACAAATGGTGCAAGGAAGCTATCCGGCCCTGGAAAAGTAAGGACTTCTCCACATATTTAAAGGTATGCAGAGATATCAATGACTCTGTTATATTAGGGCAGGTCTTTGCGGCAGCCATTACCCAGGGCCTTTCAAGTTATGGTTTTCAGAAGCCATCTCGGTCTAATCTGGGTGCCTGCTTTTCCTGCGGGCAACTCGGCCACAGGAAAACGCAATGTCCAAACAAACGGCACTCCAAACAAGCCGAACAAAGCCCAAAACCCAAGCTCTGTCCTAGATGTAAGAAAGGGAATCATTGGAGTAATACCTGCACCTCCGTCAGAGATAGAGAGGGAAATTTCCTAGGTCCTAATCCTAAGCTACAAAAAAACGGGAATTTGGGCCCTTCACTCTGGGGTCCACAACAAATGTATGGAGTGATACAACAAGTGCCCATGAGCTGACATCCACTTACAAGCCAAGGAGGGCCACAGCAGGAAACGCAGGATTGGACATCTGTGCCAGTTCCTGATTGGTCTTAACTCCTGACATGGGGGTGCAGACGGTGGAATCATATTGGCAGGGACCAATACCCCAAGGGACAGTCGGCCTCCTGTTAGGAAGGAGTTCCACTACCTTGAAGGGATTAATTGTGCACCCAGGTGTTATTGATTCTGATTTTCAAGGACAAGTGAAAATTATGGTATCCTCCCCAAAAGGCATAAAGGCCATAACCCCGGGAGATAAGATAGCTCAAATGCTTATTCTACCTAGCCAACATGATCTTTATGCATATAAGAACACTTCCCGATGAACTAAAGGTTTCGGTTCCTCCGGAGAGCCTCTCACTTGTTTAACCCTGGGATTACAGGACAGGCCATTATTAACCCTACCCATCCGAGCAAGGGACTTCCTGGGTCTGCTCAATACCGGAGCTGACAAAAGCAGTATAAGGTCCCTTGACTGGCCTAAAGATTGGCCTATAGTCAAAGCCAACCAAACACTATGGGGCCTGGGAGTTGCACAAAGCCCCGACCAAAGTGCAGCAACATTGCAATGGAAGGACAAAGAGGGCCATACCGGACTATTTCCAACCATACATTTGTGCCCTACCTATATCACTTTGGGGGTGTGATATCCTAGCACAAATGGATTTAAAACTAACCACGGAGAATTTGTTCAACGGTCCTGTCAAGGGAATGATGCAGTCAATGGGATATACAGTGGGTCGAGGGTTAGGGAAACAAGAGCAAGGCATAACTCTACCGATACCACTCCCAAAGCACTTCCAGAAGTATCAAGGTCTGGGTTTTTAATAGGGGCCACTGAACATGCCATACCTTTAAAATGGAAAGACGATAGGCCTCGCAGGATTCCTCAGTGGCCCCTAACTAAAGAAAAATTAGAGGCAGCCAAAGGTTTAATAAAGGAACAATTGGATGCTGGGCATCTTTGCCCCTTGACATCTCCTTGGAATACACCCATATTTGTTATAAGGAAAAAATCAGGTAAATGGAGGCTACTCCATGATCTCTGAGCACTAAACGCTCAAATGTACTCTATGGACCCTATCCAATGTGGCTTACCTCTTGTTTCTGCAATACCAAAAGGATGGCCCACAGTTATTATAGATATACAAGATTACTTATTTTCCATTCCATTACATAAGGATGACTGTTGGAGATTTGCATTTACCTTGCCAGCAATTAATCACTCCCAACCAGATCAGAGATATGAATGGACAGTCTTACCACAAGGTATGACCAATAGCCCTACCTTATGCCAAATGTATGTTGACAAGGCTTTAAGAACAACTAGACACGAATTTCCCACGTTGCTACTATACCATTATATGGTTGATATTTTATTATCGCATAAAAACAACCAAGAGCTTGATAAGGCACTCCAATTTCTAACAGCAGAATTAAAGGAATGGCACCTCACCATAGCACCAGATAAAATACAAAAAGGAGATTTACAAACCTATTTAGGCACATATCTTTCATCCACGATGGTGGATGAGCTCAGCCTAAACTGAGCTTTAGGCTGGACAATCTAAACACCCTTAACGACTTTCAGAAATTGTTAGGTGACATTGCCTGGCTTCGACGCTACTTAAAACTAACTACAGCGGATTTAAAGCCCCTATTTGATATTCTTAAGGGTGACGCATACTTAAGCTCAAAAAGAAGTCTTACCCCCGAGGCTAGGCAAGCCATCAACTTTGTCCAACAACGATTAGAATCATGTCAGATCACACGCTGTGATCCAGATCAACCCTTATTATTAATAATACTACCAGACCCTCATAGCCCTACTGCCATCATTTGGCAGGGTGGCCCCTTACAAAGCGTTCATTTACCTCGCTCCCCATCTAAAACATCACAACCTTACCCTGAAGCTGTAGCCTTGCTTCTACAGAAGGGGCTAAAGGACTGCCTCGCCACATTTGGCTCACAGCCACATACTATCATTACCCCCTACGGACCAGACCAAATTAATTGGCTCATCAATCATGACACAAATTGGGCCATTCTCCATTTCACTACTATTGCAACCTTCGATAACCACTATCCTGGATTCAATTCTGTAAAAACACCCCTATTGTCTACCCACTAATCACAAAAACAACCCCCGTAAAAGATTGCTTAACACTCTTTACTGATGGTTCAAAAAATGGAGTGGGGACGGTAGTAACTGCAGGAAAAAGCTTTACAACCCTGGTACCATCTAGCTCTGCACAACTTGCAGAACTGGCAGCAGTCATTCTGGCTTTTTCAACGTTTCCTGACGATCCCTTCAATCTACTATCAGATAGCAATTATGTCATTAGCTCTCGATCAGTTCTAGAAACAGTGCCTTATATTGCACCTGCCTCCACTGTTGCTTCTTACTTCAAATCCCTACAAAAGCTGATCTTACAGCGTACACATCCCTTCTTTGCAGGACACCTTAGGGCTCATACACGTCTTCCAGGACCCTTATCTACGGGTAACGAAAAGGCAGACTTTATCACAAAAACACCTTTTATATTCTCCATAGAAGAACAAGCCAAATTATTCCATGAAAAATTCCATGTAAATTCCACTACACTCCACAGAAAATTTCAAATACTGAAAGTCCTTGCTCGACAGATTGTTAAGTCTTGCCAGCACTGTGCCCCTCTTATCCCAGCACCCTCCTTTGGAGTAAACCCACGTGGAATACTACCCAATCATGTGTGGCAAATGGATATTACACACATCCCTGAATTCGGCAACTTAAAATACGTACATGTTTCAGTAGACACATACTCGGGGGTCATTATGGCCTCCTTACATACAGGAGAAAAGGTCAGAGATGTCATTCAACATTGTTTGACAAACTTTGCCTCTTGGGGCATCCCAAAACAAATCAAAACCGACAACGGACCTGCTTATACATCACACAGCTTTAAAAATTTTGCTGATACATTTCACATACATCTAGTCACAGGCATACCCTACAACCCTCAAGGGCAATGAATTGTCGAACGTGCACACTTGACCCTAAAAAAATCAATTAATAAAACAAAAAGGGGGAATAGTGTCCACATACAAGTTCCCTAAGGACAAACTCAATACCGTTCTCTTTACTTTAAATTTTTTGGTCATGGACGCAATAGGATGATTGGCAGCAGATCGCCACTCGCGTCAGGAGGTCAATCTCAATGATTGGGTAAAATGGAAAGACATTCTGACAGGACTATGGAAGGGTCCGGACCTGGTCCTATGATGGGTCCGTGGTTCTGTTTGTGTTTTCCGTCAGGACCAGCTGACTCTGGTTTGGGTTCCAGAACACCTGACACGACGAGTACATCCAAATTCTCTCCACCAGTTGTATCCAGCCCTTATCGGGCATATGCATCACATCTAACTTGTATTCTAATCTCTCCTGAGCAGCGAACCTCTGCCAAGAATTATCTCAGATGCTCAACGGCACCTGGACAGCCAAATTCCACAATCTGACAGCCTCCCCCTAGATGGAGATTCTGCAGATCAATGCCACGAGAGTCAACCCTCTCAAGGCCTCCCAATTCCTACAACTCTGCAGGCAGTGGTGGCTTTTGGGAAATCCTGGTTTGGGACTATTGGACTCGGCTGTATGTGCTCTTCGTCCTCCTCCTGGCGCTGCATTGGACAAGGGCCCTCCAACTCACATTAGCCAGAGACTGGTAGGCTGTACATCAAGCCTTGGTAGCCATAGAGCATGGTAGCTCACCCCAAGTATGGCTTAGCATGCTGGAACGGTAGTCAATGATGGGTAATGAGGACGATAATGGTGTACCAACCTAAGACAGAAGCTGCAGGATGCTCTGCAGTATTTGATGACGGGTAAGGGTGCAAGTTGATCGTCCCAACCTAAGACAGGCATGGTCCCTTATCCATACAAATAAATAAAGAAGGGGGAGCTGTCCGGGTTGCGCCCCTAAGATGGCGCCAGTCGCGCCCCTAAGATGGCACTGGCTACATAGCCCGAGCAGCACGGAGAGCCTGAAAAACATCCGCCCTGGCCACACGTGACCTCGTGCTCATCACGTGAACACCTCTGTGATTGGCTGTTATGCTACCACTGTCTACGAGCCCCAGATACCTCCTGTTCACCTGAACACCTCTGTGATTGGCTGTTATGCCCTATATAAGGCAAGGGAACTTCCCCGCAGTGGGAGAAAAAATGATCGACCAGGGAATAAACAAAAGCTTGTGCATCGACCTGTGTGTGTGTTGGTGTTGCATCATCTCTGCAGGCAGGGAGAGCGCGACACTCAGGGACCACATGTTGTATACTAAGTTGGTATTCTGGAACAGGCCTCTGAGTAGAGATGCCTGATATCCTAATCTAGGGATAGAATGAGGTCCAAGGGGCATGTCAGTTTCAATATTCTGACTCAGGACCATTGATTTGGGTGTCTGCCTGGATGTAGGTGATCAGGGTGTTTCAGAAAGCATGTTTGCATCCAGAGCGGCCTCCAAAAGTGGGGTGGGCTTAGGGGCCGTGCAGTTTCTCCTAAACTGTAGAGTTTGGGCCTCTGTGATGGGCAGTTTCCATGGGGATGGCAATCCCAGTCCTAGGGTGCGGCTCCAGAGACCCCATTCTGGAGGGCATGTGAGCCATAGTTTTGGGACAGAAGTCTGCAAAGACAAACTCGGGTTACGGTTAGTGGCGAGGTGATCGCAGGACCAATGCGCAGACATGGAGTGCAGCTCCTCAGGAACTGTAATTGGGATGACTCAAAAGTGGACCCACAGGCTTTTATATCTGAAATATGTGTCCAGTATAGCTTCAGAATGCAGGTGTAAGGATTTTGGTGGCTACCAATAGTTGGGTGGCATTTAGGGGAAGGGAAGAGTGCTGTTTTCCATCTTAGGGTGACCCAAAACAGGGATTCCAGGGACGGGCTCTGGGTCTGTTGCTTGGAAAATCCCACGAAGGGTTACGATTTGGGCCTAGGGGCGTCCCAGGCTGCAATGTGGGATCCTGGTGGTGCAACTGAGAGGGCTTGTTTGAAATCATGCTCAGGCTGAGGGTCACAATGCCTGTTTGTGCCCATGGTGGCCCTCAGGTGTGGGCGTGGTCTTATTGGCCATGTAGCTGGCTCCCACTCTGAGGGTTGGACACCCCTCCCAACAGCCAGGTTTCCTGCCATGGGGAAGGAGCAGTTCTTTATTGTGCTTCAGGTCCCCCCCCGTGGCAGGGAATCCAGCAAAGGTCTGAGGACATGCCTGAATACCAAGGATGGGTAAAGAGTATGGACTTTGGCCATGGCCAGTATCACATGCTGGATATGGGCCCCGCTCTCCAGGTGCCTGACAGGAGGTCGAAGCTCAGGCTCTGTCAAACACAGCACTAGTGGCAAGGGAAGCTTATAAATGGGGTTCCTTGAGGGCCGAGTAGATTATTCCTCATTTGGTGTTCTTGAGCAGACTCACCAGGCAATTCTTTCTATTGGCAATTTAGAATGCTACATTGTGGCTCCAGAATTTCTTATTAAGTGGGCGTGGGGACCAGTAGGGTCCGGATGGAATTGTAAACACAAGCTACAGTTCAATTCAGTGCAAAGCAGAAAGCCGTTCCAATGTGTCGCAGATTATTTGAGATATCCAGCACATGAGTAAGGGCGGATGTCAGATGTTTGCTCACACTGGAGTTCATGTCTATGATGAACGAAAAATGGAGGGGTGGCGTCAAGAGGCCATAGAGGATTTCCCACGCTGAGGCTTGTGAGATGCTCCAAACAGCAAGGTTTCCTTCTACCGGACAGGGGGAGTATGGTTTGTTTGCTCTAGGGTCGCCCATGTGGAAAGTTTGAGGAACAGAGCTCTCCGGCATGGATGCCTGGATAGCACACCTCCATTGACCATTGCAGCTGAGGAACATGTGAGGTTTGTTTTGGTGGCTCTTGGGCGAAGTTCCAAGGTCTTGATTTGACATGGAATCTATTGCAGATGGGTCACAATGCTGAATTGTTACCACAGAGATCTTAGAATGTGCCTGTTGATAAAGTTCCCTGCAGGACTCTCCTATGCTGAGGGTTTGGCACAGGTCAAAGAGCATGGTTCCATTCTGGGGACAGGAGATGTTCTGCTGTGTGGCTCATGGACCACATGTTGCATCATAAGTTGGTATTCCAGAACAGGACCCTGAGGACAGATGCCTGAAAATATAATCTAGGCTTCTGATGAGGTCCTAGGGGCATGCCAGTTTCAATCTTCTGACTCAGGACCATTGACATGGCTGTCTGCCTGGATGTAGGTGAACAGGGAGCTTCAGAAGGCATACTTGCGTCTGTAGCAGCCGCAAATATTGGGGTGGTCTCAGGGGCCTTGCAGGTTTCTCCTAATTTGAAAGGTTTGGATAACTGTGATGGGCACCGTTTCCTTGGGGATTGCAGGCATAGTCCTGTGAAGTGGCTCCAGAGACACCATCTTGGAGGGCATGTAAACCATGGTTTTGGGAGAGAAGTCTGCAAACACAAATTCAGGTTAGGGTTAGTGGCGAGGTGATCGCAGGCCCAATGCGTAGACCTGGAGGGCAGCTCGTCAGGAACTGTAATTAGGGTGACAGGAAGGCAGTGGCACAGGCATTTTTATCTGGATTGTGTGTCCAGGATGGACTCGAAATTCAGCTGTGGTCTCATGGGTTCATGGGAGATTTTTCCTCTCTAAGGATCCTGGTGGCTCCACATAGTTTGGTGGTTTTTTCGTGGAAGGGAAGAGTGCTGTTTTCCATCTTAGGGGTGCCCCAAAAAAGGATTCCAGAGATGGGCCTCGTTCTGTTTGCCTGGAAAATCCCACAAAGAGTTGGGATTTGGGCCTAGGGGCGTACCAGGCCTGCAATGCGGGATTCTGGTGGTGCCACTGAGAGGGCTTGTTTGAAAGCATGCTCAGGCTGAGGGTCTCAATGCCTGTTTGTGTCCAGGGAGGGCCTCAATAGTGGTCGTGGTCTCATTGGCCAAGAAGCTGGCTCCCATTGTGAGGGTTGGATAACCATCTCAACAGCCAGGTTTCCTGTCATGGTGAAGGACGAGTTCTCTATTATGCTTCCCGTTCCCCCACTCGCAGAGATTCAAGCAAAAGTCTAGCGACATGTGCCCCAATACCAAATATGGTAGAGATGATGGACGTGGGCCATTGCCAGTCTCACATGCTGGATATGGGGCCTGATCTCTGGGAGGCTGACTAGGTCGGATCTCAGGCTCTGTCAGACACATCACTAGTGGCCAAAACTGCCTGTAAATTGGGGTTCACTTGAGGACCGAGCAGATTGATCCTCATGTGGGGTTTCTGGGCAGACTCACCAGGCACTTCTTCTTTCTATGGGGAAGGCAGAATGCTGCTTTGTGGCTCCAGAATTCCCTATCAGGAGGGCTTGGGGACCGGAAGGGTGAGGATGGAATTGTAAAGAGTAGCTACGGTTAAATTCAGTGCCAAGCAGAAGGCAGTTCCAATGTGTAGCGGCTTATTTGAGATATCCAGCACCTGAGTAAGGGTGGATGTCAGATGTTTGCTGACACTGGAGCTTGTGACTATATGACTGGCAAATGGAGGAGTGGCGTCAGGAGGCCATGGAGGATTTCCCACGCTGAGGCTTGTGAGATGCTCCAAACAGCAAGATTTCCTTCTACTGGACAGCTGGAGTCTGGTGTGTTTGCTCCGGGTTCCCCTATGTGGAAAGTTTGTGTAGCAGAGCTCTCCCGCTTGGATGCCTGGAAGGCACACTTCCATTCTCCATTGCAGCTGAGGAACATGGCAGGTTTGTTCTGGTGGCTCTTGGGCCACCAGAAAGCAGGCTCAGGCTGAGGGTCAAGAACAGGCCTCTGAGGACAGATGCCTGAAAACCTAATCTAGTGTTTCAGTGAAGTCCTAGTGTCATGTCAGGTTCAATCATCTGACTCAGGACCATTGACTTGGGTGTCTGCCTGGAGGTAGGTGATCAGGGTATTTCAGACTGCGCATTTGCGTCCAGAGCAGCCTCCAATATTGGGGTGGGCTCAGGGACATTGCAGGTTTCTCAAAATCTGGAGGCTTTAGGCCACTGTGATAGGCACAGTTTCCTTGGGCATGGCCGGATCAGTCCTGTGGTGCAGCTCCAGAACCCCCAACCTGTAGGTCATGTGAGCTGTGATTTTGGGAGAGATGTCTCTAAAAACTAACTCAGGTTGGGATTAGATGTGAGGTGATCGCAGGCCCAGTTCATAGACCTGTAGGGCAACTGGTCAGGAACTGTAATTAGGGTGACTCGAAGGCATTAGCACAGGCTATTGTATCTGGATTGTGTGTCCTGTATGGCCTCAGAATGCAGGTGTGGTTTCATGGGTCCATGGGAGATTTTTCCTCTCTAAGGATCCTGTCGGCTCCCCATAGTTTGGTGGCTTTTTCATGGAAGGGAGAGTGCTGTTTTCCATCTTAGGCATGCCCCACAACAGGAATTCCAGAGATGGGCTCTGGGTCTGGCACCAAGACATTTACACCAAGGGTTAGGATTTTGGCCTAGAGGCTTCCCGGGACTGCAATGCAGGATCCTGGTGGTGCAACGGAGAGGGTTTGTTTGAAAGCAGGCTCAGGCTGAGGGTCACAATGTCTGCTTGTGCCCAGGGGGCCTTCATGAGTGGGTATGGTCTCATTGCCCATGCAAATGGCTCCCACCCTATGGGTTGGACACCTAACCCAAAAGACAAGTTTCCTACCCAGGGGAAGGAGGAGTTCTCTATTGTGCTTCAGGTTCCCCTATGGCAGGTATTCCAGGAAAGTTCTGGGGACAGACGCCTGAATACCAAGGATGGGTTGAGATGTCAGATTTGGATCAAGGCTGGTCTCACATGCTGGATACGGGACCCGCTCTCTGGGTGGTTGACGCTAAATCTGGGCTCAGATTCTGTCAAACACAACACTAGTGGCCAGGGAAGCCTATAAAACATGGTTCCCTCGAGGGTCGAGCCGATGATCCTCATGTGGGGTTTCTGAGCAGACTCACCAGGAACTTCTTCTTTCTATGGGTAATGGAGAAGGCTGTGTTTTGGCTCCAGAATTCCCTATCAAGAGAGTTGGGGGAAAAAAACGGTTTGGGGACCAGTAGGGTGAGGATGGAATTGTAAAACCAAGCTACAGTTAAATTCAATGCCAAGCAAAAGGCATAATCAGTGTGCAGCGGCTGACTCGAGATATCCAGCACCTGAGTCAGGGCAGATGTCAGATGGTTGCTCACGCTGGTGTTTGTGTCTATGATGACTGGCAAATGCATGGGTGACGTCAAGAGGCCATGGAGGTTTTCCCACGCCGGGGCTTCTGAGATGCTCTAAACAGTAAGGTTTCCTTCTACCGGAGAGGGCTAGTCTGGTTTGTTTCCTCCAGTATCCACCATGTGGAATGTTTGTGTAGCAGAGCACTCCCACATGGATGCCTGTAAAGGACATATACATTGACCACTGCAGCTGAGGGACATGGCAGGTTCTCTCTGGTGGCTCTGGGGCAAAGTACCAAGGTCTTGAGTTGACATGAAGCCTCATGAAGATAGGTCACAATGCTGGTTTGTTACCAGGGAGATCTTAGAATGTGCTGGTGGCTAAGGGGACGTGCAGGATTCATCTACGCTGAGGGTTTGGCACAGGTCCAAGTGCACAGCTTCCTTCTGGGGACAGGAGATGTTCTGTTGTGTGGCTCAGGGACCACATGTTGTATCATAAGTTGGTAATCCAGAATAGGCCACTGAGGGCAGATCCCTGAAAACCAAATCTAGGGTTCCAATGAAGTCCTAGGGTTTGTCAGGTTCAATCTTCTGACTCAGGATCATTGACTTGGGTTTCTCCCTTGAGGGCATGTGAGCCATGGTTTTGGGTGAGAAGTCTGCAAACACAAATCGGGTTAGGGTTAGTTGCGAGGTGTTTGCAGGCCCAATGCATAGACCTGGAAGTCAGCTCATCAGGAACTGTAATTGGGGTGACTAGAAGGCGGTATCACAGGCTTTTCTATCTGGATTGTGAGTCCAGGATGGCCTCAGAATGCAGGTGTGTTCTCCTGGCCCCATGGGAAATTTTTCCTTTCTAACGATCCTGGTGGCTCCCCATAGTTTGGTGGCTTTTTCTCGGAAAGAAATAGTGCTGTTTGCCATCTTCATGGTGTCCCAAAACAGGGATTCCAGAGAGGGGCTCTGGGTCTGGGCACCTGGAAAATCCCATCAAGTGTTAGGATATGGGCTTAGGGGCATAACGGGCCTGTAATGTGGGATCCTGGTGGTGCAACTGAGAGGGCTTGTTTGATAGCATGCTCAGACTGAGGGTAACAATGCCTGTTTGTGCCCGGGCTGCCCTCAGGAGTGGGCGTGGTCTCATTGGCCATGCAGCTGGCAACCACTCTGAGGGTTGGACACCCATCCAATCAGCCAGGTTTCCTGCCATGGGGAAGGAGGATTTTTCTATTTTTCATCAGGTTCCCCCAATGGCAGGGATTCCAGCAAAGGTCTGGGGATAGGTGCATGAATACAAAGCATGGGTAGAGATGACGGCCCTGAGCCATTGCTGATCTCACATGCTGGATGTAGGGTCTGCTCTCAGGGTGGCTGACACTAGTTCGGGTCTCTGGCTCTGTCAGAACAGCACCATTGGCCAGTGTGGCCTATAAATCGGTGTTCCCTCAAGGGCCGAGCCAATTGATCCTCATGTGGGGTTTCTGGGCAGACTCATCAGGCCCTTATTCTCTCTATGGGCAAGGCAGAATGCTGCATTTTGACTCCAGAAATCCCTATCAAGAGGGCTTGGGGACCAAACGGGTGAGGATGGAATTTTAAACACAAGGTACGGTTCAGTTCAGTGCCAAGTGAAAGGTAGTTCCAATGTGCAGCAGCTGATTCGAGATATCCAGCACCTGAGTAAGGGTGGAGGTCAGAAGTTTGCTTACACTTGAGTTTGTGTCTATGATGCCAGACAAATGGAGGGGTGACATCAAGAGGCCATGGAGAATTTTCCAAGGTGAAATTTCTGAGATGCTCCAAACAGCAATGTTTCCTTCTACTGGACAGGTGGAATCTAGTTTGTTTGCTTCAGGGTCCCCCATGTGGAAAGATTTGGTAGCAAAGCTCTCCCACACGGATGCCTGGAGAGCACTCCTCCATTGACCATTGCTGCTGAGGAACATGGGAGCTTCGTTCTGATTGTTCTGGGGCGAAGTACCAAGTCCTTGAGTGGACATGAAGTCTCATGAACATGGGTCACAATGTTGGTTTGTTACCAGGGAGATCTTAAAATGTGCTGGTGGCTAAGGTGCCATGCAGGATTCATCTACCCTGAGGGTTTGACACAGTTCCAAATGTACGGCTTCCTTCTGGGGACAGGAGATGTTCTGTTGTGGGGAAGGGGACCACATGTTATATCATAAGTTGGTATTCCAGGATAGGCCTCTCAGGACAGATTCCTGAAAACCTAATCTAGTGTTCCAGTGTGGTCCTAGGGGCATATAAGTTTAAATGTCAGACTCAGGACCATTGACTTGGGTGTATGCCTGGATGTAGGTGATCAGGGTGTTTCAGAATGCGCATTTGCGTTCCTGAGCGGCCTCCACTATTGGGATGGTCTCAGGCGCCTTGGAGGTTTCTCCTAACCTGGAATGTTTGTGCAACTGTGCCAGGCACAGTTTCCTTGGAGATGGCAGGCACAGTCCTCTGGTGTGGCTACAGAGACCCCATCCTGGAGGGAATGTGAGCCACGGTTTTGAGAGAGAAGTCTGCAAACGCAAATTTGGGTTAGAGTTAGTGGCGAGGTGATCGCAGACCCAATGCATAGACCTGGAGGCAGCTCGGCACGAAATGTAAATCCGGTGACTCAAAGAAGGTAGCAGGAGCTTCTGTATCTGGATTGTATGTCCAGGATGGCCTCGGAATGAAGGTGTGGTCTTATGGGTCCATGGGAGATTTTTCCTCTCTAAGGATTGTGGCAGATCCGAATAGTTTGGTGACATTCTTGCTGTTTTCCATCTTATGGGTGCCCCAAAACAGGGATTCCAGAGACGGGCTCTGGGTCAGGGTGCCTGGAAAATTCCACCAAGTGTTAGGGTTTGGGCCTAGAGGTATACCAGGCCTGCAATAAGGGATCCTAGAGATGCAACTGATAGCGTTTGTTTGAAAGCATGCTTAGGCTGCGGGTCACAATGCCTGCTTATGCCCAGGGTGGCCCTCATGAGTGGGCGTGTTCTCATACCCAATGCAGCTCTCTCCCACTCTGAGTGTTGGACACCCATCCCAACAGCCACATTACCTACCATGGAAAAGGAGGAGTTCTCTATTGTGCTTCAGGTTCCCCCATTGGCAGGGATTCCAGCAAAGGTATTGTAACGGATGCCTGAATAACAAAGATGGGTAGCGATGACGGACCTGGTCCATGGCCGATCTTTCATGATGGATATGAGCCCAGCCTTCTGAGTGTCTGACACTAGGTCGGGGCTCAGGCTCTATCAGACACAGCAGTAGTGGCCAGGGAAGCCTATAATCTGAGGTTCCCTTGAGGACCGAGCAGATTGATCCTCAGGTGGAGTTTTTGTGCAGACTCAATAGGGCCTTGTTCTTTCTATGCAAAGACAGAAAGCTGCATTGTGGCTCCAGAATTCCCTATCAAGAGGGCTTGGGACCAGTAGGGTGAGGATGGAATTGTAAACCCAAGCTACGTCTAAATTCAATGGCAAGCAAAAGGTATTTCCAGGGTGCAGCACCTGATTCCAGATATCCAGAACCTGAGTAAGGGCATATGTCAGATGTTTGCTCATCCTGGAGTTTGTGTCTAAGATGATTGACAAATGGAGGGGTGGTGTCTATAGGCCATGGAGGTTTTCCCATCCTGAGGCCTGTGAGATGCTCCTAACGACAAGGTTTCCATCTACTGGACAGGGGGAGTCTGGTTTGGTTGCTCCGGGGTCCCCCATGTATAAAGCTTGAGTAGCAGAGCACTCTCTCATGGATGCCTGGAAAGCACACCTCCATTTGCCATTGCAGCTAAGGAACATGGCAGGTTCGTTCTGGTGGCTCTGGGGCAAAGTACCAAGGACTTGAGTTGACATGGAGTCTCATGAAGATGGGTCACAATGCGGGTTTGTTACCAGTGAGATTTTAAAATGTGCTGGTGGCTAAGTGGCAGTTGAGGATTCATCTACCCTGAATATTTGACACAGGTCCAAGAGCACGGCTTCCTTCTGGGGAAAGGAGATGTTCTGTTGTGGTGCTCAGGGACCACATGCTGTATCATATATTGTATAACAGAACAGGCATCTGAGGACAGATTCTGGATACCTAATCTAGGTTTCCAATGAAGTCCTAGGGGCATGTCAGATTCAGTCTTTTGACTCAGGAGCTTTGTCTTGGGTGCCTGGATGAATTTGATCAGGGTGTTTCAGAATGTGCATTTGCATAGATAGTGGCCTCCAATATTGGGGTGGGCTCAGGGGCCTTGCAGGTTTCTTCTTATCTTGGGGGGGTTGGGCAACTGTGACGAGAAAGTTTCCTTGTGATTGCAGGCACAGTCTGTGGTGTGGATCCAGAGACCCCATCCTGGAGGGCATGTGAGCCATGGTTTTGGGAGATAAGTCTGCAAACACAAACTCTGCTTAGTGTTAGTGGTGATGTAATTACAGGCCCAATGAATAGACCTGAAGGGCAGCTCATCAGGAACTGTAAATCAGGTGACTGGAAGTCGGTGGCACAGGCTTTTGTATATGGATTGTGTGTCCAGGATGGTCTCAGAATGCAGGTGTGGCCCCATAGGTCCATGGGAGATTTGTCCTATCAAGGATCCTGGTGGCTCCCCATAGTTTGGTGGCTTTCACTTGGAAGCGAAGAATGCTGTTTTCCATCTTACAGGTGCCCCCAAACAGGGATTTCAGAGATGGGCTCTGTGTCCGGGCACCTCGAAAATCCCAAAAGGGTTCGGATTTGGGACTGGAGCTTACCAGGCCTGCAATTCAGGATACTGGAGGTGCAACTAAGAGCAATTTGTTTGAAATTATTCTCAGGCTGAGGGTCACAATGCCTGCTTCTGGCCAGGGAGGACCTCATGAGTGGGCGTGGTCTCATTGGCCATGCAGCTGGCTCCCACTCTGACGGTTAGACATCCATCCCAACAGCCAGGATTCCTGCCATGTGGTAGGAGGAGTTCATTATTGTGCTTCAGGTTCCTCCATTGGCAATAATTCCAGCAAAGGTCTGGGGACAGATGCCTGAATACCAAGGATGGGTAGAGATGACCGTTCTGGGCCATGGCCAGTCTCACATGCTGGATATGGGCCTCACTCTCTGGGTGGCTGACACTAGGTCGGGGTTCAGGCTCTGTCAGACTCAGCACTAGTGGCCAGGGAAGCATATAAATTGGGGTTTCCTCGAGGGCCGGCGGATTGGTCCTCATATAGAGTTTCTCAGCAGACTCATGAGGCCCTTATTTTTCTATGGGGAAGTCAGAATGCTGTGTTGTGGCTCCAGAATTCCCTATCAAGTGGGCTTGGACAACAGTCGGGTGAGGATGGAATTGTAAACACAAGCAAAGGTTAAATTCAGTGTCAAGCAGAAAAAGTTCCAGTGTACAGCAGCTAATTCAAGATATCCCACACCTGAGTAAGGACGGAGATCAGATGTTTGCTCACACTGGAGTTTGTGTCTATGTTGACTGACAAATGGAGGGGTGGCGTCAAGAGGCCATGGAGGATTTCCCACGCTGGGGCCTGTGAGATGCTCCAAAGAGCTAGGTTTCCTTCTACTGGACTGGGGAAGTCTGGTTTGTTTGCTCCAGGGTCCCCCATGTGCAATGTTTGGGAAGCAGAGCACTCCCATATGGATGTCTGAAAAGCACACTTCTATTGACCACTGCAGCTGAGTAACATAGCAGGTTCTTTCTGGTGGCTCTGGGGCGAAGTACCAAGACCTTGAGTTAACATGGAGTCTCATGAAGATGGGTCACAATGCTGGTTTGCTGCCAGGGAGATCTAAGAATGTGCTGGTGGCTAAGGGGCCGTGCAGGATTCATCAACCCTGAGGGTTTGACACAGGTCCAAGAGCACAGCTTCCATCTAGGGACAGGAGATGTTGTGTTGTCAGGTCCAGGGACCACATGTTGTATCACAAGTTGTAATCCAGAAAAGGCCTTTGAGGACAGATGCCTGAAAACCTAATCTAGGGTTCCAATGAAGTCCTATGGGTTGTCAGGTTCAATCTTCTGACTCAGGCCCTTTGACATTGGTGTCTGCCTTGATGGAGGTGATCAGATTGTTTCAGACAGCGCATTTGCATCAAGAGAGGCCTCCAATATTGTGGTGGGCTCAGGGTTCTTGCAGGTTTCTCCTAATCTGGAGGGTTTCAGCAATTGTGATGGGCACAGTTTCCTTGCGGTGGCAGACTCAGTGTGACTCCAGAGACCCCATCCTGGAGGGCTTGTGAGCCATGGTTTTGGGAGAGAAGTCTGCAAATATAAACTCGAGTTAGGGTTAGTGGCAAGGTGATTGCAAGTCCAGTGCAAAGACCTGGAGTGCAGCTCGTCAGGATATGTAAATTGGGAACCTCGAAGGCTGTGCACATTCGTTTTTATCTGGACTTTGTGTCCAGGATGGCTTTGGAGTGCAGGTCTGGTCTCATGGGTCCATGGGAGACTTTTCCTCTCTAAGGCTCCCAATCATTTGGTGGCTTTGTCAGGGAAGGAAAGAGTGCTGTTTTCCATCTTAGGGGTGCCCCAAAATAGAGATTCCCAAAATGGGCTCTGGATTAGGGAACCTTGAATATCCCAGCATGGGTTAGAATTTGGGGCTAGGGGCATACCAGGTAGGCCTGCAGTGCGGGATCTGGTGGTTCAACTGAGAGGACCACAAGGCTGGTTTGTTACCAGGGAGAGCTTAGAATGTGCTGGTGGCTAAGGTGCCATTCAGGATTCTTCTACCCTGAGCGTTTGGCACAGGTTGAAGAGCACAGATTCCTTCTGGGGACAAGAGATGTTCTGTTGTGTGGCAGGGGTTTGTCAGGTTCAGGGACACCATGTTGTAACAACTTTACAGTATTCCAGAACAGGCCCCTGAGGACAGATGCCTGAAAATCCAATCTAGGGTTCCAATATGGTCCTAGGGGCATGTCAGGTTCAATCTTCTGGCTCAGAACCATTGATTTGGCTGTCTGCCTGGATGTAGTTGAAAAGGTTGTTTCAGACTGAACATTTGCATCCAGAGTGGCCGCTAATATTGTGGTGGGCTCAAGGGCCATGCAGGTTTTTTCTAATCTAGAAGGTTTGGGCAACCGTGTCAGGCACAATTTCCTTGGAGATAGCAGGAACAGTCCTGTGGTGTGGCTCCAGAGAGCTGACCCTGGAGGGCATGTATGCCATGGTTTTGGGAGAGAAGTCTGCAAACACAAATTTGTGTAGGGTTAGTGGCGAGGTGATCTCAGGCCCAATGGGTAGACCTCGAGGGCAGCTCATCAGGAACTGTAATTAGGGTGATGGGAAGGTGGTAGCACAGGCTTTTGTATCTGGATTGTGTGTCCAGGATGTCCTTGGAGTGCAGGTGCGTTCTTATGGTTCCATGGGAGAGTTTTCCTCTTTAATGATCCTGGTGGCTCCCAATAGTTTGGTGGCTTTCTCGGGGAAGGGAAGAGTGATATTTTCCATCTTAGGGGTGCCTCAAAACAGGGATTCCAGAGTCAGGCTCTGGGTCTGGGCACCTGGAATATCCCAGCTGGTGTTAGTATTTGAGACTAGGGGAGTACCAGGCCTGCAATGCGGTATCCTAGTGGTGCAACTGAGAGGGCTTGTTTGAAATCATGCTCTGGCTTAGGGGCACAATGCCTGTTTGTCCCCAGGGTGGCTCCCATGAGTTACTGTGGTCTCATGGGCCATGCAGCTGGTTCCCACTCTGAGGGTTGGACACCCATCTCAACCTTCAGGTTTCTTGCCATCAGGAAGGAGGAGTACTCCTGAGTTTCAGGTTTCCCCATAGGCATTGATTTGAGCTATGGTCTGGGGAGAGATGCCTGAATATCCAGGTTGAGTAGATGTGATGGCTTCGGGCCACAACAGGGTCCACCTGCAGGATATGGGGCCCACTGTCTGCGTGGCTGACTGGAGGTCGTGGCTCAGACCATGTCAGACAGAGCCTCAGTGCCCATGGTGGACCTTGATATTAGGGTGCCATCGAGGGCCATGCTGGTGGATTCTCATGGGGTGCTTCTGGGCAGATGCACCAGGCACTACTTCTTTCTGTGGGGCAGGCAGAATTCTGCATCATGGCTTCAGAATTCCCTATCAAGTGGTTTTGGTATCCAGGAGGCTGAGGTTGGATTTGTAAACACAAGGTTCGATTTTTCAGTGCTATGCAGATGGCAGTTCCAGTGTGCAGAGGCTGATTCGAGATATCCTATACCTGAATAATGGTGGAAGTCAGATGTTTGCTCACCCTGGAATTTGTGTCTATGATGACTGCCAAATGGAGGGGTGATGTCACGAGTTCATGGAGGATTTCCCACACTGGGGCTTGTGAGATGCTCCAAACAGTAAGGTTTCCTTCTATTGGACAAGGGGATTCTGGTTTGTTTGTTCCAGTGTCCCCCATATGGAAAGTTTTGGTAGCAGAGCTCTCCCGCATATCTGCCTGGAAAGGAAAACTCGACCATCGCAGCTGAGGAACATGGCAGGTTCGGTCTGGTGGCTCTGGGGCGAAGTTCCAAGCAGCTGAGCTTACGTGGAGTTTCATGCTGTTGGATGACAATGCTAGTTTGTATCCAGGGAGAAGTTAGAATGTAGGGGTGGTCAGGGGCCATGCAGGATTCTCCTACACTGAATCTTGGACATAGCTACCAAAAGCGAGGTATCCTTCTAGTGACAAGAGGGATTCTGCTGTGTGTCTCAGGGACCACATGTTGGAATATAAGTTGGTATTGGAGAAGAGGCTTCTGGGAACAGATGTCTGAAAATCTAAGCAAGGGTATCAATGAAATCCTAAGGGCATGTCAGGTTAAATCTTCGGACTCAGAGCCTTTTACTTTTATGTCTGGCAGGAGGCAGGTTCTCATTGTGTGTCAGAATGCGCACATGGGTCCAGAGCATTCTTCAAAATGAGTTGGGCTCAGGGGCTGTGTACTTTGCTTCATAACTTCAGGGTTTGGGCAACAGTGAAGAGTGGACATTCCTTCGGAAGAGTAGGCACAATCATTCTGTGTTGCACCAGAGGCCCCATCCGGGCAGGCATGTGATCCAGGGCTTTGGGGACAGAAATCTACAAACGTGATCTAGGGTTACGGTGAGGGCTGAGGTGGTTACAGACCCAATCTGTAAGCCCTGAGGGCAGCTCATAGTGTACTGAAGTTAAAGTGTCATAGAGGCGGTAGTGCAGGCTTTTCTGACTGGATTGTGTGTGCAGGACGGTCGCAAAGTGTAAGGGAGTTTTCATGGGGCCATGGGAGATTCCTCATCTCTGGGGATTCTGCCCAGCTCCCAAGAGTTTTGTGTCTCAGGAGGAAGATAATACTGCTGTTTTCCGTCAGTGGACCCCCACAAGAGGTATTCAAAAGACAGATCCTGGGTCTGCAAACCTGGAAAACACAAACAAAGGTGAGGATTTGGACCTAGGAACCTGGCAGGCCTGCTCTGCACGCTCCTAGTCCAGCTACCGAGGGGGTTTGTTTGAAAGCAGGCTCACGCTGAGGATCACAATGTCTCTTTGTGCCCAAGGTGGCTCCCATGAGTGACCTTGGTCTCATGGGCCATGCAGATGATTCCCCCTCTGAGGGTTGGACACCCATCTCAACAGACAGTTTTCCTGCCATCGGGAATGAGTACTCTTATGCTTAAGGTTCCCCTATAGGCAGGGATTTGAGCTACGGTCTGGGTTGAGTAGAGATGACAGCTTCAGGCCACGGAATTTCACACCTGCAGGATACGGAGCCCACTGTCTGCATGCCTGATTAGAGGTCGTGGCTCGGGCTGTGTCAGACAGACCCTGAGTGCCCATGGCGTACTATGATATTAGGGTGCTGTCGAGGGCTGTGCAGATTGATCCTCATGTGGGATATCTGGGCAGACTCACCAGGCAATTCTTCTTTCTATGGGGTAGGCAGAATGATGCGTTGTAGCTCCAGAATTCCCTATCAAGAGGGTCTGTGGACCAGGAGGTTGAGGATGGAATTGTAAACACAAGCTATGGTTAAATTCAGTGCCAAGCAGAAGACAGTTCCAGTGTGCAGTGGCTGATTAGATATATCTAGCACTGAGAAGGGCAGATGTCAGATACTTGCACACACTGGAGTTTGTCTCTGATGACCACCAAATGGAGGGGATGCCTCAAGAGGCCATGGAGAATTTCCCACACTGCTGCTTGTGAGACACTCCAAACAACAAGGTTTCCTTGTACAGGACAGGGGGCTTCTGGTTTGTTTGCTCCACTGTCCCCCATATGGGAAGTTTTGGTAGCAGAGCTCTCCTGCCTGGATGACTGAAAAGCACAACTCCATTGACCATTGCAGCTGAGGAACAGGGCAGGTTCTACCTGGTGCCTCTGGGGCAAAGCTCCAAGAGGCCTGAGTTGACATGGAGTTTTATGCTGTTGGATCACAGTGCTGGTTTGTATTCAGGGTGATGTTAGAATGTTGGGGTGGCAGGGGCCCATGCAGGATTCACCTACACTGAGTCTTGGACACAACTACCAAAAGCAACATATCCTTCTGGGTACAGGAGGTGTTCTGTTGTGTGACTCGGGGACCACGTGTTGGAATACAAGTTGGTATTGGGTAACAGGCCGCTGGGGATAGGCACCTGAAGACCTAAGCTCGGGTATCAATGAAGACGTAGAGGCATGTCAGGTTCAATCTTCTGACTCAGGGTCTTTGACATGGATGTCTGCCTGGAGGCAGGTGCCCATTGTGTGTCAGAATGCACATTTGGGTTCAGAGTTTTCCATGGAATTGAGGTGGGCTCTGGGACTTTGTACTTTGTTCCTAAACTTCAGGGTTTTGGCAACAGTGAAGGGAAGAATTTTCTTCGAGAGGGTATGCACACTTGTCTGGTGTGGCTCCAGAGACCCCATCCTGGAGGGCATGTGGGCCTGGGCTTTGGGTACAGAAATCTGCGAATGTGCACTAAGGATAGGGTGAGGGCTGAGGTGATCACAGGCCAAATATGCAGGCCCTGTGGGCAGCTCATAGTGTACTGAAATTAAGGAGTCATGGAGGTGGTAGCACAGGCTTTTCTGTCTGGATTGTGTGTCCAGGAAGTTCGCAAAATGTAGTGGAGCCTTCATGGGTTCATGGGAGATTCTTCATCTCTGGGGATTCTGCCCAGATCCCAAGTGTTTGGTGTCTCTGGGGGAAGGGAAGACTGCTGTTTTCCGTCTCAGGGGACTGCCAAAAAAGGGATTCCCGAGAGAGATTTTGGGTCTTGGTACCAGAGGAACATGAACGATGGTGAGCATTTGTCCCTAGGGATATGCAGGTCCACTCTGCGGGGTCCTGGTCCAGCTTCCAAGGGGGTTTGTTTGAAAGCAGGCTCACGCTGAGGGTCACAATGCCCGTTTGTACCCAGGGCGGCTCCCATGAGTGACTGTGGTCCCATGGGCCATGCAGCTTGTTCCCACTGTGAGTGTTGGATACCCATCTCAACAGCCAGGTTTCCTGCCATCAGGGATAAGGAGTACTCCTGTGCTTCAGCTTCCCCCATAGGCTGGGATTTGAGCTACGGTCTGGGGAGAGATGCCTGAATATCCAGGTTGAGTAGATGTGACGGCTTCGGGCCATGGCAGGTCCCACCTGCAGAATATGGCGCCCACTGTCTGCATGGCTGACTGAGGGTCATGGCTCAGGCTGTATCAGACAGAGTCTGAGTGCTCATGGCGGCCTAAGATATTAGGGTCCCGTTGAGGGCCATTCTGGTGTATCCTAATGTGGGGTTTCTGGGCAGACTCACCAGACACCACTTCTTTCTGTGGGGCTGGCTGAATTCTACACCATGGCTTGACAATTCCTGATCAAGAGTGTTTGGTGACCAGGAGGCTGAGGATGGAATTATAAACACAAGCTACATTTAAATTTAGTGCCAAGCAGAAAGCAGTTCCAGGGGCACCTGGGTGGATCAGTGGGTTAAGCCTCTGCCTTCAGCTCAGGTCATGGTCTCAGGGTCCTGGGATCGAGCCCCGCATCGGGCTCTCTGCTCATCAGCGAGCCTGCTTTCCCCTCTCTCTCTGCCTGCCTCTCTGCCTACTTGTGATCTCTGTCTGTCTAATAAATAAAATATTTTAAAAAAAGGAAAGCAGTTCCAGTGCACAGTGGTTGATTCAAGATATTCTATAATTGAGGAAGGGCAGATTTCAGATGTTTGCTCACACTGGAGTCTGTGTCTATGATGATCATCAAATGAAGGGGTGGTGCCCGAGGCCATGGAGGATTTCCCAAGGTGTGCCTTGTGAGATGCTCCAAAAAGTAAGGTTTCCTTGTACTGGACAAGGGACGTCTGGTTTGTTTGCTCCAGAGTCCCCCGTATGGAAAGTTTAGGTTGCAGAGCTCCCCCACATGAATGCATGAAAAGCACAACTCCATTGACCATTGCATCTGAGCAACATGGCAGGGTCGATCTGGTGACTCTGGGGTGAAGTCCCAAGAGTCAAGACTTGACATGGAGTTTCATACTGTTGGATCACATTGGTGATTGGTATACAAGGGGACGTTGGAATGTTGTAGTGGTCAGGGGGCCATGCAGGATTCTCCTACACTGAGTCTAGGACACAGATGTCAAGAGCAAGGTATCCTTTTGGGGACAAGAGTGGTTCTGTTGTGTGGCTCATGGACCACATGTTGGAATATATGTTGGTATTGGAGAACAGGCCTCTGGGGACAGGTGCCTAAAAATCTAAACTAGGGTATCGATGAAGACCTATGTGGGGTTTCTGGGCAGATTCACCAGACACTTCTTTCTGTGGGGCTGGCTGAATTCTATACTGTGGCTTGAGAATTCCCGATCAAGAGTGTTTGGTGACCAGGAGGCTGAGGATGGAATTATAAACATGGCAGGAATTATAAGTCATGGCAGGTACAACTTCTGACTCAGGGCCTTTGACCTGGATGTCTGCCTGGAGGCAGGTTCTCACTGTGTATCATAATGTGCATTTGGGTCCAGTGCGTTCTTCAAATTGAAGTGGGCTCAGGGGATTTGTACTTTGCTCCTAATCTTCAGGGTTTGGGAAACAGTGAAGGGCAGAGTTTCCTTTAGGAGGGTAGGCACAGTCATCCAGTGTGTCTCCAGAGGCCCCATCCTGGGAGCATGTGGGCAGGGTCTTTGGGGACAGAAATCTGCAAAGATGCACTAGGGATAGGGTGAGGTCCAAGGTGATCAGAGGGACGATCTGCAGGCCCTGAGGGCAGCTTATACTGTACTGAAATTAACATGTCATGGAGGCAGTAGCAAAGGTTTTTCTATCTGGATTGTGTGTCCACGACGGTTGCAAAATGTAGGGGTGACTTCATGGGTCCACAAGAGATTCTTCATCTCTGGGAATTCTGCTCGGATCCCAAGAGTATGGTGTCTCTGGGGGAATGGAAGACTGCTGTTTTCCGTCTCAGGGGACCCCCAAATCAGGGATTCCAGAGACAGGTTCTGGGTCTGGGCCCCTGAAAAACACCAATGAGGTGAGGATTGGGCCCTAGGGAATTCACAGGCACAGTCTGTGAGCTCCTGGTCCAGCTACCGAGGGAGTTTGATTTGAAGCAGGCTCACGCTGAGGGGCACAATGCCTGTTTGTGCCCAGGGTGGCTCCCATGAGTAACCATGGCCTCATGGACCATGCAGCTGGTTCCACTCTGAGGATTGGACACCCATCTCAATAGCCAGGTTTTCTGCCATTGGGAAGCAGGAGTACTCAGGTGCATCAGGTTCCCCCATATTCAGGGATTTGAACTATTATCTGGGGAGAGATGCCTGAATATTCAGGTTGAGTAGATGTGACGGCTTCGGGCCACGGCAGGTACCACCTTGGATATGGGGTCCAGTGTCTGCATGGTTGACTGGAGGTCGTGGCTCAGGCTGTGTCAGACAGAGCATCAGTGCCCATGGCGGTCTAAGATATTAGGGTGCTGTCGAGGGCCATGCAAGTGGATCCTCATGTGGGTTTTTTGTGCAGACTCACCAGGAACTTCTCCTTCTGTGGGGCAGGCAAATGCTGTGTTATGGCTCAAGAATTCCCTATCAAGAGGACTTGGGGACAAGGAGGGTATGGATGGAATTGTAAACACAAGCTATGGCTAAATTCAGTGCCAAACGGAAGGCAGTTCCAGTGCACAGTGGATGATTTGAGATATCCAGCACCTGAGTAAGGGTGGATGTCAGATGTTCGCTCACACTGGAGTTTGTGCCTATGATGACCACCAACTGGAGGGGTGGCATCACGAGGCCATGGAGGATTTCCCACACTGGGGCTTGTGAGATGCTCCAAACAGCAAGATTTCCTTGTACTGGACAGAGGGAGTCTGATTTGTTTACTCCAGTGTCCCCTATATGGAAAGTTTGGGTATCAGAGCTCTCCCTCATGGATGCCTGAAAGCACAACTCCATTGACCATTGCAGATGAGGAACATGGCATGGTCGATCTGGTACCTCTGGGATGAAGTTCCAAGCGGCCTGAGTTGAGTTGGAGTTTCATGCTGTTGGACCACAATCCTGGTTGGTATCCAGGGAGACATTAGAATATTGAGGTGGTCAGGGGCAATACATGATTCTCATACACTGAGTCTTGGACACAGCTACCAAGAGCAAAGTATGCTTCTGGGGACAGGAGGTGTTCTGTAGTGTGGTGCAGGGACCACAGGTTTGAGTATGAGTTGGTATTGGGGAACAGGCCTCTGGGGACAGGAGCCTGAAAATCTCAACTAGGGTATCGATGAAGTCCTAGAGGCATGTCAGGTTCAATCTTCTGACTCAAGGCCTTGATTGGGATGTATGCCTGGAGGCAGGTGCTAATTGTGTGCCAAATGCACATTAGTGTCAGTGTGTTCTTCAAAATTGATTTTGGCTCAGGGACTTGTACGTTGCTCCTAAGCTTCAGGGTTTGAACTACTGAGGGCAGAGTTTTCTTTGGGAAGTTATGTTCACTTGTCTGATGTGGCACCAGAGGCCCCATCCTGGAGGGCATGTGGGACAGCGTTTTGGGGACAGAATACTTCAAACACAAACTAGGGTTAGGGTGAGGGCCGAGGTGATCACACTACCAATCGGCAGGCCCTGTGGGCACCTCACAGAGTACTGAAATTAAGGTGTCATGGAGGCGGTAGGGCAGGCTTTTCTGTCTGGATTGTGTGTCTAAAAAGGTCGCAAAATGTAGGGGAGGCTTCATGGAGCCATGAGAGAATCTTCGACTCTGGGGATTCTGCCCAGATCCCAAGAATTTGGTGACTTTGTGGGGGAAGGAAAGACTGCTGTTTACCATCTCAGGAGACCCCCAAAAGATGGATTCCAGAAAAAGGTTCATGGACTTCGCCATTGGAAAACATGATCGTGTGTGAGGATTTGGCCCTAGGGACATGGCACGCCTGCTCTGTGGGCTTCTGGTCCAGCTACCAAGGGGGTTTGTTTGAAAGTAGGCTCACACTGAGAGTAAGAATGCCTGTTTGTGCCCGGGGTGGCTCCCATGTGTGAGTGTGTTCTCATGGGCCATGCAGCTGTTTCCCACTCTGAGGGTTGGACACCCATCTCAACAGCCAGGTTTCCTCCCATCGGGAAGGAGAAGTACTCCTGTGCTTCAGGTTTCCCCATAGGCAGAAATTTCAGCTATGGTCTGGGGAGAGAGGCCTGAATATCCAGGTTGTGTAGATGTGACAGCTTAGGGCCATGGCAGGTCCCACACGTAGAGTATGGGGCCCACTGTCCACATGCCTAACTGGAGGTCATGGCTCAGGCAGTGTCAGACCGAGCCTCAGCACCCATGGCGGTCTATCATGTTAGGCTGCCGTCTAGAGCCATGCAGGTGGATCCTAATGTGGGGTTTCTGGGCAGTCTTCTCAGGCACTTCTTTCTGTGGGGCAGGCTGCGTTGTGGCTCAAGAATTTCCAATCAAGAGGGCGTGGGCAAAAGGATGGTGACAATGGAATTGTAAACACAAGCTACGGTTAAATTTAGTGCCAAGTGGAAGGAAGTTCCAGTGTGCCGCGGGTGATACGAGATATCCAGCACCAGATTAAGGGTGGATATCAGATGTTTGCTCACATTAGAGTTTGTGTCTATGATGACTGCCAAATGGAGGAGTGGCGTCTCAATTCCATGGAGGATTTCGCACCCTGTAACTTGTGAGATGCTCCAAACAACACACTTTCCTTCTACTGGACAGGTGGAGTCTAGTTTGTTTGCTCCAGAGTCCTCCATATGGAAAGTTTGTGTAGCAGAGCTCTCTCTCATGGATGCCTGAAATCACATCTCCATTGACTACTACAGCTGAGGCACATGGCAGGTTTGATCTGATGCCTCTGAGGCGATGTTCCAAGTGACCCGAGTTGACATGGAGTTTCATGCTGTCGGATCACAATTCTGGTTGGTATCCAGGGATGCGTTAGAATGTTGGGGTGGTCTTGGGGAGATGCAGGATTCTCCTACACTGAGTCTTGGACACAGTTACCAAGAGCAAGGTATCCTTGTGGGGACAGGAGGGGATCTGTTGTGTGGCGTAGGGACCACATGTTGTAATAAAAGTTGGTATTGGGGAACAGGCCCCTGGTGACAGGCACCTGAAAACTTAAGCTCAGGTATCGATGAAGTCCTATAGACCTGTCAGGTTCAATCTTCTGACTAAGGCCTTTGACTTGGATGTCTGCCTGGAGGCGGGTGCTCATTGTGTGTCAGAATGTGCATTTGGGTCCAGAGCATGACCAGAGATTGAGGTGAGCTCAGGGGCTTTGTAATTTGCTCTTAATCTTCAGGGTTTAGGCAACTGTAAAGGGCATACATTCCGTCGGGAGCATAGTGACAGTTGTCCAGTGTGGGACCAGAGACTGCATCCTGGAGGGCATGTGGGTCAGCATTTTGGGGACAGAAATCTGCAAAAGCAAACTAGAGTTAGGGTGAGGGCTTTGGTGATTAGAGGCCCAATCTGCAGGCCCTGGGGGCAGCTCATACGTACTGAAATTAAGGTGTCATTAAGGCGGTAGGGCACGCATTTCTGTCTGGATTGTGTGTCTAGGACGGTTGCAAAATGTAGGGTAGGCTTCATGGTGCCATGGGAGATTCTTCCTCTCTGGGTATTCTGCCCAGATCCCAAGTGTTTGGTGTCTCTAGGGTAAGGGAAGACTGGGGTTTTCCGTCTCAGGGGACCCCCAAAAGAGGGATTCCAGAGACAGGTTCTAGGTCTGGGCACCTGGCAAACACAAACGAGGATGAGGATTTGGCCCTAGGGACCTGGCAGGCCCATTCTGTGGGCTCCTGGTCCAGCTACTGAGGGTGCTTCTTTGAAAACAGGATCATACTGTGGGTCCCAATGCCTGTTTGTGCCCAGGGTGCCTACCATGAGAAGCCATGGTCACATGGGCCATGCAGCTGGTTCCCACTCTGAGGGTTGGACACCCATCTCAACAGCCAGTTTTCCTGCCATCCGGAAGGAGGAGTACTCCTGTGCATCAGGTTCCCCCATATTCAGGAATTTGAGCTACGTTCTGGGGAGATATGACTGTATATCCAGGTTGAGTATATGTGACGGCTTGGGGCCAATGCAGGTGCCACCAGCAGGTTATGGTGCCCACTGTCCTAGTCCTTGACTGGAGGTCGTGACTCAGGCTGTGTCAGACAGAGCCTGAGTTCCCATGGCAGCCTATGATATTAGGATGCTGTCGATGGCCTTGCAGGTGGATCCTCATGTGGGGTTTCTGGGCAGACTCAGTAGTCACATCTTCTTTCTGTGGGGTAGGTAGAAAACTGCTTTCTGGACCCAGAGTTCCCTTTCAAGAGGGATTGGGGACCAGGAGTGTGAGGTTGGAATGGTAAACACAAGCTACGGTTCAATTCAGTGCCAAGCGAAGGCAGTTCCAGTGTTCAGTGGCTTATTCGAGATTCCAGCACCTGTGTTAGGGTGGATATCAGAAGTTTGTTCATACTAGAGTTTGTGTCTATGATGACTGCCAAAAAGAGGGGTAGTGTCACGAGGCCATGGAGTATTTCCCATGCTGGAGCTTGTGAGATGCTCCAAACAGCAAGCTTCCAATGGACAGGGGGAGTCTGCTTTGTTTGCTCCAGTGTCCCCCATATGGAAAGTTTAGTAGCAGAACATTCCCACATGGATGCCTGGAAAGCATACCTCCACTGACCATTGCAGCTGAGTAACATGACATTTTTGTTCTGGTGTTTCTGGGGCGAAGTTCCAGGAGACCTGAGATGACATGGAGTTTCATGCTCTTGGATCACAACGTTGGTTTGTATCCAGGGAGACATTAGAATGTTGGGGAGGATTCTCTTACAGTGAGTCTTGGACACAGCTACCAAGAGCAAGGTATACTTCTGGGGACAGGAGGGGTTCTGTTGTGTGTCTCAGGGACCACATGTTGGAATATAAGTTGGTATTGGAGAAGAGGCCTCTGGGGACAGGCGCCTGAAAATCTCAACAAGGGTATCGATGAAGTCCTAGAGGCATGCCAGGTTTAATATTCTCACTCAGGGACTTCCACTTGGATGTATGCCTGGAGGCAGGTGCTCATTGTATGTCAGAATGCGCATTTGGGTCCAGAGAATTCTTCAAAATTGAGGTGGGCCCATGGGCTTTGTACATCGCTCCTAATCTTCAGGGTTTGGGAAACAGTGAAGGGCAGTTTCTTGCGAGAGGGTAGGAACACTCATCCAGTGTGGGACCAGAGGCCCTATCCTGGAGGGCATGTGGGCCAGGCCTTTGGTGATAGAAATCTGCAAATGCGAACTAGGGTTAGGGTGAGGGCCAAGGTGATCATGGGCCCGATCTGCAGGTGCTAAGGGTAACTCATCGGGTACTGAAATTAATGTGTAATGGAGGCAGAAGTGGAGGCTTTTCTGCCGGGATTGTTTTTCCAGGACACTCGCAAAATGTAGCGGTGGCTTCAAGAGGCCATGGGAGATACTTCGTCTCTGTGGATTCTACCCAACTCACAAGTGTTTGGCGTCTCTGGGAAGAGAGAATATTGATGTTTTCTGTCTCAGGGGAACCCCAAAAGAGGGATTCCAGAGACAGGTTCTTGATATGGACGCCAGGAGAACACAAACAATGGTGAACATCTGGCCCTAGGGACCTGATGACCCGATCTGCAGGCTCCCGGTCCAGCTTCCAAGGGGGTTTGTTTGAAAGCAGTCTCACGCTGAGGATCACAATGCCTGTTTGTTCCCATGGCGTCTCCCATGAGTGACCGTGTTCTAATGGGCCATGCAGCTCGTTCCCACTCTGAGGGTTGGACACCCATCTCCACAGCCAGGTTTCCTGATATCAGGAATAAGGAGTACTATTGTGCTTCTGGTTCCCCCATAGGCAGGGATTTGAGCTACAGTCTGGGAAAGATGCCTGAATACCCATGTTGAATAGAGATGATGGTTTCAGGCTATGTCAGGTCCCACCTGTAGGATATGGGGTCCATGGCCTGCGTGGCTGTCTGGAGGTCGTAGCTCAGGCTGTGTCAGACAGAGCCTGAGTGCCCATGGCAGCCTATGATATTAAGGTGTTGTCGAGGGCCAGGCAGGTGGATCTTCATGTGGGGTTTCGGGCAGACACAACTGGCACGTCTTCTTTCTGTGGGGTAATCAGAATGCTGTGTTGTGGCACCAGAGTTCCCTATTAAGAGGGTTTGAGACCAGGAGGGTGAGGATGAAATTTTAAACACGAGCTATGGTTAAATTCAGTGCCAAGCAGGAGGCAGTTCCAGTGTGCAGCAACTGATTCAAGATATCCAGCACCTGAGTTAGGGTGGAGGTCAGATGTTTCTTCACACTGGAGTTTGTGTCTACAAAGACCGCGAAATGGAGGGGTGGCATCATGAGGTCATGGAGGATTTCCCACCCTGGGGCTTGTGCGATGCTCCAAGCAGCAAGGTTTCCTTCTTCGGGACAGGGGGAGTTTGCATTGTTTGTTCCAGTTTCTCCCATATAGGAAGTTTGGGTGCAGAGATATCCTGCATGGATGACTGAAAAGCAGAACTTCATTGACCATTGCAGTCGAGGAACATGGCAGGTTCGATCTGGTTGCTCTGGGGCGAAGTACCAAGCGGCCTTGGTTGACATGGAGTTTCATGCTGTTGGATCACAATGCTGGTTTGTATACAGGGAGATATTAGAATGTTGGGGTTGTCAGGGGCCATGCAGGTTTCTTCTACACTGAGTCTTGGACACAGCTACCAAGAGAAAGGTATCCTTCTGGGGACAGGAGGGGTTCTGTTGTGTGGCTCAGGGACCACATGTTTGTATTTAACTTGGTATTGGAGAACAGGCCTCTGGGGACAGGCTCCTGAAAATCTCAACAAGGGTACCAATGAAGTCCTAGAGGCATGCCAGGTTTAATGTTCAGAATCAGGGCCTTTGACTTGGATGTCCACCTGGAGGCAGGTGCTCATTGTGTGTCAGAATGCTCACATGGGTCCAGAGCATTCTTGGAATTGAGGTGGGCTCAAGGGCTTTGTACTTTGCTTCTAATCTTCAGGGTTTGGGTAACAGTGAAAGGCAGTTTCCTTTGGGAGGGTAGGCACGCTCTTCTGGTTTGGGACCAGTGGTCTCACCCTGGAGGCATGTGGTCCAGGCCTTTGGGGACACAAATCTGCAGGTGCAAATTTGAGTTTGGGTGAGGGCCGAGGTGATTACTGGTTAAATCTGCTAGGCCCTGATGGTAGCTCTTAGAGTACTGAATTTAAGGTGTCATGGAGGTGGAAGCAGAGGCTTTCTGTCCGGATTCTTTTTCCAAAACCCTCGCCAAAGGTAGGGGTGACTTCCTGAAGGCATGGGAGATTCTCTTCCCTCAGGATTCCACCCAGATCACAAGTGTTTGGTGTCTCTGGGAGAAGGGAAGACTGCTGCTTTCCATCTCAAGGGACCCTTAAAAGAGGGATCCCAGAGACCGGTTCTTGGTCAAAAGTGAAGGGCAGTTTCCTTGAGGAGCGCAGACACACTCGTCTGGTTTGGGACTAGAGGCACCATCCTGGAGGGCGTATGGGCCAGGGCTTTGGGGACAGAAATAGCAAACATGAACTAGCGTTAGGATGAGGGCAGAGGTATTCAAAGACCGAGAAGCAGGCTCTCAGGGCAGCTCATAGTGTACTGAAATTAAGGTGTCATGGAGGCTGTAGCACAGGCTTTTCTGTCGGGATTGTGTGTCCCGGACAGTCGCAATAGGTAGAGGTGGCTTCATGAGGCCATGGGAGATTCTTCGTCTCTGGGGATTCTGCCCAGCTCCGATGTGTTTGGTGTCTCTCAGAGAAGGAAAGACTGCTGTTTTCCATCTCAGGGGACCCCTAAAGAGTAATTCGAGAAAGAGGTTCTGTGTCTGGGTGCCTGGAAAACACAAACGAGGGTGAGTATTTGGTCCGAGGGACCTGGCAGGCCCGCTCTGTGGGCTCCTGGTCTAGCTACTGAGGGTGTTTGTTTGTAAGCAGGCTCACGCTGAGGGTCACAATGCCTGTTCGTGCCCAGGGCTTCTCCCATGAGAGGCCATAGTCTCATGGGCCATGCAGCTGGTTCCTACTCTGTGGGTTGGGAAGGAGGAGTACTCTTGTGCGTCAGGTTCCCCCATAGGCATGGATTTGAGCTATGGTCTGAGACAGAGGCCTGAATATCCAGGTTGAGTAGAGATGTTGGTTTTGGACCACAGGAAGTCCCACCTGCAGGATATGTGGCCTACTGTCTAGGTGGCTGACTGGAGGTCATGACTCTGGATGTGTCAGACTGAGCCTTGGTGCCCATGGCAACCTACAATATTACAGTTCTGTTGAGGGCCAAACAGGTAGATCCTCATGTGGGGTTCTCTGCACAATTACCAGGCATATCTTCATTTGATGAGACAGGCGGAAAGCTGCGTTATGTCTCCAGAATTCCCTATTAAGAGGGCTTGTGGACCAGGAGGGTGAGGATGGAATTGTAAACACAAGCTACCGTTAAGGTCAGTGCCAAGCGGAAGGCAGTTCCAGTGTGCAACGGCTGATTCAAGTTATTCAGCACCTGAGTAAGGGCGGATGTCAGGTGTTTGCTCACACTGGAGGTTGTGTCTATGATGACCGACAAATGGTGGGGTGTCATCAAGAGGCCATAGAGGATTTCCCACGGGGACTTGTGAGAAGCTCTAAACAGCAATGTTTCGTTTTACTGGACAGGGGGAGTCTGGTTTGTTTGCTCCAGTGTCCCCCATATGGAAAGTTTGGGGAGCAGAGCTCTCCCACATGGATTGCTGAAAATCACACCTCCATTGACCATTGTAGCCAGGAACATGGCAGGTTTGATCTGGTGGCTCTGGGGCAAAGTTCTAAGGGTGCTGAGTTGAGATGGAGTTTTATGCTGTTGGATGACATTGCTGGTTTGTATCCAGGGAGATGCTGGGAAGTTGGGATGGTCAGGGGCAATGCCGGATTTTTCTACACTGAGTCTTTGACAAAGCTACTAAGAGCAAGGTATTCTTCTGGGGACAAGAGGGGTCTGTTCTGTTTCTTAGGAACCACATATTGTGATATAAGATGGTATGGGAGAACAGGTCTCTCGGGACTGGCGCCTGAAAACCTAGGCTAGGGTATCGATGAAGTCCTAGGGGAATGTCATGTTCAATCTTCTGACTCAGGGACTTTGACTTGGATGTCTACCTGGAGGCAGGTGCTCATTATGTGTCAGAATGTACACTTGGGTCCGGAGTGTACTAGGAAATTGAGATGGGCTCAGGGGGTTTGTACTTTGCTGTTAATCTTCAGGGTTTGGGCAGCTGTGAAGGGCAGAGTTTCCTTCGGTAGGGTAGGCACAGTATTCCGTTGTGGCTCCAGAGACCCCATCCTGGAGGGCCTGAGGGCCACGGTTTTGAAGACAGAATCTGCAAACGCGAACTAGGGTTACGGTGAGGGCCGATGTGATCACAGACCTGATCTGCAGGCCCTGAGGCAGCTCATAATCTACTGAAATTAAGGTGTCTTGGAGGTGGTAGTTCAGGCTATTTTGTCTGGTTTCTGTGTCCAGGATGGTCGCAAAATGTAGGGGTGGCTTCATGGGGCTATGGGAGATTCTTAATCTCTGGGTATTCTGCCCAGCTCCCATGAGATTGATGTCTCGGGGGGAAGGGAAGACTGCTGTTTTCAGTCTCAAGGGAACCACAAAAGAGAGATTCTGGAGACAGTTTCTGGGTCTGGGCACCTGGAAAATACCAACGAGTGAGAGCATTTGGGCATATCAACCTGGCAGGCCCGCTCTGTGCACTCCTAGTCCAGCTACCGAGGGAGTTTTTTGAATGCAGGCTAACTCTGAGGGTCACAATGCATGTTTGTGCCCAGGGCGGCTCACATGTATGACCGTAATCTCAAGGCCCATGAAGCTTGTTCCCACTCTGAAGGTTGGACACCCATCTCACAGGCCAGATTTCCTGCCACCTGGAAGGAGGAGAACTCTTGTGCTTCAAGTACCCCCATAGGCAGGGATTTGAGCTACAGTCAGGAGACAGATGCCTGAGTAACCACGTAGAGCAGGGATGTTGGTTTCAGGCCACAGCAGGTCCGATTGGCAGGATATGGGACCCACTGTCTGCATGGCTGTCTGGAGGTCGTGGCTCAGGCTGTGTCAGACAGAGCCTTAGTACCCATGGCAGCCTATGATATTAGGGTGGTGTCGAGGGCCATGCAAGGGGATCCTCATGTATGCTTTCTGGGAAGACTCACCAGGCACTTCTTCTTTCTATGGGACAGGCAGAATGCGGAGTTGTGGCTCCAGAATTCCCTATCAAGAGGGCTTGGGGACCAGGAGGGTGAGGATGGAATTGTATACACAAGCTACGGTTAAATTCAGTGCCAAGCAGAAGGAAGTTCCAGTGATCAGCGGCTGATTTGAGACATCCAGCACCTGAATAAGGGCGGATGTCAGATGTTTGCTCACACATGGGTTTGTGTCTATGATGACGGATAAGGGTGGGGTGGCGTCAAGAGGCCATGGAAGATTTCCCACCCTGCGTCTTGTGAGATGCTCCAAAGAGCAAGGTTTCCTTCTACTGCACAGTGGGAGCCTGGTTTGTTTGCTCCAGTGTCCCCCATCTAGAAATTTTGGGTAGCAGTGCTCTCCCGCATAAATGACTGGAAAGCACACCTCCATTGACCATTGCAGCTCAGGAACATGGCAGGTTCAATCTGGTGGCTCTGGGACGAAGGGCTGTGTTGACATGGCATTTCATGGTGTTGGATCACAATGCTGGTTTGTATCCAGGGAGACGTTAGAATGTTGGGGTGGTCAAGGCCCATGCAGGTTTCTCCTACACTGAGAATTGGACACAGCTACCAAGAGAAAGGTATCCTTCTGGGGACAGCAGGGGCTCTGTTTTGTGGCTCAAGGACCACATGTTGGAATATAAGTTGATTTGGAGAACAAGCCTCTGGGGACAGGTGCCTAAACATCTAAACTAGGGTATTGATGAAGTCCTATAGTTATGACAGGTTCAAACTTCTGACTCAGGGCCTTTGACGTGGATGTTTGCCTGGAGGCAGGGGCTCATTGTGGGTCAGAATGCATATTTAGGTCCAGAGAGTTCTTCAAAAATGAGGTGAGCTCAAAGGCTTTGTACTTTGCTCCTAATCTTTAGGGTTTGGGCAAAAGTGAAGGGCAGTTTCCTTCAGGAGCATAGGCACACTTGTCCGGGGTGGGACCAGAGACCCCATCCTGAAGTGCGTGTGGGCCAGGGCTTTGGGGACAGAAATTGCAAATGGGAACTAGCATTAGGGCGAGGACTGAGGTGTTCACAAGACCAATCAGCAGCCCCTGTGGGCAGCTCATAGTGTACTGAAATTAAGGTGTGATGAAGGCGGTAGAGCTGACTTTTCTGTTGTTCTGTGTCCAGGACGGTCGCAAAAGGTAGGGGTGGCTTCATGAGGCCATGGGATATTCTTCGTCTCTGAGGATTCTGCCCAGCTCCCAGTGTTTGGTGTCTCTTGGAGAAGGGATGACTGCTGTTTTCCATGTCAGTGGACCCCCAAAAGAGGGATTCAAGACAGGTTCTGGTTCTGGGCGCCTGGGAAGCACAAACGAGGGTGAGGATTTGGCCATAGGAACCCAGCAGGCCCACTCTGTGTACTCCTGGTCTAGCTACCGAGGGTGATTGTTTGAAAGGAGGCTCATGCTGTGGGTCACAATGCTTGTTTGTGCTCACGGCGTCTCCATTGAGTGGCCCTGGTCTCATGGGCCTTGCAGCTGGTTCCCACTCTAAGGGTTAGACACCCATATCAACAGCCAGGTTTCCTGCCATAGGAAAGGAGGAATAATCCTATGCCTCAAGTACCCCCATAGGCAGCGATTTGAGCTACGGTCTGGGGATAAATGCCTGAATATCCAGGTGGTGTAGACATGATGGCTTAGAACCATGGCTGTTCCACCTACAGGATATGGGGCCCACTCTCTGCGTGGATGACTGGAGGTGTGGCTCAGGCTGTGTGAGACAGAGTCGTAGTGCCCATGCACGGAAACTTAGCCAGAAGTACAATCAAAGATCTCCCTGCTAACAAACCAGCATTGTGACCCATCTGTAAGAGATTCCATGTCAACTCAAGAACTTGGTCCCTTGCCCCAGAACCACCAGAAGGAACCTGCCATGTTCCTCAGCTGCAATGTTCAATGGAGGTGTGTTTTCCAGGCTTTCATGCAGGAAAGCTCTCCTCCCCAAACATTCCAAATGGGAGAACCTGGAGCAAACAAACCATCCTCCACTTGTCAAGAAGGAGGAAACCTTCCTGTTTGGAGTATCTCACAAACCTCAGCATGGGAAATAGTCATTGGATACTTGACGCCACCCCTCCATTAGTCGGTCATCATAGACACAAACTCAAGTGTGAGCAAACATCAAGATCTGCCCTAACTTAGGTGGTGAAGATCTCAAATCAGCCGCTGCACATTGGAACTGACTTTCCCTTGGCACTGAAGTGAACCCTAGCTTGTGTTCACAATTCCATCTTCACCCTACTTGTCTGCAAGCCCTGATGAAATGAAATTCTGGAGCCACAACCCACCATTCTGCCTTCCCCATAGTAAAATGAAGTTCCTGGTGAATCTCTCCAGGTACCCCACTTGAGGTTCAATCTGCTCAGCCCTCGAGGGTACCCGCATTTATAGGCTGCCCTGGACACTAGAGCTGTGTCTGACAGAGCCTGATCCCAGACCTAGTGTCAGCCACGTAAAGAGAGGGCCCCATATCCAACATGTGAGACCGGCCATGTCCCAAGTCCATCAGCTCTACCCATCTTTGGTATTCAGGTACCTTTCCCCAGCCTTTGCTGAAATCCCTGCCAGTTGGGGAGCCTAAAGCAGAATGGAGAACTCCTCCTTCCCCATGGCAGGAAACCTGGCTGTTGGGATGGTTGTCTAACCCTCAAAGTGGGAGCAAGCCGCATGGTCAGTGAGACATGCCCATTTCTGAGGGCCGCCCTGGGCAAAAACAGGAATTGTGACCCTCAGCCTGAGCATGTTTTCAAACAAGCCCTCTCAGTGGCACCACTAGAATCTGCATTGCAGACCTGGTATGCCCCTAGGCCCATATCCTAATCGTTGGTGGGATTTTCCAGGTGCCCAGACCCAGAACCCGTCTCTGGAATCCCTGTTTGGGGCACACCTAAGATGAAAAATTGCACTCTTCTCTTCCCCAAAAAAGCCACGAAACTCTGGGGAGCCACCAGGATCCTTAGAGAGGACAAATCTCCCATGGACCCATGAGAACACAGCTGCATTTCGAGGCCATCCGGGACACACAAATCAGATAGAAAAGCCGTGCTACAGGCTTTAAGTCACCCTAATTACAGAATCAGACGAGCTGCTGTCCAGGTCTACACATTGGGCCTCTGATCACCTCGCCACTAACTCTAACCTGAATTTGTGTTTGCAGATGTCTCTCCCAAAACCATGGCTCACATGACCTCCAGGATGATGTCTCTAGAGCCACACCACAGGACTGTGCCTGCCATCCCCAAGGAAACTGTGCCTGTCACAGTTTCCCAAACCTCTCAAGTTAGGATAAACCTGCAAGGCCCCTGAGCCCACCCCAATACTGGCGTCCGCTGTGGATGCAAATGCGCAGTCTGAAACACCCTTATCACCTACATCCAGGCAGACAGCCATGTCAATGGTCCTGAGTCAGAAGATTGAAACTAACGTGGCCCTAGGACCTCATTGGAACTGGGGATTAGGTTTTCCGACATCTGTCCTCAGGGTCCTGTTCTGGAATACCAACTTATGATACAACATTTGGTCCCTGAGCCACACAATAGTACATCTCCTGTCCCCAAAAATAAACCATGCTCTTCGACCTGGGCCAAACCCTCAGGGTAAGAGAATCATGCCGGGCACCTTAGATTCCAGCACATTCCAAGATCTCCGTGGTAAAAATCCAGCATTGTGACCATCTGAAAGAGATTCAATGTCAACTCAAGGCCTTGATTCTTCACCCATGAGGAACCAGAATGATCCTGCCATGTTCCTCAGCTGCAATGATCAATGGAGGTGTGCTTTCCAGGCATCCATGTGGGAGAGTTATGATAACCAAACTTTCCACATGGGGGACATTGGAGCAAACCAAGCGGACACCACCTGTCCAGTAGAAGGAAACCTGGCTGTTTGGAGCATCTCACAAGCCTCAGCATGGGAAATCCTCCATGGCCTCTTGATGCCACCCCTTCATTTCTCGGTCACCATAGACACAATCTCCACTGTGAGCAAACATCTGATTCCGCCTTACTCACATTCTGGATATCTCGAATAAGCCGCTGCACATTGAAACTTCCTTCTGCTTGGCAATGAATTGAACCATAGCTTGTGTTAACAATTCAATCCTTACCCTACTGGTCAACATGCACTCTTGATAGGGAATTCTGGAGATATAATGCAGCACTCTGCCTTCCCCATATAAATAAGAAGTGCCTGATGAGTTTGCCTAGAAACCCCACATGAGGAACAATCTGCTCGGCCCTTGAGAGAACCTCGATTTATACGCTGCCCAGCCACTAGTGATCTTTCTGACAGAACCTGAGACCGACCAACTGTCAGTCACCCTGAGAGCGGGAACCAGATCTAGCATGTTGGACCGGCCATGGCCCAAGTCCGTCAATTCTACCCATCCTTGGTATTCAGGCACCTGTCCCCAGACATTTGCTGGAATCCCTGCCAATGGGGAAAATGAAGCACAATAGAGAATCCTCCTTCCCCATGGCAGGAAACCTTGCTGTCGGGATGGATGTCAAACCCTCAAAGTGGGAGCCAGCTACATGGCCAATGAGAGCACGCCCAAACATGCGGTCTGCCCTGGGCACAAACAGGCATTGTGACTCTCAGCCTGAGCATGATTTCAAACAAGCCCTCTCAGTTGCACCACAAGGATTCCACATTGCAGGCCTTGTATGGCCCAAGACCCAAATCCTAACATACGGTGGGATTTTCCAGGCGCCCAGACCCAGAGCCTGTCTCTGGAATCCTGGTTTTGGGGCACCTCTAGATGCAAAACAACGTTTTTCCCTTCCCTGAAAAAGCCACAAAACTATGGGGAGCCGCCAGGATACTTAGAGCGAAAAGGTGTCCCATGAACGCATAAGACCAAACCTCATTCGGAGACTATCCGGGACACACAAACCAGAGAGAAAAGCCTGTGCTACCACCTCCCTGTCACCCTAAATACAGTTCCCGATTAACTGCTGTCCAGGTCTACGCATCAAGCCTGCGATCACTTCGCAACTAACCCTAACCCGAATTTGTGTTTTTGCAGACTTCTCTCCCAAAACCATGGCTCACATGCTCTCCAGGATGCCATCTCTGGAACCACACCACAGGATTGTGCCTGCCATCCCCAAGGAAACTGCCCATAACAGTTGCCAAAACCTTCCAGATTAGGCGAAACCTGAAAGTCCCCTGAGCACACTCCCATGCTGGCATCGGCTCTGGAAGCAAATGCGCAGTTTGAAACACCATGATCACCCACATCTAGGCAGACAGCCAAGTAATGGGCCTGAGTCAGAAGATTGAACCTGACATGCCCCTAGGACCCCATTGGAACCCTAGAATAGGTTTTTGTGCATCTGTCTTCAGGGGCTTGTTCTGGAATACCAACATAGAATAAAACATGTGGTCCTTGAGCCACACAACAGAACATCTCCTGCCCCCACAAAGAAAGCGTGCACGTAGACATGTGCTAGACCTTCAGGTTTGGAGAATCCTTCATGGAACCTTACCCACCAGCATAATCTAAAATCTCCCTGGTAACAAACCCCATTGTGACCCATCTCTAAGAGATTCCAAGTCAACTCAAGGCCTTGTTCCTTCGCCCTAGAGCTGCCAGAAGGAACCTACCATGTTACTCAGCTGCAATGGTCAATGGAGGTGTGCTTTCCAGGCATCCATGCGGGAGATCTCTCCTCCCAAACATTCCAAATGGGGGACCCTGGAGCAAACAAACCATCCTCCACCTGTCAAGAAGGAGGAAACCTTGCTGTTTGGACCATTTCACAAGCCTCAGTGTGGGAAATCGTCATTGGATACTTGACGCCATCCCTCCATTAGTCGGTCATCATAGACACAAACTCCAGTGTGAGCAAACATCAAAATCTGCCCTATCTGAGGCGTTGGATATCTCAAATCAACCTCTGCACATTGGAACTGCCTTCGCCTTGGCACTGAATTGAACCCTAGCTTGTGTTTACAATTCCATCTTCACCCTACTTGTCTGCAAGCCCTGATGAAAGGGAATTCTGGAGCCACAACCCACCATTCTGCCTTCCCCATAGTAAAATGAGGTGCCTGGTTAATCTCCCCAGGTAACACACTTGAGGAACAATCTGCTCAGCTCTCGCGGGTACCCGGATTTATAGGCTGCCCTGGGCACTAGAGCTGAGTCTAACAGAGCCTGATCCCAGACCTAGTGTCAGCCATGTAGAGAGCGGGCCCCATATCCAGCATGTGAGACCGGGCATGTCCCAAGTCCATCAGCTCTACCCATCCTTGGTATTCAGGTACCTGTCCCCAGCCTTTGCTGAAAACCCTGCCAGTTGGGGGACCTAAAGCAGAAATGAGAACTCCTCCTTCCCCATGGCAGGAAACCTGACTGTTGTGATGGATGTCAAACCCTCAAAGTGGGAGTCAGCTACATGGCCAATGAGAGCACGCCCACTCATGTGGTCCACCCTGGGCACAAACAGGCATTGTGACCCTCAGCCTGAGCATGATTTCAAACAAGCCCTCTCAGTTGCACCACCAGGATTCCGCATTGCAGGCCTTGTACGCCCCAAGGCCCAAATCCTAACATATGGTGGGATTTTCCAGGTGCCCAGACCCAGAGCCCGTCTCTGGAATCCTGGTTTTGGGGCACCTCTTGATGCAAAACAACGTTCTTCCCTTCCCTGAAAAAGCCACAAAACTATGGGGAGCAGCCAGGATACTTAGAGCGAAAAGGTTTCCCATGGATGCATAAGACCAAACCTCTTTCAGAGTCCATCCAGGACACACAAACCAGAGAGAAATGCCTGTGCTACCGCCTCCCCGTCACCCTAAATACAGTTCCCGACGAACTGCTGTCCAGGTCTTTGCATCAAGCCTGCAATCACTTCGCAACTAACCCTAACCCGAATTTGTGTTTTTGCAGACTTCTCTCCCCAAACCATGGCTCACATGCCCTCAGATAGGGCATATGCCATCTCTGAAGCCACACCACAGGATTGTGCCTCCCATCCCCGAGGAAACTGTGCCTGTAACAGTTGCCAAAACCTTCCAGACTCGGTGAAACCTGAAAATCCCCTGAGCCCACCATCATGTTGGCGTCTGCTCTGGACAAAAAAGCACAGTCTGAAATACCATGATCACCTATATCTAGACAGACAACCAAGTGATGTGCCTGAATCAGAAGATTGAACCTAACATGCCCCTAGGACTGCAATGGAGGCCTAGATTAGGATTTTGGGCATCTTTTCTGTCCTGTTCTGGAATACCAACTTAGGATAAAACATGTGGTCCCTGAGCCACACAACAGAACATCTCCTGTCTCCAGAAGAAAACCGTGTTCTTGGACCTTTGTCAAAACTTCAGGGTAGGAGAATCATGCACCTTAGCCACTAGCACAATCTAAGGTCTCCCTGGTAACAAATCAGCAGTGTGACCAATCTGCAAGAGACTCCAAGTCAACTCAAGGCCTTGGTACTTTGCCCCAGAGCCACCAGAACAAACGTGCCATGTTCTTCAGCTGCAAATGTCAGTGGACGTGTGCTTTCCAGGCATCCATCACAGAGAGCTCTGCAACCCAAACTTTCTACATGGGGGACCCCGGAGCAAACAAACCACACTCCACCTGTCTAGTAGAGGGAAACCTTGCTATTTGTAGCATCTCAAAAGCCTCAGCGAGGGAAATCCTCCATGGCCTCTTTACGCCACCTCTCCATTGGTCCTTCATCATAGACACAAACTGCAGTGTGAGCAAACGTCTGAAATTCGCCCTTACTCAGCTGCTGGATGTCTTGAATAAGCCTCAGCACATGGGAATGGCTTTTACTTGGCACTGAATTTAACTGTAGCTTGTATTTACAATCCCATCCTTACCCGACTGATCCCCCAAACCTCTTGATAGGTAATTCTAGAGCAACAACGCAGCATTTTGCCTTCCCCATTATAAGAAGAAGTGCCTGGTGAGTCTGCCCTGAAATCCCACACGAGGTTCAATCTGCTCATCCCTCAAGTAATCCCGATTTATAGGCTGCCCTGGCCACTAGTATGGTGTCTGACAGAGCCTGAGCCCCTACCTCGTGTCAGCCACCCAGAAAGCTGGGCCCATATCTGCATGTAAGACTGGCCATGGTTCAATCCATCATCTCTACCTATCCTTCGTATTCAGGCATCTGTCCCCAGACCTTTGTTGGAATACCTGCCAATGGGGTAACTTGAGGCACAATAGAGAACTCCTCCTTCCCCATGCCAGGAAGCCTACCTGTTGGTATGGGGGTCCAGCCCTCACAGTGGGAGCCAGCTGCATGGCCAAGGAGACAATGCCCACTCTTGAGGGCCACGCTGGGCACAAACAGGCATTGTGAACATCAGCCTTATCCTTCTTTCAAACAAGCCCTCTCAGTTGCACCAACAGGATCCCACATTGCAGGCCTGGTATACCCCTAGGCCCAAATCCTAACCCTTGGTGGGATTTTCCAGATGCACAGGACCAGAGCCCACCCCTAAGATCTAAAACATCACTCTTCCTTTCCCCCAAAAAAACACCAAATTATTGGGAGCCATCAGGATCCTGAGAGAGGAAAAATCTCCCATGGACCCATGAGACCACACCTGCATTCTGAGGCCATACTGGGTACACAATCCAGATATAAAATCCTGTGCTACCGTCTTCGAGTCACCCTAATTACAGTTCCTGACAAGCTGCCTTCCAGGTCTACGCTTTGGGCCTGGGATCACCTTGCCACTAGCCCTAGACCTAGATTGTGTTTTCAGACTTCTCACCATAACTATGGCTCACATGCCCTCTAGAATAGGTTTCTGGAGCCACATCACAGGACTGTGTCTGCGATCCCCAAGGAAATTTTGCCCATCATACTTGCGCTAACACTACACATGAGAAGAAACCTACAATGCCCCTGAGGGCACCAAAATATTTGAAGCCGTTCTGGACGCTAATTCACTGTTGAAACCCGCTGATTACCTACATCCAGGCTGACACGAGTTAATGGTTCTGAGTCAGAAAATTGAACCTGGTATTCCCCTAGGACCTCATTGGAATCCTAGATTAGGTATCAGGCATCGGTCCTCAGAGGCCTGTTCTGGAATAACATCTTACGGTACAACATGTGGTCCCTGAGCCACACAATAGAACATCTTCTGTCCCCACAAGGAAACTGTGCTCTTCGACCTGTGTCAAAACGTCAGGGTATGAGAATAGTGCATGACCCTTATCCACCAGCACATTCTAAGATTTCCCTGGTAACAAACCACCATTGTGACCCATCTGCAAGAGATTCCATATCAACTCAAGGCCTTATTACTTCGCCCCAGAGCCACCAGAAGTATCCTGTCATGTTCCTCCACTGCAATGGTCAATGGATGTGTACTTTCTAGGCATCCATCCGGGCGAATTTTGCTACCTAAACGTATCACATGGGGGACAATGGAGCTAACAAACCAGACTCCTCCTGTCCAGTAGAAGGGAAACCTTGCTGTTTGGAGCATCTCACAAGCCCAAGGGTGGGAAATCCTCCATGGGTTCTTGAGGCCACCCCTCAAATTGTCGGTCATCATAGACACAAACTGCAGTGTGTGCAAACATCTCACATCTTCCCTTACTCAGGTGCTGAATATCTTGAAGAAGCCACTGCACAGGGGATTGCCTTCTAATTGGCACTGATTTAACCATAGCTTGTATTTCCAATTCCATTCTTACCCTACTGGACCCAAGACCTCTGCATAGGGAATTCTAGAAACACAACACAGCATTCTGCCTTCCCCATAGAAAGAAGTGCCTGGTTGGTCTGCCCAGAAAACCCACATGAGGATCAATCTTCTAGGCCCCGATGGAACCCCGATTTATAGGCTTCCCTGGTCTCTAGTGTGGTGGCATTCAGAGGCAGAGCCCCGACCTTGTGTCAGCCACCCAGAGAGCGGGACCTATATCTACCATGTGGGAGGACCATGGCCCTAACCCATCATCTCTACCCATCTTTGGTATTCAGACATCTGTACTCAGACCTTTGCTGGAATCCATGCCAATGGGGGAACCTGAAGCAGAGTAGAGAACTCTTCCTTCCCTATGGCAGGAAACCTGGCTGGTGGAGTGGATGTCCATCTCTCAGAGTGGGATCCAGCTGCATGGACAATGAGACCACTTGCACACTTGAGGGCCACCCAGAGCACAAAGAGGCATTGTGACCCTCAGTCTGAGCATGCTTTCAAACAAGCCCATTCAGTTGCACCACCAGGATCCCGCATTGCAGGCCTGGTATGCCCCTCTGCCCAAATCCTAACCCTTGGTGGGAATTTCCAGGTGCCCAGACTCAGAGCCCGTCTCTGGAATCCCTGTTTCGGGGCACAACTAAGATTGAAAACAGTCCTCTTACCTTCCCCAAAAAAGTCACCAAACTATTGGGAACCGCCAGGATCCTTGAAGAGAAAAAATCTCCCAAGGACCTATGAGACAGCACCGACATTCTGAGGCCATTCTGGACACACAATCCAGATATAAAAGACTGTGATACTGCCTTCGAGTCACCCTAATTACAGTTCCTCCATGTCTATGCATTGGGAATGCGATCACCTCGCCATTAACCCTAACCTGAGTTTGTGTTTGCAGACTTCTCTCCATAACTATGGTTCACATGCCCTCCAGTGTGGGGTCTCTGGAGCCACACCACAGCACTGTGCATGCCATCCTCTAGGAAACTTTGCAAGTCACAGTTTCCCTATCCTCCTGATTAGGAGAAATCTGCATAGCCCCTGAGCACACCCCAATATTGGTGGCCACTCTGGATGCAAATGCACAATCTGAAACATGCTGATCACCTACATCCAGGCAGACAACCAAATCAACTGTCCTGTGTCTTAATATTGAAACTGTCATGCCCCTAGGACCTCACTGGAACCCTAGCTTAAGTTCTCAGGCATCTGTCTTCAGAGGCCTGTTCTGGAATACGATCTTATAATACAACATGTTGTCTCTGAGCCACACAACACTACATCTCCTGTCCCCAGAAGAGAACCGTTCTCTTCAACCTGTGTTAAACTCTCAGGGTAGGAGAATCCTTCATGGCACCTTAGCCACCAACACATTCTAAGATCTACCTGGTAACAAACCAGCATTGTGACCCATCTGAAAGAGATTCCATGTCAATTCAATGCCTTGGTACATCACCCCGGAGCCACCATAAAGAACCTGCCATGTTCCTCAGCTGTCATGGTCAATGGAGGTGTGCTTTCCAGGCATCAATGCGGAAGAGCTCGGTTACCCATACTTTTCACTTGGGGGACGCTGGAGCAAACAAACCAGACTCCACCTGTCCATTAGAAAAAAAACAACCTTGCTGTTTGGAGCATCTCACATGCTTTAGCGTGGGGAATCTTCCATGGCCTCTTGACACCACTCCTCCATTTGTCGGTCATCATAGACACAAACTCCAGTGTGAGCAAACATCTGACATCCACCCTTACTCAGTTGCTGGATATTTCGTTTGTTGGCCATCATAGATACAAACGCCATCGTGAGTAGACATCTGACCCTCGCCCATACTCAGGTGCTGGAGATCTCGAAACAACTGCTGCACATTTGAACAGCCATGTGCTTAGCACTGAGCTTAGCCGTAGCTTGTGTTTTCTGACTTCTGTCCTCACACTCCTCGCCTTCAAGCCCTCCATATTGGGAATTTTGGAGACACAACGCAGCCTTCTGCCTGCCCACCAGAAAGAAGAAGTGCCCTAAGGGCCTTCTCAGATACCCCACATGAGGATCCACCTGCACAGCCCTCTGTGGAACCCCAATATCATAGGCCACCCTGTGCACTAATGCTCTTTCTGATACAGCCCGAGCCCCGACCTCCTGGCAGCCAACCAGATAGCGGGCCCCATATCCGGCAGGTGTGACCTGCCTTGACCTGTGTCCTTCATCTCGAACCAATCTGGGTATTCAGGTACCTGTCCCAGAACATAGCTCAAATTCCTGCCCATGGGGGACCCTGAAGCACAAAAGAGTACTACTCCTTCTCCACTGCAGGAAAACTGAACGTTGAGATGGTTGTACAACCCTCAGATTAGGATCCAGGTGCATGGAACAAGAGACAAAGCCCACTCAGGATGGGAATCTGGGCACAAACAGGCATTGTGACCCTCACCCTGAGAGCCATTTCCAACAAGTCCCCGTGGGAGCTGGACCAGGACCCCACAGAGTGGGCCTGTCATGCCCCTAGGCCCAAATCCTAAGCCTTTGTGGGGTTATCCAGGTACAAGGAACCAGAACCCATCTCTGGAATCCCTGTTTTGACTGGAATCCTGACATGGTAAACAGCTCTCTCCTTCCGCCAGTAAGACACCAAACTCTCCGGTGCCAGCAAGAATCCCCAGATAGGAAGAATCTCCCATGGACACATGAGGACAACCCTCCATTCTATGGCCATCCTAGACACCATGCAGACAGAAGAGCTTTTTCTCCGCCTCCCAGCCGCACGAATTTCAAATCCCGAGGAGTTGCCCTGAGAACTTCCATCAACGCAGATCACTTGGAACTTCGAACCAAAGACAGCAGATCAAGCCTAATGTTCCTCAGCTAAAATGGTAACACAAGGTGGGCTTCCCAGGCCTCCATTCAGAGAGCTCTGCTATCGAATCTTTCCATAAGGGGGACCCTGGAGCCCTCTAAGCAGACTTGCCCGGTCCTGCAGTGACACCTTGGTGTTTGGAGCAGCTCATAAGCTCCAGCTTGGGAAAACTTCCAAAGCTTCTTGAGGCCACCCCACCATTCATTGGTCATAATGGATACAAACTCCAGTGTGAGCAGACATCTGACCATCGGCCATAATCTGGTGGTGGAGATCTCGAAACAACTGCTGCACATTGGAACGGCCATGTGCTCTGCTAGGAGCTTAACTGATCCTTGTGTCTTCAGACTAATGTCCTCACATTTCTCTCCTGAAAGACCTCCATATTAGGAAAGCTGGACGCACAACTCAAAATTCTGCCTATATACCAGAAAGTAGAAGTACCCTATGGGTATTCACAGAAACCCCACATGAGGATCCACTTGCACGGCCCAGATAGCACGAATGCTCTGTCTGACACAGCCTGAGCACTGACCTCCTGTAAGTCACCCAGACAGCGGGCCCCAAATCCTGCAGGTGGGTCCTGCCTTGGCCCGAGGACCTCAACTCGGAGCAATCTGGTTATCCAGATGCCTATCCCAGTACTTAGCTCAAATTTCTGCCCATGGGGAACCCTGAAGCACAAAAGAGTACTCCTCATTCCCCATGACAGGAAAACAGAATGTTGAGTTGGCTGTCCAACCCTCAGACTCGGAACCAGGTGCATGGCCCATGAGACCACGCCCACTCAGGATAGGCAGCTGTGGACAAAAGACATTGTGACCCTCAGACTGGGACCCCTTTCCAACAAGCACCCTCGGGAGCTGGACCAGGAGCCCGCAGAGCAGGCCTGTCATGCCCCTACGCCCAAAACCGAAGCCTTGGAGGGGTTATCCAGGCTCCCAGTCCTAGAATCCATCTCTGGAATGCCTGTTTGAAAGGAACCCCTGACAGGGAAAACCACACTCTCGCTTTCCCCCAGTAAGACACCAAACTCTTGGGTGCCAGAAAGAATCCCCTGAGAGGTACAATATCCCATGGACCCATGAAAGCACCCCTCCATTCCGTGGCCATTCTCCACACACAATCCAGACAGAAAAGCCTGTGTTCCTGCCTCGGAGCTGCACGAATTTCAAATCCCGAGTAGCTACCCTCAGGGTCTGCAGATTGGTCCTGCCATCACCTCGCCTCTAAGTCTTACGCAAATTTGTGTCTGAAGACTTTGGTCCCAAATCCCTGACCCACACGTCTTCCAGGATTGGGCCTCCAGAACCACAGCACATCACTGGGCCTGCTCTCTGGAGGATAGTCTGCCCATCTCAGTTTCCCAAACCCTCCAGATCAGGAGAAACCTGCAAGGTCGTTGAGCCCACGCCAATTTAATAGGTCGCTCTGGAAAAAGTGAATAGTCTGACACTTCCTCCAGGGAGACACGCATCTCAATGGCCCTGAGTACAAAGATTGAACCTGCCATGTCCCAGGACCTCACCGGAACCCTAGCATAGTTTTTCAGGACTCTGTCCTAGAAGCCTGTTTTGGAAAACCAACATATAGTCCAACATGTGGTGCGTGAGCCATACAAGAGAACCCCACCTGTCCGAAGAAGGAAACCTGGCTCTTGGGAACTGGGTCTGACCCTCAGGATAGGAGAATCCTGCATGGCTTCAGGGCTACTGCCATAGTCTAAGTTCTCTCTGGACACCAAGCAACATTGGGACCCGTTACACTGAGAACTTCCGTCAACGCAGATCACTTCGAAATTGGAATCAGTGACAGTGGATCAAGCCTGCCCTGTTCCTCAGCTGCAATGGTAATGTGAGGTGGGCATCCGGGCCTCCATTCAGGGAGCTCTGCTATCGAATATTTCCACATCAGAGACCCTGGAGACCTCGAAGCGGACTTCCCCTGTCCCGCAGTTGGAAACCTTGCTGTTTGGAGAAGTTCACAAGCTCTGGATTGGGAAAACCTCCAAGGCCTCTTGAGGCCACCCCACCATTCGTTGGCCATCATGGATACAAACCCCAGCGTGAGCAGACATCTGACTCTACCGGATACTCAGGAGATCTCGAAATAACTGATGCACATTGGAACGGCCATGTGCTTGGCACTGAGCTTAACTGTAGCTTGTGTTTTCAGACTTCTGTCCTCACACTTCATGCCTGCAAGCCCTACTTATTGGGAATTCTAGAGCCACAACAAAACCTTCTGCCTACCCACCAGAAAGAAGTGCCTTAAGGGTCTGCACAGAATCCCCAAATGAGGTTCCAGCTACATGGCTCTCAATGGACCCCAATATCATAGGCCGCCCTCTGCAAGAATGCTCGGACTGACACAGCTCGAGCCCCGACCTCCTGTCAGCCACCCAGACAGCGGGCCCCATATCCTGCATGTGGCTCGTCCCTTGGCCCGTGGACATCATCTCGAACTAACCTGTGTATTCAGGTTCCTGTCCCAGAACTTAGCTCAAATTCCAGCCCATGGGGGACCCTGAAGCACTAAGAGTACTTCTCTTTCCCCATGGCAAGAAAACTGAATGTTGAGATGGCTCTCCCACCCTCAGAGTGAGAGCCAGGTGCATTGTCCATGAGACCACACCAACCCCGGATGGGCAGCTGGGCAAAAACAGGCATTGGGACCCTCAGTCTGAGACCCTCTTCAAACACGGTCACTCTGGACCTGGACCAGGAGCCCACAGAGCGTGCTTCTAATGCCCATAAGCCCAAATCCTAAGCCTTGGTTATGTTATCCAGGCACTTGGACCCAGAACCCATCTCTGGAATCCCTGTTTGGACAGGACCCCTAAGATGGAAAACACCATTTTCCTCTTCCCCAGAAAGACATCAAACTCTTGGGTGCCAGGCAGAATCCCCAGATAAGAAGAATATCCAATGGACCCATGAGGTCAACCCTCCATTCTGTGGCCTTCCTAGACACACAATCCAGACAGAAAAGCCCGTGCTCCTCCCTCTCAGCCACCTGAATTTCACATCTCAAGGCGCTGCCCTCAGGGGCTGTAGATCAGGTCCGCCATCACATGACCCCTAACTCTTACCCTTTGGTCCCAAAGTCCTGACCCACAAGCCCTCCAGGTTGGGGCTCCGAGAAACAAACCACATCACTGGGCCTGCTCTCCCGAGGAAACTCTGCCTGTCTCAGTGTCCCAAACCCTCCAGATTAGGAGATAACTGCAAGGCCCCTGAGTCCACCCCAATTTCATAGGCCACTCTGGAAAAAAATGCACAGTGTGACACAGCCTCAGCACCTACCTCCAGGAAGACACGCAGGTCAATGTCACTGAGTCCAAAGATTGAACCTGCCATGCCTCTAGGACCTCATCAGAACCCTACCTTAGGTTTTGAGGACTCTCCCCAGAGGCCTGTTCTGGAAATTTAACATATGGCCCATCTTGTGGTCTGTGAGCCGTACAAGGTAGCCCCTCTTATCCCTAGAAGGAAACATGGATCCTGGGAACTGGGTCTACCCCTCAAGTAGGAGAATCCTGCATGGCCACAGATCCACCACCACATTAGGTTCTCCCTGTACACCAAGCAGCACTGGGACCTATTAGACTGAGAACTTCCGGCGATGCAGATCACTTGGAGCTTGGAATCAGTGTCATTGGATCAAGCGTGCTCTGTTCTTCGGCTGCAATGGTAATGTAAGGTGGGCTTCCCAGGCCTCCATTCAGAGAGCTCTGCTATCAAATCTTCCATATGGGGGACCCTGGAGCCCTCTAAGTGGACTTCTCCTGTCCACAGTAGGACACCTTGCTGTTTGGAACAGCTCACAGGCTCCAGCTTGGGAAAACCTCCAAGGCTTCTTGAGGCCATCCCACCATTTGTTGGCCATCATGGATACAAACTCCAGTGTGAGCAGGTATCTGACCCTCGCCCAGGTGCTGGAGATCTTGAAAAAACCACTGTACATTGGAACAACCATGTGCTCAACACTGAGCTCAACCATAGCTAGTGTTTTCAGAATTCTGTCCTCACACTACTCGCCTGCAAGCCCTGCATATTGGGAATTCACTAGCCAGAATGCAGCCTTCTGCCTGCCCACCAGAAAGAAGAAGTGCCCTAAGGGTCTGCATAGAAACCCCACATGAGGATCCAGTTTCACAGCTCTCAAATGTACCTCAATATCTTAGGCCGCCCTCTGCACGAATGCTGTCTGACACAGCTCGAGCCTGAACGCCTGTCAGCCACCCAGACAGCAGGCCCCATATCCCGCAGGTGAGTCCTGCTTTGGCCCGAGGACACATCTTGAACCAACCTGGGTATTCAGGTACCTGTCCCCAAACTCAGCTTAAATTCCTGCTCGTGGGGGACCCTGAAGCACAAAAGAGTACACCTCTTTCCCCATGGCAGGAAAACTGAATGTTTTTTTTTTAAGATTTTATTTATTTATTTATTTACTTATTTATTTGATTTATTTGACAGTCAGAAGTCACAAGTGGGCAGAGAGGCAGGCAGAGAGAAGGGGGAGTAGGCAGGCTCCCTGCCGAGCAGAGAGCCTGATGCGGGGCTCAATCCCAGGATCCTGGAATAATGACCTGAGCCGAAGGCAGAGGCTTTAACCCACTGAGCCACCCAGGTGCCCCAGGGAAACTGAATGTTGAAATGGCTGTCCAACCCTCAGAATTGGAGCCAGGTGCATGGCCTGTGAGACCACGCCCACTCAGGATGGACATCTGGGCACAAACAAGCATTGTGACCCTCAGCCTGAGACCCCTTTGCAACAAACCCTCTTGGGAGCTGGACCAGAATGCCTTAGAGTGGGCCTGTCATGCCTCTAGGCCCAAATCTTTAGCCTCGGTGGGCTTATCCAGGCTCCCGGATGCAGAACCCATCTCTGGAAGCCCTGTTTGGATGGGACGCCTGACACGGAAAACCGCGCTCTCCCCATCCCTCAGCAAGACACCAAACTCTTGGGTGCCAGGCAGAATCCCCAGATAGGTAGAATCTCACATGGACCCATGAGGCCACCCCTCCATTCCATGGCCATCTTAGACAAACAATCCAGACAGAAAAGCCTATGCTTCTGCCTCGAAGACACACGAATTTCAAATCCCGAGGAACTGCCCTTAGGGTCTGCAGATCGGGCCTGCCATCACCTCGCTTCTAACGCTTGCCAGAGTTTGTGTCTGAAGACTTTAGTCCCAAAGTCCTAACCCATATGCCCTCCAGGATGGGGCATCCAGGACCACCCCACATCACTGGGCCTGCTCTCCCGAGGAAACTCTTCCCGTCTCAGTTTCCCAAACGCACCAGATTAGGAGAAACCTGTAAGGCCCCTGAGTCCACCCCAATTTCATAGGCTGCTCTGGAAAAAGTGCATAGTCTGACACAGACTCAGAACATACCTCAAGGAAGACACACAGGTCAAAGGGAAGGGATGAATGGCCTAAGACCATGGCGGGTCATATATGCTGTGTGTTTGGCCAGATGTTGGTGTCTGTCAGAAAATTTGGGCTCAGGATATGTAAGACAGAGCATTAGTGCTTAGCATAGCCTATGCAATTGAGGTGTTGCCGAGGGCCGAGCAGGTTGATCCTAATTTGGGGTTTCTGGGCTATGCCATAGATAATGTTTTTCTTCTGGTGGGCTGCCGGAGTGCTTCGTTGTGGCCCCAGAATTCCCAATAGGGAGGGCTTGCAGGCCAGGAGTGTGAGGACAGAAGTATGAAAAGACATGCTAGTGTGAGTTTTGGGGCCAAGGGCATGGCAGGCCCACTATGCAGAGGCTGAATTGAGATCTCCTGCGTCTGAAGACAGGGTTAGGATCAAACGTTGGCTGAGGCTGGAGTTTGTGTCCATGATGGCCCCTTCATGAAGTGCAGGTCTCATGAGGCCAAGAAGGCTTTCCCACACTGAGTTTGTGAGTTGCTCCAAACCACAAGGTTTCCTTCTCTGGGACAGTCGGGTACTGTTGGATGGCTCCAGGATGTCCCATACGGAAGGACTGGAGAGTAGGGTTCGAAGGATGGATGCCTGTACAGCATACCTCGAATTCCCATTGGCTATTTGTGACAAGACATGTTTGATCTGCTGGCACTGGGGCAAGCTACCCAGGAGGCAGAGTTGAAACGAACTCTCCTGAGGATGGGTCATAATGTGGGTTTGTGTCCATGGAGACCTTAGAATGTGCTGGTGGTTCAGGGACCCTGCAGAACTTGTGTACCCAAAGGGTTTGATACAGCTCCAGTAAGAAAGCTCCCCATGTGGAGACGAGGGAGGTACTGTTTGGTGCCTCATGAAAGTCCCAAATGCTGGACTTTGAAACCAGTCCTCTGAGGAGAGACACCTGGAAACCAAAGCTAGGGTACACATTATGGCCTAGGGGCCTATCCGTTTCAATTTTCTGTCTCTGGGGACACGGTCTGAGTGTCTAAGTGGAGATAGATGCTCACCTGGTGTCAGAGTGTCCCTCTTAGTCCAGGGAAGCCTAGACTATTGGGATGCCCTGGACTAAGTGGGGCACTTGGCCTCAGGGGCCTTGGAGGTTTCTCCTAATCTGTAGGGTTTTGGCAATGGAATGGACACAGTTTCCTTGGAGAGGACAGGTACAGTCCTTCGATGTGGCTCCAGAGGCCCTAGCCTGGAGGTTGTGTGGGTCCGGACTGTGAGCACAGAATTCTGAAAACACAAACTCGGTTAGGTGTGGCATCAAGGGTATAGTAGGCTGGATCTACAGATCGAGAGGGGAGCTCCGGGGCTTATGAAAGAAGGGTGAGTGGAAGGCGGTCCCTCAGACTTTGTATCTGGATATTGTATCCAGGATAGCCGTGGATTTAGGGTGGCCTCAGGGGCTATGGACGAATATCCCTCTCTGGGGATTTGGCCCACATTCCAAGAGTTTGGGGACATTTTGTGGGAAGTCTGGAGTCCTGTTGTCTGGCTCTGGTGTCTCTCCAAGACAGGTATTCCAGAGCAGAGCCTCAGGTACGGACGACTAGAAAACTCGAACTCTGGTGAATTCTGCTGTCATCTCCACTCAACCTCTATATTCAGGCATCTTTCCCAGATTTTTGATCAAGTCCCTGACTATGGAGGAACCTGAAGCACAAGAGTACTCCTCCTTCCCAATGGCAGGAAGCCTCCAGCCCAATGGCTGTTGAGATACATGTCCAACGCTCAGAGTGGGAATCAGTTGCATGTCCCATGGGACCACAGCCACTCTGGGAACAAACTGGCATTGTTACCCTCAGCAGGAGGCTGCTTTCAAACAATGCCCCTCAGTAGCTGGACCAGGAGCCCTCAGAGCGTGCCTGCCACCCTAGGCCCAAACACTCACACTCGTAGGTGTTTACCAGGAGCCCACACCAAGAACCTGCCTCTGTAATTCCTCTTTGGGGGTCTCCTGAGACGGAAATCAACAGTCTTCCCTTATCCCAGAGACTACAAACTCTTGGGAGCTGGGCAGAATCCCCAGAGCCCCATTAAGCCATCCCTACATGTTGCAACCGTCTGGGACAAACAATGCAGACAAAAAAGCCTGCATTAACGCGTCCATGACACATTAATTTCAGTACTCTATGAGCTGCCCAAAAAACCTGCAGATCAGGACTGTGATCACCTCGGCCCTCACCCTAACCCTAGTTCCCGTTTGCCAATTAAACCCCAAAGCCCTGGTCCAGAAACCCTCCAGTATGGGGCCTCTAGAGCCAAACCAGACGACTGTGCTACCCTCCCGAAGGAAACTCTGCCTTTCACTGTTGCCCAAACCCTGAAGAGTAAGAGAAATGTACAAAACCCTGAGCCCACCTCAATTGTGAGGAAAACTCTGGACCCAAATGTGCATTCTGACACACATTGAGCACCTGCCTCCAGGCAGACATCCAAGTCAAAGGCACTAAGTCAGAAGACGGAACCTGACATGCCCCTAGGACTTTATCAATACCCTATCTTAGGTTTTCAGGCACCTGTCCCCAGAGGCCTGTTCTCCAGTCCCAACTTATATTCCAACATTTGGACCCTGAGCCACACAACAGAACCCCTCATGTCCCCAGAAGGATACCTTGCTCTTGATAGCTGTATCCAAGACTCAGTGTAGGAGAATCCAGCATGGACCCTGAATACCCCAACATTCTAAGGTCTCCTTGGATACAAACCAGCATTGTGATCCAACAGCATGAATCTCCATGTCAACTCAGGCTGCATTGAACATCGCCCTGGAGCCACCAGATCGATCCTGCCATGTTCCTTGGCTGCAGTGGTCAATGGAGTTTTGCTTTTCAGGTATCCATGTGGGAGAGCTCTGCACCCAAACATTCCATATGGGGGACACTGGAGCAAACAAATGAGATCCCCCTGTCCAGTAGAAGGAAAACTTGCTATTTGGAGCATCTCACAAGCCCCAGCGTGGGAAATTCTCCATGGCCTCCTGATGGCACCAATCCATTTGTCAGTCATCACAGACACAAACTCCAGTGTGAGCAAGCATCTGAAATCCGCTCTTACACAGGTGCTGGATACCTCACATCAGCCGCTGCACACTGGAAGTGCCGCTTCACACTGAATTGAACCGTAGCTTGTGTTTACAATTCCATCCTCACCCTCCTCCTCCCCAAACCCTCATGATAGGGAACTTTGGAGCCACAATGCAGCATTCTGCCTACCCCACAGAAAGAAGACTTGCCTGTTGAGTCTGCCAGAAACCCCACATGAGGATCCACCTGCCTGGCCCTCGATGGCATCTTAATATCATAGGCCGCCATGGGCACTCAACCTCTGTCTGACACAGGCTGAGCCACGACCTCCAGAGAGACACAGCCAGTGGACCCCAAATCCTGCAGGTGGGACATGCCATAACTTGAAACCATCATCTCTACTAAACATGGGTATTCAGGCATCTTTCCCAGACCATAGCTCAAATCATTGCCTATGGCGGAACCTGAAGCACAAGAGTACTTATTCCTGATGGCAGGAAACCTGGCTGTTGAGATAGGTGTCCAACCCTCAGAGTGGGAGCCAGCTGCATGGACATGAAACCACAGCCACACATGGGAGATGCCCTCAGCACAAAGAGGCATTGTGATCCTCAGTGTGAACCTGCTTTCAAAGAAACCCCCTCAGTATCTGAACCAGGAGCCCGCAAAGCGGGCCTACAGGACACTAGGGCCAAAAGCTCACCATCTTTTGTGTTTTCCTGGAGCCCAGACCAAGAACCTATCTCTAATCCTTCCTTTGGGGGTCCCCTGAGACGGAAAACAGCACTCTTCCCTTCTCCCAGAGACACTAAACATTTGGGAGCTGGGTAGAATCCCCAGAGAAGAAGATTATCCCATGGCCTCATGAAGCCACCCCTAACTTTTGTGACCGTGCTGGACACACAATCCCTAGACAGAAAAGCCTCTGCTTCCGCCTCCATGACACCTTAATTTCAGTACTCTATGAGCTACCCTCAGGGCCTGCAGATTGGGCCCGTGATCACCTCGGCCCTCACCCTAAGCTTAGTTCGCATTTGCATATTTCTTTCCCCAAAGCCCTGGCCCACATGCCCTCCAGGATGGGGACTCAGTTTCCACACCGGATGAGTGTGCCTACCCTCCCAAAGAAAACTGGCTTCACTATTACCCAAACCCAGAAGATTAGGAGCAAAGTACAGAGACCGTGAGCCCACCTCAATTTCGAAGAACACTCTGGACCCAAATGCACATTCTGAAACACAATGAGCACCTGCCTCCAGTCAGACATCCAAGTGAAAGGCCCTGAGTCAGAATATTAAACCTGGCATGCCTGTAGGACTTCATCGATACCCTTGTTGAGATTTTCAGGTGCCTGTCCCCAGAGGCCTGTTCTCCAATAAGAACTTTTATTCCAGCATGAGGTCCCTGAGCCACACAACAGAAACCCTCATGCCAGAAGGATACATTGCTCTTAGTACCTGTGTCCAAGACTCAGTATAGGAGAAACCTGCATGGCCCCTGAACAACCCAACATTCTAACGTGTCCCTGGATACAAAGCAGCATTGTGATTCAACAACATGAAACACCATGTCAACTCAGGACACTTAGAACTTCGCACCAGAGCCACCACATCTAACCAGTCATGTTCCTCAGCTGCAATGGACCATGGAGGTGTGCTTTCTGGGCATCCATTTGGGAGAGCTCTGCTACCCAAATTTGCATATGGGGGACACTGGAGCAAACAAACCAGACTCCCCCTGTCCAGTAGAAGGAAACCTTGCTGTTTGGAGCATCTCACAAGCCCCAGCGTGGGAAATCCTCCATGGCCTCATGATGCCACCCCTCCATTTACCTGTCTTCGTAGACACAAACTCCAGTGTGAACAAACATCTGACCTCCGCCCTAACTCAGGTGCTGGATATCTCTAATCAGCCACTAAACACTGGAACTGCCTCCTTCTTGGCATTGAATTTAACCGTAGCTTGTGTTTTAAGTTCCAACCTCACCCTCCTAGTCCAAAAACCCTCTTGATAGGGAACTCTGGAGCCAAAACACAGCATTCTGCTTACCCCACAGAAAGAAGACATGCCTGGTGAGTCTGCCCAGAAACCCCATATGAAGATCCACCTGCATGGCCATCGACGGCACCCTAATATCAAAGGCCGCCATGGGCACTCAGGCTCTGTCTGACACAGCCTGAGCCACAACCTCCAGCCTGCCACGCAGACAGTGGGCCCCATATCCTGCAGGTGGTACCTGCTGTGGCTGAAAGCTGTGTCATGTCTACTCAACCAGGGTATTCGGCATCTGTCCCCAGACTGTAGCTCAAATCCCTGCCTATGGGGGAACCTGAAGCACAAGGGTACCCTCATGCCGAATGACAGGATACCTGGCTGTTGTGATGGGTAACCAACCCTCAGAGTTGGAACCAACTGCCTGCCCCATGAGACAACGGACACTCATGGGAGCGCCCTGGGCACAAACAGGTGCCCTGGGCACGTTGATACTCAGAGTGAGCCTGCTTTCAAACAAACCCCTTCAATAGCAGGACCAGGAGCCCACAGAGCGGGCCTGCCAGGTCGCTAGAGCCACATGCTCACTCTCGTTCATGTTTTACAGGCACTCAGACCCAGAACCTGTCTCTGGAATCCCTCTTTTGGGGATCCCCTGAGACAGAAAATAGCATTCTACCCTTCTCCCAGAGACACCAATCACCTGGGAACTGGGCAGTATCCCCAGAGACGAAGAAATTCCCATGGCTTCATGAAGGAACCGCTACCATTTGCGACCGTCCTGGACACACAATCCCTACAGAAAATCCTACGCTATCACCTTCATGACACCTTAATTTCAGTACAATATGAGCTGCACTCGGGGCCTGCAGATCGGTCCTGTGATCACCTCAGCCCTCACCCTAACCCTAGTTTGCTTTTGCAGATTTCTCTCCCCAAAGCGCTGGCCCACATGCCCTCCAGGATGAGGCCTCTGGAGCCACACCGGACGACTGTGCCTACCGTCCAAAGGAAACTCTGCCCTTCACTGTTGCCAAAACCCTGAAGATTAGGAGCAAAGTACAAAGACCCTGAGCCCACCTCAATTTTGAAGAACGCACTGGACCCAAATGCGCATTCTGACACACAATGAGCACTTGCCTCCAGGAAGACATCCAAGTCAAAGGCCCTGATTCAGAATATTGAACCTGACATGCCTCTAGGCCTTCATCAATACCCTAGCTTAGTTTTTCAGGCACGTGTCCCCAGAGGCCTGTTCTCCAAAACCAACATATATTCCAGCATGTGGTCCCTGAGCCACACAACAGAAACCCTCCTCTCCCCAAGAGGATACATTGCTCTTGATATTTGTGTTCAAGACTCAGTGTAGGAGAATCCTGAATGGACCCCTGACCACTACAACATTCCAACATCCCTTTGGATACCAACCAGCATTGTGATCTGAAAGAATAAAACTCCATGTCAACTCAGGCCGCTCAGAACTTAGTCCCAGAGCCAACAGAATGAACCCGCCATGTTCCTCAGCTGCAATGGACCATGGAGGTGTGCTTTTGGGGCATCCATGCGGGAGAGCTCTGCTACCCAAACTTTCCATATGGGGGACACTGGAGCAAACAAACAAGAATCCCCCTGTACAGTAGAAGGAAACCTTGCTGTTTGGAGCATCTTACAAGTCACAGCATGGGAAATCCTCCATGGCCTCTTGTGCCACACCTCCATTTGTTGGTCATCATAGACACAAACTACAGTGTTAGCAAACATCTGGCTTCTTCCCTTACTCAGGTGCTGGATAGCTCGAATCAGCCGCTGTACACTGGAACTGCTTTCTGCTTGGCACTGAATTTAACTTTCAGAGAGGGAGCCAGCTGCATAGCCGATGATTCCATGCCCTCTCCTGAGGGCCACTCTGGGCACAAACAGGCATTGTGTCCCTCACCCTGTGCATGCTCTCAAACAGCCCCCTAATTTTCACCACCAGGATCCCACATTGCAGACCTGTTATGCCCCTAGCCCCAAATCCTAACCATTGGTGGGATTTTCCATAAGCCCAGACACAGAGCCTGTCTCTGGAATCCCTGTTTTGAGGCACCACTAAGATGGAAGAAAGCACTCTTCCCTTCCCCGAAAAACCATTCAAACTATTGGGAGTCGCAAGGGTCATTAGACAGGAAAATTCTCCCATGGACCCATAAGAGAACACCTGAATTCTGAGGCCATTCTGGATACACAATCCAGATAGAAAAGCATGTGCTACTGCCATCCCGTCACCCTAATTACAGTTCCTGATGAGCTGCCCCCGAGGTCTATGCATTGGGGCATTGGGCCTGCAATCTCCTCACCACTAACCCTGACCGGAATTTGTGTTTGCAGACTTCTCTCCGAAAACCATGGCTTTCATGCCCTAAAGGGTGAGGTATCTGGAGCCATACCACAGGACTGTGCCTACCATCCCCAAGAAACTGTGCCTGTCACAGTTGCCCAAGCCTACCAGATTGGGAGAAACCTGTGAAGACATTGAGCCAACCCCAATATTGGTGGCTGCTCTGGACGCAAATAAGCAATCTAAAACAACATGTCATGTACATCCATCAGGCAGCGAGGTCAATGGTCCTGAGTCAGAAGGTTGAACCTGGCATGCCCATAGGACCTCATTGGAACCCTAGATTAGGTTTTCAGGCATCTATCCTCAGGGGCCTGTTCTAGATTACCAATTTATGATACAACATGTGGTACCTGAGACACACAACAGAATATCTCCTGTACCCAGAAGGAAACCATGCTCTTTGACGTTTGCCAAATCTTCAGATTTGGAGAATCCTGCACAGAACCTTAGCCACCAGCACAATCTAAGATCTCCCATGCAACAAACCAGCATTGAGATCCATCTGCTAGAGATACTATGTCAACTCAAGGCCTTGGAACTTCACACCAGAGGCACCAGAATGAACCTGTTATGTTCCATAGCTGCAATGGTCAATGGAGGTGTGCTTTCCAGGCATCTATGCGGGAGAGCTCTGCTACCTAAACTTTCCACATGGGGGACACTGGAGCAAACAAACCAGGCTCCACCTGTACAGTAGAGGGAAACCTTTCTGTTTGGAGCATCTCACAAGCCTCAGCTTGGGAAATCCTCCATGGACTCTTGACGCCACTCCTCTATTTGTCGGTCATCATAGACACAAACTCCAGTGTGAGCAAACATCTGACAACTACCCTAAACCAGATGCTGGATATCTTGAATAAGCCACTGCATATTGGAACTGCCTTCCTCTTGGCAGTGTATTGAACCGTAGTTTGTGTTTACAATTGCACCCTCGCCATACTGGTCCTCAAGCCCTGTTGAAAGGGAATTCTGGAGCCACAACCCACCATTCTACCTTCCCCATAGTAAAATGAAGTGCCTGGTAAGTCTACCCAGGTACACCACTTGAGGATCAATCTGCTCGGCCCTCGAAGGTACCCTATTTATAGGCTTCCCGGGACACTAGAGCTGTGTCTGACAGTGCCTGAGCACAGAACTAGTGTCAGCCATAAAGATAGAGGGCCCCATATCCAGCAAGTGAGCCCGGCCATGACCCAAGTTTGTCAGCTCTAAACATCCTTGGTATTCAGGCACCTGTCCCCAGACCTTTGTGAGAATCCCTACCAATTGGGGAACATAAAGCAGAATAGAGTACTCCTCCTTCCACATGGAAGGAAACCTGGCTGTTCCAATGGTTGTCCAACCCTCAAAGGGGGAGCAAGCTTCATGGACAATGAGACTATGCCCAAGGCTGAGGGTGACCCTGGGCACAAACAGGCATTGTGACCCTCAGCCTAAGCATGCTTTTAAAAAAGCCCTCTCAGTGGCACCACAAGAGTCCCGCATTGCAGGCCTAGTACACCCCTAGGCCTAAATCCTAACAATTTGTGGGATTTTCCAGGGGTCCAGAACCAGAGCCCGTCCTTGGAATCCCTGTTTTGGGGCACCCATAAGATGGAAAACAGTACACTTCCTCGAAAAAGCCACCAAACTCTGGGGAGCCACCAGGATCCTTAGAGAGGAAAAATCTCCTGTGGATCCATGAGACCATACCTGCATTCCGAGGCCATCCTGGACACACAATCCAGAGAGAAAATTCTGTGCTACCACCTTCGAGTCACCCTAATTACAGTTCCTGATGAGCTGCCCTCCAGGTCTACACATTGGGCCTGCTATCACCCTTCCACTAACCTTAACCCAAGTTTGTGTTTGCAGACTACTCTCCCAAAACCATGGCTCACAAGCCTTCCAGGATGGTGTCTCTGGAGCCCACCACAGGACTGTGCCTGCCATCCCCAAGGAAACTGTGTCCATCACAGTTGCCCCAAATTTTCAAATTTAGAGAAACTCACAAGGTCCCAGATCCCAGCCGAATATTGGTGGCCCTTCTGCATGTAAATGCCCAGTTGGAAAGACCCTGATCACCTACATCTAGGAGACAGCCAAGGCAGTGGTCCTGAGTCAGTAGATTGAACCTGTCATGCCCCTAGGATCTCATTGGAACCCTAGATTGTGTTTTCAGGCATTGGTCCTTAGTGACCTATTCTGGAATACCAACCTATGATACAGCATGTGGTCCCTGAGCCACACAATAGAACATCTTCTGTCCCCAGAAGGAAACCGTGCTCTTCTACCTGTGCTAAAACCTCAGGGTAGGAGAATCCTGCCAGGCACCTTAGACTCCAGCACATTCTAAGAACTCCCTGGTAATAATCAGGCATTGTGACCCATCTGCAGGAGATTCCATGTCAACTCAAGGCCTTGGTACTTCGCCCCAAGGCCACCAGAACAAATTTGTGATGTTCCTCAGCTGAAATGGTCAGTGGAGGTGTGCTTACCAGGCATCCATGCGGGAGAGCTCTTTTACCCAAACTTCCCACATGGGGGTCCCTGCAGCAAACAAACCAGGCTCCACCTGTCGAGTAGAAGGAAACCTTGCTGTTTGGAGCATCTCACAAGCCTCAGCGTAGGAATTCCTCCATGGCCACTTGACACCACCCTTCCATTTGGTGGTCATCATAGACAGAAACTCCAGTGCGAGCAAACATCTGACATCTGCCCTTACTCAGATCCTGGATATTTCGAATCAGCCACTGCACATAGGAAATGCCTTCAGCCTGGCACTTAATTGAACTGTAGTTTCTGTTTACAATTCCATCCTCACACTACTGGGTACTAAGCCCTCTTGATGAAGATTTCTGGAGCCACAACACAGCATTCTGCTTTATCCATAGAAAGAAGAAGTGCCTGGTGATTCTATCCAGAAACCCTACATGAGAATCAATCTGCTTGGCTTTCCAGGGAACCCCGATTTATTGATTGCCCTGGAAACTTGTGTTGTGTATGACAAAGCCTGAGCCCAGACCAACTGTCAGCCACCCAGAGTGGGTCCCATATTGAGCATGTGAGACCGGCCATGGGCCAAGTCCTCTTGTCTACCCATCCTTGGTATTCAGGCACCTGTCCCCAGACTTTTGCTGGTATCCCTGCCAATGAGGGAACCGGTAGCACAATAGAGAACTCCTACTTCCCCATGGCAGGAAACCTGGCTGTTGGGATGGGTGTCCAACCCTTAAAGTGGGAGGAAGCTGCATGGCCAATAAGACCACGCCCACACCTGAAGGCTGCTCTGTGCACAAACAGGCATTGTGCAACTCACCCTGAGCATGCTTTCAAACAAGCCCTCTCAGTGGAACCACCAGGATCCCGCATTGCAGGCCTGGTATGCCCCTAGGCCCAAGTTCGAAACTTTGGAGGGAATTTCCAGACACCCAGACCCAGAGCCCTTCTCTGGAATCCCGGTTTTGAGACACCACTAAGATGAAAAACAGCACGCTTTCCTTCCCAGAAAAAGCCACAAAACTATGGGGAGCCTTAGAGAGGATCCTTAGAGAGGAAAAATCTCCCATGGAACCATGAGACCACAGCTGCATTCCGAGGCCATCCTGGACACACAATCCAGAGAGAAAAGCCTGTGCTACCACCTTCGAGTCACCCTAATTACAGTTCCTGACGAGCTGTCCTCCAGGTCTACACATTGGGCCTGCTATCACCTTGCCACTAACCCTAACCCAAGTTTGTGTTTGCAGACTACTCTCCCAAAACCATGCCTCACATGCCTTCCAGGATGTTGTCTAGGGAGCCCAACACAGGACTGTGCCTGTCATCCCCAAGGAAACTGTGTCCATCACAGTTGACCAAACCTTTCAAATCAGGAGAAACCTGCAAGGCCCCTGAGCCCACCCCAATACTGACGGCCCCTCTGGATGCAAATGCACAGTCTGAAACGCCCTGATCACAGACATCCAGGAGACAGCCAAGTCAATTGTCCTGAGTCAGAAGATTGGATCTGACAAGCCCCTAGGACTTCATTGGAACTTTAGATTATGTTTTAAGGCATCCGTCCTCAGGGGCCTGTTCTGGAATACCAACTTGTGATACAGCATGTGGTCCCTGAGCCACACAACACAACATCTTCTGTCCCCAGAAGGAAACCGTGCTCTTCTTCCTGTGGCAAACCCTCAGGTTAGGAGAATCCTGCCAGGCACCTTAGCCACCAGCACATGCTAAAATCTCCCTGGTAACAATCCAGCATGTGACCCATCTGCAGTAGATTCCATGTCAACTCAAGGCCTTGGTACTTCACAACAGAGCCACCAGAACGAACCTGCCATGTTCCTTAGCTGCAATGGTCAATGGAGGTTTGTGTCTAAGCATCAATGCGGGAGTTCTCTGCTACACAAACTTTCCACATGGGGAACCCTGGAAAACAAACCAGGCTCCACCTGTCCAATAATAGGAAACCTTGCTGTTAGGAGCATCTCAAAAGCTTCAGCGTGGGAAATGCTCCATGGCCTTTTGACGCCACCCCTCCATTTGTCGATCATCATAGACACAAACTCCAGCGTGAGCAAACATCTGACATCTGTCTTTACTCAGGGGGTGGATATTCGAATCAGCCGCTGCACAATGGAACTGCCTTCTGCTTGGCACTGAATTTAACCATAGCTTGGGTTTACAATCCCATCCTCACTCTACTAGTCCACAAGCCCTCTTGATAGGGAATATTGGAGCCACAATGCAGCATTCTGCCTTCCCCATAGAAAGAAGGGCGTGTGGAGTCTGCCCAGAACCTCCTCATGAAAATCATTCTACAGAGCCCTCCAGGGAACCCAGATTTATAGGCTGCCCTGGCCACTAGTGCTGTGTCTGACAGAGTCTGAGCCCGGACCTTGTGTCAGCTACCCAGAGGACAGGTCCCATATCCAGCAAGTGAGAACGGTCATGGCCCAGAGCCGTCATCTCTACCCATCCTTGGTATTCAGGCATGTCTCCAGAACTATGCTGGAATCCCTGAAAATGGGGGACCCTGAAACAAAATAGAGAACTCCTCCTTCCCCATGGCAGGAATCCACTCTGTTAGGATGGGTGTCCAACTCTCAGAGTGGGAGCCAGCTACATGGCCAGTGAGACCACGCCCACTCATGAGGGCCACCATGGGCACAACCAGGCATTGTGACCCTCACCCTGAGCATGCTTTCAATCAAACTTTCTCAGTTGCACCTCCAGATCCCGTATTGCGTACCTGGTATGCTCCTAGGCCCAAATCCTAAACCTGGCTGGGATTTTCCAGGCGCCCAGACCTACAGCCCCTCTCTGGAATCCCTGTTTTGGGGCACCCCTAGATTGAAAGCAGCAATCTTCCCTTCCCCGAGAAGCCACCAAACTCTGGGGAGCCGCCAGGATCCCTAGATAGGAAAAATCTCCCATGGACTCATGAGATCACACATGCATTCTGAGGCCATCCTGGACACACAATCCAGATACAAAAGCCAGTGCTACCAGCTTCGAGTCAACCTATTTACAGTTCCTGATGAGCTACCCTTCAGGTCTATGCATTGGGCCTGCGATCAACTGGCAACTAACCCTAACCAGAGTTTGTGTTTGCAGACTTCTCTCCCAAAACCATTGCTCATATGCCCTCCAGGATTGGGTCACTGCAGCCTCACCACAGGTCTTTGCATGCCATCCCCAAGGAAACTGTGCCTGTCACAGTTGTCCAAACCCTCCAGATTAGGAGAAAATGGCAAGGCCCCTGAGACTACCCCAATATTGGAGGCCGCTATGAATGAAAATGCACAGTCTGAAACACCCTGATTACCTGAATCCAGGCAGACACCAAGTCAATTGTCCTGATTCAGAAGATTGAACCTGACATGCCCACTGGACTTCACTGGACCCCTAGATTAGGTTTTCAGGCATCTGTCGTCAGAGGCCTGTTCTAGAATACGAACTTATGATACACCATGTGGTATCTGAGCCACACAACAGAATATCTCATGTCCTCAGATGGAACCCATGCTCTTGGACCTGTGTCAAACGCTCAGGGTACATGAATCCTACAGGGACGCATAGCCACCAGCATATTCTAAGATCTCACTGGTAACAAACCAGCATTGTGCTCCATCTCCATGAGACTCCATGTCAACTCAAGGCCTTGGTACTTTGCCCAAGAGCCACCAGACCGAATCTGTCATGTTTCTCAGCTGTAATGGTCAATGGAAGTGTGCTTTCCAGGCACCCATGTGGGAGTGCTCTGATAGCCAAACTTTCAACACGGGGAACCCTGGAGTAAATAAACCAGACTCCCCCTGTCCGTTAGAAGTAAACCTTCCTATTTGGAGCATCTAACAAGCCCCAACGTGGGAAAACCTCCATGGCCTCTTGATGAAACCGCTCAATTTGTCAGTCATCATAGACACAAACTCCAGCATGAGCAAACATCTGACATACGCCCTTACTCAGGTGCTGGATATTCAAATAAGCCTCTGTACACTGGAACTGCCTTTTTTGGCACTGAATTTAAAAGGAGCTTGGGTTTACAATTCCATCATCACCCTCCAGGTCTGCAAGCCCTCTTGATAGGGAATTCTGGAGCCACAACGCAGCATTCTGCCTTCCCCATAGAAAGAAGAATGGCCTGGTGAGTACTCCCAGAAACACAACATGGGGATCAATCTGCTCGGACCTCGAGGGAACCCCAATTTATAGGCTGCCCTGGGCACTAGTGATGTGTCTGCCAGAGCCTAGCCAAGACCTAGTGTCAGCCACCAAGAAATCAGGGCCCATATCCAGCATGTGAGACTGGCCATGTCTCAGGTCCCTCATCTATACCCATCCTTGGTATTCAGGCATCTGTCCCCAGACCTTTGCTGGAATCCCTGCCAATGGGGGAACCTGAAGCACAATAGAGAACTCCTCCTTCCCCAATGCAGGGACCCTAGCTTTTGTGATGGGTTTCCAACCTTCAAAGTGGGAGCCAGTTCCATGGACAAGGAGACCAGGCCCACTCATGAGTACCACCTGGACACAAGCAGGCATGGTGGCCCTCAGCCTGAGCATGCTTTCAAACAAACGCTCTCAGTTGCACCTTCAGAACCCTGCATTGCAGGCCTGGTATGCCCCTAGGCCCAAATCCTAACACTTGGTGGGATTTTCCAGTGGCCCAGACCCAGAACCCGTCTCTGGATTCCCAATTTTGGGGCACCAGTAATTTGGAAAACAGCAGTCTTCTCTTCCCCGAGAAAGCCACCACACTATTGGGATCCCCCAGGAAACTTAGAGAGGAAAAATCTGCCATGGACCCATGAGAAAACACCTGCATTCCGAGGCCATCCTGGATACACAATCCAGATACAACAGCCTGTGCTACCACCTTTGAGTCATCAGATTTACAGTTCCTGAGGAGCTGCCTTCCAGTCTATGCATTGGGCCTGCAATCACCTTGCCACTAACCCTAACCCGATGTTGTGTTTGTAGACTTCCTCCCAAAACCATGCTTCACATGACCTCAAGGTTGTGGTATCTGGAGCCACAACAAAGGACTGTGCCTGCCATACTCAAAGAAACTGTGCCCATCACTGTTGTGCAAAACCTCTTGATTAGGAGAAACCTACAAGGCCCCTGAGCCCAGCCCAATACTGGAGACTGCTCTGGACTCAAATGCGCAGTCTGAAACAACCTGATCACCTCCATCCAGGCTGACACCCAAGTCAATGGTCCTGAGTCAGATGATTGAAACTGACATGCCTGGAGGACTTCATTGGAACACTGGATTAGGTTTTCAGGTATCCGTCCTCAGAGGCTTGTTCTGGAATACCAACTTATGATACAACATGTGGTCCCTGAGCCACAGAACAGAACAGTTCCTGGCCCCAGAAGGAAGCCATGCTCGTGGACCTGTGTCAAACCCTCAGGGTAGAGAATCCTGCATGGACCCTTACAACCACCACATTCTATGATCTCCCTGGTAACAAACCAGCATTGTGACCCATCTTCATGAGACTCCATGTCAACTCAAGGCCTTGATATTTTGCCCCAGAGTCACCAGAACGAAACTGTCATGTTCCTCAGCCACAATGGTCAATGGAGGTGTGCTTTCTAGGCATCCATGTGGGAGAGATATGCTATCCAATCTTTCCACATGTGGGACCCTGGAGCAAACAAACCAGACTTCCCCTGTCCGGTAGAAGGAAACCTGTTTGGAGCATCTCACAAGCCCCAGGGTGGGAAATTCTCCATGGCCTCTTGATGGCACCCCTCCATTTCTTGGTCATCATAGACACAAACTCCAGCATGAGCAAATATCTGACATCCACCCTTACTCAGGTGCTGGATATTCAATTCAACTGCTGCACACTGGAAGTGCCTTTTGCTTGACTCTGAATTTAACCATAGCTTGGGTTTACTATTCCATCCTCAGCTTCCTGGTATGCAGGCCCTCTTGATAGGGTATTCTGGAGCCAAAGACAGCATTCTGCCTTCCCCTATAGAAACAAGAAGGGCCTGGTAAGTCTACCCAAAAAGTCCACCTGAGAATCAATCTACTGGCCCTCGAGGGAACCCCAATTTATAAGCAGCCCTGGGCACTAGTGCTGTTTCTGACAGAGCCTGAGTCCCAACCTCATGTCAGCCACCCAGAGAGTGGGGCCCATATCCAGCATGTGAGAAAGTCCAAGGAGCAGGGCTATCATCTCTACCCACACTTGGTATTCAGACATCTGTCCCCAGAACTTTCCTGGAATCCCTGTTAATGGGGGAACCTGAAGCATAATAGAGAACTCCTCTTTCCTCATGGCAGGAATCCTGGAAGTTGGGAAGGGTGTCCAACACTCAGAGTGAGACCCAGCTGCATGACCAATGAGAACACGCCCACTCCTGAGGGCCACCCTGGGCACAAGCAGGCATTGTGACCCTCAGCCTGAGCATGCTTTCAAACAAACCCTCTCAGTTGTACCTCCAGGATCCTGTATGCAGTCCTGGTAATCCACTAGGCCCAAATCCTAACACTTGGTGGGATTTTCCAGGGGACAAGTCCCAGAGCCCATCTCTTGAATCTCTATTTTGTGGCAACCCAAAGATGGAAAACAGCACTCTTCCCTTCCCCGAGAATGCCACCAACTATTGGGAGCTGCCAGGATCCTTAGAGAGGAAAAATCTCCCATGGACCGATGAGACCACACCTGCATTCTGAGGCCATCCTGGACACACAATCTGGATACAAAAGCCTGTGCTACTGCCTTTGAGTCACACGATTAACAATTCCTGACAAGCTGCCCTCCATGTCTATGCATTGGGCCTGTGATCACCTTGCCACTAACACTAACCTGAGTTTGTGTTTGCAGACTTCCCTTCCAAAACCATGGCTCACATGCCCTCCAGGTTGTGGTATCTGGAGCCACACCACAGGAGTGTGCCTGTCTTCCCCAAGGAAAATTTACCTGTCACTGTTGCCTAAACCCTCAAGATGAGGAGAAACCTGCAAGGCCCCTGAGCCCACCCCAATACTGGAGGCCACTCTGGATGCAAATGCGCAGTTAGACACACCCTATCACCTACATCAAGGCTGATAGCCAAGCCAATGGTCCTGAGACAGAAGATTGAACCTGACATGCCCCTAGGATTCATTGTAACACTAGATTATGTTTTCAGGCCTCCTCAGAGGTCTGTGCTGGAATATCAACTTATGATACAATATGTGGTCCCTGAGCCACCCAACAGAAAATCTCCTGTCCGCAGAAGGAAGCTGTGCTCTTGGACCTGTGTCAAACAATCTGGGTAGATGAATCCTACATGACCCTTGGAAACCAGCACATTCTATGATCTCCCTGACAACAAACCAGCATTGTGACCCATCTTCATGAGACTCCATGACACCTCAAGGCCTTGGTACTTCGCCCCAGAGCCTCCAGAACAAAACTGCCATGTTCCTCAGCTTCTATGGTCAATGTAGGTGTACTTTCCAGGCATCCAGTGGGAGTGCTTTGATAGCAACTTTCCACATGGGGATCCCTGGAGCAAACAAACCAGACTCCCCTGTATAGTAAAAGGAAACCTTGCTATATGGAGTATCTCACAAGCCCAAGAGTGGGTAATCCTCCATGGTCTCATGAGGCCACCTCTCCATTTGATGGTCGTAATAGACACAAACTCCAGTGTGAGCAAACGACTGACATCCACGCTTACTCAAGTGCTAGATATTTGAATCAGCTGCTACACACTGGAATTGCTTTTTGATTGGCACTAAATTTAAAAGCTTGGGTTTACAATTCCATCCTCACTCTAGTGTTCCATAAGCCCTCTTTATAGGGAATTCTGGAGCCACAACACAGCATTTTGCCTTCCCCATAGAAAGAAGAAGGGCCTGGTGAGACTGCCAAGAAACCATACATGAGGATCAATCTACTTGACCCTTGAGGGAACCCTGATTTATAGGTTGCCCTGGCCACTATTGCTGTGTCTGACAGAGCCTGATCCCTGACCTCGTGTCAGGACCCTGAGGGCGGGTCCCAACTCCAGAACGTGAGTCTGGACATGGCCCAGGGCCGTCATCTCTACACATTCTTGGTTCAAGCATCTGACCCAGACCTTTGCTGGAATCACTGCCAATGGGGAAAACTAAATCACAATAGAGAACTCCTCCTATCCCATGGCAGGAATCCTGGCTTTTGGGAAGAGTGTCCCAGAGTGGGAGCCATCTGAATTACCAAGGAGACCGCGCCCACTCATGAGGGCTGCCCTGGACACAAGCAGGCATTGTGACCCTCAACCTGAGCATGCTTTCAAAAAACTATCTCAGTTGTACCTCCAGGATTTTGCATTGCAGGCCTGGTATGCCCCTAAGCCCGAATCTTAACCCCTGGTGGGATTTTCCAGGAGCCCAGAACCACAGCCCATCTCTGGAATCCCTGTTTTGGGGCACCCCTAAGATGGAAAATAGCTCTCTTCCCTTCACCGAGAAAGCAACAATAGTATACGGAGCCGCCAGGATCCTTGAGAGGAAAAATCTCCCATGGACCCATAAGACAACACCTGCATTTCAAGGCCATCCTGGACACACAATCCAGATACAAAAGCCTTTGCTACCACCTTCAAGGCACCTAATTTCAGTTCCTGATCAGCTACCCTCCAGGTCTATGTGTTGGGCCTGTGATCACCTCACCACTAACCTTAACCCGAGTTTGTATTTGCAGACTTCTCTCCCAAAGCCATGGCTCATATGTCCTCCAGGATGGGGTCTTGGAGCCACACCACAGGACTGTGCACGCCATTCCCAAGGAAAATGTTCCCGTCACAGTTGCCCAGACCCTCCAGATTAGGAGAAACCTGCAAGTCCCCTGAGCCCACCCCAATATTGGAGGCCACTGTGGATGCAAATGCACATTCTGAAACACCCTGATCACCTGAATCCAGGAAGACACCCAAGTCAATGGTCCTGAGTCAGAAGATTGAACATGACATGCCCCTAGGACCTCATTGTAAGCCTAGATTACGTTTTCAGGCATCTGTCCTCAGAGACCTGTTCTGAAGTACCAACTTATGATACAACATATGGTCCCTTAGCCCCACAACAGAACATCTCCTTTCCCCAGACAGAAGCCGTGTTCTTAGACCTGTGTCAAACACTCAGGGTAGATGAATCCTGCTCAGCCCCTTAGTCACCAGAAGATTCTAAGATCTCACTGGTAACAAGCCAGCCTTGTGACCCATCTTAGTGAGACTCCATGTCAACTCCAGGCCTTGGTACTTCGCCCCAGAGCCTCCAGAACAAACCTGTCATGTTCCACAGCTGCAATGGTCAATGGTGGTGTGCTTTCCAGGCATCCCTGCGGGAGTGCTCTGCTACCCAAACTTTCCACATGGGAGACTCTTGAGCAAACAAACCAGACTGCCCCTGTCTGATAGAAGGAAACCTTGTTGTTTAAAGCATCTCACAAGCCAAAGCATGGGAAATCTTCCATGGCCCCTTGTCGCCACCCCTCCATTTGTCAGTTATCACAGACACAAACTCCAGCATGAGCAAACATCTGGTGTCTGCCATTACTCAGGTGCTGGATATTTGAATCCGCCACTGCACACTAGAAATGCCATTCACTTGCCACTGAATTAATCCGTAGCTTGGGTTTACAATTCCATCCTCACCCTACTAGTCCACAAGCCCCCATGATAGGGAACTCTGGAGACACAACGCAGCATTCTGCCTTCCCCATAGAAAGAAGGCCCTGGTGAGTCTGCCCAGAAAGCCCACATGAGGATTAATCTGCTCAGTGCTCGAGGGAACCCTTATTTATAGGCTGCCCTGGGCAATAGTGCTGTGTGTGACAGAACCTGAGCCCCGACCTTGTGTCAGCAACCCAGAGGGGGGGGTGCCATATCCAGCATGTGAGACTGGCCATGACCCATGTCTGCCATCTCTACCCATCCTTGGTATTCAGGCATCTTTCCCCCAGAGCTTTCCTGGAATCCCTACCAATGCGGGACCTGAATCACAATAGAGAACTCCTCCTTCCCCATGGCAAGATTCCTGGAAGTTGGGAAGGGTGTCCAACACTCAGAGTGGAAGCCACTGCATGGCCATTGAGACCATGCCCACTCCTGGGGGCTGCCCCGAGCAAAGCTGGCATAGTGACCCTCAGCCTCAGCATGCTTTCAAACAAAAGCTCTCAGTTGTACCTCAAGGACTTGCTTTGGAGGCCTGGTAAGCCTCAACTCCCAAATCATAACCCTTGGTGAGTATTTCCATTTGCCCAGAGCCAGAGCACGTCTATGCAATCCCTGTTATGAGACACCCTTAATATGGAAAACAGAACTCTTCCCTCTCTGAGAAAGCCACCAAACTATAGGGAACCTCCAGGACACTTGAGAGGAAAAATCACCCATGGACCCGTGAGACCACACTTGCATTCTTAGTCCATTGTGGATACATAATCCAGATACAAAAGCCTGTGCTACTGCCTTTGAGATATGCTATTTTCAGTTCCCGACGAGCTTCACTCCAGATCTATGCATTGGGCCTACAAACACCTCGCCACTAAAGCTATCCTGAGTTTGTGTTTGCAGACTTCTTTCCCAAAGCCATGGCTCACATGCCCTCCGGGATTGGGTTTCTGGAGCCACACCACAGGACTGTGCCCGCCATCCCCAAGGAAACTGTGCCCGTCAAAGTTGCCCAAGCCTTCCAGATTAGGAGAAACCTGCAAGGCCCCAGAGCACACCCCAATACTGGAGGCTACTCTGTACACAAATGCACAGTCTGGAACACCCTAATCGCCTACATCTAGGCAGACATCAAAGTCAATGTTCCTGAGTCAGAGGATTGAACCTGACTTTCCCCTAAGACTTCATTGGAACCCTAGATTAAGTTTTCAGGAATCTGTCCTCAGAGACATGTTCTGGAATACCAACTTATGTTACAACATGTGGTCCCTGAGCCACAAAACAGAACATCTCCTGTCCCCATAATGAAGCCCTGCTCTTGGATTGGTGTCAAACCCTCAGGGTAGATGAATCCTCCATGGACCCATAGCCACCAGCACCATCTAAGATCTCCCTAGTAACAAACCAGCATTGTAACCCATCTTCATGAGACTCCATGTCAACTCTAGGCCTTGGTACTTCATCCCAGAGCCACCAGAATGAACCTGCCATGTTCGCAGCTGCAATGGTAAATGGAGGTGTGCTTTCCAGACATCCATGCGGGAGTGCTCTGCTACCCAAACTTTCCACATAGGGGACACTCGAGTAAGCAAACTAGACTCCCCCTCTCTGGTAGAAGGAAACCTTGCTGTTTGGAGTTTTCACAAGGCCCAGCATGTGAAATCCTCCATGGCCTTAAGACGCCACTCCTCCATTTGTCAGTCATCATACACACAAACTCCATCTTGAGCAACCTTTGAAATCCACCCTAACTCAGTTGACGGATATTTAAATCAACCGCTGCACACTGGAACAGCCTTTCGCTTGGAACTGAATTGAACCATAGCTTGGGTTTACAATTCCATCCTCACCCTACTAGTCCCCAAGCACTCTTGATAGGGAATTCTGGAGCCACAACGCAGCATTCTGCCTTCCCCATAGAAAGAAGAAGGGCCTGATGAGTGTGCACAGAAACTCCACATGAGGATCAATCTGCTCGGCCTGCGACGGAATCCCGATTTATAGGCTGCCCTGCCCACTAGTGCTGTGTCTGAAAGAACCGGAGCCTCAACCATTTGTCAGCCACCCAAAGAGCATGGCCCATTACCAGCATGTGAGACCCTGCATGGCCCAGGAACATTATCTTTACCCATTCTTGGTATTCAGGCATTTCTGCCCAGACTTTTGCAGGAATCCCTGCCAATGGGGGAACCTGAAGCACTGTAGGGAACTCCTCCTCCCTCATGGCAGGAAGCCTGGCTGTTGGGATTGGTGTCCAACCCTCAGAGTGTGAGACAGTTGTATGGCCAATGAGACCACACCCACTCATGAGGTCCACCCTGGGCACAAGCAGGCATTCTGAGCTCAGCCTGAACATGCTTTCAAAAAAAATGCTCTCAGTTGCACTTCCAGGATCCCGCATTATAGGCCTTGTACACGCCTAGGCCAAAATGCTATCACTTGGTGAGATTTTCCAGGCTCCCAGACCCAAAGCCCGTCTCGGGAATCCTTGTTTGGGGGCACCCCTATAAAGGAAATCAGCACTCTTCCATTTCCACTTGGAGAATGCCACCAAACTATGGAGCGCCATAAAGATCCTTAGAGCAGAAAAATCTCCCATGGGCCCATGATACCACACCTGCATTCCAAGGCCTTCCTGGACACACAATCCAGAGAGAAAAGCCTGTGCTACTGCCTTCCAGTTACTCTAATCAAAGTTCCTGATGAGCTGCCCTTCCGTTCTATATATTGGGCCTGTGATCACCTCGCCACTAACCCTAACTCGAATTTGTGTTTCCAGACTTCTCTCCCAAAACCATGGCTCAAATGCCCACCAAAGTGGGATCTCTGGAGCCTCACCACAGAACTCTGGCTGCCGTCCCCAAGGACACTGTGCATATCAGAGTTCTGCAAACCTTCCAGATTAGGAGAAACCTGGAAGGCCCCTGAACCCACCCCAATAGTGCAGGACACTCTGGATGCAAATGTGCCACCTGAAACACCCTGATCACCTACATCCAGGGAGACATTCAAGTCAATGATCATGAGTTAGAAGATTGAAACTTAAATGCCCCTCGGCCCTCAATGGAACCCCATTAGTGTTTCAAGCATCTGTTCTCAGGTTTCTATTCTGGAACACCAATTTATGACACATCATGTGATCCCTGAACCACACGACAGAACATCTCCTGTCCCCAGAAGGATACCGTGCTCTTTGACCTGTGCCAAGTCCTCTGGGTAGGAGAATCCTGCTTGGCACCTTAGCAACCAGCACATTCTAAGATCTCCCTGGTAACAAACCGGCATTTTGACCCATCTGCAAGAGATCAAATGTCAACTCAAGGCCTTGGTACTTCACCCCAAGGCACCAGAATGAACCTGTGATGTTCCTCAGCTGCATAGGTCAATGGAGGTGTGCTTTCCAGGCATCCATGCCAGAGAGCTTTGCTTCACAAACTTTCCACATGGGGGAACCTAGAGCAAACAAATCAGACTTCACCTGCCCAGTAGAAGGAAACCTTGTTGTTTCTGACAGAGCCTGAGCCCCGACCGAGTTTCAACCACCAGAGAGCGGGCCCTGTATCTAGCATTTGGGATGGTCATGGCCCAAGTACATCATCTCTACCCATTCTTGGTATTCAGTCATTTGTTTCCACACCTTTGCTGGAATCCCTGCCAATGGGGAAACCTGAAACACAATAGATAACTCCTCTTTCCCCATGGCAATAAACCTGGCTATTTTGATGGGTGTCCAAGCCTCAAAGGGGGAGCCTGTTATAAAACCAATGAGACCATGCCCACTCCTGAGGGCCACCCTGGGCACAAACAAGCATGGTCACCCTCAGTCTGAGCATGCTTTCAAACAATCTCTCTCAGTTGCACCACCATGATCTCGCATTGCAGCCTGGTACGCCTCTAGGCACAAATCCTCAAACTTGGTGGGAATTTCCAGGTTCCCAGCCCCAGATCCCGTCTCTGGAATCCCTGTTTTGAGGCACCCCTAAGCTGGAAAACATCACTCTTCCCTTCCCCGAAAAAGACACCAAACTATGGGGAGCCACCAGGATACATAGAGAGGAAAAGTCTCCCATGGACCCATGAGAAAACACCTGCATTCTGAGGCCATCCTGGACACACAATCCAGAGAGAAAAGCCTGTGCTACCGCCTTCCAGTCACCCTAATTACTGTTCCAGACAAGCTACCCTCCAGGTCTATGCATTGGGCCTGCAAGCACATCGCCACTAACCCCAATTCGAATTTGTGTTTTCAGACTTCTCTCCCAAATCCATGGAACACATGCCATCCAGGATGGGGTCTCTTGATCCACACCTCAGGACTGTCCCTGCCATCCCCGTCACAGTAGCCCAAACCTTCTAGATAAGGAGACACATGCCAGGCCCCTGAGCCTACACCTACATCCAGGCAGACAGCCAAATCAATGATAATGAGTCAGACTAGTGAACCTAACATGCCCCTAGGACGTCATTGGAAGACAGCCAAATCAATGATAATGAGTCAGAATAGTGAACCTAACATGCCCCTAGGACGTCATTGGAGTACTAGATTCAGTTTTCAGACATCTGTCCTCAGAGACCTGTTCTGGAATGCGAACTTATGATACAACATGTGGTCCCTGGGCCACACAACAGAACATCACCTGTCCCCAGAAGGAAACAGTGCCCTTCCATCTGTGCCAAACCCCAGGGTAGTAGAATCCTGCACAGCACCTTAGCCACCAGCACATTCTAAGATCTCTCTGGTAACAAACAAGCATTGTGGCCCATCTGCTATAGATTCCATGTCGACTCAAGGACTTGGTACTTTGCTCCAGAGACACCAGAATGAACCTGCCATGTTCCTCAGCTGCAAAGGTCAATGGAGTTGAGCTTTCCAGGCATCCATGCAGTAGAGCTCTGCTATCCAAACTTTGCACATGGGAGACCCTGGAGCAAATAAACCAGACTCCACCTGTCCAGTAGAATGAAACCTTGCTCTTTGGAACAGCACATAAGCCTCCACGTGAAGAGCCCTCCATGGCCTCCTGACGCCACCCCTCCATTTGTCAGTCATCATAGACGCAAACTGCAATGTGATCAAATATCTGACATCTGCCCATACTCAGGTGCTGGATATCTCGAATAAGATGCTGCACATAGGAACTGCCTTCCGCTTGGCACTGAACTGAACTGTAGCTTGTGTTTACAATTCCATTCTCAGCCATCTGGTCCCCAAGCCCTCTTGATAGGGAATTCTGGAGCCACAACACAGCATTCGGCCTTCCCTATAGAGAGAATTGCCTGGTGAGTCTGTCCAGAAATCCCACAAAAGGATCAATCTACTTGGCCCTCGTGAGAACCCTGATTTATAGGTTGCCCAGGCCACAAGTGCTGTGTCTGACAGTGCCTGAGTGCCAAACTAGTGCCAGTCACCAGAGAGTGGGCCCCACATGTAGCATTTGGGATTGCCATGGCCCAAGTACGTCATCTCTACCCATCCTTGGTATTAGGCACCTGTCCCCAGACCATTCCTGGAATCCCTGCCAATGGGGGAGCCTGAAGCACAACAGAGAACTCGTCGTTCCTCATGGCAGAAAAATTCGCTGTTGTGATGGGTGTCCAACCCTCTAATTGGGAGCCAGTTACAAGACCAATGAGACCACGCCCACTCCTGAGAGCCGCCCTGGGCACAAACAGGCATTGTGAACCACAGCCTGAGGGATTTAAATCAATCCCTCTCAGTTGCACCACCATGATCCTGCATTGCAGTCTGGTACGCTTCTAGGCACAAATCCTAAAACTTGGTGGGATTTTCCAGGTGCACAAACCCAGAGGCCGTCTCTGGAATCCCTCTATTGGGGCACCCCTAAGATGGAAAACAGCACTCTTCCCTTCCCCGAAAAGCCACCAAACTATTGGGAGCCACTAGGATCCATAGAGAAGAAAAGTCTCCCATGGACCCATGAGAACACACCTGCATTCTGAGGCCATAATGGAGAGAAAAGCCTGTGCTACCACCTTCATCCAGAGAGAAAAGCCTGTGCTACCGCCTTTTAGTCATCCTAATTACAGTTCCAGACAAGCCGCCCTCCTGGTCTATGAATTAGGCCTGCGATCATCTTGCCACTAACCCTATCCCGAAATTGTGTTTGCAGACTTCTCTCCCCAAACAATGGCTCTCATGTCCTCCAGGATGTGGTCTCTGGAGCCACACAACAGGACTGTGCCTGCCATCCCCAAGGAGACTGTGTCAGTCACAGTTGTCAAAACCTTCCAGATTAGGAGAAACCTGCAAGGCCCTGAGACCACCCCAATACTGGTGGACGCTCTGGATGCAAATGCAGTCTGAAACATATTGATCATGCACATCTAGGCAGAAACCCAAGTCAATGGTTTTGAGTCAGAAGATTGAACGTGACATGATGCTAAGACCTCATTGTACCCTAGACTAAGTTTTCGGCATCTGTCTTCAGAGGCCTGTTCGGGCATACTAACTTACGATACAACATGTGATCCCTGAGCCACACAACAGAACATCTCCTGTCCCCAGAAGGAAACTGTGCACTTCGGCCTGTTCTAATCCCTCAGGGCAGGAGAATCCTGCATGGCACCTTAGCCACCAGCACATTCTAAGATTTCTCACATAACAAACCAGAACTGTGAGCCATGTGCAAGAGATTCCAAGTCAACTCAAGGCCTTGGTGTCTTCTTTTTTTTCAATTTATTTATTTTCAGAAAAACATTATTCATTATTTTTTCACCACACCCAGTGCTCCATGCAAGCCGTGCCCTCTATAATACCCACCACCTGGTACCCCAACCTCCCATCCCCCCGCCACTTCAAACTACTCAGATTGTTTTTCAGAGTCCATAGTCTCTCATGGTTCACCTCCCCTTCCAATTTACCCAAATTCCCTACTCCTCTCTAACGCCCCTTGTCCTCCATGCTATTTGTTATGCTCCACAAATAAGTGAAACCATATGATAATTGACTCTCTTTGCTTGACTAATTTCACTCAGCATAATCTCTTCCATTCCCGTCCATGTTGCTACAAAAGTTGGGTATTCATCCTTTCTGATGGAGGCATAATACTCCATAGTGTATATGGAACACATCTTCCTTATCCATTCATCCGTTGAAGGGAATCTTGGTTCTTTCCATAGTTTGGCGACTGTGGCCATTGCTGCTATAAACATTGGGGTACAGATGGCCCTTCTTTTCATGACATCTGTGTCTTTGGGGTAAATACCCAGGAGTGCAATTGCAGGGTAGTAGGGAAGCTCTATTTTTAATTTCTTGAGGAATCTCCACACTGTTCTCCAAAGAGGACGCACCAACTTGCATTCCCACCAACAGTGGAAGAGGGTTCCCCTTTCTCCACATCCTCTCCAACACATGTTGTTTCCTGTTTTGTTAATTTTGGCCATTCTAACTGGTGTAAGGTGATATCTCAATGTGGTTTTAATTTGAATCTCCCTGAGGGCTAATGATGATGAGCATTTTTTCATGTGTCTGATAGCCATTTGTATGTCTTGATTGGAGAAGTGTCTGTTCATATCTTCTGCCCATTTTTTGATGTGTTTGTCTGTTTCGTGTGGGTTGAGTTTGAGGAGTTCATTATAGATCCTGGATATCAACCTTTTGTCTGTACTGTCATTTGCAAATATCTTCTCCCATTCTGGGGGTTGCCTCTTTGTTTTTTTGACTGTTTCCTTTGCTGTGCAGAAGCTTTTGATTTTGATGAAGTCCCCCAAGTTTATTTTTGCTTTTGTTTCCTTTGCCTTTGGAGACGTATCTTGAAAGAAGTTGCTGTGGCTGATACCAAAGAGATTACTGCCTATCTCCTCTAAGATTCTGATGGATTCCTGTCTCACGTTGAGGTCTTTTATCCATTTTGAGTTGATTTTTGTGTACGGTGTAAGAGAATGGTCGAGTTTCATTCTTCTACATATAGCTGTCCCGTTTTCCCAGCACCATTTATTGAAGAGACTGTCTTTTTTCCACTGTATATTTTTTCCTGTTTTGTCAAAGATTAATTGACCATAGAGTTGAGGGTCCATATCAGGGCTCTCTACTCTGTTCCACTGGTCTATGTGTCTGTTTTTATGCCAGTACCATGCTGTCTTGGTGATCACAGCTTTGTAATAAAGCTTGAAATCAGGTAAGGTGATGCTGCCAGCTTTATTTTTGTTTTTCAACATTTCCTTAGCGATTCGAGGTCTCTTCTGATTCCATACAAATTTTAGGATTATTTGCTCCAGCTCTTTGAGGAATGCCGGTGGAATTTTGATCGGAATGGCATTAAAAGTATAGATTGCTCTAGTCAGTATAGACATTTTAACAATGTTTATTCTTCCCATCCAAGAGCATGGAATGGTCTTCCATCTATTTGTGTCTTCTTCAATTTCTTTCATGAGTGTTCTGTAGTTCCTCAAGTACAGATCCTTTACCTCTTTGGTTAGGTTTATTCCCAGGTATCTTATGGTTCTTGGTGCTATAGTAAATGGAATCCATTCTCTAATTTCCCTTTCTGTATTTTCATTGTTAGTGTATAAGAAAGCCACTGATTTCTGCACATTGACTTTGTATCCTGCCACGTTGCTGAATTGCTGTATGAGTTCTAGTAGTTTGGGGGTGGAGTCTTTTGGGTTTTCCATATAAAGAATCATGTCATCTGCGAAGAGAGAGAGTTTGACTTCTTCGTTACCAATTTGGATACCTTTTATTTCTCTCTGTTGTCTGATTGCTGTTGCTAGGACTTCTAATACTATGTTGAACAAGAGTGGTGAAAGTGGGCATCCTTTTCTTGTTCCTGATCTCAATGGGAAGGCTGCAAGCTTTTTCCCATTGAGGATGATATTTGCTATGGGTCTTTCATAGATAGATTTGATGAGGTTCAGGAATGTTCCCTCTATCCCTATACTTTGAAGCGTTTTAATCATGAACGGATGCTGGATTTTGTCAAATGCTTTTTTCTGCATCAATTGAGAGGACTATGTGGTTCTTCTCTCTTCTCATATTAATTTGTTGTATCACATTGATTGATTTGCGAATGTTGAACCATCCTTGTAGCCCAGGGATGAATCCCACCTGATCATTGTGGATAATCTTTTTAATGTGCTGTTGGATCCTGTTGGCTCGGATCTTGTTGAGATTCTTAGCATCCATATTCATCAGTGATATTGGTCTGAAATTCTCCTTTTTGGTAGGGTCCTTGCCTGGTTTGGGGAAAGGGTAATGCTGGCTTCATAGAAAGAGTCTGGAAGTTTTCCTTCTGCTTCAATTTTTGAAACAGCTTCAGGAGAATAGGTGTTATTTCTTCTTTGAGGGTTTGGTAGAATTCCCCAGGGAATCCGTCAGGTCCTGGGCTCTTGTTTTTTGGGAGGTTTTTGATCACTGATTCAATCTCATTATTATACATCAGTCTATTCAGGTTGTCGATTTCTTTCTGGTTCAATTTTGGTAGTTTATATTTTTCCAGGAATAGATCTATTTCCTCTAGGTTGCTAAGCTTATTGGCATATAACTGTTCGTAATAACTTCTGATGATTGTTTCTACTTCCTTGGCGTTAGTTGTGATCTCTCCCTTTTCATTCATAATTTTATGAATTTGGGCTTTCTCTCTTTTCTTTTGGATTAGTGTAGCCAGTGGCTTATCGATCTTATTGATTCTTTCAAAAAACCAGCTTCTAGTTTCATTGATATGTTCTACTGTATCTCTGGTTTCTCCCTCATTGATCTCAGCTCTAATCTTGATGATTTCCCTTCTTATGTGTGGAGTTGGTTTGATTTGTTGTTGATCCTCCAGTTCTTTAGGTGTAAAGACAGCTGGTGTGTTCTGTATTTTTCAATTCTTTTGAGTGAGGCTTGGATGGTTGTATATTTTCCCCTTAGGACCGTCTTTGCTGTATCCCATAGGTTTTGGACTGAAGTGTCTTCATTCTCATTGGTTTCCATGAATTGTTTCAGTTCTTCTTTGATCTCCTGGTTGATCCAAGCATTCTTAAGCAAGGTGGTCTTTAGCTTCCAGGTGTTTGAGTTCCTTCGGTACTTTTCCTTGTGATTGAGCTCCGGTTTCAAAGCATTGTGATCTGAGAATATGCAGGGAATAATCTCAGTCTTTTGGTATCGGTTAAGTCCTGATTTGTGACCCAAAAGTGGTCTATTCTGGAGAAGGTTCCGTGTGCACCTGAGAAGAATGAGTATTCTGCTGTTTTAGGGTGGAATGTTCTGTATATATCTATGAGGTCCATCTGGTCCAATGTGTCATTTAATGCTCTTGTTTCTTTATTGATTTTCTGCTTCGAGATCAGACGAGATCGGGCGCGTTCAGGGTGGTATGGCCGTAGACTTCTTCGATGATCTGTCTAATTCTGAAAGTGGCGTGTTAAGATCTCCTACGATTAGTGTATTCATATCAATACGACTCTTTATCTTGATTAACAGTTTTCTTAAGTAATTGGCTGCTCCCATATTGGGAGCATAGATATTTACGATTGTTAGATCATCTTGGTGGATAGTCCCTTTAAGGATTATGTAGTGTCCTTCTGTATCTCTGACTACAGTCTTTAGTTTGAAGTCTAATTTATCTGATATGAGAATCGCTACCCCAGCCTTCTTTTGAGTCCCATTGGCATGAAAGATGCTTCTCCACCCCTTCACTTTCAGTCTGCGTGTATCTTTAGGTTCAAAATGGGTCTCTTGTAGACAGCATATGGATGGTTCCTGTCGTTTTATCCAATCTTCCACCCTCTGCGGTTTTATGGGTGCATTTAGGCCATTCACATTGAGAGTGATTATTGATAGATACGTTTTTATTGACATCGAGTTACCTTTGAAGTCTTTCTTTCTGTAGACTGTCTCTATATTTCTGTTCAATGCTATTCTTGGGATTTTCCTCTTTTATAGAACCCCCCTTAATATTTCCTGCAGTGTCAGCTTGGTGGTTGCATAATCTTTTAAGCCTTGCCGTTCTTGGAAACTCTTTATCTCTCCATCCATTTTGAATGTCAGTCTTGCTGGATAAAGTATTCTTGGCTGCATGTTCTTCTCATTCAGTGCCCTGAATATATCTTGCCAGCCTCTTCTGGCTTGCCAGGTCTCTGTGGACAGGTCTGACGTTTTTCTGATGGGCTTCTCTCTCTAAGTAAGGAGCCTCTTTGCCCAGGAGGCTTTCAAGAGATTATACCTACAATTATAATTCCTCAATTTGACTATCAAGTGTCGTGATTTTGTTTTTTTTTGGAATGTATAATCTTGGGTGGAGACCGTTCAGCCTCTAGTACATGAACGCTGGTTTCATTCGCAAGATTCGGAAAATTTTCATGAAGGACTTGTTTCACGATATCTTCTAGACTTCTTTCTTTCTCCTCCCCTTCAGGGATTCCAATAATTCTAATGTTGGAACGCTTCATGGCATCATTTATTTCCCTGATTCTGCTTTCGTGGGATCTAAGCTGTTTGTTCCAGGCTTCCTCCTGATCCTTTCTCTCTATCTGTTTCTCTTCCAGATCACTAATTCTATCTTCTGTCTCAGTTACCCTAGCTTTGAGAGAGTTTAGATTGGATTGGAACTCATTGAGAGCATTGTGGACCTCCTCCCTGGTAGCTTTAAGCTCTGCCCTAACATTGTGAACATCCTGTCTGGTCGCTTTCAGTTCGGCCCTAATCAATTCTGTTTGGTCATCCATGGCTTTCTCCAGCCTAGGTATTGCCTGGATAATTGTTAGCCTGAATTCTCTTTCCGACATATTGTCTATGTTGATAGCCTTTAGCTCTGTTGCAGAAGGTCCACCCTCTGTATTTTTCTTCTGTTGGACATTCCTCCTCCTAGTCATTTTGGTGGGAGAAGACTGAACAGATGTAGCTGGATGTATCAACTCTGGTGCAGTCAAGGTGCACCCTGGAACACTTCTGAGCAGTCAGGATTCCCCACCCAAACAAGAGACAAAAGAAAAGAAAAAAAAAGAAAAAAAGGAAAAGAAGAAAAAGAAAAAGAAAAAAAAAGAGAGAGAGAGAGACAGGAAAGAAAGGGAAGATGAAAGAGAAGGTTCAGCCCAGATGGGCCCCAAGGTAAGATTTATGAAGTAGACAAACAAAAAGAGATAAAAAGACTGATACAATTATATGGGAAAAGAAAGAAAAAAATATATAAATGCAAAAAAAGAAAGAACCTCGTCAAAAAGAACCACAAGTGTAAAATTTATATGCTATCAGGACAAACACAAGAAACACAGAAACACTGGTGGAAGAAGATGGGAGAGTTCTTATAAATTCTCAGTGTGTGTGAGGAAGGTTGTTTTGATTCTTCCTGGATGTATCTTGATGTCTTTGTTAAAGGACTCAACTTTCCTAAGATAAAGGGGATTAAAAATTGGTTTACCTATAGGGGTAGTATTGATTGGGGAAAGGGGAGTACTTTGAAATTAACTCTATATAAATATTAGAGGATAAAATAAAAAGGAATATACTAGACTAAACTAAACTAAAATTTTTAAAAAAAAGGAATTCAAAAAATAAAAATGCAAAAGAAAAACATAGGTGTGTGTATCAAAAAGTTCAGGTTAGAAAGGTATTATGTAATTTGATGTACTGTACAGCTCGCTGTGATGGTAAATAGGTTAAAAAATTACCTATGTGTAAAAAAACAATATGAACCAGAATAGTGGAAATGAGTGAACAATACAAGTTGTCCTATGAAGTAGTGGTGGTTCTCTTGTAGTACTTTTTTTTTTTCTTTCTTGCTTTGTTTTCTGGGGGAGGGGCCTGCCACATGGGTTGTCAGTCAGTGATGTTTCCTGAGTTGAGTCCCCCTGCCCCCCTCAAGGGGGGGGCTCTGGGGAAATTGGTTTTTTTTCAGGCTTTTGTTCTCTGGCGGTTTTTTGCTTGCTCACTTTTTCCCTCTCACCTTGACCGCCTTTGATGGTTTTTGTAGTATTAGAAGAAATCAAACTGCACCCTGATCTCCGTCTCATAGAGAAGCCTCAGTCTGGGTGCAGAAGCTGAATAAATTCCCCCTTGGCCGCTGGCAGCGCAGGTTCCAAGTTGCCGACCCTGGGGGCGCAGGATCTTTTGCTCGTACCCAAAGCCAAGGCAGTAGCGGCTGTCTGGGAACTCCTGACCGCCAGAGAGGTTCCAAGCAGCGATCGCACTCTGAGATTTTGCCGCCGGCCCGGGCTGGGAGTGCCCAGATTGGGCGCACCTCTTTTCAGAGGCGGCTGTGGGTCGGGCGCGCGTCTGGGGCACTGAGAACTGCAGGCTGGTCCATAAGCCCCAGGCTGGGCTTTTGCACGCCTCTGTCAGGGGAAGAGTTTCGCGCGCGCGGCTTAGGCTTTGAAACAATGGCGCGGGTCAAGGAGCGCCGACGGGCCTCAGTAACTCAGGGTAGCTTGAGGGACGTGTGCGCGTATCTCGAGCTATGTGGTAGGGCTAGCGTGCTTTCTGCAGACCGGCGTGGCTCCCATCCCCTCACAGGAGCCAGAACCCACGCGCTCTGGGGCTTGCTGGCGGCTTAGGCACCAGGAGCTGTTTTCTCCGCCGCACTCTCTCTGCCTCAGCGCTGGGGAGGCCATCTGGGACCGGGGACTTAAGCCCCTGTCCCTAGCCACCCCGATTCCCACAATTTCCCCCCGCGATCCTTTGCTCTTTTGGAGTGCTTTCAACCAGTCTCCAAGTTAATACTCGTCCCCAGACGCAGGGCACTCTCACTCGTATTGGGGTATTACTTTCCCACCGGTCGCCACCGGTGGCTCCTTCCCCCTCTCCCCCTTTTGTTTATCTTTCGATATCAGTCCGCTGTTCCCATTCCGCTTTACCTGCTCACTGGCGTCTTCTGCCCCTGTAGAGATCCAGACGTGTATAATTCTGATATCAGGCTGATTTCATGGGTGATCAGAGTTCTTTGGTAGGTAATCAGCTAACTTTGGGGTACCCGCTGAAAAGGTGCCTCTTCCTACTACCCCGCCATCCTGTCACCCCCCAAGGCCTTGGTGTTTTGCCCAAGTGCCACCAGAACGAAACTGCCATGTTCTTCAGCTGCAATGGTCAAAGGAGCTGTGCTTTCCCTGCATAAAAGGGAGAGAGCTCTGCTTCCCAAATGTTCCACTTGGGTGAACCCAGAGCAAACAAACCAGACTCCACCTGCCCAGTAGAAGGAAAATTGCTGTTTGGAGTATTTCCCATCTCATCATGGTAAATCCTTTATGGCCTCTTGACACCACCTCTCCATTTGTCGGTCAGCATAGACACAAACTCCAGTGTGAGCAAATATCTGACATCTGCCCTTACTCAGTTGCTGGATGTCTTAATAAGCCGCTGCACTTTGGAACTGTCTTCTGCTTGGCACTGAATTTAACTGCAGCTTGTGTTTAAAATTCCATGCTCACCCAACTGATCCCCATGCCCTCTTAAGAGGGAATTCTGGATCCACAATGCAGCATTCTGCCTTCCCAATAAAAATAAGTGGTGCCTGGTGAGTCTGCCCAAAAACCCTACATGGGGATCAATCTGTTTCGCCCTCGAGGGTACTTGATATATAGGATGCCCTGGCCACTAGTTCTGTGTCTGACAGAGCCTGAGCCCCATCCTCAATTCAGCCTCCTGGAGAATGGGGCCCATATCCAGCATGTGAGACTAGCCATGGCCCAAGTCCATCCTCTCTACCCATCCTTGGTATTCCGGCATCTGTACCCAGATGTTTGCTGGAATCCCTGCCAATGGGGGAACCTGAAGCAGAATAGAGAGCTGCTCCTTCCCCGTGGCAGGAAACGTGGCTGTTGGGATGGTTGTCCAACCCTCAGAGTGGAGACACTTGCATCGCCAATGTGTCCAGACTCACTCCTAAGGGCTTCCCTGGGCACAAAGCGGCATTGTGACCCTCAGCCTGAGCATGCTTTCAAACAATCCCTCTCAGTTGCACCACGAGGATCCTGCATTACAGGCCTTGGACGGCCCTAGGACCAATCCTAACCCTTGTTGTGATTTTCAAAGTGCTCAGACCCAGAGGCCATTTCTGGAAACCCTGATTTGTGTCCTCCTAAGATAGGAAACATCACTCTTCCCTTCCCCAAAAAACAACTCAACTATTGGTAGCCACCAAGATGCTTAGAGAGGACAAATCTCTCTTGGACCCATGAGACCACACCTGTGATCCGAGGCCATCCTGGACACACAATCCAGATAAAAATGCCTGTGCTTCCGCCTTTGAGTCCCACTAACTACAGTTCCTTAGGAGCTGCCCTACAGGTCTACGTACTGGGCCTGTATCACATCGCCTTAACCCTAACCCGAGTTTGTGTTTGCAGACTTCTCTCCCAAAACCATGGCTCACATGCCCTCAAGGATGAGGTCTCTGGTTCCATACCAGAGGACTGTGCCTGCCATCCCCAAGGAAACTGCGCCCATCACAGTTGCCCAAACCCACCAGTTTAGGAGAAACCTGCAAGGCCCCTGAGCCCACCCCACTATTGGAGGCCACTCTGGACACAAATGCACAGTCTGAAACACCCTGATCACCTACATCCAGGCAGACAAACAAGTCAATGGTCCTGAGTCAGAAGATTGAACCTGACATGCCCCCTAGGACCTCATTGAAAACGTAAATTAGATTTTCAGGCATCTCCCCTCAAAGGGCTGTTTTGCAATACCAACATATGATACCACATGTAGTCCTTGAGCCACACAACAGAACAACTCCTGTCTCCAGAAGGAAACCGTTTTCTTGGACCTGTGTCAGATCCTCAGGGTCGTAGAATCCTGCATGGCACCTTAGCCACCAGCATATTCTAATATCTCCCTGGTGACCGATGTGCAAGAGATTCCAAGTCAACTCAAAGCCTTGTTTCTTTGCCCAAGAACCACCAGAACGAACCTGCCATGATCTTCAGCTGCAATAGTCAATGGAGCTTTGCTTTCCTGGCATCCATGAAGGAGAGCTCTGCACCCAAACTTTCCATATGGGGGACACCGGAAGAAACAAACCAGACTCCTCCTGTCCAGTAGAAGGAAACCTTGCTATTTGGAGCCTCTTGCAAGCCTCAGCATGGGAAATACTCCATGGCCTCTTGATGCCACCCCTCCATTTGTCAGTAATCAGAGACACAAACTCCAGTGTGAGCAAATGTCTGACATTTGCCCTTACTCAGGTGCTGGATGTCTCCAATAAGCCGCTGTGCATTGGATCTCCATTCTGCTTGGCACTGAATTTAACCACAGTTTGTGATTACAATTACATCCTTGCCCAACAACTCCCCAAGCCCTCTTGATAGGGAGTTCTGGAGCCACAACACATCATTCTGCCTTCACCATATAAAGAAGAAGTGCCTGGTGAGTTGCCCAGAAATCACACATGAGGATCATTCTGCTCAACCCTTGATGGTACCCCAATTTATACATTGCCCTGCCCACTAGTGCTGTGTCTGACAGAGCCTGAGCCCCGACCTCGTGTCAGACACCCAGAGAGGTGGGCCCATATGCAGCATGTGAGAATGGCCATGGACCCAGTCCATTCTCTCTACCCATCCTTGGTATTCAGGCATCTTTTCCCAGACCTTTGCTAGAATCCCTGACAATGGGGGAACCTGAAGCACAAAAGAGAAATGCTCCTTCGCCAGGGCAGGAAACCTGGCTGTTAGGATGGGTTTCCAACCCTTAGAGTGGGAGGCAGCTGCATCGCCAATGAGACCACACCCACTCCTGAGGGCCACCCTGGGCACAAACAGGCATTGTGACCCTCAGCCTGAGCATGCTTTCAAACAAGCCCTCTCAGTTGCACCACCAGCATCCCAAATTGCAGGCCTGGCATGACCCAAGGCCCAAATCCTAACACTTGGTGGGATTTTCCTAGTGCCCAGACACAGAGCCCCTCTCTGGAATCCCTGTTTTGGGGCACCCCTACGATGGAAAACAACACTCTTCCCTTCTTCCAAAAAAAAAACACGAAACTAGGGCGCCTGGGTGGCTCAGTGGGTTAAGCCGCTGCCTTCGGCTCAGGTCATGATCTCAGGGTCCTGGGATCGAGTCCCGCATCGGGCTCCCTGCTCAGCAGGGAGCCTTCTTCCCCTCTCTCTCTCTGCCTGCCTCTCCGTCTACTTGTGATTTCTCTCTGTCAAATAAATAAATAAAATCTTAAAAAAAAAAAAAAACACGAAACTATGGAGAGCCATCAGGTTTCTTAGAGAGGAAGTCTCCCATGGACCCATGAGACCACACCTGCATTCTGAGGACTTCCTGGACACACAATCCAGATAGAAAAGTCTGTGATATCGCCTTCCAGTCACCCTAAATACAGTTCCTGACGAGATGCACTTCAGGTCTAGGCACTGGGCCTGTGATCACCTTGCCATTAACCCTAACCTGAGTTTGTGTTAGCAGACTTCTCTCCCAAAACCATGGCTCACACGCTCTCCAGGATGGGGTCTCTGGGGCCACCCCACAGGACTGAGCCTGCCATCCCCAAGGAAACTGTGCCCTTCACAGTTGCCCAAACCGTCCAGATTAGGAGAAACCTGCAAGTCCTCTGAGCCCAAACCCAATATTGTAACTTCTCTGGATGCTAATGCACAGTATCAAACACCCACGTCAATGGTCCTGAGTCAGAAGATTGAACCTGACATGCCCGTAGGACCTCATTGGAACCCTAGATTCATTTTTCAGGCATCAGTCCTCAGAGGGCTGCTCTGGAGTACTAACTTATGATACAATATGTGGTCCATGAGCCACACAACGGAACATCTCCTGGCCCCAGAAGGAAATCGTGCTCTTGGACCAGTGCCAATCTCTCAGGGTAGGAGAATCCATGGCACCTTAGCTACCAGCACATTCCAATATCTCCCTGGTAACACGAGCACTGCGACCCATGTGCAAGAGATTCCAAGTCAACTCAAGGCCTTGTTAATTCGCCCAAGAGCCACCAGAACGAACCTGCCATGTTCTTCAGCTGCAATGGTCAATGGAACTATGGTTTCCCGGTCTGAATTGTAGAGCTCTGCTACCCAAACTTTCCACATGGGGGACTTGGGAACAAACAAATCAGAATCCACCTGTCCCGAGGAAGGAAACCTTGCTACTTGGAGCATCTCACAATCCTCAGTGTGGGAATCCTCCATGGCCACTTGATGTCACCTCACCATTTGTCAGTCATCATAGACACAAACTTTAGTGTGAGTAAATGTCTGACATCTGCTCTTACTCAGGTGTTGGATGACTCGATAAGCCACTGCACATTGGAATGGCTTCCGCTTGGCACTGAATTAAACCATAACATGTAATTACAATTCCATCCTCACCTGACTGGTTACCATGCCCTCTTGACAGGGAATTCTGGAGCCACCACGCTGCATTCTGCCTTTGCCATAGAAAGAAGAAGGGCCAGGTGAGTCTGCCCAGAAACCCCGCATGAGGATCACTCTGCTCGGCCCTCGAGGGAATCCCGATTTACAGGCTGCCCTGGCCACTAGTGTTGTATCTGACAGAGCCTGAGCACCGATCTAGTGTGAGCCACCCAGAGTTTGGGGCCCATATCCAGCATGTTAGTGCGGTCATGGCGGCTGTCCACGACAGCCCCTTCATGACGGGGGGGGGAGGGGCATTACGAGGCCATAAGGGATTTCCAATGTTGAGAATAGTGAGATGCTCCAATCCACAAGGATTTTCTGCGGGTCAGTTGAAACCTGTTGGATGGCTCCAGGACGTCCCATATGGAACGACTCCAGAGAAGGGTTCTAAAGATGGATGTCTGGGCAGCCCACCTCACATTCCAATCGTTTCCTAGCTGAGGTGAAATGGACTTTCCTGAGGATGGGTCATAATGTGGGTTTGTGTCCATGGAGACCTTGGAATGGGGCAGTGGCACTGGGGCCATGAAGTATTCTCCTAACCGGAGGTTTTGACACAGCTCCAACAAGCAAGTTTCCCATCAGGAGACGAGATTTGTTCTCATTGGTGCTTCAGTAACTCCCCATATGCTGGTATTAGAAACCAGAACTCTGAGGAGAGATGCCTGGAAACCAAAGCAATGTATCTGATTAAGGCCTCGGGGCCTGTCAGGTTTAATCTTCTTCTCTGGGGACACCTGCCTATGCGTCTGAGTGGAGGTAGTTCCGCAGCTGTTGTCAGATCACCCCTGTTTGCCCCGGGGGGTCTACACTAATGGGATAGCCTCAGTGACTTTGGAGGTTTCTCCTAATTTGCAAGTTTGTAGCCAATGAAATGGGCAGAATTCCTTTGGGGAGGGAAGGAACAGTCCTGTGGTGTGGCTCCAGGGCCCAAGTGTGGAGGGTGTGTTGGCCAGAGCTGTGGGGAGAGAAGTCTGAACACAGAAAATCAGCTTAGGTTTGGGGACATAGGTATGGAAGGCCTGATCTACAGACCTTGAGAACTCTTCATGATATGAAGAAAGAGGGAGTGTGAGGCACTTGATCAGGCTTTTGTCTCTGAATTTTGTGTCACCAACGGACATGGCATGAAGGGGTGACCTCATGGGCCATGGATGAGTCTCCCTCTGAATATTTGGCTCGATCCCAAGATTTTGTGGTCATTCTGTGGGATGGGAGGAGTCCGTTCTGTTTTGTTTTGGTTTTTTTTTTTTTTTTTTTTTTTGTTTTTAACCTCAGCTGTGCCACTAAAAGAAGGATTCCAGAGCAAAGCCCTGGGAAGGGGCGAATGGACAACCCAAACTCTGGTTAAGATTGGGGGCCTAGGCACATTGCAAGCCACATATGTGGGCTCTTGGTTCAGCCACTGAGAGGCCTTACTTGAGGACAGAGCTCACACTGAGGGTCACAATGCATGTTTGTGCGGAATGCAGCCCTCAAACATGGGCAGTGACTCATGGTGCATGTTGGTTTCTCCTACACTGAATGTTGGACAACATGCCAACCACATGTTTTCTTGCCATGGGGAAGGAGGAGTTCCGATTTCTGCATCACGTTCACTTCTTGGCAGAGTTTGGAGTTAATGTCTAAGTTCTGAAGCCTGAAAAGCTACACTGGGAAAAGATGACGAGCTAAGGCCATTGCAGTTCTGATGTGCTCAGTGTGCAGTCAGCTAACTGGGTGTTGGTCAGGAGGTCCGGGCTCTGGCTGAGTAAGACAGTGCATTATTGCCCAGGATAGATTATATAATTTGGGTACAGTACAGTAGAGTGTCGTGTAGGCCTATCTTCATTTGGGGTGTCTGGGAAGCTCCATAGGGCAATATTTTTCTTCTGGAGGGCAGGCAGAGTGCTGCATTGTGGGTCCAAAATTGCCAGACTTGAGGGCTTGGGGGCCAGGAGTGTGAGGACGGAAGTCTAAGTACACAAGCTAGACTTACGATTCTGGGCGAGGGCAAGGCAGGCATACTCTGCAGAGCTGAATCGAGATCTTGTGCATCTGAAGTCAGGGCGAGGATCAGACGTAGGCGCAGGTTGGATTTCCTGTCCATGATGGCCCCTTCATAAAGGGGGAGAGGGCATCACAAAGCCATCGAGGTTTTCCCATGTTGGGAGTTGTGAGATAGGCCAAAATGCAAGGATTCCTTCTGCAGGACATTTGAGAACTGTAGGATGGCTCCAGGACGTCCCATACAGAACAACGCCAGAGTTAGACATCAGTTTTAATGATGGATACCTGGGCAGCCCGCCTCGCATTCCAATTGTATCCTAGAGACAAGACAGGTTCTACCTGTGGGCTCTGGGGGAGCAACCGAGGGGGATGAGTCAAAATGGAATCTCCTGCGAATGGGTCCTAATGTGGGTATGTTTCCATGGAGACCTTGGAATGGGGCAGTGGTACAGGGGCCCTGAACGAGTCTCCTAACTGGAGGTTTTGAGACAGCACCAAAGGGCAAGTTTCCCATGTGGAGACGAGATTTATTCTGATTGGTGACTCAGGAAAACCCCATAGGCTGGTATTGGAAACCAGGCCCCTGATGAGAGATACCTGGAAACCTAAGCAATGGATCCAATTAAGGCCTAGGGGCCTGTCGGGTTCAATCTTCTCTGGCGACATCTGCCTACGGTATGAGTGGAGGTAGTTGCTCAGCTGGTGTCAGACCGCCCCTGTTTGTCAGGGCAGCCTACACTATTGGGATGGCCTCGGGGACTTTGGAGGTTTCTCCTAATTTATACGGTTGTGGGAAATGGAATGGGCAGAATTCCCGTGGAGTGGGCAGGCACAGTCCTGAGGTGTGGCTCCAAGGGCCCCAGCCTGGAGGGTGTGTGGACCAGGACTGTGGGGACAGAAGTCTGAAAACACAAACTCAGCTTAGGTTTGGGAACGTAAGTATGGCATGCCCGATCTACAGACCATGAGGAGAACTCCTCGGGATATGAAGAAAAGGCGAGTGTGAGGTGCTTGCTCAGGCTTTTGTCTCTGGATTTTGTGCCACCGATAGCCGTGGAATGTCGGGAGGCCTCATGGGCCATGGACAGGTCTTCCTCTCTGGGGATTTGGACCAATCCCAAGAGTTTTGGGTCAATCTGTGGGATGGGAGGAGTCCTTTCTGTTTTGTTACCTCAGGTGTCCCACCAAAAGAGGGATTCCAGAGCAGAGCCCTGCGGAGGGCGACTGGACAACGAGAAATCTGAGTAGAAATCGGGCCTAGGGGCAAGGCAATCCCAATATGCCATCTAATGGTCCAGCCACTGAGAGGCCTTCCTTGAGGACAGAGCTCACGCTGAGGGTCACAATGCGTGTTTATGCCCCAGCAGCATTCAAGCATGGGCGGGGCCTCATGGTGCATGCTGGTTTCTCCTACACTAAATGTTGGACAACATGCCAACCACATGTTTTCTTGCCATGGGGAAGCAGTAGTTCTGATTTCTGCATCTTATTCACCCCTGGGCAGGGATTGGAGATAAGGTCTAGGTTCTGAAGTCTGAAAACTGAGGTTGAGAAGAGATGTCGACCTAAGGCCATGTCAGGTCCAATGTGCTCAGTGTGGAGCCAGCTGTCTGCATGTCGTTTGGAAGGTTAGGGCTCAGGCTGTGTCAGACAGGACAACAGTGCCCAGGGTAGATTGTATAATTGGGGTACAGTTGAGTGGCATGCAGGTCGATCCTCATTTGGCATATCTGGATGGCTCCAAGGGCAACGTTTTTCTTCTGGAGGGCAGGCAAAGTGCTGCATTGTGGCTCCAGAATTCCCAAACTGGATGCCTTGTTGGCAAGGACTATAAGGACGGAACTCTGAGAACACATGTTAGGCATACGTTTTCGGGAAAGGCACAGCAGGCACCCTTTGCAGATCTGAATAGGGATTTCATGCATCTGAAGTCAGGGCGAGAATTAGATGTAGACTCAGGCTGGAGTTACTGTCCATTATGGTCCCTTCATGAAGGGGGCAGCATCTTGAGGCCATGGAGGTTTTCCCACATTGGGAGTTGTGAGATGCTCCATACCACAAGGATTCCTTCTGATGGACAATTGGGACCTGTTGAATCACTCCAGGAAATCCCATACAGATCGATGCCAGAGCAGGGATCTAAGGATGGATGTCTGGGCAGCCCGCCTCGCATTCCAATTGTCTCCTAGCGAATAGACAGGTTCAATATGCTGGCTCTGGGGGAGCAACGGAGGGGGCTGAGTTGAAATGGAATCTCCTGAGGATGGGTGCTAATGTGTGTGTCCATGGGGCCCTTGGAATGGGGCGGTGACACACGGGCCCTGAAGGATTCTCCTCACTGGAGGTTTTGAGACAGCTCCAAAGCACAAGGTTCCCATGTGGAGATGAGATTTATTCTGATTGGTTCCTCAGAATCCCCTATATGCTGGTATTGGAAACCAGGCCTCTGAGGAGAAATACCTGGAAACCAAAGCAATGGATCCAATTAGGGCCTAGAGGCCTGTCCGGTTCAATCTTCTTCACGGGGGACATCTGTCTATAGGTCTGAGTGGAGGTAGTTGCTGAGCCAATGTCAGATCAAACCTGTTTGTCCTGGGGGGCCACCAATATTGGGATAGCCTCAGACACTTTGGAGGTTTCTCCTTTTTGTATGGTTGTGGCAAATGTAATGGGAAGAATAACCTTGAAGAAGACATGCACAGTCCTGAGGTGTCACTCCAGGGACCCCAGCCTGGAGGCTGTGGGGGCCAGGATTGTGGGGACAGAAGTCTGAAAACACAAACTTGACTTACTTTTGGGGACGTAGGTATGGCAGGCCGAGTCTATAGTCCGTGAGGAGAACTCTTTGGGATATAAACAAAGGTTGAGAGTGAGGCGCTTACTCAAGCTTATGTCTCTGGATTTTGTGTCACCGATGGGCGTGGAATGTTGAGGTGGCCTCATGGGCCATGGACGAGTCTCCCTTTCTGGGGATTGGGTCTGATCCCAGGTGTTTGGGGTGATTCTGTGGGATGGGAGGAGTCCATTCTGTTTTTTTACCTCAGGGGTCCTACCAAAAGAAGCATACCAGAGCATAGCCCTGGGGAGGGGCGAATGGTCAAACCGACCTCTGATTAAAAATGGGCGCCTAGGGGCATGGCAAGTTCCATATGTGGGCTCTTGGTACAGCCACTGAGAGGCCTTACTTGAGGACAGGACTCACGCTGAGGGCCACAATGCATGTTTGTGCCCAATTCAGCCCTCAAGCATGGGTGGGGCCTCATGGGCCATGCTGGTTTCTCCTACCCTGAACAATGTACAACATGCCAACCACAGACTTCTTGCCATGGGGAAGGAGGAGCTCTGATTTCTGCATCATGTTCACCCCTGGGCAGTGATTGGAGATACGGTCTAAGTTCTGGAGAAGTCATGGACAGAAGCTCCAACCTGAGTAAACATCTGATATTTGCCCTGGCTTCAGGTGCATGAGATCTCAATTCAGCTCTGCAGAGTGTGCCTGCCATGCCCTCACCCCAAAACCTAAGCCTAGATTGTGTTCACAGACTTCTGTCCTCACACTCCTGGCCCACAAGGTCTCCTGTTTGGGAATTCTGGAGACATAATGCTGCACTCTGCCTGCCCTCCGAAGAAAAACTGCCCTATGGACCTACCCAGAAACACCAAATGAGGATCAAACTTCTCGCCACTCGACTGCACCCCAATTATACAATCTACCCTGTCTAATGCCCTGTCTGACATAGCCTTAGCCCGCACCTCCGGACCTACACTCAACAGCTGGCCGCACACTGACCTCATCGGACCCGCCAGGTTCTTATGTCTTCATCTCTTCCCAACCTCGGTTTTCAGGCTTTAAAACCTAGACCTAAACTCCAATCACTGACCAGGGGTGAATGTGAGGCAGAAATCAGAACTCCTCCTTCCCCATGGCTGGAAACCTTGTAGTTGGCATGTTCTCCAATGTTCAGTGTAGGAGAAACCAGCATGGCCCATGAGGCCCCACTCATGCTTGAGGGCTGTCTTGGGCACAAATAGGCAGTGTCACCCTCAGCGTGAGCCCTGTCCTTAAGGTAGGCCTCTCAGTGTTTGGAACAAGAGCCCGCATATGGGACTTGCCATGTCCCTAGGCCCCAAAACTTAACCAGAGGCGGGGTTGTCCAGTTGTCCCTCCCAAGGGCTCTGCTCTGGAATCCCTCTTTTGGTGGGACACATGAGGTAAAAATAAAAAAAAAATGGAAAGGACTCCTCCCATCCCACAGAATGTACCCAAACTCTTGGGTACATCCTCAGAGAAGGAAACCCGTCCATGGCCCATGAGGCCACGCCAACATTCCACCCACATTGTTGACACAAATCCAGAGACAAAACCTGAGCAAGCACCTCAAACATACCCTTTTTCATATCCTTAAGAGTTCTTCTCACAGTCTGTAGATCGGGTGTGCCATACCTATGTCCCAAATCCTAAGCGGAGTTTGTGTTTTCAGACATCTGTCCCCATAGGCCTGGCCCACACACCCTCCAAGCTGGAGCCCCTAGAGCCACACCTCAGGACTGTGCCTGCCCTCTCCAGGGAAATTCTTCCCATTCCATTGGCCACAACCCTACAGATTAGGAGAAAACTCCAAAGTCCCGAGGTCATCCCAATATTATAGGCCGCCCAGGACAAATAGGGGCGATCTGACACAAGCTGAGCAACTACCTCCCCTCAGACCCATAGACAGATATCCCCAGAGAAGAAGATTGAACCGGACAGGCACCTAGGCCCTAATTGGATCCATTGCTTTGTTTCCAGGCATCTCTCCTCAGAGGCCTGGTTTCCAATACTAGCATATGGGAGATTCCTTAGGCACTCAACAAAACAATTCTCATCTCCACATAGGAAACGTATTCCTTGGAGCTCCATCAAAACCTCCGGTTATGAACATCCTTCATGGCCCCGGTCCTACCAACCCATTCCAAGGTTTCCATGGACACAAACGCACATTATGACCCATCCTCAGTAGAGTCCATTCCAACTTACCCAACTCGGTTTATCCCTAGAGCCAGCTGATCGAACTTGCCTTGTCCCTAGGAGAAAATTGGAATGGGAGGCGGGCTCTCCAGGCATCCATCCTTAGAACCCTGTTCTAGAGAATTTCCTTATGGGACGTCCTGAAGCCATCCATCAGGTCTCTACTGTCCCACAGAAGGAAACGTTGTGGTTTGGAGCACCTCACAACTTCCATCGTGGGAAAACCTCCATGGCTTCCTGAGACCCTCCCCTTCATGAAGGTGACTTCATGGACAGAAACTCCAACCTGAGCCAACGTCTGATCCTAACTCTATCTTCAGGTGCATGAGATCTTGAATCATCTCTTCAGAGGGTGCCTGCCGTGCCCTCACCCGAAGCCTAAGTCTCGCTTGTGTTCTCAGAATTTCATCCTCACGCTCCAGGCCCACAAGCCCTCCAGTTTGGGAATTCCGGAGCCACAATGCTGCACTGTGCCTGCCCTCCAGAAGAAAAACTTTGCCCTCTGGGGCTACCCGGTAACCACAAATGAGTATCAACCTGCATGAAACTCGACTGCACCCCAATGATACAGTCTAGCCTGGACACTAATTCCCTGTCTGCCACTGCCTGAGCCTGCACCTCCCGACCTACACTAAACAGCTGGCTAAACACTGAGCACATTGGACACACCATGGCCTTAGGTCTTCATCTCTTCCCAACCTTGGTTTTCAGGCTTCAGAACCTAGACCTTAACTCCAATCACTATCCAGGGGTGAACGTGTTGCAGAAAGAAGAACTCCTCCTTCCCCATGGCCAGAAACCTTGTGGTTGGCATGTTGTGCAACGTTCAGTGTAGGAGAAACCAGCATGGTACATTAGACCCCGCCCAGCCTTGAGGGCTCGTTGGGCACAAACATGCATTGTGAACCTCAGCGTGAGCCCTATCCTCAAGGAAGGCCTCTCAGTGTCTCGACCAAGAGCACGCATGTGGGGCTTGCCATACCCCTAGATCCCCAATATTAACCAGAGGTCGGGTTGTCCAGTTGACCATCCCCAAAACTATGCTCTGGAATCCCTCTTTTTGTGGTACTCCTGAGGTAAAAAAAAAAAAAAAAAATGACACCTCCCTTCCCACAGAATGACCTAAACTCTTGGGATCGGGCAAAATCCCCAGAAAGGGAGACTCGTCCATGGCCCATGAGGCCACACCAACATTCCACGGCCATTGGTGACACAAAATCCAGAGACTAAAGCCTGAGCAATTGCCTCACACTCGCCCTTTTTTCATATCCCGAAGAGTTCTCACAGTCTATAGATCGGGCCGCCATACCTACTTCCCCAAACCTAAGTGGAGTTTGTGTTTACAGACTTCTGTCCCGACATCCCTGGTCCACTCACCTTTCATGCTTGGGTCTCTGGAGACACACCTCAGGACTATGCCTTCCCTCTCCAAGGGAATTCTTCCCATTCCATAGGCCACAACCTTGCAAATTAGGAGAAACCTCCTAAGTCACCGAGGCCATCCCAATAGTGTAGGCCGCCCAGTACATGCACGGGTGATCGGACACCAGCTGAGCAACTACCTCCATTCAGACCCGTCGACAGATGTCCCCAGAGAAGAAGATTGAACAGGACAGGCCCCTAGGCCCTAATTGGATCCATTGCTTTGGTTTTCAGGCATCTCTCCTCAGAGGCCTGGTTTCCAGTACCGGCATATGGCAGTTTCCTGAGTCACCAATAAGAACAAATCTCGTCTCCCCATGGAAAAGTTGCTCGACGGAGCTGTGTAAAAATCAAAAGATTCTGGTTAGGGGAATCTTTCAGGGCCCTGGTGCCACAGCCGCATTCCAAGGTCTCCATTGACTCAAACCCAAATTATGACCCATCCTAAGGAGAGTCCATTTCAACTCAGCCCCCTGGGTTGTTACCCCAGAGCCAGCAGATCAAACGTGTCTTGTCGCTAGGAGACAATTGGAATGTGAGGCTGGCTGCCCAGGCATCCATCCATCCTTAGAACCCTGCTCTGGAAAAGTACCTTATGGGACGTCCTGGAGCCATCCAACAGGTCTTGATTGTCTCACAGAAGGAATCACTGTTGTTAAAAGCATCTCACAACTTCCATCGTGGGAAAACCTCCATGGCCGCGTAATGCTCCCCCCCCTTCATGAAGGGGTTAATGTGGATAGAAACTCCAACCTGAGAAAACGTCTGATCCTTGCCCTGACTTCAGATGCATGAGATCTCGATTCAGCTCTGCAGAGTGTGTCTGCCGTGTCCTCACCCCAAAACCTAAGCATAGCTTGTTTTCTAAGACTTTTGTCCTCACTCTCCTGGCCCACAAGTCCTCCAGTTTGGAAATTCCAGAACCACAATGCAGCACTCTGCCGGCCCTCCAGAAGAAAAACTTTGCCCTATGATGCTAACGAGAAATGCCAAATGATTATCTAATGCACTCCACTCGACTGTACCACAATTATACCGCCTGCCCTGTGTACTAATGCCCTGTCTGGCACAGTCTGAGAACAGACATCCCAAATGACACCCAGACAGCTGGTCCCAAACTGAACACATCAGGCCCGCCATGGCCTTAGGTCTCCATCTCTTCCCAACCTCGGTTTTCAGGCTTCAGAACCTAGACCTTATCTCCAATCACTTCCCAGGGGTGAATGTGATGCAGAAATCGTAATTCCTTCTTCCCCATGTCAAGAAACCTTGGGGTTGGCATGTTGTACAACGTTCAGTGTAGGAAATCCTTTGTGGTCTGAGAGGCCACACATGCTTGATGGCCACCTTGGGCACACACACGTACTGTGACTCTCACCGTGAGTCCCGTATTCAAGTAACGCCTCTCAGTGCCTGACCAAGGGCCCGCATATGGGGCTTCCCGTGCCCATAGGCCCCCAGGCCTTATCAGAGGGCAGGTTTTCCAGTTTTCAGTACCCATTGCTCTGCTCTAATATCTCTCTATTGGAAGGACCCCTGAGGCAGAAAACAGGACTCCTCCCTTCCTACAGAATAACTCCCAAACTCTAGGGACCTGGGCAAATCACCAGAGAGGGAGACACTTCAACACCCTATGAGGCCACCACTACATTAAACGGCCATCGTGGACACAGCATCCAGAGAAAACAGACTGAGCGACTGTCTCCCAATCGCCCTCCTTGATATAGTGAGGAGATCCTCTCACGGAGTGTAGATCAGCCCTACCATAACCTCGGCCCCAAACCTGAGCCGAGTTTCTGTTGTCAGACGTCTGTCCCCAGAGCACTGGCACACACAGCCTCCAGGTTTGGTCCTCTGGAGCCATACCACAGAACTGTGCCTGCCTTCTCCTAGGAAACAGTGCCCATTCCATTGGTCACAAACCTACAGAATAGGAGAAACCTAAAGGCCCCCGAGGACATTCCACTACTGTATGTCGTCATGGACAAACAGGGGCATTCTGACATAAGCTGAGGACTGCCTCCACAGAAACACAGACAGATGTCCACAGAGATAGAAGATTGAACCAGACAAGCCCCTAGGCCCTAATCTGAACTCTTGCTTTGGTTTCCAATTATCACTCCTCAGAGGCCTGACCAGCAAATGGGGCTTTCATGAGGCATGGAACAGAACACCTATCGTCTCCACATGGGAAACTTCCTTTCTGGAGCTGTGTCAAACCTGTCCGGTTGGAGAATCCTGCAGAGTCCCTGAGCCACCACCACATTCCAAGTTCTCCATTTCCAAAAAACCGCATTATGACCCATCCTCAGGAGAGTGCAGTTCATCTCAGCCCTCTGGATAGCTCGCCCAAGAGCCCGCAGATTGAGCCTGCCTTGTCCTGAACAGTCAATGGGAATGTGAGTTGAAGTTTCCAGGCTTCCATGCTTAGACCCCATCTCTCGAATCTTTCTGTATGGGGCATCATGGAAACATCCAATGGGACTCAACTGTCCTATAGAAGGAAACCATGAGGTTTGGAGCAGCTCACAACTCTCAATGTAGGTAAAAGTCTCTGGCCTCATGAATGCCCCACCCCCTTCATGAAGGGCCATCATGGACACAAACTCCAGTCTGAGGCAACGTCTGATACTTGCCCTGACCTCAGATGCAGGAGATCTCGATTCAGTCTCTGCAGAGTGGGCCTGCCGAGCCCTCCATCCCAAACCTAATGCTAGCTTGTGTTTTCAGACTGCCTTCCTCACACTGCTGGCCAACAAGCCCTCCAGACTAGGAATTCCAGAACCACAACGCAGCCCTCTGTCTGCCCACCAGAAAAAAACAAAAAACAAAAACAAAACAAAACAAACAACAACAACAACAAAAAACAAAAAACAAAAAAAAAGTTGCCCTGTGGGGCTCTCCAGAAACTCCAAGTGAGTATCAACATGCTCGGGCCTTAACCGCACCCCAATTAGGATAGGCTGCCCTGGGCACTCATGCTCTGTCTGACACAGCATGAGGCCAGACGTCCCGACAGACAAGGAGACAGCTGGCTGCACACCCAGCATATCAGACACGCCATGGCCTTAGGCCGTCATCTCTTCCCAACCTGGGTTTTCAGACATCTGAACAAAGACATTATATCAAATCCCCACAGAGGTGGGTACCTGAAACACAAATCAGAACTCCTCCTTCCGGGGGAGGAGTCAAGATGGTGGAGAAGTAGCAGGCTGAGACTACCTCAGCTAGCAGGAGATCAGCTAGAGAGCTTATCTAAAGATTGCAAACACCTGCAAATCCATCGGCAGATCGAAGAGAAGAAGAACAGCAATTCTAGAAACAGAAAAACAACCACTTTCTGAAAGGTAGGACTGGCGGAGAAGTGAATCCAAAGCGATGGGAAGATAGACCCCGGGGGGAGGGGCCGGCTCCCGGCAGGCGGCAGAGCAACGGAGCACAAAATCAGGACTTTTAAAAGTCTGTTCCGCTGAGGGACATCGCTCCGGAGGCTAAACCGGGGCGAAGCCCATGCGGGGTCGGCGTGACCTCAGGTCCCGCGGGGTCACAGAAGGATCGGGGGTGTCTGAGTGTCGCAGAGCTTGCGGATATTGGAACGGGAAAGCCGGCTGCAGAGACAGAGCCGACAGTAAGCTCGCAGCTCGGAGTTGCCTTGAACCGGTCACAGGCTCGGTGAGCTCGGAGAGCGGCCGGAGGTTAGGCAGACGTGAGTTACTAGGAGCTGTTCGCTGAGGGCGCACAGGGGAGCGAGGCACTGGGCTCTCGGCGCTTCCGGGCCGGAGACCAGGAGGCCGCCATTTGTATTCCCGTCCTCCAGAACTCTACAGAAAGCGCTCAGGGAACAAAAGCTCCTGAAAGCAAAGCCAAGCACATCACTCAGCCCGGCCCCTGGTAAGGGCGGTGTAATTCCGCCTGGGGCAAAGACACTTGAGAATCACTACAACAGGCCCCTTCACCAGAAGATCAACAAGAAATCCAGGCAAGACCAAGTTCACCTACCAAGGAGTGCAGTTTCAATACCAAGGAGAGAGCAGCAGAATTCCAGAGGATGATAAAACAAACCATGGAACTCATGGCTTTCTGCCTGTGATTTTTTAGTCTTGCAGTTAATTTAATTTTTTTCTTTTTGATTTTTTTTCTCTTCTTTTGCTAAAATTTTTTATAACCTTTACCCTTTTCTTTTTTAACGTTTTTTAACTAGATTATCTAATATATATATTTTTCTTTTTTATACTTTTCTTTTTCATTTTCTTTTTTTTAATTCTTTTTTTTTCTTTCTTTATTTTTGAACCTCTTTTTATCCCCAAATCAGAAGAGATCCTAATCTCTTCAATCTTTTTACTTCTTAATTCTTTTTTAAATTCTTGATTGAATTTTTAATTCAATCTCTTTTTTAATTCTTTTTTTCTTTCTTTCCTTTTGAACCTCTTTTTATCCCCAAATCAGAAGAGATCCCATTCAGAAGAGATTGGGAGATCCCAATCAAAGGAGATCCCAATCAGAGGAGATCCCTCACCCAATCGTGAGGGGGAGAAATCCCCCCTCACGATTTGGGATCTTTTTTGATTTGGTTAAAGCATATTTTCCTGGGATTGTTGCCACCCTTTTAGAATTTTACTTGCTCCTTCATATACTCTTAGCTGGACAAAATGACAAGGCGGAAAAATTCACAACAAAAAAAAGAACAAGAGGCAGTACCAAAGGCTAGGGACCTAATCAATACAGACATTGGTAATATGTCAGATCTAGAGTTCAAAATGACAATTCTCAAGGTTATAGCCGGGCTTGAAAATGGCATGGAAGATATTAGAGAAACACTCTCCAGAGATATAACAGCCCTTTCTGGAGAACTAAAAGAACTAAAATCTAACCAAGTTGAAATCAAAAAAGCTATTAATGAAGTTCAATAAAAAATGGAGGCTCTCACTGCTAGGATAAATGAGGCAGAAGAAAGAATTAGCGATATAGAAGACCAAATGACAGAGAATAAAGAAGCTGAGCAAAAGAGGGACAAACAGCTACTGGACCATGAGGGGAGAATTCGAGAGATAAGTGACACCATAAGACGAAACAACATTAGAATAATTGGGATTCCAGAAGAAGAAGAAAGAGAGAGGGGAGCAGAAGGTATACTGGGGAGAATTTCCCCAATATGGCAAAGGGAACAAGCATCAAAATTCAGGAGGTTCAGAGAACGCCCCTCAAAATCAATAAGAATAGGCCCACACCCCGTCATCTAATAGTAAAATTTACAAGCCTTAGTGACAAAGAGAAATTCCTGAAAGCAGCCCGGGAAAAGAAGTCTGTAACATACAATGGTAACAGTATTAGATTGGCAGCTGACTTATCCACAGAGACCTGGCAGGCCAGAAAGAGCTGGCATGATATTTTCAGAGCACTAAACGAGAAAAACATGCAGCCAAGAATACTATATCCAGCTAGGCTATCATTGAAAATAGAAGGAGAGATTAAAAGCTTCCAGGACAAACAAACTCTGAAAGAATTTGCAAACACCAAACCAGCTCTACAGGAAATACTGAAAGGGGTCCTCGAGGCAAAGAGAGAGCCTACAAGTGGGAGATCAGAAAGGAACAGAGACAATAAACAGTAACAGTCACCTTACAGGCAATACAATGACACTAAAATCATATCTCTCAATAGTTACCCTGAATGTTAATGGGCTAAATGCCCCAATCAAAAGACACAGGGTATCAGAATGGATAAAAAAACAAAACCCATCTATATGTTGCCACCAAGAAACTCATTTTAAACCCGAAGACACCTCCAGACTTAAAGTGAGGGGGTGGAAAAGAATTTACCATGCTAATGGACATCAGAAAAAAGCAGGAGTGGCAATCCTTATATCAGATCAATTAGATTTTAAGCCAAAGACTATAATAAGAGATGAGGAAGGACACTATATCATACTCAAAGGGTCTGTCCAACAAGAAGATCTAACAATTTTAAATATCTATGCCCCCAACGATATAAACCAATTAATAACAAAATCAAAGAAACACATCAACAATAATACAATAATAGTAGGGGACTTTAACACTCCCCTCACTGAAATGGACAGATCATCCAAGCAAAAACTCAACAGGGAAATAAAGGCCTTAAATGATACACTGGATGAGATGGACATCACAGATATATTCAGAACATTTCATCCCAAAGCAACAGAATACACATTCTTCTCTAGTGCACATGGAACATTCTCCAGAATAGATCACATCCTCGGTCCTAAATCAGGACTCAACCAGTATCAAAAGATTGGGATCATTCCCTGCATATTTTCAGACCACAATGCTCTGAAGCTAGAACTCAACCACAAGAGGAAGTTTGGAAAGAACACAAATACATGGAGACTAAACAGCATCCTTCTAAAGAATGAATGGGTCAACCGGGAAATTAAAGAAGAATTGAAAAAAATCATGGAAACAAATGATAATGAAAACACAACAGTTCAAAATCTTTGGGACACAACAAAGGCAGTCCTGAGAGGAAAATATATAGCGGTACAAGCTTTTCTCAAGAAACAAGAAAGGTCTCAGGTACACAACCTAACCCAACACCTAAAGGAGCTGGAGAAAGAACAAGAAAGAAACCCTAAGCCCAGCAGGAGAAGAGAAATCATAAAGATCAGAGCAGAAATCAATGAAATAGAAACCAAAAAAAACAATAGAACAAATCAACCAAACTAGGAGCTGGTTCTTTGAAAGAATTAATAAAATTGATAAATCCCTGGCCAGACTTATCAAAAAGAAAAGAGAAAGGACCCAAATAAATAAAATCATGAATGAAAGAGGAGACATCACAACTAACACCAAAGACGTACGAACTATTATAAGAACATACTATGAGCAACTCTACGCCAACAAATTTGACAATCTGGAAGAAATGGATGCATTCCTAGAAACATATAAACTACCAAAATTGAACCAGGAAGAAATAGAAAGCCTGAACAGACCCATAACCAGTAAGGAGATTGAAACAGTCATTAAAAATCTCCAAACAAACAAAAGCCCAGGGCCAGATGGCTTCCCGGGGGAATTCTACAAAACATTTAAAGAAGAACTAATTCCTATTCTCCTGAAAATGTTCCAAAAAATAGAAATGGAAAGAAAACTCCCAAACTCATTTTATGAGGCCAGCATCACCTTGATCCCAAAACCAGACAAGGATCCCATCAAAAAAGAGAGCTATAGACCAATATCCTTGATGAACACAGATGCAAAAATTCTCACCAAAATACTAGTCAATAGGATTCAACAGTACATTAAAAGGATTATTCACCACGACCAAGTGGGATTTATCCCAGGGCTGCAAGGTTGGTTCAACATCCGCAAATCAGTCAATGTGATACAACACATCAGTAAAAGAAAGAACAAGAACCATATGATACTCTCAATAGATGCTGAAAAAGCATTTGACAAAGTACAGCATCCCTTCCTGATCAAAACCCTTCAAAGTGTAGGGATAGAGGGCACATATGTCAATATCATCAAAGCCATCTATGAAAAACCCACTGCAAATATCATTCTCAATGGAGAAAAAGTGAAAGCTTTTCCACTAAGGTCAGGAACACGGCAGGGATGTCCATTATCACCACTGCTATTCAACATAGTACTAGAAGTCCTAGCCTCAGCAATCAGACAACAAAAGGAAATTAAAGGCATCCAAATCGGCTAAGAAAAAGTCAAATTATCACTCTTCGCAGATGATATGATACTCTATGTGGAAAACCCAAAAGACTCCACTCCAAAACTGCTAGAACTGATACAGAAATTCAGTAAAGTGTCAGGATATAAGATCAATGCACAGAAATCAGTTGCATTTCTCTACACCAACAACAAGACAGAATAAAGAGAAATTAAGGAGTCAATCCCATTTACAATTGCACCCCAAACCATAAGATACCTAGGAATAAACCTAACCAAAGAGGCACAGAATCTATACTCAGAAAACTATAAAGTACTCATGAAAGAAATTGAGGAAGACACAAAGAAATGGAAAAATGTTCCATGCTCCTGGATTGGAAGAATAAATATTATGAAAATGTCTATGCTACCTAAAGCAATCTACACATTTAATGCAATTCCTATCAAAGTACCATCCATCTTTTTCAAAGAAATGGAACAAATAATTTTAAAATTTATATGGAACCAGAAAAGACCTCGAATAGCCAAAGGGATATTGAAAAACAAAGCCAAAGTTGGTGGCACCACAATTCCGGACTTCAAGCTTTATTACAAAGCTGTCATCATCAAGACAGCATGGTACTGGCACAAAAACAGACACATAGACCAATGGAACAGAATAGAGAGCCCAGAAATAGACCCTCAACTCTATGGTCAACTAATCTTCGACAAAGCAGGAAAGAATGCCCAATGGAAAAAAGACAGCCTCTTCAATAAATGGTGTTGGGAAAATTGGACAGCCACGTGCAGAAAAATGAAATTGGACCATTTCCTTACACCACACACAAAAATAGATTCAAAATGGATTAAGGACCTCAATGTGAGAAAGGAATCCATCAAAATCCTTGAGGAGAACACAGGCAGCAACCTCTTAGACCTCTGCCGCAGCAACATCTTCCTAGGAACATCGCCAAAGGCAAGGGAATCAAAGGCAAAAATGAACTTTTGGGATTTCATCAAAATCAAAAGCTTTTGCACAGCAAAGGAAACAGTTAACAAAACCAAAAGACAACTAACAGAATGGGAGAAGATATTTGCAAACGACATATCAGATAAAGGACTAGTGTCCAAAATCTATAAAGAACTTAACAAACTCAACACCCAAAGAACAAATAATCCAATCAAGAAATGGGCAGAGGACATGAACAGACGTTTCTGCAAAGAAGACATCCAGATGGCCAACAGACACATGAAAAAGTGCTCCATATCACTCGGCATCAGGGAAATACAAATCAAAACCACAATGAGATATCACCTCACACCAGTCAGAATGGCTAAAATCAACAAGTCAGGAAATGACAGATGCTGGCGAGGATGTGGAGAAAAGGGAACCCTCCTACACTGTTGGTGGGAATGCAAGCTGGTGCAACCACTCTGGAAAACAGCATGGAGGTTCCTCAAAATGTTGAAAATAGAACTGCCCTATGACCCAGCAATTGCACTACTGGGAATTTACCCTAAAGATACAAACGTAGTGATCCAAAGGGGCACGTGCACCCGAATGTTTATAGCAGCAATGTCCACAATAGCCAAATTATGGAAAGAACCTAGATGTACATCAACTGATGAATGGTCAAGAAGAAGTGGTATATATACACAATGGAATACTATGCAGCCATCAAAAGAAACGAAATCTTGCCATTTGCGACTACATGGATGGAACTAGAGCGTATCATGCTTAGCGAAATAAGTCAAGCGGAGAAAGACAACTATCATATGATCTCCCTGATATGAGGAAGTGGTGATGCAACATGGGGGCTTAAGTAGGTAGGAGAAGAATCCATGAAACAAGATGGGATAGGGAGGGAGACAAACCATAAATGACTCTTAATCTCACAAAACAAACTGAGGGTTGCTGGGGTGAGGGGGGTTGGGAGAAGGGGGGTAGGGTCATGGACATTGGTGAGGTTATGTGCTTTTGGGTAAATTGGAAGGGGAGATGAACCATGAGAGACTATGGACTCTGAAAAACAATCTGAGGGGTTTGAAGTGGCGGGGGGTGTGGGAGGTTGGGGTACCAGGTGGTGGGTATTATAGAGGGCACAGCTTGCATGGAGCACTGGGTGTGGTGAAAAAAATAATGAATACTGTTTTTCTGAAAATAAATAAATTGGAAAAAAAAAAAAAGAACTCCTCCTTCCGCATGGCTGTAAAGCTTGCTGTTTGCATGGAGTCCCCCTTTCAGGGTAGGAGAAACCTTCATAGCCCCTGAGGCCACGCCCAAACTTGAGTGCGGCCTTGTGTACAAACTCACATTGTGACCCTCACAGAGAGCCCCATGTCGAAGTAAGGCCTCTCAGGGCCTGGAACAAGAGCCCATATAGGGGGCTTGCCAAGCCACTATGCTCCCAATCCTCACCAGAGTTTGACTTTTCCAGTTGCCTGTACCTGGGGCTCTGCTCTGGAATCCCTCTCTTGGAGAGACAACTGAACCAGACAACAGGACTCCACCCTTCCCACATAATGACCCAAACTCTTGGGAGCTGGGCCAAATCCCCAAAGAGGGAGACTCGTCCATAGCCCCTGAGGCCATGCTACAATCCATGCTATCCTGGACACAACAACCAGAGACAAAAGCCTGAAGGACTGCCTTCCACTCGCCCTTCTTTCATAAGTTGAGGAGCTACCCTCATGGTCTGTAGATCCTGCCTGCCATAACTTCGGCACCAAACCTAAGCTGAGTTTGAGTTTTCAGACTTCTCTGCCCACAGCACAGACCCACACACCTTCCAGGCTAGGACATATGGAGCCACATTGAAGGACTGTGCCTGTCCTCTCCAAGGAAACTGTGTCCAGTCCATTGGCCACAGCCCTACAGTTTAGAAATCTCCAAGGTCCCTGGGCCATCCTAATAATGTAGGCTTCCCTGGACTTAGAGGGGCACTCTGACACCAGCTGAACAACTATCTCCATTTAGACACTCAGACAGTGTCCCAGAGACAGAATATTGAAACGGACAGTCCCCTAGGCCCTAATCTGAACCCTAGCTTTGGTTTCCAGGTGTCTCTCCTCAGAGGAGTGGTTTCGAAGACCAGCAACTGGGGCTTTTCTGAGCTCTCAAACAAAACCTCTCTCGTCTACACATGGGGAGCTTTCTTTTTGGAGCAGTTTCAACCCTTCAGGAAGGCGAATTCTGCAGGGCCCCTGAGCCACCAGCACATTACAAGGTCACCATGGACACAAACCCACATTATGACCCACCCTCAGGAGAGTCCATTTCAACTCAGCCCTCTGGGTAGCTCGCCCAGGAGACCGCAGGTTTAACCTGCCTTATCCCGACCAGTCAAAGGGAATGTGAAGTAGCGTTTCCAGGCATCCATGCGTAGACCCCTGTTATCGAGTATTTCCATATGGGGCGTCTGGAACCATCCAATAGGACTCAACTGTCCTGCAGAAAGAAACCTTGAGGTTTGGAGCAGCTCACAACTCCCAGCGTAGGGAAAATCTCTGGCCTCACGACGGCCCGACCCCCTTCAGGAAGGGACCATCATGGACACAAACTCCAGCCTGAGGCACAAACCTCCAGTCTGAGGTCCTTGCCCTGACTTCAGATGCAGGAGATCTCGATTCAGTCTCTGCAGAGTGGTCCTGCTGTGCCGTCAGCCCCAAACCTAATGCTAGCTTGTGGTTCCAGATTTCCTTCCTCACACTACTGGCCAACAAGCCCTCCAGACTATGAATTCCAGAACCACAACGCAGCCCTCTGCCTGACCACCAGGAAAAAAAAAAAAAAAAAAAAAAAAAAAAAAAAAAAAAAAAAAAAAACGTTGTCCTGTGGGGCTCTCCAGAAACCCCAAGTGAGGATCAACATGCTCGGGCCTTAACCGCACCCCAGTTGGATAGGCTGCCCTGGGCACTCATGCTCTGTCTGACACAGCATGAGGCCAGACGTCCCGACAGACAAGGAGACAGCTGGCCGCAGACCCAGCATATCAGACACGCCATGGCCTTAGGCCATCATCTCTTCCCAACCTGGGTTTTCAGACATCTGAACCAAGACATTATATCAAATCCCCACAGAGGTGGGTACCTGAAGCACAAATCAGAACTCCTCCTTCCGCATGGCTGTAAAGCTTGCTGTTGGCATGGAGTCACATTTTCAGGGTAGGAGAAACCTTCATAGACCATGAGGCTACGTCCAAACTTGAGTGCGGCCTTGGGCACAAACTCGCATTGGGACCCTCACAGAGATCCCCATGTCGAAGTAAGGCCTCTCAGGGCATGGACCAAAAGCCCACATATGGGGCTTGCCAAGTCACTATGCTCCCAATCCTCACCAGATTTCGAGTTTTCCAGTCGCCTGTACCTGGGACCCTGCTCTGGAATCCCTCTCTTGGAGAGACACCTGAGCCAGACAACATACTCCACCCTTCCCACATAATGACCCCAAACTCTGGGGAGCTGAGTCAAATACCCAGTGAGGGAGACTCGTCCATAGCCCCTGAGGCCACCCTACGATCAATGGCTTTCCTGGACACAGCATCCAGAGACAAAAGCCTGAGGGACTGCCTTCCACTCTCCCTTCTTTCATAAGCCGAAGCCCTCCCCTCATGGTCTGTAGATCCAGTGTACCATCTCCTCGGCACCACACCTACACCAAGTTTGTGTTTTCAGATTCCTGTGCCCACAGCATGGACTCACACACCTCCAGCCTAGGGCCTATGGAGGCACACCGAAGGACTGTGCCTGTCCTCTCCAAGGAAATTGTGCCCAATCAATTGGCCACAACCCTACAGATTAGGAGAAATCTCCAAGGCCCCCGAGACCATCCCCATGTGTAGGCTGCCCTGGACTTAAAGGGGCACTCTGATACCAGTGGAGCAACTATCCCCATTTAGACACTCAGACAGTATCCCCAGAGACAGAAGATAGAAACTGACAGGCCCCCTAGGCCCTAATCTGATCCCTAGCTTTGGTTTCCAGGTGTCACTCCTCAGAGGACTGGTTATGAAGACCAGCATCTGTGGCTTTTCTGAGCCCCCAAACAGAACCTTTGTCGTCTCCACATGGGGAGCATTCTTATTGGAACGGTAATCAGGTAGGCGAATTCTGCAGGGCCCCTGAGCCACCAGCACATTGCAAGTTCTCCATGGACACAAATCCACATTATGACCCATCCTCACGAGAGTTCATTTCAACTCAGCCTGCTGGGTAGCTCGCCCCTGAGCCAGCAGTTCAAACATGTCTTGTTGCAAATAGCCAATGGGAATGTGAGGTATTTTGCACAGGTATCCATCCTTTGAACCCTGCTCTCCCGTTCTTCCATATGGGATGTTCTGGAGCCATCCAAAAGGACTCGACTGTCCCGCAGAAGAAAACCTTGTGGTTTGGATAAACTCACAAACTCAGCGTGGGAAAACCTCCTTAGCCTTATGAGGTCCCAGCCTCATAAAGGGGCCAACATAGACACAAGCTCCAGCCTCAGGCAATGTCTGATTGTCACCGTGACTTCAAATGTAGGGGGTCTGAATTCAGCATCTGCAGAGTGGGCCTGCTGTGCCCTTGGCCCCAAACTTCACCCTAGCTTGTGTTTTCAGACTTCCGTCCTCACACTCCTGGCCCGCAATCCCTCCTGATTGGGAATATTGGGGACAATCTGAAGCACTCTGCCTGTCCACAGGAAGAAATACATTGTCTATTGCGTTGCCCACAAACCCAAAATGAGGATTAACCTGCTCGTCCCTCGGCAACACCCCACTAGCATAGCCTACCCTAAGCACTAATGCTCTGTCTTACATAGCCTGAGCCCAGACCTTCGGAGAGACACCGAAAGTACTGGCCACACACCCAGCACCTTGGACCCACCATGATCTTAGGGCATTCATCCCTTCCCATTGACCTGTGTGTCTTCCTGGAGGTATGTACTGAGGTTATGTCAGACTGTGCATTTTTCCAGAGTGGACTATGGAATTGAGGTGGGCTTAGGGGCCTTGCTGTTTCTGCTAATCTGGAGGGCTTGGGAAGCTAAGACGGGCAGAGTTTCCTCGGAAGAGCAGGCCCAGTGATGTGATGTGGTTCTGGAGGCCCCATCCTGGAAGGCATGTGGGTCAGGACTTTGGGACCAACGTCTTCAGTCACAAACTCGGGTCAGATTTAGGGGTGAGGTGATGTCAGGACCGATCTGCAGACCCTGAGGGCAGCTGCTTGTGATTTGAAATTCGGACGGCTGGGAGGCAGGAGCACAGGCTTTTCTGTCTGGATTGTGTGTCTAGTATGGCCATGGAATGGAGGGGTGGCCTCATGGGTCCATGGGAGACTCTACCTCTCTGGCGATTTTGCCCAGCACCCAAGAGTTTGGTGTCTTTCTGGGGGAAGGGGAGAGCGCAGTTTTCTATCTCAGGGGTTCTGTCCAAACAGGCATTCCAGAGATTGGTTCTGGGTTCAGGCACCTGGATAACCCCACCAAAGCTTAGGATTTGGACTTAGAAGCATGACAGGCCCCTTCTGTGGGCTCCTGGTCCAGCTCGCGAGGGGGCTTTTTGGAAAGGGGTCTTAGGGTGAGGGTCACAATGCCTGTTTGTGCCCAGCTGCCCATCCTGAGTGGGCGTGGTCTCATGGACCATGCACCTGGCTCCCACTGTGAGTATTGGACTGTCATTTCAACATTCAGTTTATATGGGGCCCGCTATCTGTGTGGCTGCCAGGTGTTCGGAGCTCGGGCTGTGTCAGACAGAACATTAGTGCACAGGGTGGCCTATGATATTGGGGTGCCATAGAGGGCTGAGCACGTAGGTCCTCAAGTGGATTTTCTGCGCAGACCCATAGGGCACTTCTTTCTGGTCGGTAGGCAGAAGGCTGTATTGTGACTCCCAAATTCCCAGTATGGAAGGCTTACAGGTGAGGGGTGTGAGGATAGAAGTCTGAATAAACAAGCTACATTTAAGCTCAGTGCCGAGCACATGGCTGTTCCAATGTGCAGTGGTTTTTTCGAGATCTCCAGCACCTGAGTATGTGGGAGGTCAGATGTCTGCTCACACTGGAGTTTGTATATAGGTTGGCCAACGAACGAGATATCCAGCAACTGAATAAGGGTGGAGGAATGATGTTTGTTCACACTGGATGTTGTGTCTATGGTGACCGACAAATGGAGTGGTGGCGTCAAGAGGCCATGGAGGATTCCCCATGCTGATGCTTGGGAGATGCTCCAAACAGCAAGGTTGTTTTATCTAATGACAGGTGGAGTCTGGTTTGTTTGCTCCAGAGTCCCCCACTTGGAAAGTATGGATAGCAGAGCTCTTCCACATGGATGCCTGGAAAGCAAACCCCGGATGACCATTGCAGCTGAGGAACATGGCAGGTTCCTTCTGGTGGCTCTGGGGCGAAGTACCAAGACCTTGAGGTGACATTGACTCTCTTGCAGATGGGTCACAATGCTGGTTTGTTATCAGGGAGATCTTAGAATGTGCTCATAGACTTGCGAAGATGGCGGGGTAGTAGGAAGAGGCGTCTTTTCAGCTGGTACCCCAAAGTGAGCTGATTACCTACCAAAGAACTCCGATCACCCATGAAATCAGCCTGAGATCAGAATTATACACGTCTGGATCTCTACAGGGGCAGAAGACGCCAGTGAGCAGGTAAAGCGGAATGGGATCGGCGGACTGATATCGGAAGATAAACAAAAGGGGGAGGGAGCCACCAGTGGCGACCGCTGGGAAAGTAATACCCCAATACGAGCGAGAGTGCCCTGCATCTGGGGACCAGCATTAACTTGGAGACTGGTTGAAAGCACTCCAAAAGAGCAAAGGATCGCGGGGGGAAATTGTGGGAATCGGGGCAGCTAGGGACAGGGGCTTAAGTCCCCGGTCCCAGACGGCCTCCCTGGCGTGGAGGCAGAGAGAGTGCAGCGGAGAAACCAACTCCTGTTCCCTAAGCCGCCAGCGCGCCCCAGAGCGCGTGGGTTCCGGCTCCTGTGAGGGGATGGGAGCAGCGCCAGTCTGCAGAACGCGCGCTAGCCCTACCACAAAGCTAGAGATGCGCGTGCACGTCCCTCGAGCTCTCCTGGGTTACTAAGGCCCCGGGGGGGGGGCGCTTCTTGACCCGCGCCATTGTTTCAAAGCCTAAGCCGCGCGCACGCGCGAAACTCTTCCCCTGACAGAGGCGCGCAAAAGCCCAGCCTGCGGCTTATGGACCAGCGCCCCGTTCTCAGTGCCACAGACGCGCGCCCGACCCACACCCGCCGCTGAAAGAGGTGCTCGCAAGCCGGACACTCGCAGCCCGGGCCGGCGGCAAAATCTCAGTGTGCGATCGCTGCTTGGAACCTCTCTGGCGGTCGGGAGCTCCCAGACAGCCACCACTGCCTTGGCTTTGGGGACGAGCAAAAGATCCTGCGCCCCCAGCGTCTGCAACTTGGAACCTGCGCTGCCAGCAGCCAAGGGGGAATTTATTCAGCTTCTGCACCCAGACTGAGGCTTCTCTCTGAGACGGAGATCAGGGTGCCGTTTGATTTCTTCTAATACTACAAAAACCATCAAAGGCGGTCAAGGTGAAAGGGAAAAAAGTGAAGAAGCAAAAAAAAAAAACCGCCAGAGAACAAAAGCCTGAAAAAAAACAGTTTCCCCAGAGCCCACCCCCTTGAGGGGGGCAGGGGGACTCAACTCAAGAAACATCATTGACTGACAACCCACTTGGCAGGCCTCTCCCCCAGAAAACAAACCAAGAAAGAAAAAAAAAATACTACAAGAGAACCACCACTACTTCATAGGAAAACTTGTATTATTCACTCGTTTCCACTATTCCGGTTCATATATATTTTTTTTTCTTACACATAGGTAATTTTTTTAACCTATTTACCACCAAAGCGAGCTGCACAGTATATCAAATTCCATAATACCTTTCTAACCTGAACTTTTTGATACATACACCTATGTTTTTCTTTTACATTTTTTTCCAATTTATTTATTTTCAGAAAAACAGTATTCATTATTTTTTCACCACACCCAGTGCTCCATGCAAGCTGTGCCCTCTATAATACCCACCACCTGGTACCCCAACCTCCCACCCCCCCACCACTTCAAACCCCTCAGATTGTTTTTCAGAGTCCATAGTCTCTCATGGTTCATCTCACCTTCCAATTTACCCAAAAGCACATACCCTCCCCAATGTCCATAACCCTACCCCCCTTCTCCCAACCCCCCTCCCTCCAGCAACCCACAGTTTGTTTCGTGAGATTAAGAGTCACTTCTTTTACATTTTTATTTTTTGAATTCCTTTTTTAAAAATTTTTGTTTAGTTTAGTCTAGTATATTCCTTTATATTTTTATCCTCTTATATTCATATAGAGTTAACTTCAAAGTAATCCCCTTTCCCCAATCAATACTACCCCTATAGGTAAACCAATTTTTAATCCCCTTTATCTTAGGAAAGTTGAGTCCTTTAACAAAGATATCAAGATACATCCAGGAAGAATCAAAACAACCTTCCTCACACACACTGAGAATTTATAAGAACTCTCCCATCTTCTTCCACCAGTGTTTCTGTGTTTTTTGAGTTTGCCCTGATAGCATACAAATTTTACACTTGTGGTTCTTTTTGACGAGGTTCTTTCTTTATTTGCATATATATATATATATATATTTTTTTTTTTTTTTTCTTCTTTCTCTTGCCATATAATTTTATCAGTCTTTCTATCCCTTTTTGTTTGTCTACTTCATAAATCTTACCTTGGGGCCCATCTGGGCTGAACCTTCTCTTTCATCTCCCCTTTCTTTCCTGTCTCTCCCTCTCTCTTTTATCTTTTTTTTTTCTTCTTTTTCTTCTTTTCCTTTTATTCTATTTCTTTTTCTTTACTTTTGTCTCTCGTTTGGGTAGGGAATCCTGATTGCTCAGAAGTGTTCCAGGGTGCACCTTGACTGCAGCAGAGTTGATACATCCAGCTACATCTGTTCAGTCTTCTCCCACCAAAATGACTAGGAGGAGGAATGCCCAACAGAAGAAAAATACAGAGGATGGACCTTCTGCAACAGAGCTAACGGCTATCAACATAGACAATATGTCGGAAAGAGAATTCAGGCTAACAATTATCCGGGCAATACCTAGGCTGGAGAAAGCCATGGATGACCAAACAGAATTTATTAGGGCCGAACTGAAAGCGATCAGAGAGGATGTTCACAATGTTAGGGCAGAGCTTAAAGCTACCAGGGAGGAGGTCCACAATGCTCTCAATGAGTTCCAATCCAATCTAAACTCTCTCAAAGCTAGGGTAACTGAGACAGAAGATAGAATTAGTGATCTGGAAGAGAAACAGATAGAGAGAAAGGATCAGGAGGAAGCCTGGAGCAAACAGCTTAGATCCCACGAAAGCAGAATCAGGGAAATAAATGATGCCATGAAGCGTTCCGACATCAGAATTATTGGAATCCCTGAAGGGGAGGAGAAAGAAAGAAGTCTAGATGATATAGTGGAACAAGACCTTCATGAAAATTTTCTGAATCTCGCGAATGAAACCAGCGTTCATGTACTAGAGGCTGAACGGTCTCCACCCAAGATTATACACTCCAAAAAAACATCACGACACCAGATAGTCAAATTGAAGAATTATAATTGTAGGTATAATCTCTTAAAAGCCGCCAGGGTAAAGAGGCTCCTTACTTACAGAGGGAAGCCCATCAGAAAAACGTCAGACCTGTCCACAGAGACCTGGCAAGCCAGAAGAGGCTGGCAAGATATATTCAGGGCACTAAATGAGAAGAACATGTAGCCAAGAATACTTTATCCAGCAAGACTAACATTCAAAATGGATGGAGAGATAAAGAGTTTCCAAGAACGGCAAGGCTTAAAAGATTATGCAACCACCAAGCTGACACTGCAGGAAATATTAAGGGGGGTTCTATAAAAGAGGAAAATCCCAAGAATAGCATTGAACAGAAATATAGAGACAGTCTACAGAAAGAAAGACTTCAAAGGTAACTCGATGTCAATAAAAACGTATCTATCAATAATAACTCTCAATGTGAATGGCCTAAATGCACCCATAAAACGGCAGAGGGTGGAAGATTGGATAAAACGACAGGAACCATCCATCTGTTGTCTACAAGAGACCCATTTTGAACCTAAAGATACACCCAGACTGAAAGTGAAGGGGTGGAGAAGCATCTTTCCTGCCAATGGGACTCAAAAGAAGGCTGGGGTAGTGATTCCCATATCAGATAAATTAGACTTCAAACTAAAGACTGTAGTCAGAGATACAGAAGGACACTACATAATCCTTAAAGGGACTATCCACCAAGATGATCTAACAATCGTAAATATCTATGCTCCCAATATGGGAGCAGCCAATTACTTAAGAAAACTGTTAATCAAGATAAAGAGTCATATTGATATGAATACACTAATCGTAGGAGATCTTAACACGCCTCTTTCAGAATTAGACAGATCAACGAAGCAGAAAATCAATAAAGGAACAAGGGCATTGAATGACACATTGGACCAGATGGACCTCATAGATATATACAGAACATTCCACCCTAAAACAGCAGAATACTCATTCTTCTCAGGTGCACACGGAACCTTCTCCAGAATAGACCACATACTGGGTCACACATCAGGACTCAACCGATATCAAAAGACTGAGATGATTCCATGCATATTCTCAGATCACAATGCTTTGAAACTGGAGCTCAATCACAAGGAAAAGTTCCGAAGGAACTCAAACACCTGGAAGCTAAAGACCACCTTGCTTAAGAATGCTTGGATCAACCAGGAGATCAAAGAAGAACTGAAACAATTCATGGAAAACAATGAGAATGAAGACACTTCGGTCCAAAACCTATGGGATACAGCAAAGGCTGTCCTAAGGGGAAAATATATAGCCATCCAAGCCTTGCTCAAAAAAAATTGAAAAATACAGAACACACCAGCTGTCTCTACACCTTAAAGAACTGGAGAATCAACAACAAATCAAACCAACTCCACACATAAGAGGGGAAATCATCAAGATTAGAGCTGAGATCAATGAGGGAGAAACCAGAGATACAGTAGAATGCATCAATGAAACTAGAAGCTGGTTTTTTGAAAGAATCAATAAGATCAATAAGCCACTGGCTACACTAATTCAAAAGAAAAGAGAGAAATCCCAAATTCATAAAATTATGAATGAAAAGGGAGAGATCACAACTAACGCCAAGGAAGTAGAAACAATCATCAGAAGTTATTACGAACAGTTATATGCCAATAAGCTTAGCAACCTAGAGGAAATAGATCTATTCCTGGAAAAATATAAACTACCAAAATTGAACCAGAAAGAAATCGACAACCTGAATAGACTGTTATCTAATAACGAGATTGAATCAGTGATCAAAAACCTCCCAAAAAACAAGAGCCCAGGACCTGACGGATTCCCAGGGGAATTCTACCAAACCTTCAAAGAAGAAATAACACCTATTCTCCTGAAGCTGTTTCAAAAAATTGAAGCAGAAGGAAAACTTCCAGACTCTTTCTATGAAGCCAGCATTACCCTGATCCCCAAACCAGGCAAAGACCCTAACAAAAAGGAGAATTTCAGACCAATATCACTGATGAATATGGATGCTAAGAATATCAACAAGATCCTAGCAAACAGGATCCAACAGCACATTAATAAGATTATCCACCATGATCAGGTGGGATTCATCCCTGGGCTACAAGGATGGTTCAACATTCGCAAATCAATCAATGTGATACAACAAATTAATATGAGAAGAGAGAAGAACCACATGGTCCTCTCAATTGATGCAGAAAAAGCATTTGACAAAATCCAGCATCCGTTCATGATTAAAACGCTTCAAAGTATAGGGATAGAGGGAACATTCCTGAACCTCATCAAATCTATCTATGAAAGACCCATAGCAAATATCATCCTCAATGGGAAAAAGCTTGCAGCCTTCCCATTGAGATCAGGAACAAGAAAAGGATGCCCACTTTCACCACTCTTGTTCAACATAGTATTAGAAGTCCTAGCAACAGCAATCAGACAACAGAGAGAAATAAAAGGTATCCAAATTGGTAACGAAGAAGTCAAACTCTCTCTCTTCGCAGATGACATGATTCTTTATATGGAAAACCCAAAAGACTCCACCCCCAAACTACTAGAACTCATACAGCAATTCAGCAACGTGGCAGGATACAAAGTCAATGTGCAGAAATCAGTGGCTTTCTTATACACTAACAATGAAAATACAGAAAGGGAAATTAGCGAATGGATTCCATTTACTATAGCACCAAGAACCATAAGATACCTGGGAATAAACCTAACTAAAGAGGTAAAGGATCTGTACTTGAGGAACTACAGAACACTCAAGAAAGAAATTGAAGAAGACACAAATAGATGGAATACCATTCCATGCTCTTGGATGGGAAGAATAAACATTGTTAAAATGTCTATACTGCCTATAGCAATCTATACTTTTAATGCCATTCCGATCAAAATTCCACCGGCATTCCTCAAAGAGCTGGAGCAAATAATCCTAAAATTTGTATGGAATCAGAAGAGACCCCGAATCGCTAAGGAAATGTTGAAAAACAAAAATAAAGATGGTGGCATCACCTTACCTGATTTCAAGCTTTATTACAAAGCTGTGATCACCAAGACAGCATGGTACTGGCATAAAAACAGACACATAGACCAGTGGAACAGAGTAGAGAGCCCTGATATGGACCCTCAACTCTATGGTCAATTAATCTTCGACAAAACAGGAAAAAATATACAGTGGAAAAAAGACAGTCTCTTCAATAAATGGTGCTGGGAATACTGGACAGCTATATGTAGAAGAATGAAACTCGACCATTCTCTTACACCGTACACAAAGATCAACTCAAAATTGATAAAAGACCTCAACGTGAGGCAGGAATCCATCAGAATCTTAGAGGAGAACATAGGTAGTAATCTCTTTGATATCAGCCACAGCAACTTCTTTCAAGATACGTCTCCAAAGGCAAAGGAAACAAAAGCGAAAATAAACTTCTGGGACTTCATCAAAATCAAAAGCTTCTGCACAGCAAAGGAAACAGTCAAAAAAACAAAGAGGCAACTCACAGAAGGGAGAAGATATTTGCAAATGACAGTACATACAAAAGGTTGATATCCAGGATCTATAATGAACGCCTCAAACTCAACCCACACGAAACAGACAAACACATCAAAAAATGGGCAGAAGATATGAACAGACACTTCTCCAATCAAGACATACAAATGGCTATCAGACACATGAAAAAATGCTCATCATCATTAGTCCTCAGGGAGATTCAAATTAAAACCACATTGAGATATCACCTTACACCAGTTAGAATGGCCAAAATTAACAAAACAGGAAACAACATGTGTTGGAGAGGATGTGGAGAAAGGGGAACCCTCTTCCACTGTTGGTGGGAATGCAAGTTGGTGCAGCCTCTTTGGACAACAGTGTGGAGATTCCTTAAGAAATTAAAAATAGAGCTTCCCTATGACCCTGCAATTGCACTCCGGGGTATTTACCCCAAAGATACAGATGTCGTGAAAAGAAGGGCCATCTGTACCCCAATGTTTATAGCAGCAATGGCCACAGTCGCCAAACTATGGAAAGAACCAAGATGCCCTTCAACGGATGAATGGATAAGGAAGATGTGTTCCATATACACTATGGAGTATTATGCCTCCATCAGAAGGGATGAATACCCAACTTTTGTAGCAACATGGATGGGACTGGAAGAGATTATGCTGAGTGAAATAAGTCAAGCAGAGAGAGTCAATTATCATATGGTTTCACTTATTTGTGGAGCATAACAAATAGCATGGAGGAAAAGGGGCGTTAGAGAGGAGTAGGGAATTTGGGTAAATTGGAAGGGGAGGTGAACCATGAGAGACTATGGACTCTGGAAAACAGTCTGAGGGGTTTGAAGTGGCGGGGGTGTGGGAGGTTGGGGTACCATGTGGTGGGTATTATAGAGGGCACGGCTTGCATGGAGCACTGGGTGTGGTGAAAAAATAATGAATAATGTTTTTCTGAAAATAAATAAATAAATAAATAAAGTAAAAAAAAAAAAAAAAGAAAAGAATGTGCTGGTAGCTAAGGTGCCATGCAGGATTCTCCTATCCTGACGGTTTAACACAGGTCGAAGGGCTGTGTCCCCTTCTGGGGACAGGAGATGTAGTGTTGTGTGGCTCAGGGACCACATGTTGTATCATAAGTTCATATTCCAGAACAGGCCTCTGAGGACAGATGCCTGAAAACATAATCTAGGGTTCCACTGAGGTCCTAGGCACATGTTAGTTTCAATCTTCAGACTCAGGACACTTGACTTAGATGTCTGCCTAGATGTATGTGATCAGGGTGTTTCAGACTGTGCATTTGCATCCAGAGCAGCCTCCAATATAGTGGGGTGCTCAGGAGATTTGCAGGTTTCTTCTAATCTGGAGGTTTTGGAAACTGTGACGTGTACAGTTCCCTAGGGGATGGCACGCCCAGTGCTGTGGTGTGATTCCAGAGACCCGACCATGGAGGGCATATGAGCCATGATTATGGAGAGAAGTCTGCAAACACAAACTTAGGTTAGGGATAGAGGCGAGGTGACCGCAGTCCCAATGCGTAGAACTGGTGGGCAGCTCATCAGGAACTGTAATAAGGGTGACTCGAAGGCGGTAGCACAGGCTTTTATATCTGGATTCTGTATCCAGGATGGCCTCGGAATGCAGGTGTGGTCCCATGAGTCCATGGAAGATTTTACTGTCTAAGGATCCTGGGGTATTGCAATAGTTTGGTGGATTTTTAAGGGAAGGGAAGAGTGCTGTTTTCCATCTTAGGTTTTCCCCAAAACAGGGATTCAAGCCATGGGCTCTGGGTCTGAATGCTTGGAATATCCCACCAAGGGTTAGGATATGGGCCTAGGGGCATCCCTTGCCTACAAACTGGTATCCTAGTGGTGCAACTGAGTGGGTTTGTTTGGAAGCATGCTCCAGCTGAAAGTCACAATGCCTGTTTGGGCCCTAGGCGGCCCTCATGTGTGGGTGTGGTCTCATTGGCCATGAAACAGGCTCCAACTCTGAGAGTTGGACACCCATCCCAACAGTTAGGATTCCTGCCATGGAAAAGGAGGGGTTCTCTGTTGTGCTTCAGTTTCCCCCATTGGCAGGGATTCCAGCAGATGTCTGGGGACAGATGGCTGAATACCAAGGATGAGTAGAGATGATGGAGTAAGGCCATGTTCGGTCCCACATACTAGAGACGGGTCCGCTCTCTGGGCTGCTGACACTAAGTCGGGGCTCAGGCTCTGACAGACACCATATAATAGGCCAGGGCAGCTTATAAATCAGGGTTCCCTCGAAGGCCTCGCAGATTGATCCTCATGTAGGTTTTCTGGGCAGAGTCACCAGGCACTTCTTTCTATGGGGAAGGCAGAATACTATGTTGTGACTCTGGAATTCTGTATCCAGAGGGCTTGGGGACCAGTAGGGTGAGAATGGAATTATAAACTCGTGCTATGGTTAAATTCAGTGCCAAGTGGAAGGCTGTTCCTATCTGCAGTGTCTTCTGTGAGATATCCAGCACCTGAGTAAGGGATGATGTCAGATGTTTGCTCACACTTGAGTCTGTGTCTATGATGACCAACAAAAGGAGAGGTTGCGTCAAGAGGCCGTGGAGGATTTCCAACACTGGGGCTTGTGAGATGCTCTAAACAGCAAGGATTCCTTCTATGGGAAACGTGGAGTCTGGTTTGTTTGCTCCAGATCCCCCCATGTTATAAGTTATGTAGTCGAGTTCGCCCGGATGGATTTCTGGAAAGCACAACTCCATTGACCATTGTAGCTGAGGAACATGGCAGGATCCTTCTGGTGGCTCTGGGGAGGAGTACCAAGGCCTTGAGTTAACATGGAATCTCTTGCAGATGGGTCACAATGCTGGGTTGTTACCAGGGAATTCTTACAATGTGCTGGTGGCTAAGGGGTCATGCAGGATTCTCGTAACCTGAGGTATTGACACAGGTCGAAGACCACGGTTTCCTTCTGGGGACAGGAGAAGTTCTGCTGTGTGGCTAGGGATACATGTTGTATCATGAGATGTTATTCCAGAACAGGCCTCTGAGGACAGATGCCTGTGAACCTAATCTAAAGTTCCAATGAGGTCCTAGGGGCATGTCAGTTTCAATCTTTTGACTCAGGACCATTAACTTGGTGTTGGCCTGGATGTAGGCAAACAGTGTGTCTCTGACTACGCATTTGCATCCAGAATGGCTACTAATATTGGTGTGGGCTCAGGGGCCTTGCAGGTTCCTCCTCATGTGGAGGGTTTGTGCAACTGAGACACGCAAAATTTCCTTGGGAATGGCAAGCACAATCCTTAACTGTGGCCCCAGAGACCCAATCCTAGAGGGGATGTGAGCCATGTTTATGGAGAGAAGTCTGCAAACACAAACTCGGGTTAGGGTTAGTGGCGGGGTGATCCTAGACCCAAAGCATAAACCTGGAGGGGAGCTCATCAGGAACGGTAATTAGGGTGACTCGAAGATGGTTGCACAGGATTTTATATCTAGATTATGTGTCCAGGATGGCCTCGAAATGAAGGTGTGGTCTCATGGCTCCATGGGAGATTTTTCCTCTCTGAGGATCCTGGGGTATCCCAATAGTTTGATGGCTTTTTGGGGGAAGGAAAGAGTTCTGTTTTCCATCTGAGGGGTGCCCCAAAACAGGGATTCCAGAGACGGACTACGTATCCGGATGCCTGGAAATCCAACCAAGTGTTAGGATTTGGGCCTAAGGGCATACAGGGCTGCAATGTGCGATGCTGGTGGTGCACCTGAGAGCGCTTGTTTGAAAGCATGCTCAGGCTGAGGGACACCATGCCCGTTGGTGCCCAGGGCGGCCTTCATGAGCGGGCGTGGTCTCATTGGCCATGCAGCTGGTTCCCACTCTCAGACTTGAACACCCATCTGAACAACGAGGTTTCCTGTTCTGGGGAAGGAGGATTTCTCTATTGTGCTTCACGTTCCCCCATTGGCAGGGATTCCAGCAAAATTCTGGGGTCAGATGCCTGAATAGCAAGGATGGATAGAGATGACAGAATTGGGCCATGGCCGGTCTCAGATGCAGGATATGGGACCCTCTTCCTGGGCAGCTGACACTAGGATGAGACTCAGGCTCGGTCAGAAACAACACTAGTGGCCAGGATAGCCTATAAATTGGGGTTCCATCGAGGGAAGTGTAGATGGATCCTCATGTGGCATTTCTGGGCAGACTCACCAGGAACTTCTTCTTTCTATGGGGAAGGCAGAATGCTGCGTTGTGGCTCCAGGATTCTCTATCAAGAGGGCTTGGGGACCAGTAGGGTGATGATGGAATTATAAACACAAGCTACGGGTCAAATCAGTGCCAAGCGTAAGAGAGTTCCAATGAGCAGCAGCTTATTCTAGTTATCCAGTACCTGAGTAACAGTGGATGTCAGATGTTTGCTCACACTGGAGTTTGTGTCTATGATGACTGACAAATGGAGGGGTGGCATCAAGAGGCCATGGAGGATTCCCCATGCTGATGCTTGTGAGATGCTCCAAACTGCAAAGTTTCCTTCTCTTGGACAGGAGGAGTCTTGTTTGTTTGCTCCAGGGTACCCATGTGGAAAGTTGAGTAGCAAAGCTCTCATTCATGGATGCCTGGAAAGCACACATCCATTGAACATTGCAGCTGAGTAACATGGCTGGTTCTTTCTGCTGGCTCTGGGGCCAAGTACCAAGGCTTTGAGTTGACATGGATTCTCTTGCAGATGAATTACAATGCTGGATTGTTACCATGGAGATCTTAAAATGTGCTGGTGGCTAAAGTGCCATGAAGGATTCTCCTACCATAAGGGTTTGGCACAGGTCAAAGAGTATGGTTTCCTTCTGGGGACACGAGATGTTCTGTTGTGTGGCTCAGGGACCACAGGTTGTATCAGAAGTTGGTATTCCAGAACAAGCCCCTGAGGACAGATTTCTGAAAATGTAATCTGGGGTTCCAATGAGGTCCTCAGGGCATATCAGGTTCAATCTTCTGAATCAGGAGCATTGACTTGGCTGTCTTACTGGATAGAGGTGATCAATGTGTTTCAAAATGTGCACTTACCTCCAGAGCTTCTGTCAGTATTGGGGTGGGCTCAGGGGCTTTGCAAGTTTCTCCTAATCTGGAAGTTTGGGGCAACTGTGATGGGCACAGTTTCCTTGGGGTTGTCAGGCACATTCCTGTGTGGCTCCAGAGATCCCATCCTGGAGGGCATGTGATCCATGGTTTTAGGAGAGAAGTGTGCAAACACAAATTCGGGTTAGGGGTGATCACAAGCCCAATGCGTAGACCTGGAGTGCAGTTCATCAGGAACTGTAATTAGGGTGACTGGAAGACGATAGCACAGAATGTTGTATCTGGATTGTGTGTTCAGGATGGCCTCAGAATGCAATTGTTGTTTCTGGGTCCATGGGAGACTTTTCTTCTATAAAGATCCTTTCGGATCTCCATATTTTGGTGGCTTTTTCGGGGAAGAGAAGAGTGCTATTTTCCGTCTTAGGGGTGCCCCATAATAGTGATTCCAGAGAAAGTCTCGGATCTCGGCACCTGGAAATACCGCCAAGGGTTAGGATTTTTGCCTAGAGGCATACCAGGCTGCAATGTGTGATCCTGGTGGGGCAACTGACAGGGATTGTTTGAACGCATGCTCAGGCTGAGGTCACCATGCCCTTTAGTGCCTAGGGCAGCCCACAGGAGTGGGCGTGTTCTCATTGGTCATTCAGCTGGCTCACACTTTGAGGGTTGGACACCCATCCCAGCAGCTAGTTTTTTTTTTTTTTTCCATGGGGAAGGAGGAGTTCTCTATTATGCTTCTGGTTCCCCCAAAGGCACAGATTCCAGCAAAGTTCTGGGGACAGGTGACTGAATACCAAGGATGGGTAGAGATGACGGACTTGGGCCATATCCGGTCCCACATGCTAGATATGGGGCCCGCTTTCTGGGTGGCTGACACTAGGTCGGGGCTCAGGCTCTGTCATACACAGCACTTATGGCCAGGACAGCCTATAATTCGGGGTTCCCTTGAGGGCCCAGCTGATTGATCCTTTGTGGGATTTCTGGGCAGTCTCACCAGGCACTCCATCTTTCTATGGACAGGGCATAATGCTGTGTTGTGACTCCAGAATTCCCTATCAATGGGGCTTGGGGAGCAGTAGGGTGAGGATGTAATTGTAAACACAACCTATGGTTCAATTCAGTGCCAAGCTGAAGGCAGTTCCAATGTGCAGCAGCTTATTCGAGTTATGCAGCACCTGAGTAAGGGCAGATCCCAGATGTTTGCTCACACTGGAGTTTGTGTGTAAGATGACCGACAAATGGAGGGAGGTGGCATCAAGAGGCCATGGAGGATTCCCACGCTGAGGCTTGTGAGATGCTCCAAACAGCAAGGCTTCCTTCTGCTGGAAAGCTGGAGTGTGTTTTATTTGCTCCAGGGTCCCCTATGTGGAAAGTTTGGTAGCAGAGTTCTCTGGCATGGATGCCTGGAAAGCACACCTCAAATAACCATTGCAGGTGAGGAACATGCCAGGTTCTTTCTGCTGGCTCTGGGGGAAAGTACCAAGGCCTTGATTTGACATGTAATATCTTCATATGGGCCACAATGCTGGTTTGTTACCAGCAAGATCTTAGAATGTGCTGTTGGCTAAGGTGCCATAAAGGTTTCTCCAATCATGAGGGTTTGGCACAGGTCAAATGCACAGTTTCATTCAGAGAAAAGGACAAGTTCTGTTGTGTGCCTCTGGGACCAAAAGATTTATTATCTGGTGGTATTCCAGAACAGGCGTCTGAGGACATGCTGGAAAACCTATTCTAGGTTTCAAATGAGGTCCTAAGTGCATGTCTGATACAATCTTCTGCCTCAGGCCCATTGACTTGGGTGTTTACCTGCATTTATGTGATCAGGGTTGTTCAGATTGTGCATTTGCTTCCAGAATGGCCTCCAATATTGGAGTTGGCTCAGGGTCCTTGCAGATTTCTCCTAATCTGGAGGGTTTGTGCAACTATGACTGGCAAAGATTCCTTAGGGATGGCAGTCCCAGTCCTGTGGTGTGGCTCCAGAGACCCCATCCTGGAGGGCATGTGATCCATGGTTTTGGGAGACAAGTCTGCAAACACAAACTGGGATTAGGGTTAGTGGCAAGGTGATCACAGGTCCAATGCTTAGACCTGGAGGGCAGCTCGTCAGGAACTGTAATTAGGTTAACTGGAAAAAGGTAGCATAGTCTTTTATATCCGGATTGTGTGTCCAGGATGGCCTCTGAATGCAGGTGTGGTCTCATGGGTCCATGGGAGATTTTTCCTCTCTAAGGAACCTGCTGGCTCCTTGTAGTTTGGTGGCTTTTTGGGGGAAGGGAATAGTGCTGTTTTCCATCTTAGGGGAGTACTAAAACAGGGATTCCAGAAATGGGCTCTGGGTAATCCCTTTGTTGGGGTTTAGGATTTGTGCTTAGGGGTGTACCAGGCCTGCATTGCGGGATCCTGGTGGTGAAACTGAGAGGGCTTGTTTGAAAGCATGCTCAAGCTGAGGGTCACAAAGCCTATTTGTGCCCAGGGCGGCCCTTGGGTGTGGGCATGGTCTTATTGACCATGCAGCAGACTCCCACTCTGAGGGTTGTATACCCATTCCAACAGCCAGGTTTCCTACCATGTGGAAGGTTTCCTACCATGGTTTCCTACCATTGTGCTTCTGGTTCCCCCATTCCAGGGATCCCAGCAAAGGTCTGGGGACAGATTCCTGAATACCAGTGATGTGTGGAGATGATGGACTTGGGCCATGGCAGGTTTCACATACTGGATATGGGCCCTGCTCTTTAGAAGGCTGACATGGGTTTGGGGCTCAGGCTCTGTTAGACACAGCAGCCTATAAATTGGTGTTCCCTCGAGGGAGGAGCAGATTGATCCTCACATTGGGTTGCTGGGCAGAGTAACCAGGCAATTCTTCTTTCTTTGGGGAAGGCAGAATGTTGCGTTGTGACTTCAGAATTCCCTGTCAAGATTTCTTGGGGAACAGAAGGTGAGGATGCAATTGTAAACAGCAACTACGGTTAAATTCAATGCCAGTCCAAAGGCAGTTCCAATGTGCTGTTTCTTATTCGAGATATCCAGCATGTGAATGGGGCGGATGTCATATGTTTGTTCACACTAGAATTTGTGTCTATGTTGACCAACAAATGGAGGGGTGGTGTCCAGAGGCTAAGGAGGATTTCCCATGATGAGGCTTGTGAGATTTTCCAAACAACAAGGTTTCATTCTACTGGACAGGTGGAGTCTGGTCTGTTTTCTTCAAGATCCCCCATGTGGAAAGTTTGGGTAACAGAACTCTTCAACATGGATTTGAGGAAAGTACATCTCCATTGACCATTGCCCCTGAGGAACATGGCAGGTTCATTCTGGTGGCTCTGGGGCGAAGTACCAAGACCTTGAGTTGACATGGAATGTCTTGCACATGGGTCACAATGCTGGTTTATTACCAGGGAGGTCTTAGATTGTGCTGGTGGCAAAGGCGCCTTGAAGGATTCTCCCATCCTGAGCGTTTGGCACAGGTCCAAGAGCACGGTTTCCTTCTGGGGAAAGGAATTGTTCTGTTGGGTGGCTCAGGGACCACATGTTGTATCATAAGTTGGTATTCCAGAGCAGGCCTCTGAGGACAGATGCCTGAAAAACTGATGGAGTTTTCCAAAGAGACCATAGGGGCATGCCAGTTTCAATATTCTGACCCAGGACTTTGGCTTGGGTGTCTGCCTGAATGTAGGTGATCAGGGTCTTTCAGACTGTGCATTTGCATCCAATGTGGCCTCCAATTTTGGGGTAGACTCAGTGGCCTTGGAGGTTTCTCCTAATCTGGAGGGTTTGGGCAACTGTGATGGGCAAAGTTTCCTTGGGGATGGCAGGCAGAGTCCTGTGGTGTGGCTCCAAAGTCCAGATCCTGGGGGCCTGTGAGCCATGCTTTGGGAGTCAAGTCCACAAAGACAAACTTGGGTTAGGGTTTGTGGCGAGTCAGTCACAGGCCCAATGCGTAGACCTAGAGGGCAACTCATCAGAAACTGTAAATAGGGTGACTCAAAGGCATTAGCACAGGCTTTAATATCTGGATTGTGTGTCCCGGATGGGCTCAGAATGCAGATGTTATCTTGTGGGTACAGGGGAGATTTTTCCTCTCTTTAAGGATCCTAGCAGCAGCCAATAGTTTGGAGGCATTTTCGGGGAAGGGAAGAGTGCTGTTTTCCATCTTAGGGCTACCCCAACAAAGGGATTACAGAGATGGGCTCTGGGTCTGCATGACTGGAATATCCCACCAAGTGTTAGGATTTGGGACAAGAGGAGTTCCAGGCCTGCAACGCGGGATCCAGGTGGTGCAAGTGAGAGGTCTTGCTTTAAAGCATGCTCAGGCTTAGGGTTACAATTCCTGTTTGTGCCCAGGGTGATTCCCATGAGTGACCGTGGTCTCATGGGCCATGCAGCTGGCTCCACTCTGAGGGTTGGACACCCATCTACAGAGCCAGGATTCCTGCCATTGGTTAGGAGGAGTACTCCTGGGCTTCAGGTTCCCCCATAGGCAGGGGTTTGAGCTACGGTCTTGGGAGAGATGCCTGAATATCCAGGTTGAGTAGATGTGATGGCTTCGGGCCACAATAGTCCCACCTACAGGATATAGGGCCTACTGTCTGCATGGCTGACTGGAGGTCGTGACTCAGGCTGTGAAAGACAGGGCCTGAGTGCCCATGGCGGTTTATGATATTAGGGTGCCATCGAGGGGCATGCAGGTGGATGCTCATGTGGGTTTTCTGTGTAGACTCACCAGGCACTTCTTCTTCCTGTGGGGCAGACAGAATGCTGCATCGTGGCTCCAAAATTCCCTATCAAGAGGGCTTGTGAATCAGGAAGTTGAGGATGGAATGGTAAACACAAACTACAGTTAAATCCAGTGCCAAGTGGAAGGCTGTTCCAGTGTGCAGCGGCTGATTCTAGCTATCCAGCACCTGAGTAAGGGTGGATGTCAGATGTTTGCTCACATTGTAGTTTGTGTCTATGATGACCAACAAATGGAGAGATGTTGCAAGAGGTCACGGAGGATTTCCCACATTGTGACTTGTGAGATGCTGTAAACAACAAGGTTTCAATCTTCTATAGAGGGCGAGTCTGTTTTTTTTTGCTCCACCATGCCCCATATGGAAAGTTTGGGTAGCAGAGCTCTACCGTATGGATGCCTGGAAAGCACACCTCCATGGTCCATTTCAGCTGAGTAACGTGGCAGGTTCGATCTGGTTGCTCTGGGGTTAAGTTCAAAGCAGCCTGAGTTGTCATGTTAGGAGTTGGTGTGGTCACATTGGCCATGCCCCTGGCTCCCACTCTGAGGGCTGGACATCCATCCCAACAGGCAGGTTTCCTTCCATGGGGAAGGAGTAGTACTCAATTATGCTTCAGGTTCCCCCATTGGAAGGATTCTAGCAAAGTCTGGGGAAAGGTGCCAGAAAACCAGGATGGGTAGAGATGATGGACTTGGGCCATGGCCAGTCCCACATGCTAGATATGGGGCCCACTCTCTGGGTGACTGACACTAGGTCGGGGCTCAGTCTCTGTCAGACACAACACTAGTGGCCAGGACAGTCCATAAATCAGGGTTCCCTCGAGAGCCCAGAAGATTGATCCTCATGTGGGGATTCTGGACAGACTCAGCAGGCACTTCTTCTTTCTATGGAGGAGGCAGAATGCTGCATTGCAGCTCCAGAAATCAATATCAAGAGGTCTTGGGGACCAGTAGGGTGAGGATGGAATTGTAAACACAAGCTACTGTACAGTTCAGTGCCAGTGGAACGCAGTTCCAATGTGAAGCATTTTTTCTAGATATCCAGCACCTGTGTAAGGGTGGATGTCAGATGTTTGCTCACACTAGTTTGTGTCTATGATGACCAACAAATGGAGGGGTGGCATCAAAAGCCCATGGAGGATTTCCCCCACTGAGGCTTTTGAGATGCTCCAAACATCAAGGTTTCCTTCTACTGGATAGATTGAGTCTGGTTTGTTTGCTCCATGGTACCCCATGTGGAAAGTTTGGGTAGCAGAACTCTTCACCATGGATTCCTGCAAAACACACCTCCATTCTCCATTGCAGCTGAGGAAGATGGCAGGTTCATTCTGGTCGCTCTAGGGCGAAAAAACAAGGCTTTGAGTTGACATGGAATCTCTTGCAGATTGGCCACAATGCAGCTTTGTTACCAAGGAGATCTTAGAATGCACTGGTAGCTAAGGTGCCATTCAGGATTCTCCTACACTGAGGGTTTGGCATAGGTCGAAGAGCGTGGTTTCCTTCAGGGGATGGGAGATGTTCTTTTGTGAGGCTCAGAGACCACCTGTTGTATCATGAGTTTTTATTCCAGAACAGACCTGGGAGGACAGATGACTGAAAACCTAATCAAGGGTTCCAATGAAGTCCTATGGGCATGACAGTTTCAGTTTTCTGACTCAGCACTGTTGACTTGGCTGTCTGCCTAGATGTAGGTGATCACAGTTTTTCAGATGCACATTTGCATCCAGAGTAGTCCCCTATATTAGGGTGGGCTCAGGGGCCTTGCAGGTTTCTCATAACCTGGAAGGTTTGGGGAACTGTGACGGGCACAGTTTCCTTGGGGATGGCAGGAACAGTCCTATGGTTTGGTCCCAGAGACCCCATCCTGGAGGATATGTGACGCATGTTTTTTGGGAGAGAAGTCTGCAAACACAAATTCGGGTTAGGGTTAAGGCGAGGTGATTACAGGGCCAATGCATAGACCTGGATGACAGCTCGTTAGGAAATGTAAAGGTGACTGGAAGGCGGTAGCACAGGCTTTTTTATCTGGATTGTGTGTCCTGGATGGCCTCGGAATGCAGGTGTGGTCTCTTGCGTCAGTGGAAGATTTTTCTTTTCTAAGTATCCTGGCTACTCCCCATAGTTTGGTGGCTTTTTCGGGGAAGGGAAAGGTGCTGTTTTTCATCTTAGGGGTGCCCCAAAACAGGGATTCCAGAGACGGGCTCTGGGTCTTGGCGCCTGGAAAACCCCACCAAGGTTTAGGATTTTGGCCTAGGGGAGTATAGGCCTGCAATGAGGGATTGTGGTGGTGAAAATGAGAGGGTTTGTCTGAAAGCATGCTCAGGCTGAAGGTCACGATGCCTGTTTGTGCCCAAGGCGGACTGAAGGAATGGGCGTGGTCACTTTGGCCATGCACCTGGCTCCCACTCTGAGGGTTGGACAACCATCCCAACAGTCAGCTTTCCTTCCTTGGGGAAGGAGTAGTTCTCAATTGTACTTCAGGTTCCCCATTGGAAGGATTCCAGCAATGTCTGGGGAATCGTGCCAGAATACCAAGGTTGGGTAGAAAAGACAGACTTGGACCATGGCCGATCTCACATGCTGGATTAGGGGCCCGCTCTCTGGGAGGCCGACACTGGTTCAGGGTTCAGGCTCTGTCAGACACAATGCAAGTGGCAAGAGCAGCCTATAAATCAGGGCTCCCTCCAGGGGTGAGCAGATTGATCACCATGTGGGGATTCTGGACAGACTCAGTAAGCACTTCTTCTTTCTATGGGCGAGGCAGAATGCTGCGTTACGGCTCCAGAATTCAGTATCAAGAGGCCTTGGGGAGCAGTAGGGTGAGGATGGAATTGTAAACACAAGCTATGGTTCAATTCAGTGCCAAGCAAAATGCAGTTCCAATGTGAAGCATCTTTTCCAAGATACCCAGCACATGAGTAAGGCTGTTGTCAGATGTTTGCTCACATGAGAGTTTCTATTTTGATGACTCATAAATGGAGGGGTGGCGTCAAGAGGCCATGGATGATTTCCCCTGATGAGGCTTGTAAGATGCTCCAAACAGTAAGGTGTCCTTCTACTGGACAGGTGGAGTCTGGTTTGTTTGCTCGAGAGTCCCCCATGTGGAAATTATGGATAGCAGAAATCTCTGGCATTTATGCCTGGCAAGCACACCTCCACTGACCACTGCAGCTGAGGAACATGGCAGGTTCGTTCTGGTGGCTCTGGGGCGAAGGACCAAGGCCTTGAGTTGACTTGGAATATCTTGCAGATGGGCCACAGTGCTGCTTTGTTACAAGGGAGATCTCAGAATGTGCTGGTGGGTAAGGTTCCATGCAGGATTCTCCTACCCTGAGGGTTTGACACAGGACAAGGAGCACGGTTTTCTTCTGGGGAGAGGAGATATTCTGTTGTGTGGCTCAGGGACCACATGTTGTATTATAAGTTGGTATTCCAGAACAGAACCCTGAGGCCAGATTCCTGAAAACCTAATCAAGTTTTCCAATGAGGTCCAAGGGCATGTCATGCTTACTCTTCTGTCTTAGGTCCATTGTATTAGCTGTATGCCAGGATGTAGATGATCAGGGAGTTTCAGACTGTATTTGCATACAGAGCGGAGCCAATGTTGGGGTGGGCTCAGGGGTCTTGCAGGTTTCTCCGAATCTTGAAGATTTGGGCAACTGTGATGGGCACAGTTTCCTTGGGGATGGCAGGCACAGCCCTGTGGGATCCAGAGACCCCATCTTTGAGGGCATATGAGCCATGGTTTTGGGAGAGAAGTCTGCAAACACAAATTTGGGTTAGGGTTAGTGGCATGGTGTTTGCCTGCGCAAGGTGTAGACCTAGAGAGGAGGTCATCAGGAAGTGTAATTAGTGTGACGGGAAGGCGATAGCACAGGCTTTTCTATCTGGATTCTGTGTCTTTGGTGGCCTCGGAAGGTACGTGTGGTCTCCTGTGTCCTTGGGGATTTTTCTTCTTTAAGGATCTTGGTGGTTCCCCATAGTTTGGTGGCTGTTCTGGGGAAGGGAAGAGAGCTGTTTTCAATATTCGGGGTGCCCAACAACATGGATTCCAGAGATGGGTTCTGGGTCTGGGTGCCTGGAAAATCCCACCAAGGATTAGGATTTGGGCCTACGGGCATACCAGGCCTGTAATGTGGGATCCTGGTGGTGCAACTGAGAGGGCTTGTTTGAAAGCATGCTCAGGCTGGGGGTCACAATACCTTTTTGTGTCCGGGGGGGACCTCAGGAGTGGGCGTGGTTTCATTGGCCATGCAACTGGCTCCCACTTTGAGAGTTGTACATCCATACCAACAGCCAGGTTTCCTGACTTGGGGAAGGAAGTGTTCTCTATTGTGCTTCAGGTTCCCCCATTGGCAGGGATTCCAGCAAATGTCTGGTGCCTGCATACCAAGGATGGGTAGAGATGACGTATTTGGGCCATGGCCAATCTCACATGCTGGATAAGGAGCTGTCTCTCCTGCCGGCTGACAGTAGGTTGGGGCTCAGGCTTTGTCAGACACAGCACTAATGGCCAGGGCAGCCAATAAATCGGGATTCCCTCGTGGGCAGAACATATTGATCGTCATGTGGGGTTTCTTGACAGACTCACCAGGCACTTCTTCTTTCTATGGGGAAGGCAAAATGCCTCATTGTGGCTCCAGAATTCCCTATAAAGAGGGCTTGGGGACCAGTAGGGAGGATGGAATTCTAAACACAATCTTTGGTTCAAATCAGTGCCAAGCGGAAGGGAGTTCCAATGTGCATTGGTTTATTCTAGATATCCAGCACCTGAGTAAGGGTGGATGTCAGATGTTTGCACACACTGGAGTTTGTCTCTATGATGACGGACCAATGGAGTGGTTGCCTCAAGAGGTCATGGAGTTCATGCTAAGGCTTTTGAGATGCTCCAAATAGCAAGGTTTACTTCTATTGGACAGGTGGAGTCTGGTTTGTTTGCTCCAGGGTCCCCATGTAGAAAGTCTGCATAGCAGAGCTCTCCCACAAGGATCTCTGGAAAGCACACCTCCACTGACCACTGCAGCTGAGGAACATGGCAGGTTCGTTCTGGTGGCTCTGGGGGCGAAGGACCAAGGCCTTGAGTTGACTTGGAATATCTTGCAGATGGGCCACAATGATGGTTTGTTACCAGGGAGATCTTAGAATGTGCTGGTGGTTAAGGTGCCGTCAGGTTTCTCCTACCCTAAGATTTTGGCTCAGATCGTAGGGCACGGTTTCACTCTGGGGATAGGAGATGGTCTGTTGTGTGGCTCAGGGACCACATATTGTATCCTAAGTTGGTATTCCAGAACACGCCTCTGAGGACAGATGCCTGAAAACATAATCTAGGGTTCCAGTGAGGTCCTAGGCACATGTCAGTTTCAATCTTCTGACTCAGGAACATTGACTTAGCTTTCTGCCTGGATGTAGGTGATCAGGGAGTTTCAGACTGCACATTTTCGTAGAGAGCGGCTGCCAATATAAAGGTTGGCTCAGGGGTCTTGCAGCTATCTCCTAATATGGAAGGTTTGGTCAACTTTGAAGGGGAGAGTTTCCATGGGGATGGCAGGCACAGTCCTGTGGTGTGGATCCACAGACCCTATCCTGGAGAGCACGTGACCCATGGTTTTGGGAGAGAAGTCTGCAAAGACAACTTCGCGTTAGGGTGTGTGGCGAGGTGATCACAGGCCCAATGAATAAACCAGGAGAACAACTCATCAGGAACTGTAATGAAGGGGCGTGGAAGAATGTAGCACAGGCTTCTCTATCTGGATTGTGTTTCCAGGATGGCCTGGGATTGCAGGTGTGGTCTCATGGATTCATGGGAGACATTTCCTCTCTAAGGATCCTGGCAGGTCCCCAAAGTTTGGTGGCTTTTTCAGGAAGGGAAGAGTGCTGTTTTCCAATTTAGGGGTGCCACAAAATAGGGATTCCAGAAGAGGGCTCTGGGTGTGCTTGCCTCGAAAGTCCCACCAAGGGTTAGGATTTGGGCCTGGGGCATATCAGACCTGCAATGCAGTGTCCTGGTGGTGCAAATGAGAGGGCTTGTTTGAAAACCTGCTCAGACTGAGCGTCACATTGCCTGTTTGTACCCAGGGCGTCCCTCAAGTGGGGGCATGGTCTCATTGGCCAGGTAGCTGTCTCCCATGTTGAGGGTTGGACACCCATCCCAATACCCAGGTTTTCCTGCCATGGGATAGGAGGAGTTCTCTATATGCTTCATGTTCCCCCATTGGCAGGGATTCCACCCAAAGTCTGGGGAAAGGTGCCCGAATACCAAGGATGGGTAGAGATGACAGACTTTTCCCACTCAGGTCTCAAATGATGGATATGGGGCCCACTCTCTGGGTTGCTGACACTAAGTCGGGACTCAGGCTCTCTCAGACACAACACTAGTGGCCAGGGCAGCCTATAAATCGGGGTTCCCTCGAGGGCCGAGCAGAATGATCCTCATGTGGGGTTTCTGGGCAGACATACCAGGGACTTCAATATTCTATGTGTAAGGCAGAATGCTGCCTTGTGGCTCCAGAATTCCTCATCAAGAGGGCTTGGGGTCTACCAGGGTGAAGTTGGATCTGTAAACACAAGCTCAGTTCAATTCAGTGCCAAGTGGAAATCAGTTCCAATGTGCAGCGGCTGATTAGAGTATCCATCGCTTGAGTAAGGATGATGTCAAATGATTGCTCACACTGGAGTTTGGGTCTATGATGACCTACAAATGGAGGGGTGTCCTCAAGAGGCCATGGAGGAATTCCGACGCTAAGGCTTGTGAGATGCTCCAAAGAGCAAGGATTTATACCCCTGGGCAGGTGGAGCCTTTATTTTTTGCTCCAGTGATCCCAATGTGGAAAGTTTGGGGACCAGAGATCTCCCGCACAGATACGTGGAAAGCACACCTTCATTGACTGTTGCAGATGAGGAGCATGGCAGATTCATTCTGGTGGCTCTAGGGCGAAGTACCAAGTGCCTTGAGTTGACATGGAGTCTCAGGAAGATGGGTCACAATTCTGGATTGTTACCAATGAGATCTTAGAATGTGCTGGTGGCTAAGGTAGCATTCAGAAGTCTCCTACACTGATGGTTTGGCACAGGTCAGAGAATGGTTTCCTTCTGGGGAAAGGAGATGTTCTGTTGTGTGGCTCAGGGACCACATGTTGTATCATAAGATGGTATTCCAGAACAGGTCCCTTAGGACTGGCGCCTGAAAACCTAATCTAGGGTTCCAATGAGGTCCTAGAAGCATATCAGGGTCAATCTACTGACTCAGAAACATTGACCTGGCTGTCTGCCTGATGTAGGTGATCATGGTGTTTCAGATTGTGAATTTGTATCTGGAGCAGACACCAATCTTAGGGTGGGCTCTGGGGCCTTGCAGGTTTCTCCTCATCGGAAGGTTTAAGCAACTGTGATAGGTATAGTTTCCTTGGGGATGGCAGGCACAGTCTTGTGATGTTCCTCCAGAGACCCCATCCTGTATGGCATGTGAGCCATGATTTTGGGAGAGAAGTCTGCAAACACAAATTCAGTTAGGGTTAGTGGCGAGGTGTTCGGGGCCCAATGCAGAGACCCTGAGGGCAGCTCGTGAGAAACCGTGATTAGGTGACTGGAAAGCGGTTGCCCAGGCTTTTCTATCTGGATTGTTTGTTCAGGATGGCCTCGGAATGCAGTTGTGGTCTCATGGGTCCACAGGAGATTTTTCCTCTCTAAGGATATAGGTGGCTTCCTATAATTTGGTGGCTTTTTCGGGGAAGGGAAGAATGTAGTTTTGCATCTTAGGGGTGCCCCCAAACAGTGATTCCTGAGACGGGTTCTCTGTCTCTTGGCCTGGAAAATCCCACCAAGGGTTAGGATTTGGGCCTAGGTGTGTACCAGGTCTAAAATGCGGGATCCTTGTGGTGCCACTGAGAGGTCTTGGTTAAAAGCACACTCAGGCTGAGGGCCACAATGCCTGTTTGTGCCCAGAGCGGCCGTCAGGAGTGGGATTGGTCTCACTAGGTATGCAACTGTCTCCCACTTTGAGGTTTGGACACCCATCCCAGTACCCAGGTTTCTTGCCATGGGGAAGGAGAAGTTCTCTATGTGCTTCAGGTTGCCCCATTGGCAGGGATTCCATCAAAATTCTGGGGTAAAGGTGCCTGAATACCAAGGATGGGTAGAGATGACGGACTTGTCCCATGGCGGGTCTCACATGATGGAATGGGGTCCACTCTCTGGATTGTTGACACCAGGTCGGGACTCAGGCTCTGTCAGACACAGCACTAGTGGCCAGGGCAGCCTATAAATCGGGGTTCCCTCGTGGGCAGAGAAGATTGATTCTCATGTGGTGTTTCTGGGCAGATTCACCAGGCACTTCTTCTTTCTATGGGAAAGGCAGAATGCGGCTTTGGGGCTCCAGAATTCCATATCAAGTGGGCTTCGGGACCAGTAGGGTTAGGATGGAATTGTAAACACAAGCTATGGTTCAATTCAGTGCCAAGCAGAAGGCAGTTCCCATGTGCAGCGGCTTATTCGAGAGATCCAGCACCTGAGTAAAGGGTGGATGTCAGATATTTGCTCACACTGGAGTTTGGGACTTTGATGACCGACAAATGGACAGGTGGTGTCAAGGGGCCCTAGAGGATTTCCCATACTAAGGCTTGTGTGATGCTCCAATTTGCATGGTTTCCTTCTACTGGACAGGTGGAGCCTGGTTTTTTGCTGCAGTGTCCCCCATGTGGAGAGTTTAGGTAGCAGAGCACTCCTGCATGGATGCCTGGAAAGCACACCTCCACTGAGCATTGCAGCTGAGCAACATGGCAGGTATGTTCTGCTGGCTCTGGGGCAAAGTACCAAGGCCGTGAGTTGACATGGAATCTCTTGCAGATGGGTCACAATGCTGGTTTGTTGCCTGGGAGATCTTAGAATGTGGTAGTGTCTAAGGTGCCATGCAGGATTCTCCTATCCTGAAGTTAGGCAAAGGTCGAAGAACATGGTTTCCTTCTGGGGACAGCAGATGTTCTGTTGTGTGGCTGAGGGACCACATGTTCTATCGTAAGTTGGTGTTCCAGAACAGGCCTCTGAAGACAGATGCCTGAAAACCTAGTCTAGGGTACGAATGAGGTCCTAGGGGCATGACAGTTTCAATCTTCTGACTCAAGACCATTGACGTGGCTGTCTGCCTGGATGTAAGTAAACAGGGTGTTTCAGACTGCACATTTGAGTCCAGAGCGGCCTCCAATATTGTGGTGGGCTCAGGAGCCTTGCAGGTTTCTCCTAATCTGGAAGGTTTGGAAAACTGTGACGGGCACCGTTTCCTTGGGGATGGCAGGCACAGTTCTGTGGTATGGATCCAGAGACCCTACCCTGGAGGGCATGTGAGACATTGTTTTGGGAAAAAATTCTGTAAACACCAATTTGGATTAGGGTTAGGGCATGGTGATCGCAGGCCCAATGCGTATACCTGGAGGGCAGCTCATCAAGAACTGTAATTAGGGTGATTGGTAGACCATAGCACAGGCTTTTCTATCTGGATTGTGTGTCCAGGATGGCTTCGGAATGCAGGTATGGTCTCTTCGGTCCATGGGAGACATTTCCTTTCTAAGGATATGGTGACTGTCCATACTTTGGTGGCTTTCTCGGGGGAGGGAAGAGTGCTGTTTACCATCTTAGGGGTGCCCCAATACAGGGATGCCAGAGAAAGGTTCTGGGTATGGGTGGCTGAAAAATCCCACCAAGGGGTTTGGGCATACGGGCGTACCAGGCCTGCAATGCAGGATCCTGGTGGGGCAACTGAGATGGCTTGTTTAAAGCATAATCAATATGTGGGTCACAATGCTTCTTTGTTCAAGTGCGGCCCTCAGGAGTAGACGTGGTCTCCTTGGCCATGCAGCTGGCTTCCACTTTGAGTGTTGGGCACCCATTTGAATAGCCAGGTTTTCGTGCCTTGGCGAAGGAGGAGTTCTCTATTGTGCTTCAAGTTCCCCCATTGGCAGGGATTCCAACCGAAGACTGGGGAGAGATGACTGAATACCAAGGATGGGTAGATATGACAGACTTGAGCCATGGCCGGTCAGCATGATGGATATGGACCCCACCCTCTGGGTGGATGACACGAGGTCGGGAATCAGGCTCTGTCAGACACAGCACTAGTGGCCAGGGCAGCCTAGAAATCGGGGTTCCCTTGAGGGCTGATCAGATTGATCCTCATGTGGGGTTTCTGGGCCGTCTCACCAGGCACTTCTTCTTTATATGGGGCAGTCAGAATGCTGGATAATTCGAATAAGACTCTGCACATTGGAACGGTCTTCCGCCTGGCACTGAATATAACCGTGGCTTGGGTTTACAATTTCACCCCACCGAACTCATCCTCATGCCCTCTTGATGAGGAATTCTGGAGGCACAACGCAGCATTCTGTCTTCCCCATAGAAAGAAGATGTGCCTGGTGAGACTGCCAGAAAATCCCACATGAGGATCTGTCTGCTCGGTCCTCAAGGGAACCCCGATAATAGGTACACTGGTCACTACTGCTGTGTCTGACAGAGTCTGAGCCCCTACCTCTTTTCAGCCACCCAGAGAGCCGGGCCCTATCCAGCACGTGAGACCAGCTCTACCCATCCTTAGTATTCAGTCATCTGTCCCCAGACCTTTGCTGGAAACCCTGCCAATGGGGGAACTTAAAGCACAATAGAAAACTCCTATTTCCCCAAGGCAGGAAACATGGCTTTTGGGATGGTTTTCCAACCCCCAGAGTTTGAATCAGGTGCATGGCCAATGAGGCCACGCCCACTCCTGAGGCCTGCCCTGGGGAAAAACAGGCATTGTGACCCTCAGCTTGAGCATGCTTTCAAGCCAGCCCTCTCAGTTGCACCACCAGGATCGGGCTTTGAAGGACTGGTACGGCCCTAGACACAAATTCTAACACTTGGTGGAATTTTTCAGGAGCCCAGACCCAGAGCCCATCTCTGGAATCCCTATTTTGGGACACACATAAGTTGGAAACCATCACTCTTCCCTTACACGAAAAAGCCACCAAATAACAGGAAGTCAGCAGGTTCCATAGAGAGGAAAATTCTCCCATGGACCCATGAGACCACACCTGCATTCCGAGGCTATCCTGGACACACAATCCAGATATAAAAGCCTGTGCTTCCGCTTTTAAGACACCCGAATTACAGTTCCTGATGAGGTGCCCTCAGGGTCTATGCATTGGGCTTGTGATCACCCCTCTAGTAACCCTAACCCGAGTATGTGTATGCAGACTTCTCGCCCAAAACCATGGCTCACATGTCCTCCAGGATGGGGACTCTGTAGCCACATCAGAGGACGGTGCCTGCATTCCCCAAGGAAACTATGGCCATCACATTTGTCCAAACCCTCCAGTTTAGGGGAAACCTGCAAGACCCCTGAGCCCATCCCAGTATTGGAGGCTGGTCTGGTTTCAAATGCACAGTCTGAAACACCCTGATCACCTCCATCAAGGCAGACACCCAAGTCAATGGGCCTGAGTCAGAAGATTGAACCTGGCTTGCCCCTAGGACCTCACTGGAACCCTAGATTAGGTTTTCAGGTATTTGTCATCTGTTCTGGAATACCAACTTATGGTACAACATGTGGTCCCTGAGCCACATAAGAGAACATCTCCTGACCCTAGAAGCAAATTGTGCCCTTGGACCTGTATAAAATCCTCAAGGTGGGAGAATCCTGCATAGCCCCTTAGCCACCTGCACATTCTAAGATCTCTCTGGTGACAAACCAGCATAGTGAAACATCTGCAAGAGATTCCATGTCAACTCCAGGCCTTGGTACTTTGCCCCAGAGGCAACAGAAGGCACATGCCATGATCCTCAGGTGCAATTATTAATGAACGTGTGCTTTCCAGGCATCCATGAGGGAGAGCTCTGCTACCCAAACTTTCCACATAGAGGACTGTGGAGCAACCAACGTAGACTCCACCTGTCCAGTAGAAGGAAACCTTGTTGCTTGGAGCATCTCACAAGCCTCAGCATGGGTAATTCTCCGTAGCATCTTGACACCACTTCTCCATTTGTCGGACATCATAGACACAAACTCCAGTGTGAGCAAATACCTGACATCCCCCCCCTTACTCAGGTGCTGGCTATCTTGAATAAGCCATGGCCCTTTGGAACTGCCTACCGCTTGGCACTGAATTTAACTGTAGCTAGTATTTACAATTCTATCCTCACCTGACTGGTCCCCAAGCCCTCTTGATAGGGAATTCTGGAGCCACAACGCAGCATTCCGCCTTCCCCATAGAAAGAAGAATTGACGTGTGACTGTCCAGAAACCCCACATGAGGATCATCTGCTCAGCCTTAGAGGATCCCCTGTTTTTTAGCTGCCCTGGCCAGTAGTGCTGTGTCTGACAGAGCCTGAGCCATGACTTCGTGTCAGCCACCCAGAGAGGGGTTCCCATATCGAGCATGTGAGCCCGGACATGGCTCAATCCATCCTCTCTACCCATCCTTGGTATTCGGGCATCTGTCCCCAAATTTTTGCTGGAATTCTTGCCAATGGGGGAACCTGAAGCCCAATAGCGAACTGCTCCTTCCCTATGGCATGAAACCTAGCTGTTGGGATGGTGTCCAACCCTCAGAGAGGGAGCCAGCTGCATGGGCAATGAGACCATGCCCACTCCTATGGGTCACCCTGGGACAAACAGGCATTGTGACCCTCAATGTTTTCAAATAAGCCCTCTCTATTGCACCACCAGGATCTGGCATTTCAGGACTGGTATGACCCTAGGCTCAAATCCTAACCCTGGGTGGGAATCTCTTGGCTCTCAGACCCTTCTCCAGAATCCCTGATTTGGGGCACCCCTAAGATGAAAAACAGCACTCTCCCCTTCCCCGAGAAAGCCACCAAACTATTGGGAGCCGCCAGGATACTTAAGGAAGAAATATCTCCCATGGACCCATGAGAACACATATGCATTCTGAGGCCATTCAAACACACAATCAAGATAGGAAAGTCTGTGCTACTGCCTTCCAGTCACCCTTCCAGTCGTTCCTGACGAGCTCTCCTCCAGGTCTATGCACTGGGCCTGTGATCACCTCACCACTAAGCGTATCCCGAGTTTGAGTTTGCAGTCTACTCTCCCAAAACCATGGCTCATATGTCCTCCAGGATGGGGTTTTTGGAGCCACACCACAAGACTGTGCCTGCCATCCCCAAGGAAAATTTGCCTGTCCCAGTTTCCCAAACCGTCTAGATTAGGAGAAACCTTAAAGACACCTGGGCCCACTGCCATATTGGTCGCTGCTCTGTACGCAAATGTACAGTCTGAAACACCCTGATCACCTACATCCAGCAGACGCCTAAGTCAATGGTCCTGAGTCAGAAGATTGAACCTGACTTGTCCCTAGGACCCCACTGGAATCCTAGATTAGGTTTACAAATATTGTCCTCAGAGGCTTGTTCTGGAATACCAACTTATGATATAACAAGAACATCTCCTGTCCCCAGAAAGAAACCGTGTTCTTTGAACTCTGTCAAACACTCCAGGTAGTAGAATCCTGCTTGGCCCCTTAGCACCAGGACATTCTAAGCGTTCCTTGGTAAAAAACCAACATTGTAACCCATCTGAAAGATATTTCATGTTAACTCATGGCCCTTGGTACTTCACACCAGAGCCACCAGAACAAACCTGCCATGTTCCTCAGCTGCAATGGAGAATGGAGGTGTGCTTTCCAGGTATCCATGCGGTAGTGCTCTGCTACCCAAACTTTCCACATGGGGGTACCTAGAACAAACAAATCAGACTCCACACGCCCAGTACAAGGAAACCTTGCTGTCTGGGGCATCTCACAAGCCTCAGCGTGGGAATTCCTCCGTGGCATCTTGACGCCACCCCTCCATTTGTCGATCATCATAGATACAAACTCCAGTGTGGGCAAACATCTGACAACAGCCCTTAATCAGGTGCCGGTTTCTCAAATAAGGCGCTACACATTGGAACTGCCTTCCACTTGGCACTGAATTGACCCATAGCTTGGTTTTACAATTCCATCCTCACCCTACTCGTCTCCAAGCCTTGTTGAGAGGGAATTCTGGAGCCACAACGCAGCATTCTGCCTTTCCCATAAAAAGAAGAAGTGCCTGGTGAGTCTTCCCAGAAACCCCACATGAGGATCAATCTGCTCAGCCCTAGAGGGGACCCCGATTTATAGGCTGCCCTGGCCACTAGTGCTGTGTCTGACAGAGCCTGATCCCCGACCTCGTGTCATCCACCCAGAGGGTGGGGCCCATATCCATCATGCTGACCGGCCATGGCTCAAGTCTGTCATATCTACCCATCCTTGGTATTCAGACATCTGTCCCCAGTCTTTTGTTGGAGTCCCTTCCAATGGGGGAACTTGAAGCACAATAGAAAACTCCTACTTCCCCATGGCATGAAACCTGGCTGTTGGGATGGGTGTCCAACCATCAGTGTGGGAGCCAGCTGCATTGCCAATGAGACCACACCCATTCCTGAGGGCCACCTTTGGACAAAGAGGCATTGTGACCCTCAGCCTGAGCATGCTTTCAGACCAGCACTCTCAGTTTCACCACCAGGATCCTGCTTTGACAGTCTGGTACACCCCTAGGCCCAAATCCTAACCCTTGGTGAGATTTTCCAGGTGCCCACACCCAGTTCCCATCTCTGGAATTTCTCTTTTGGGGCACCCCTTAGATGGAAAACAGCACTCTTCACTTCCCCGAAAAAGCCACCAAAGTATTGGGAGCTGCCAGGATCCTTAGAAAGGAACAATATTCCATGGACCCATGAGACCACACCTGCAGTCCGAGGCCATCGAGGACACACAATGCAGATAGAAAATCCTGTGCTACCTCTTTCAAGTCACCCTAAGTACATTTCCTGATGAGCTGCCATCAAGGTCTGTGCATTGGGCCTCTGAACAACTCACCACTAACCCTAACCCGAGTTTCTTTTTGCAGATTTCTCTCCCAAAACCATGGCTCAAATGCCCTCCAGGATGGGGTCTCTGGAGCCAAACCACAGGACTGTGCCTGTCATCCCCAAGGAAAATTTGCCCATCACAGTTTCCCAAGCCCTCCAGATTAGGAGATACCTGTAAGGACCCTGAGCCCACCACAATATTGGAGGCCGCTCTGGAAGTAAATGTGTATTATGAAACACCCTGATCAACTAAATCCGGCAGACACTCAACTCAATGATCCTGAGTCAGAAGATTGAAACTGACATGCCCCTAGGTCCTCACTAGAACCATAGATTAGGTGTTCAGGCATTTGTCCTCAGAGGCCTGTTCTGGAATACCAACTTATGATATAAAATGTGGTTCCTGAGCCACAGAACAGAACATCTCCTGTCCCCAGAAGGAAATCATGCCCTTCAACCTGCGTCAAACCCCCCGGGTGGGAGAATGCTGCACGGCACCATAGCCACCAGCACATTCTAAGATCTCCATGGTAACAAACCAGCATTGTGACCCATCTGCAAGGGATTCAGTGTCAGCTCAAGGCCTTCATACTTCAAGCCAGAGCCACCAGAAGGAAACTACCATGTTCCTGAGCTGCAATGGTTATTGGGGGTGTGCTTTCCAGGCATCCATGTGGAAGAGTTCTGCTCCCAATCTTTCCACATGCAGGACCCTGGAGCTAGCAAACCAGACTCACCCTGTCCCATAGAAGGAAACCTTACTGTTTGGAACATCTCACAAGCCCCAGCATGGGAAATCCTCCATGGCCTCTTGACGCCACCACTCCATTTGTCAGTCATCATAGACACAAACTCCATTGTGAGCAAACATCTGACATCCGCCCTTACTCTGGTGCTGGATATCTCGAATTAGCCTCTGCACTTTGGCACTCCCTTCTGCTTGGCACTGAATTGAACTATAACTCGTGTTGACAATTCCATCCTCAACCTACTGGTCCCCAAGCCCTCTTGATGAGGAATCTAGAGCCACAACATAGCATTCTGCCTTCCCCATAGAAAGAAGAATTGCCTGGACAGTCTGCCCAGAAACCCCACATGAGAATCTATCTGCTTGGCACTCGAAGGAATTCTGATTTATAGGCTGTCCTGGCCACTAGTGCTGTGTCTGACAGAGCCCAAACCATGACCTAGTGTCAGCCACCCAGAAAGTGGGCCCCATATCCAGCATGTGAGACCTGCCATGGCCCAAGTCCGTCATCTCTATCCATCATTGGATTCAGGCAACTTTCCCTAGACTTTTGCTGGAATACCTGCCAATAGGGGAACATGAAGCACAATAGAGACCTCCTGCTTCCCCATGACAGGAAACCTGGCAGTTGGGATGTTTCTCGAAACCATACAATGGGAGCCAGCTTCATGGACAATGAGAGCACGCCAACTCCTGAGGGCCTCCCTGGGCACAAACAGGCATTGTAACCCTCAGCCTGAGCATGCTTTCAAACAAGCCCTCTCAGTGGCACGGCCAGAATCCCGCATTGCAGGCCTGGATACGCCCCTAGACCCAAATCTTAACCCTTGGTGTGATTTTCCAGGCACCCAGTCTGAGAGCCCTTCTCTGGAATCCCTGTTTTGGGGCAACCCAATGACGGAAAACAGCACACTTACTGTCCCTGAAAAAGCCACCAAAGTTGGGGAGCCGCCAGGATCCTAGGAGGGGAAAAATTCCCTTTGGACCCATGAGACCACACCTGCATTCCGAAGCCATCCTGCAAACACAATCCAGATAGAACAGCCTGTGCTACCGCCTTCAAGTCACCCTAATTACAGTTCCGCACGATCTACCCTCCAGGTGTATGCAATGGGCCTGCGATCACCTCGCCACTAACCCTAATCCAAATTTATGCTTGCAGACTTCTTTCCCAAAGCCATGGCTCACTTGCCTTCCAGGATGGTGTCTCTGGAGCCAGAGCACAGACTGTGCCTGCCATCCCCATGGAAACTGTGCTCGTCTCAGTTACCCAAACATTTCAAATTTGTAGAAACCTGCAAAGCCCCAGAGCCCACCTCAATATTGATGAACCCTCTGCACGCATTACCCTGTCTAAAACACCCTGATCACCTACATCCAGGAAGACACACAAGTCAATGGCCCTGAGTCAGAAGTTTGAAACTGACATGCCCCTAGGACCTCATTGGAACCCTAGATTAGGTTTTCAGGCATCTATCCTCAGTGAACTTTCTGGAATACCAACTTATGATACAACATGTGGTCCCTGAGCCCCAAAACAGAAGATATCCTGTCCCCAGAAGGAAACCGTGCTCCTTGACCTCTGCCAAAGCCTCAGAGTAGGAGAATCCTCCATGGCACCTTAACCAACAGCACATTCTAAGATCTTCCTAATAAGAAACCACCATTGTGACCCCTCTGCAAAAGATTCCATGTCAACTCAAGTCCTTGATACTTCTCCCAAGAGCCACCATACGGACCTGCATGTTCTTCAGCTGCGATGATCAATGGAGGTGTGCTTTCCAGGCATCGATGCAGGAGAGCTCTTCTACCCAAACTTTCCACATGGGGGCCCTGGAGCAAACAAACTGGACATCACCTGTCCAGTCGAAGGAAACCTTACTGTTTGGAGCATCTCACAAGCCTCAGAGTGGGAAATCCTTCATGGCCTCTTGACACCACCCCTCCATTTGTCGGTCGACATAGATACAAACTCTAGTGTGAACAAATATCTGACATCCACCCTTAGGTGCTAGATATCCCATATAAGCCGCTGCATAAAGGAACTGCCTTCTGCTTGGCACTGAATTGATCGGTAGCTTATGTTTACAGTACCATCCTCAACCTACTGGTCCCCAATCCCTCTTTATAGGGAATTCTGGAGCTACCATGCAGCATTCTTCCTTCCACATAGAAAGAAGAAGTGCATGGTAGGTCTTCCCAGAAACCCCTCATGAGATTCAATCTGCTCGGCCTTCGAGGGAACCCCGACTTATAGGCTTCCTGGCCACTAGTGCTGTGTCTGACAGAGCCTGAGCCCTCACCTAGTGTCAGCAACCCAGAGAGCGAGTCCCATGTCCAGCATGTGAGACTGGTTATGGACAATTCTGTCATTTCTACCCATCCTTGGTTTTCAGGCACCTGTCCCCAGACTTTGGCTGGAATCCCTGACAATGGGGGAACCTGAAGCACAATAGAGAACTCCTCTTTCCCATGGCAGGAGACCTGACTGTTGGGAAGGGTGACCAACCCTCAAAGTGGGAGCCAGCTGCATGGCTAATGAAACCACGCCCAAACCTGAGGGCCACGCTGGGTCCAAACAGGCATTGTGACCCTCAGCCTGAGCATGTTTTCAAACAAGCCCTCTTAGTCGCACAATCATGATTTCACATTGCAGGCCTGGTATGCCCCTTGACCCAAATCCTAAGCCTTGGTGGGATTTTCCAAGCACCCCGACCCAGAGCCCGTCTCTTGAATCCCTGTTTTGGTGCATGCATAAGATGGAAAACAGCACTCTTCCCTTCCCCGAGACAGCCACCAGAAAATGGGAGGTGCCAGGAACTTTAGAGCGGAAAAATCTCCCATGGACCCCTGAGTCCACACCTGCATTCCGAGGCCATCCTAGATACACAATCCAGATACAAAAGCCTGTGCTACCACCTTCAAGTCACCCGATTTACGGTCCCTGACGAGCTGCCCTCCAGTTCTATGCATTGGGCCTGCGATAACCTCACCACTAACCCTAACCTGAGTTTGTGTTTGCAGACTTCTCTCCCAAAACCATGACTTACATGCCCTCCAGGATAGGGTCTGTGGAACCACACCACAGGACTGTGCCAGCCATCCCCAAGGAAACTGTGCTGTCAAAGTTTCCCAAACCCACCAGATGGGAGAAATCTGCAGGGCCCCTGAGCCCACCCCAATTTTGGATGCCTCTCTGGACTCAAATGCACAGTTTAAAACACCCTGATCAACTACATCCAGGCAGACTCCCAAGTCAATAAGCCTGAGTCAGATGTTTGAACCTGACATGCCCCTAGTACTTCATTAGAACCCTAGATTAGATTTTCAGGCACCTGTCCTCAGAGGCCTGTTCTGGAATACCAACTTATGATTCAACATGTGGTCCCTGATCCACACAACAGAACATTCCCTGTCCCCAGAAGGAAACCGTGCTCGTGGACCTGTGTCAAACCCTCACGGTAGATGAATCCTGCCCAGCTCCTTAGCCACCAGCACATTCTAAGATCTCTCTGGTAACAAACCAGCATTGTGACCCATCTCCATGAGACTCCATGTCAACTCAAGGCCTTGGGACTTCGCCTTAGAGCCACCAGAAAGAACCTGCCATGTTCCTCTGCTGCAATGGTCAATGGAGGAGTGCTTTCCAGGCATCCATATGGGAGTGCTCTGCTACACAAACTTTTCTCATGGGGGACCCTGGAGCAAACAAACCAGAATCCCCCTTTCCGGTTGAAGGAAACCTTGCTCTTTGGAGCATCTCACAAGCCCCAGCGTGGGAAATCGTCCATTACCTCTTGACGCCACCCTCCATTTGTTGGTCATCATAGACACAAACTCTCGTGTGAGCAGACAGCTGACATTCACATTTACTTAGGTGTTGGATATATCCAATCAGCCTCTGCACACTGGAACTGCCTTCTGTTCGGTAATTACTTTAACAGTTGTGTGTGTTTACCATTCCACTTCACCCTCCTGGTGCACAAGCTCTCTTGATAGGGAATTCTGGAGCAACAATGCAGCATTCTGCCTGCCCCAAGAAAGAAGAATTGCCTGGTGAGTTTGCCCAGAAACCCCACATGAGGATCCACCTACAGGGCCCTTGACAACACCCTAATATCTTAGGCCACCATGGGAACTAAAGCTCTCTCTGACAGAGCCTGAGCCACGACCTTCAGTCAGTCACCCAGACAGTGGGCCCCATTTCCTGCAGGTGGGACTTGTTGTCGCCCAAAGCCATCATCTCTACTCAACCTGGATATTCAAACTTCTGTGCCCAGTCAGTAGTTCAAATGCCTGCCTATGAGGTACCTGAAGCACAAGGGTACTCCTCCTTCCTGATGGCAGAAAATCTGGCTGTTGGGATGGGTGTCCAAACTTCAGAGTGGGAACCAGCTGCATGGACATGAGACCACGGCCACACATGGGCGCCGCCCTGGGCACAAACACCTGCTTCCAAACGAACCCCCATGGTAGCTGGACCAGGAGGCCAAAGAGTGGGACATCCAAGCCTCTAGGGGAAAATCCTCACCCTCGTTGGTGTTTTTCAGTCGCCTAGACTCAGAAACTGTCCCTGGAATCCCTCTTGTGGGGGTTCATTGAGATGGAAAACAGCAGTCTTCCCTTCCTCCAGATACAGCAAATTCTTGGGAGATGGGCAGAATCCCCAGAGATGAAGAATGTTCTATGGCCCCATGAAGACACCCCTACATTTTACGACTGTTCTGGACACACAATCCAGACAGAAATGTCTGGCCAACTACCTCCATGAGAACTTAATTTCACTACACAATGACCTGCCCTCAGAGCCTGCAGATTGGGGCTGTGATGACCTCGGGCCTCACCCTAATGCTAGTTCATGTTTGCAGATTTCTGTCTCCAAAACCCTGTCGCACATGCCCTCCAGGATGAGGCCTCTGTAGCCACAATGGACGACTGTGCCTACCCTCCCGAAGGAAACTCTGCCCTTCACTGTTGCCCAAACCCTGAAGCTTAGGAGCAAAGTACAAAGCCCCTGAACCCACTGCAATTTCCAAGAACTGTCTAGACCCAAGTGTACATTGTGACACACAGTGAGAACCTGCCTCCAGGCAAACATCCCTGTCAAAGGCCCTGAGTCAGAAGATCGAACCTGACATGCTCCTAGGACTTCATTGATGCCCTAGCTTAGGTTTCAGGAGCCTGTCCAGAGAGGACTTTTCTCCCATACCGTCTTATATTCCAACATGTTGTCCCTGAGCGACACAACAGACCCCTCCTGTCCCAGAAGGATACCTTGCTCTTGGTAGCTGTGTCCAAGACTCAATGTAGGTGAATCCTGCATTGCCCCTAACCATTCCAACATTCCAGTGTTTCCCTGGGTAAAAACCAGCATTGTGATCTGACAGCATCAAACTCCATGTCAACTCAGCGCCCTTGGAACTTTGCCCCAGAGCCACCAGATCGAACCTGCCATGTTCCTGAGCTGCAATGGTCAACGGAGTTGTGTTTTCCAGGCATCCATGAGGGAAAGCTCTGCTACCAACCTTTCCATATGGGTACCCTGGAGCAAACAAACCAGACTCCCCCTGTCCAGTAGAAGGAAACCTACTGTTTGGCCAGCTCACAAGCCACAGAGTGGGAAATCCTCCATGGCCTTTTGATGCAAACCCACCGTTTGTCCATTATCCTAGACACAAACACCAGTGTGAGCAAATATCTGACATCCGGCCTTCCTCAGGGGCTGGATGTCTCGAATCAGCCACTGCACGCTGGAAGTGCCTTCCGCTTGTCCCTGAATTGAACCATAGCTTGTGTTTTTAATTCCATCCTCATTCTCCTGGTACCCAAGCTCTCTTGATAGGGAATTCTGTGGCCACAATGCAGCATTCTGCCTTCTCCATAGAAAGAAGAAGTGCCTGGTGAGTCTGCCCAGAAACCCCACATTAGAACCGACCTGCATGTCAATCGATGGCACCCTAAAATCATAGGCCGCCATGTGCTCTCAGGCTCTGTCTGACACAGCTGGAGGCATGACCTCCAGGCAGCCACGCAGACAGTGGAACTCATATTCTGCAGGTGGTACCTGCCATGGCCGGAAGCCTTCATTTCTATTCAACCTGGTTATTCAGGCATCTTTCCCAAACCATAGCTCAAATCCCTGCCTATAGGGGAACCTGAAACACAGGAGTGTCCTTATTCCCGATGGCAGGAAGGAAACCTGATTGTTGAGATGGGCACTAAGACTCTGTCTGTCACAGCCTGAGCCACGACCTAGAGTCAGCCATGCAGTTAGTGGGCCCCATATCCTGCAGGTTGGATTTGTCGTGGCCCAAAGCAGTCATCTCTAATCAACCTGGATATTCAAGAATCTTTCCCAGATTGCAGCTCAAATCCCTGACAACCGAGGAACCTGAAGCACAAGAGTACTCCTCCTTCCCAAAGGCAAGAAGCCTGGCTGTTGAGATAGGCGTCCGACCCTCAGAGTGGGAATCAGCTGAATGACCCATGAGACCACAGCCACTCATGGGAGCCACTCTGGGAACAAACTTGCATTGTTACCCTCAGCGTGAGGCTGCTTTCAAACAAAACCATTCGGTAGCTGGACCAGGCGCCCGCAGAGCATACCTACCATGCTAGGTCCAAACACTGACCCTCGTAGGTGATTTCCAGGTGCCCACACCCAGAACCTGTCTATGGAATCCCTCTTTTGGGGTGTTCCCTGAGACGGAAATTAGCAGTGTTCCCATCTCCCAGAGACAAGAAACTCTTGGGAGCTTAGAAGAATCCCCAGAGCTGAAGTATCTCCCATGGCCCCATGAAGCCAACACTACATTGTGAGAAAATCCGGGACAAACAGTGCAGACAGAAAAGCCTGCACTACCACCTCCATGATACCTTAACTTCAGTACACTATGAGCTTCCAAAAGGGCCTGCTGATCAGGCCTGTGGTCACCTCAGCCCTCAACCTAACCCTAGATCGCATTTGCATATTTCTGTCCCAAAGACCAGGCCCACATGCCCATCAGGATAGGGACTCTGGAGCCACACCATACGAATGTGCCTACACATCCAAAGGAAACTCTGCCCTTCACGGTTGCCCAAACCCTGAAGATTAAGAACAAAGTACAAAGCCCGTGAGCCCACCTCAATTCTGATGAAAACTCTGGATCCAAGGGCACATTCTGACACACAATGAGCACCTGCCTCCAGGCAGACATCCCAGTCAAAGACCCTGAGCCAGAAGATTGAACCTGACATGCCTCTGGGACTTTATCATTACCCTAGCTTGGATTTTCAGGTGCCTGCCCCCAGAGGCCTATTCTTCAATACCAACTTATATTCCAACATGTGGTCCTTGAGCCACACAACAGAACCCCTCCTGTCCCTTAAGGATATCTTGCTCTTGGTAGCTTTGTCCAGGACTCAGTGTAAGAGAATCGTGCATGGCCCCTGACCGCCCCAACATTCTAATGTCTCCCTGGATACAAACCAGCATTGTGATCCAACAGCATGAAACTCCATGTCAACACCAGCATCTTTGAACTTCGCCATACTGTCACCAGTACGAAACTGCCATTTCCTCATCTGCAATGGACACTGGAGGTGTGCTTTCCAGGCATCCATGCAGGAGTGCTCTGCTCCCCAAACTTTCCACATGGGGATCCTGGAGCATACAAACGAGACTCCACCAGTCCATTAGAAGGAAACCTTGCTGTTTGTAGCATCTCAAAAGCCCCAGGGTGGTAAATCCTCCATGGCTTCATGCCACCTCCCCTCCATTTGTTGGCAATCATAGACACAAACTCCAGTGACAGCAAACATCTGACATTCGCCCTTACTCAGGTGCTGGATGTCTCGAATCAGCCACTGCACACTGTAACAGCCTTCCGCTTAGCACTGAATTTAACCATAGCTTGTGTTAACAATTCCATCCTCATGCTCCTGATATCCAAACCCTCCTGATATGGAATTCTGGAGCCACAATGCAGCATTCTGCCTGCTCACAGAAAGAAGTGCCTGGTGAGTCTGTGCAGAAACCCCACATGAGGAACCACCTGCATGGCCCTCGACAGCACCATATCAGAGGCCACCATGTGCAATAAGACTCTGTCTCACACAGCCGGAGCCACGACCTCCAGGCAGCCACGCAGACAGTGGGCCCCATAGCCTGCAGGTATCCCTGCCATGTCCCAAAGCCATCATCCCTACACAACCTGGATATTCAGGCATATGTCCCCAGACCAAAGCTCAAATTCCTGCCTATGGGGGAACATGAAACACAGGATTATTCCTCCTTTCCGGTGGCAGGAAACCTGGCTGTTGAGATGAGTGTCTTACCCTCAAAGTGGAAACCAGCTGCATGGCCCATGAGAACAGGGCCACTTATGGGAGATGCCCTGGGCACAAACAGGCATTATGACTCTCAGCATGAGCCTCCTTTCAAACAAACACCCTCGGTAGCTAGACCAGTAGTCAACAGAGTAGGCCTGCCAGGGCCCTAGGGCCAAATTCTCACCCTAGTTTGTGATTTCCAGGTGTCCAGACCCAAAACCTGTCTCTCGAATCCCTCTTTTGGTGGTCCCCTGAGACAGAAAACAGCAGTCTTCCCTTCTCCAAGAGACAACAAACACTGGGATCTGGGTAGAATCCCCAGAGACAAAGAATATCCCTTGGCCTCATGAAGTCACCCCTACCTTTTGCGACCGTCCTGGACACACAATCCGGACAGAAAAGCCTGCACTACCGCCTCCATGACACCTTAATTTCAGTACACTATGAGCTGCCCTCAGGGCCTGCTGATCGGTTTTGTGAACACCTCCGCCCTTACCCTAACGCTAGTTCACATTTGTAATTTCTGTTCCCAAAGTCCTGGCTCACACACCCTCCAGAATGGGGTTTCTGGTCCCACAGTGGACGAGTGTGTCTACCCTCCTGAAAGAAACTGCCCTTCACTGTTGCCCAAACCCTGAATATTATGAGCAAAGTAAAAAGACTCTGAGCCCACCTCATTTTCGAAGAAGGCTCTGGATCCAAACATGCATTCTGACACACAATGAGACACTCCCTCCAGGCAGACATCCAAGTCAAAGGCCCTGAGTCAGAAGTTTGAACATGCCATGACTATAGACTTCATTAAAAAGGTAGTTTAGATGTTTAGGCGCCTGTTCCCAGAGGCTTGTTATCCAATACCAACCTATATTCCAACATGTGGTCCTTGAGCCACACAACAGAACCCCTGCTGTTCCCAGAAGGATACATTGCTCTTGGTAGTTGTGTCCAAGTCTCAGTGTAGAAGATTCCTGCATGGGCCCCTGACTGCCCCAACATTTTAACATCTCCCTGGATACAAACCAGCATTGTGATCCAACAGCATGAAACTCCATGTCAGCTCAGCCACCAGATCGAACCTGCCATGTTCCTGAGATGCAATGGCCAAAGGAGGTGTGCTTCCCAGGCATCTATGCGGGAGAGCACTGCTACACAAACTTTCCATATGGGGGACACTGGAGCAAACAAACCAGACTCCCCCTGTCCAGTAGAAGGAAACCTTGCTGTTTGGAGCATCGCACTAGCTGCAGCGTGGGAAATCACCCATGACCTCTTGACGCCACTCCACCATTGTCTGTCATCATAGACACAGACTCCACTGTGAGCAAACATCTGACATCCGCCCTTACTCAGGTGATGGATGTGTCAAATCAGCCACTGTACACTAGAACAGCCTTTGGCTTGGCACTGAATTTAACCATAGCTTGTGTTTACAATTCCATCCTCACATTCCTGGTGCCCTAGTCCTCTTGATAGGGAATTCTGGAGCCAAAATGCAGCATTCTGTCTGCCCCATAGAAAGAACAAGTGCCTGGTGAGTCTGCTCAGAATGCATACATGAATATCCACCTGCATTGCCCTCGGTGACACCCTAATATCATAGGCCGCCATGGGCACTAAGGCTCTGTCTGACACAGCCTGAACCATGACCTCCAGTCAGCCACGCAGACAGTGGGTCCCATATACTCCAGATGGGACCTGCCTTGGACTGAAATCAATATCTCTGCTCTGCCTGGTTATTCAGGCATCTGTCTCCAGACAGTAGCTCAAATCCCTGACTATGGGGGTACTTAAAGCACAGGAGTTATCCTGCTTCCTGGTGGCAGGAAATCTGGCCCTTGAGATGGGTGTCCAACCCTCATAGTGGGAACCAGCTGCATGGGCCTTGAGATCACGGTCACACATGGGAGTAGCCCTGGGTACAAACAGGCATTATGACCCTCAGCATGAGCCTGCATTCAAACAAACGCCCTAGGTAGCTGGACCAGGAATCCACAGAGCAAGCCAGCCAGGTTGCTATTGCCAAATCTTCTCCCTCGTTGGTATTTTCCAGGTGCCCAGACCCAGAAACTGTATCCAGATTCTTTCTTTTGTGGTTAACCTGAGATTGAAAACAGCAGTCTTCTTTTCCTCCAGAGGCAGCAAACACTTAGGAGCTGGGCAGAATACCCAGAGGTGAAGAATCTCCCATGGGCCCATGAAGCCACCCCTACCTACCTTTTGCGACCATACTGGACACATAATCCAGACTACCGCCTCCATGACACCTTAATTTCAGTACATTATAAGCCGCCCTCAGGGCATGCAGATCAGGCCTGTGATCACCTTGGCCCTCACCCTAACCCTAGTTCGCATTTGCAGATACAGTCTCCAAAACCCTTGCCAGCATGCCCTCCAGGATGGGGCCTCTGAAGCCACAATAGAATACTGTGCCTACCGTACCAAAGGAAACTCTGCCCTTCATTGTAGCCCAAATCCTGAAGATTAAGAGCAAAGTACTAACCCCCTGAGCTCACCTCAATTTCCCAGTACACTTTGGACCCAGGTGTACATTCTGACACATTATGAGCACCTGCCTCCAGGTAGACATCCAAGTCAAAGACCCTGAATCAGAAGTTTGAACATGCCATGACTATAAGACTTCATCAATACCCTAGTTTAGATTTTTAGGTGCCTGTCCCCAGAGGCCTCTTCTTTAATACCATCTCATATTCCAACATGTGGTCCTTGAGCTACACAACAGAACCCCTGCTGTCCCCAAAAGGATACGTTGCTCTTGGTAGCTGTGTCCAAGACTCAATGTAGGCGAATCCTGCATGGGGCCTTGACCACCCCCACATTCTAATGTCTCCTTGGATACAAACCAGCATTATGATCCAATAGCATTAAACTCCATGTCAACTCAGCCCCCTTAATACTTTGTCCCATAGCCACCAGATCGAACCTGCCATGTTCCTGAAATGCAATGTGCAATGGAGGTGTGCTTTCCAGGCTTCTATGTGGGAGAGCTCTGCTACCCAAACTTTCCATATGGGGGACACTGGAGCAAACAAACCAGACTCCCACTATCCAGTAGAAGGAAACCTTGCTCTTTGGAACATCTCACAAGACACAGAGTGGGAAATCCCCCATGGCCTCGAGACGCCACCCCACCATTTGTCTTCACAAACTCCAGTGTGAAGAGACATCTGACATCCGCCATTACTCAGGTGCTGGCTAACTTGAATCAGCTGCTGCACAATGGAACTGCCTTCCAATTGGAACTGAATTTAACAGTAGCTTGTGTTTACAATTCCATCCTCATCCTCCTGGTCCAAAAGCCCTCTTAATAGGGAATTCTGGAGACATAATGCATCATTCCGCCTGCTCCATCAAAAGAAGAATTGCCTGGTGATTCTGCCCAGAAAACCCACAAGAAGATCTACCTGTATGGCCCTCGATGACACATAATATCATAGGGTTCCATGGGCACCAAGGCTCTGTCTGATATAGCCTGAAACACGACTTCCAGTCAGCCACCCTGACAGTAGGCCCCATTTCCTGCAGGTGTGACTTCCTGTGGCCCAAAACCAACATCTCTACTCAACCTGGATATTCAGGCCTCTGTCCTAAATCATAGCTCATATCCATGCCTATGGGGGAACCTGACACACAAGAGTACTCCTCCTTCCCAACCCTCTGAGTCGGAACCAGCTGCATGGCCCATGAGACCACGGTGAAACATGGAAGACTCCCTGGATACAAACAGGCATTGTGATCCTCAGCGTGAGCTTGCTTTCAAACAAAACCCGTCGGTAGCTGGATCAAGAGCACACAGATTGGGACTGCCAAGTCGCTAGGACCATTTCCTCACCCTCGTTCGTGTTTCCAGGCGCCCAGACCCAGAACCTGTCTCGGGAATCCCTCTTTGGGTGTCCTCTGAGAAGGAAAACAACAGTCTTCCCTTCCCCCAGAGACACCAAACACTTGGGAGCTGAGCAGAATCCCCAGAGACGAAGAATTTCCCATGGCCTCATGAAACCACCCCTACCTTTTGCGATCATCCTGGACACACACCCGACAGAAAAGCCTGCGCTACCACCTCCATGACACCTTAATTTCAGTACACTATGAGCTGCCCTCAGGGCCTGCACATAGGGCCTGTGATCACCTTGGTCCTCACTCTAAACCTAGTTTGCTTAAGAAGATTTCTCTCCCCAAAGCACTGGCCCACATGCCCTCCAGGATGGGACCTCTGGTGCCACACCAGATGACTGTCCCTATGCTCCCAAAGGAAACTCTGCCCTTCAAGGTTGCCCAAACCCTGAAGATTAGGAGCAAAGTAAAAATCCCCTGAGCCCACCTCAATCTCGAAGAAGGCTCTGGACCCAAATATGTATTCTGACACACAATGAGACCCTGTCTTCAGGCAGACATCCAAGTCAAAGGCCCTGAGTCAGAAGTTTGAACCTGCCATGATTATAGGACTTCATCGATATCCTAGGTTAGATGTTTAGACGCCAGTCCCCAGAGGCCTATTCTCTAATACCAACTGATATTCCAACATGTGGTCCTTGAGCCACATAACAGAACCCCTGCTGTCCCCAGAAGTATAAATTGCTCTTGGTAGCTGTGTCCAAGTCTCAGTGTAGGAGAATCCTGCATGGCCTCTGACCACCCGAACATTCTAACATCTCCCTGGATACAAACCAGCATTGTGATCCAACAGCATGAATCTCCATGTCAATTCAGGCTATTTGGAACTTCGTCTCAGAGCCACCAGATCGAACCTGCCATGTTCCTTGGCTGCAGTGGTCAATGGAGTTGTCCTTTTCAGGCACCCATGCGGGAGAGCTCTACACCCAAACTTTCCATATGGGGGACACTGGGGCAAACAATCCAGACTCCCCCTGTCCAGTAGAATGAAACCTTGCTATTCGGACCATCTCACAAGTCGCAGGGTGGGAAATCGTCCATGGCCTTGTGACGCCACCCCTCCATTTGGCAGTGATAGACACAAACTCCAGTGTGAGCAAGCATCTGACATTCGCCCTTACTCAGGTCCTGGATACCTCGCATCAGCCGCTGCACACTGGAACTGCCTTCTGCTTGGGACTGAATTGAACCGTAGACTGTGTTTACAATTCCATCTTCACCCTCTTCGCCCCAAATCCTTTTGATAGGGAACTTTGGAGCCACAATGCAGCATTCTGCCTGTTGAGTCTGCCTGAATCCCCACATAAGGATCCACCTGCCTGCCTGGCCCTTGACAGCACCTTAATATCATAGGCCGCAATGGGCACTGAGGCTCTGTCTGACACAGCCTGAGCCATGACCTCCAGACAGCCATGCAGACAGTGGGCCCCATACCATGCAGGTGGGACCTGCCATAGCCCAAATCCATCATCTCTACCCAACATGGGTATTCAGGTATCTTACCCTGACTGTAGCTCAAATCCCTGCCTATGGGGGAACATGAAGCACAAGAGTACCTCATTCCCAAGGGCAGGAAAAATGGCTGTTGAGATGGGTGTCCAACCCTCAGAGTGGGAACCAGCTGCATGGCCCATAAGACCACGGTCAGTCATGGGATCCACCCTGGGCACAAACAGGCATTGTGCCCCTAAGCCTGAGCATGCATTTAAACAAGCCCTCTCAGTTGCACCACCAGGATACTGCACTGCAGACCTGGTACTCCCCTAGTCTCAAATACTAACACTTGGTGGGATATTCCAGACACCCAGACCCAGAGACCATCTCTGGAATCCCTGTTTTGAGGCACCCATATATGAAAAACAGCCCTATTCCCTTCTTCCAAAAGGCCACCAAATTATTGGGAGCCGCTAGTATCCTTAGAGAGGAAAAATCTCCCATGTATTCATGAGACAACATCTGCATTTCGAGGCTATCCAGGACACACAATCCAGATATAATAGCCTGTGCTACTGCATTCATGTCACCCTCTTTACAGTTCCTGACGAGCTGCTCTCCAGGTCTACGCATTGGCATGTGATCTCCTCGACACTAACTCTAACCCAATCTTTCCTTTGCAGACGTCTCTCTCAAACGATGGCTCACATGGCTTCCAGGATCTCGTCTTTGGAGCCACACCACCGTTTGCTGGTCATCATAGACACAAACTCCAGTGTGAGCAAACATTGGACAACTGCCCTGACTCAGGTGCTGGATCTCTCGAATCAGATGCTGCACACTGGAACTGCCTTCTGCTTGGCACTTGAATTTAACCATAGCTTGTGTTTACAATTCCATCCTCACCCTCCTGGTCCCCAAGCCCTCTTAATAGGCAATTCTAGGGGCACAATGTAGCATTTTGCCTGCCCCATAGGAAAAAAAAAAGTGTCTGGTGAGTCTGTCCAGATCACCCACATGAGGATCCACATGCATGGCCCTTGACCACGCCCTAATATCATAGATCACCATGGGCACTAAAGTTCTGTCTGACATAGCCTTATCCACGACCTCCAGTCAGCCACCTAGACATAGGGCCCCATATCTTACAGGTGGGAAATGCCTTGGCCCAAAACTGTCATCTCTGCTCAACCTGGTTATTCAGACATCTGTCCCCAGAACTTAGCTCAAATTTCTTCCTATGGGGTACTTGAGGCACAAGTGTTCTCCTCCTTCCCGATGGCAGGAAATCTGGTCTGTGACATGGGTGTCCAACCCTCAGAGTGGGAACCAGCTGCATGGGCCTTGAGACCATGGTCACTCATGGGAGATGCCCTGGGCACAGTCATTGTGACCCTCAGTGTGAGCCTTCTTTCAAACAAACCACCTTCGTAGCTGGACCAGAAACACACAGGGCAGGCCTGCCAAGTCCCTAGGGCCAAATCCTAACCCTCTATATTTTCCAGACGCCCAGTCCCAGAACTTGTCTCTGGAATCCCTCTTTTGGGGGACCCGTGAGATGGGAAACAGCAGTCTTCCCTTCCCCCAGACACACCAAACTCTAGGGAGCTGGGAAGAATCCCCAGAGTCAAATAATCTCCCATGGCCCCATGAAGAATCCCCTACATTTTGTAACTGTCTTAGACACACAGTCCAGACAGAAAAGCCAGTGCTACAGCCTCCATGACACCTTAATTTCAGTCCACTATGAGGTGCATTCACAGCCTGCAGATTTGGCCTGTGATCACACCGGCCCTCACCCTAACCATAGTTTGCATTTGCAGATTTCTGTCCCCAAAGCCCTAGCCCACATGCCTTCCAGGATGGGGCCTCTGGTGCCACACAGGACGAGTGTGCTTACTCTCCCAAAGAAAACTCTGCCCTTCATGTTTGCCAAAACCATGAATCTTAGGAGCAAAGTACAAAACACCTGAGCCCAGCTCAATTTCAAAGAACACTCTGGATCCAAGTTCATATTCTGATACACAACAAGGAACTGCCTCCAGACAGACATTCAAGTAAAAGACCCTGAGTCAGAAGATTGAACCTGATAGGCCTCTAGGACTTCATCAGTACCCTAGCTTAGGTTTTCAGGCTCCTATACCCAGAGGCCTGTTCTCCAATACCAACTTATATTTCAACATGTGGTCCCTCAGTCATACCAGAGAACCCCTCCTGTCCCCAGAAGGATACCTTGCTCTTGGTAGCTGTGTCCAAGACTCAGTGCAGGAGAATCCTGCATGGACCCGTGACAACCCCAACATTGTAACATTTCCATGGATAACAACCAGCATCAGGCCACCATGGGTACTCAGGCTCTGTCTGACACAGCCTGAGCTCCAACCTTCAGTCAGCCACACATACAGTGGACCTCATATACTGCAGGTGGGACCTGCTGTGGCCTGAAGCCATCAAATTTAATCAACTTGGTTATTCAGGCATCTCTCCCCAGACCGTAGCTCAAATCCCTGCCTATGGGGGAAATTGTAGCACAGGAGTACTCTTCCTTCCCAATGGCAGGAATCCTGGCTTTTGAGATGGGTATCCAACCCACAGAGTGGGAACCAGCTGCATGGCCCATGGGACCATGGTCACTCATGGGAGCCACCCCGGGTACAAACAGGCATTGTGACCCTCAGTGTGAGCCTGCTTTCAAACAAACCCCCTTGGTAGCTGAGCCTGGAGTCTGCAGAGCAGGCCTGCCAGGTACCTAGGGCCAAAGCCTCACACTCGTTCCTGTTTTCCATGCGCCCAGATCCAGAAACTGTCTCTGGAATCCCTCTTTTAGCAGTCACCTGAGACGGAAAACAACAATCTTCACTTCCCACAGAGACACCAAACTCTTGGGAGCTGGTTAGAATCCCCAGAGACAAAGAATCTCCCATGGCCCCATGAAGACTCCCATACATTTTGCAATCGGCCTGGACACACTATCCAGACAGTAAAGACTGTGCTACCACCTCCATGACTCCCTAATTTCAGTACACTATGAGCTTCCCTCAGGGCCTGCAGATCGGGCCTGTGATCACCTCAGCCCTCACACTAACCCTAGTTCGTGTTTGCAGATTTCTGTCCCCAAAGCCCAGGCCCACATGCCCTCCAGGATGGGGTCTCTGGAGCCATGGACAAGTGTGAGTACATTCCCAAAGGAAACTCTGCCATTCACTGTTGCCAAAACCCTGAAGATTAGGAGCAAAGTAGAAAGCCCCTGAGCCCCCCTCAATTCAAAGGAAATTTCTGGACCCAAATGCACATTCTGACACACAATGAAGACCTGCCTCCAGGTAGACATCCAAGTCAAAGGCCCAGAGTCAGAAGATTGAACCTGACATGCCTCTGGGACTTCTTCTATACCCGAGCTTAGGTTTTCAGGTGCCTGTCGCCAGAGACCTGTTCTCCAATACCAACTTATATTTCAACTTGTGGTACCTGAGCAATGCAACAGAACCTCTCCTGTCCCCAGAAGCTGTGTCCACGACTCAGTGTAGGAGAATCCTGCATGGGCCCCTGACCATCCCAACATTCTAACGTCTCCCTGGATGTAAACCAGCACTGTGATCCACCAGCATGAAACTCCATGTCAACTCAGGCCTCTTGGAACTTCACCCCAGAGGCACCAGATCGAACCTGCCATGTTTCTCAGCTGCAAAGATCAGTGGAGTTGTGCTTCCCTGGCATCAATGCAAGATTTCTCTGGTACCCATACTTTCCATATGGGGGATCCTGGAGCAAAGAAACCAGACTGTGCAATAGAAGGGAACCTTGCTATTTGGAGCATCTCACAAGCCCTGGCGTGGGAAAACCTCCATGACCTTGGGATGGCACCCCATCATTTTTCAGTCATCATAGACACAAACTCCAGTGTGAGCAAGCATCTGATATCCTCCATTAGTCAGGTGCTGGATATCTCAAATCAGCCTCTTCACACTGGAGCTGCCTATGGCTTGGCAATGAATTTAACCATAGCTTGTGTTTAAAATTCTATCCTGAACCTCCTGTTCCACAAACCCACTTAATATGGAATTCTGGAGCCACAAGGAAGCATTCTGCCTACCACACAGAAAGAAGTCCTGCCTGCTGATTCTGCCCAGAAAGCACACATGAGAATCCACCTGCATGGCCCTCGACAGCACAGTATTATCATAGGCTGCAATGGGAACTCAGGCTAAGTCTGACACATCCTGAACCACAACCTCCAGACAGCCATGCAGACAGCCGTCCCTGTATTCTGCAGGTGGGAAATGCCGTGGCCTGAAGCCGCCATCTCTACTCAAACTGGGTATTCAGGCATCTCTCCCCAGACCGTAGCTCAAATTACCTGCCTATAGAGGAAGTTTAAGCAAGAGTACTCCTCATTCCCGATGGCAGGAAAACTGGCTGTTGAGATGGGTGTCCAACCCTCAGAGTGGAATCCATCTACATGGCCCATGAGAGTGCAGCCACTCATGGAAGCCTCCTTGGGTACAAAGAGGCATTGTGACTCTCAGCATTAGCCTACTTTCAAACAAACTCCCTCGGTAGCTGGACCAGGAGCCCACAGAGTTGGCCTGCCAGGTTCCTAGGTCCAAATCCTCACCTTCATTCATGTTTTCCAGGTTCCAAGAACAAGAATCTCTCTCTGGAATGTGTCTTGTGAGTGTCCACTGAGACTGAAAACAGCAGTCTTCGCTTCCCCCAGAGACACCAAACTCTTGGGAGCTGGGCAGAATCCCCAAAGACGAGGAATCTCCTATGGCACCATGAACCACTCCTACATTTTGCGACCGTCCTGGACACACAATCCAGATAGAAAAGCCGGTGCTACCACCTCTATGACACCTTAATTTCAGTACACTATGAACTACCCTCAGGGCCTGCAGATCGAGCCTGTGATCACCTCATCTCTCGCCCTAACCCTAGTTTGCTTTTTCAGATTTCTGTCCCCAAAGCCCTGGCCCACATGCCCTCAGGACGGGGCCTCTGGAGCCACACTGGACAACTGTGCCTACCTTGCCAAAGGAAACTCTATCCTCACTGTTGCCAAAACCCTGAAGATTAGGAGCAAAGTACAAAGCCCCTGAGCACACCTCCATTTTGAAGAATGTTCTGGACCCAAATGCGCATTCTGAAACACAATAGACCCTGCCTCCAGGAAGACATCCAAGTCAAAGGCCCTGAGTCAGCAGATTGAACCTGACATGCCTCTAGGACTTCATTGATACCAGAGCTTAGATTTTCAGGTTCCTATCCCCAGGGGCCTGGTACCCAATACCAACTTATATTTGAACTTGTGGTCCCTGAGCCACACTAGAGAACCCCTCCTGTCCCCAGAAGTATACCTTGCTTTTGGTAGCTGTGTCTAAGTCACAGTGTAGGAGAATCCTGCATGGCCCTCTGACCACACCAACATTCTAACTTCTCTATGGATCCCAACCAGCATTGTGATCCAAGAGCATGAAACTCCATGTCAACTCAGGCTGCTTGGAACTTAGCCCCAAAGCCACCAGATCGAAACTGCCATTTCCTCAGTGGCAATGGACCATGGAGGTGTGCTTTCTAGGCATCAATACGAGAGAGCTCTGCTACCAAATTTCCCATGGGGGACCCTGGAGAAAACAACCCCAAATCCCCCTGTCCTTGCTCTTTGAAGCATCTCAAAAGTTACAGCATGGGAAATCCTCCATGGCCTCTTGTGCCAACCCTCCATTTGTCAGTCATCATAGACTCAAACTATAGTGTGAGCAAACTTCTGACATCTGCCATTATTCAGGTGCTGGATAGATCCAATCAGCCTTCTGATTGGCACTGGATTGAACTGTAGTTTGTGTTTACCAGTCCATCCTAACCCTCCTGGTCCCCAAAGACTCTTGGTAGGGAGTTCTGGAGCCACGATGCAGCATTCTGCCTGTCCCACAGAAAGAAGTGCCTGGTGAGTCTGCCAAGAAAACCCACATGAGGATCCACCTGCATGACCCTTAACGGAACACTAATATCATAGGATACCGTGGGCACTCAGGCTCTGTCTGACACAGCCTGAGCCACGACCTCCATTCAGCCAAGCAGACAGCGGGTCCAATATTCTGCAGATGGGACCTGTTGGCCCAAAGCCTGACGGCCTGAAGCCGTCACATCTGCTCAACGTGGATATTCAGGCATCTCTCCCCAGACCATAGCTCAAATCCCTGTCTATGGGGGAAACTGAAGCCCAAGAGTATTCCTCCTTCTCGATGGCAGGAAACCTGGCTGTTGGGATGGGTGATCAACCCTCAGAGGGGGAGACAGCTGTGTGGCCCATGAGGCCACGGTCACTCATGGGAAGTGCCCTGGGCACAAAGAGGCATTGTGACCCTCAGCCTCAGCATGCTTTCAAACAAGTCCTCTCAGTTGCACCACTAGGAACCTGCACTGAAGGCCTGGTATGCCCCTAGTCCCAAATACTAACCCTTGTTGTGATATTCCAGGGGCCCAGACCCAGCGCCTGTCTCTGGAATCCCTGATTAGGGTCATTCTTAAGATGGAAAACAGCACTATTCACTTCCCCAAAACACCACCAAATTATTTGGAGCCTCTCGGATCGTAAGAGAGGAAAAGTCTCCCATGTACCCATAAGACAACATCTGCATTCCGAGGCCATTCAGGACAAAAGTCCAGATATAAAAGCTTGTGCTCCTGCCTCGCATAACCCTAATTACAGTTCCTGATGAAATGCCTTCCAGGTCTACACACTGGGCCTATGATCACTTCGCCACTAATCCTAACCCTAGTTTGTGTTTGCAGACTTCTCTCTCAAACCATGGATCACATTCCCTCCAGGATGGTGTCTCTGGAGCCACACCACAGGACTGTGCCTTCCATACCAAAGGAAATTTTGCCCAACCCACTTGCCCAAACCCTCCAGATTAGAAAAACCTGCAAGGCCCCTGAGCCCACCCAAATATTGGAGGCTGCTCTACATGCAAATGTGCAGTCAGAAACATCCTTAGTCCCTACATCTAGGCAGACAATCATGTCAATGGTCCGGAGTCTGAAGATTGAAACACACATGCCCTTAGGACCTCATTGGAACCCCAATTAGGTTTTCATTCATCTGTCCTCAGAGGCCTGTTTTGGAATACCAATTTATGATACAACATGTGGTCCCTAAGCTACACAGAAGAAAAACTCCTGTCCCCAGAAGGAAAACGTGCATTTGGACCTGTGTCAAACCCTCAAGGTAGGAGACTCCTGAATGGCACATTAGCCGCCAGGAAAGTCTAAGATCTTCCTGGTAACGAACCAGCATTGTAACCTCTGTGCAAGACATTCCATGTCAACTCAAGGCCTTGGTACTTCAGCCCAAAGCCACCAGAACGAAACTGCCATGCTCCTCAGCTGCAGGGTCCATTGAGATATGCTTCCCTGGCATCCATGCGGGAGAGCTCTGTTGCCCAAAATTTCCATATGGGGGACACTGGAGCTAACACGCCAAACTCCAACTCTCCAGTAGAAAGAAACCTTGCTGTTTCGAGCATCTCACAAGCCTCAACGTGGGAAATCCTCCATGGCCTCGGGATGCCAACCCTCCATTTGTCGGTCATCATAGACACAAACTCCAGTGTGAACAAACATCTGACATGCTGGATATCTCACATAAGAAGCAGCCCATTGGAACTGCCTTCTGCCTGGAACTGAATTGAACTGTTGCTTGTGTTTACAATTCCATCCTCACCCTACTGGTCCCCAAGCCCACTTGATAGGGAATTCTGGAGCCACAACACAGCATTCTGACTTCCCCATAAAAGGAAGAAGTGCCTGGTGAGCCTGCCCAGGAACTCTACATGAGGATCAATCTACTCCTACCTTGAGGGAACCCTGATTTATAGACTGCCCTGGGCACTAGTGCTGTGTACACAGCCTGAGCCCTGACCTAATGTCAGTCTTCCAGAGAGCGCGGCCCGAATCCAGCATGTAAGACCGTCCATGGCCCAAGGCCATCATCTCTACCCATCCTTGGTATTCAGGCATCTGTTACCAGAACTTTGCTGGAATCCCTGCCAATGGGGGAAACTGAAGCACAATGGCGAACTCCTCCTTCTCCATGGCAGGAAACCTGGCTGTTTGTATGGGTGTCCAACCCTCAAAGTGGGAGCCAGCTGAATGGCCAATGAGACCACGCCCACTCCTGAGAGCCGCCCTGGGCACAAACAGGCATTGTGACACTCAGCCTGAGCATGGTTTCAAACAAGCCCTCTCAGTTACACCATTAGGATACCGCATTGCAGGCCTGGGGCGCCACTAGGCCCAAATCCTAACCCTTGGTTGGATTATCCAGGTGCCCAGACACAGAGCCCGTCTCTAGAATCCCTGCTTTGGGTCACCCCTAAGATGGAAATAAGCACTCTTCCCTTCCCTGAAAAAGCCACCAAACTATTGGGAACTGACAGGATCCTTTGAGAGGAAAAATCTCTCACATATTCATGAGAAAACACCTGTATTCTGAGGTCATTGTGGACACACAATCCAGATATAAAAGCCTGTGCTACCGTCTTGAGTCACCCTAATTACAATTCCTGACAATCTGTGGTCCAGGTCTATGCACTGGGATTGCGATCGCATCGCCACTAACCCTAACCCAAGTTTGTTTTGGCAGACTTCTCTCTCAAAACCTTGGCTCACATGCCTTCCAAGATCTGGTCTCTGTAGCCACACCACAGGACTGTGTCTCCATCCCCAAAGAAACTTTGGCAGTCACAGTTGCCCAAAACCTCCAGATTAGGAGAAACCTGTAATGCCCCTGAGCCCACAATATTGGAGGCTGCTCTGGATGCGAATGTGCAGTTTGAAACACCCAGATTCCCTACATCCAGACAGACATCCAAGTCAATGGTTCTGAGTCTGAAGATTGAACCTGACACGCCCCTAGTACCGCATTAGAACTCCAATTAGGTTTTCAGGCATCTGTCCTCAGAGGCCTGTTCTGGAATAACATCTTATAAAACAACATATGGTCCCTGAGCCTCACAACAGAAAAACTCCTGCCCCTACGAGGAAACCATGATCTTGGACGTGTGTCAAACCCTCAGGGTAGGGGAATCCTGCATGGCACCTTAGCCACCAACACATTCTAAGATCTCCCTTGTAACAAACCAGCATGGTGATCCCTTTGTTAGAGATTCCATGTCAACTCAAGGCCTTGCTACTTTGTCACAGAGCCACCAGAATGAACCTGCCATGCTCCTCAGCTGCAAGGTCCATGGAGATATGCTTTCCATGCATCCATGCGGGAGAGCTCTGCTATCCAATCTTTCCAAATGGGGGAAGCCGGAGCAATCAAATCAGACTCCACCTGTCCAGTAGAGGGAAACCTTGCTGTTTGGAGCATCTCACAAGCCTCAGTGTGGGAAATCCTCCAGGGCCTCTTTACGCCACCTTTCCATTTGTTGCTCATCATAGAGCAAAACTCCAGTGTGAACAAACATGTGATATCAGCCCTTTCTCACGTGCTGGATATCTCGAATACGATGATGCACATTAGAACTGTCTTCGCCCTGGCACTAAATTAAACTGTGTCTTCAGTTTATAATTCCATTGTCACCCTACTCTTCAACCTGCCCTCTTGACAGGGAATTCTGGAGCCAAAAGACAGCATTCTGCCTTCCCCATAGAAAGAAGAAGTGCCTGAGAGACTTCCAGGAAATCCCACATGAGGATCTGTCTGCTCGGCCCTCGAGGGAACCCCGATTATAGGTTCACTGGCCACTAGTGCTGTGTCTGACGGAGCCTGAGGCCCGACATCATTTCAGCCACAAAGAGAGTCGGGCCCATGTCCAGCATGTAAGACTGGCCATGGCCAACATCTGTCCTCTCTACCCATTTTTGGTATTCAGGCATCTGTACCCAGACCTGTGCTGGAATCCCTGCCAATGGGGGAAACTTGAGCACAATAGAGAACTCCTATTTGCCCAAGGCAGGAAACGTGGCTTTTGGGATAGTTTTCCAACCCTCAGAGTAGGAGCCACCTGTATGGCCAGTGAGAACACGCCCACTCGTGGTGGCCGCCCTGGGCACAAATAGGCATGTAGACCCTCAGACTGAGCATGCTTTCAAGCCAGCTCTCTTAGTTGCACCACCATGATCTAGCTTTGAAGGCCTGGTACACCCCAGGCCCAAATACCAAACCTTGGTGGGATTTTACATGCGCCCAACCCAGATTCTGTCTCTAGAAACACTGTTTTGGGATACTCCTAAGATGGAAAACAGCACTCTTCAGTTCCCCGAAAACATAACCAAACTATGGGGAGCCTCCAGGATCCTTAGAGAGGAAAAGTCTCCCATGGACCCATAAAACCACACCTGCATTTGAAGTTCATCCTGGACACACAATCCAGATAGAAAAGCCTGTGCTACCGACTTCCAATCACCATAATTACAGTTCGTGACTAGCTGCCCCAAACGTCTATGGATTGGGCCTGAGACCACCTTGCAACTAACACTAACCCTAATTTTTGTTTGCAGACTTCTCTCCCAAAACCATGGCTCACATGCCCTCCAGGATGGGGTCTCTGGAGTCACACCACAGACTGTCCCTGCAATCCCCAAGGAAACTATACCCTTCACATTTCCCCAAACCCTCCTGATTAGGAGAAACCTCCAAGGCCCCTGAGTCCACCCCAATATTGGAAGTGGCTCTGGATGCAAATGCACAGCCTGAAACACCCTGATCACCTACATCCAGGCAATGGTCCTGAGTCAGAAAATTGAACCTGACATGCACCTAGGTCATCATAGGAACCCTAGATTACATTTCCGGTATCTGACCTCAGGGGTGTCTTCTGGAATACCAAGTTAGGATACAACATGTGGACCGTGAGCCACACAACAGAACATCTCCTGTCCCCAAAAGGAAACCGTGCATTCGACCTGTGCCAAACCCATAGGGTAGGAAAATCCCTCATGGCCCCTTAGCCACCAGCACATTCTAAGACCTACCGGTTAAAAAACCAGTATTGGGACCCATTTGTAAGAGATTCCATGTCAAGTAAAGGCCTTGACATTTGGCCCAAGAACCACCAATACGAACCTGTCATGTTCGTCAGCTGCAATGGTCATTGCACTTGTGCATTCCAGACATCCATTCGGAAGGACTCTGGTACCAAAAATTTCCACATGAGGGACCCAGGAGCAAACAAACCAGACTCCACCTGTCCAGTAGTAGGAAACCTTGATATTTGGAACATCTCACAAACCTCAGCATGGTAAATCCTCCATGGTCTCTTGACGCCACCTCTCCATATGTCGGTCATCATAGACACAACCTCGAGTGTGAGCAAATATCTTTCATTAGTCCTTACTCAGGTGCTGGATGTCTCCAAATTTACTCACTGCAAATTTGAACTGCCTTCTGCTTTGAACTGAATTTAACCCTAGCTTGTGTTTACAATTCCATCCTCACCTACTGGTCCTGAAGTCCTCTTGATAGGGAATTCTGGAGCCACAAGTCAGTATTCTGCCTTCCCCATAGAAAGAAGAAATGCTTCATAAGACTGCCCAAAAACACACACATGAGTATCATCTGCTCGGCAGTCATGGATCCCCAATTTATAGGCTGCTCTGGCCACTAATGCTGTATCTAACAGAGCCTGAGCCCTGACCTCGTGTCAGCCACCCAGAGAGCAGGACCCATATCCAGCATGTGAGACCGTCCATGGCCCAGTCTGTCCTCACTACCCATCCTTGGTATTCTGGCATCTGTCTCCAGACCTTTACTGGAATCCCTGCCAACAGGGGAACCTAAAGCCTAAGAGAGAACTGCTCCTTCCCCATGGAAGGAAACCTAGCTGTTGGGACGGGTGTCCAACCTTTAGAGAGGGAGCCAGATGCATGGGCAATGAGACCATTCCCACTCCTGAAGGGTGTCCTGGGAACAAACAGGCATTGTGACCCTCAGCTGGAGAATGCTTTCAAACAAGCCCTCTCAGTTGCACCACCAGGATCCAGCATTGCAGACCTTCATTGTAGGCCCCTAGGCCCAAATCCTAATGCTTGGTGGGAATTTCTTGGTGCCCAGATCCAGAGCCCATCTCTGGTATCCCTGTTGTTGGGCACCCCTAAGATGGAAAACAGCACTCTTCAGTTCCCCGAAAAAGTAACCAAACTCTGGGGAACTGCCAGGATCCTTAGAGAGGAAAGATTTCCCATGGACCCAAGAGACCACACCTGCATTCCAAGGCCATAATTCCAGAACAGGCCTCTGAGGACAGATATCTTAAAACCGAATCTAAGGTTCCAATGACATCCAGGGGCATGTTAGGTTCACTATTCTGACTTTGGACCATTGATTTGGTTGTCTGCCTGGATGTAGGTGATGAACCCTCATCAGACTGCGTAATTGCGTTCAGAGTTGCTGCCAATATTGGGGTAGGTTCAGGGGCCTTGCAGGTTTCTCCTAATCTAGAAGATTTGGGCAACTGTGATGGTCACAGTTTCCCTGGGGATGGCAGGTACAGTCCTGTGGTGTGGATCCCAGACCCCATCCTGGAGGGCATGTGTGCCACGGTTTGGGTAGATAAATCTGGAAACACAAATTTGGATTAGGGTGAGTGGCAAGCTGATCACAGACCCAATGCATAAACATGTAGGGCAGCTCGTCTGGAACTGTAATTAGGGTGACTGGAAGGCGGTAGCACAGGCTATTCTCTCTGGATTGTGAGTCCAGGATTGCCTCGGAATGCAGCTGTGTTCTCATGGGTCCATGGAGACTTTTCCTCTCTATGGATCCTGGAGGATATCTATAGTTTCGTGGCTTTTTCTGGGAATGGAAGAGTGCCATTTTCCTTCTTAGTGGTGACCCAAAACAGGGATTCCAGAGACAGACTCTGATTCTCGGTGTCTGGGGCATCCCAACAAGGGTTAGGATTTGGTCCTAGGGGCGTGCGAGTCCTGCAATGCGGGATCATGGTGATGCAACTGAGAGGGATTGTTTGAAAACATGCTCAGGCTGAGTGTCACAATGCCTGTTTGTGCCCAGGGCGGCTCTCAGGAGTGGGCGTGGTCTCATTGTTCTTGTAACTGGCTCCCCCTTTGAGGGTTGGACACCCATCCCAACTGCTTAGTTTTATTGCCATGGGGAAAGAGTTTTTTATTGAGCTTCAGGTTTCCCATTGGCAGGGATTCCTGCCAAGGTCTGGGGACAGGTACCTGAATACAAAAATGGGTAGACATGACGTATTTGGGCCATGACATCCCAAATGCTAGATGTGGGGTCTGCTCTCTGGTGGCTGAAACTCGGTCGGGGCTCAGGCTCTGTCAGACACAGCACTGGTGCCATGGCAGCCTATATATCGAGGTTGACTCGAGAGCCGAGCAGATTGATCCTCATGTGGGGATTCTGGGTAGACTCACCAGGCACTTCTTCATTCGATAGGGAAGGCAGAATGTTGTGTTGTGGCTCCAGATTTCCCTATCAAGAGGGCATGGGGACCAGTCAGGTGAGGATGGAATTGTAAACACATCCTACGGTTCAATTCAGTGCCAAGCGGAAGGCACATCCAATGTGCAGTGGTTTATTCGACACATCCAGCACCAGAATAAGGGTGGATGTCGAATATTTGCTCACAGTAGAGTTTGTGTCTATTATGACTGTCAAATGGAGGGGTGGCGTCAAGAGGTCATGGAGGAGTTGACACGCTGAGGCCTGTGAGCCGTTCCAAACAGTAAGATTTCCTTCTTCTGGGAAGGTGAAGTCTGTTTGCTCTAAGTTTGCTCTAAGTTTCCCCATATGGAAAGTTTGTGAAGCAGAGCCCTCTGGCATGGATGCCTGGAAATCACACCTCCATTGACCACTGAAACTGAGGAACATGGCAGGTTTGTTCTGGTGGCTATGCGGAGAAGTACCAAGGCCTTGAGTTGACATGGAATCTCCTGCAGATGGGCCACAATGCTTCGTTTGTTACCAAGGCAGTCTTAGAACGTGCTGGTTCCTAAGGTGCCATGCAGGATTCTCCTCCTCTGAGGGTTTGGCACAGGTCGAAGGGCACAGTATCCTTCTGGGGACAGGGGACGTTCTGTCCTGTGGCTCAGGGACCACATGATGTGTCATAAGTTGGTATTCCAGAACAGGCCCCTGAGGACAGATTACTGAAAACTGATTGGGGTTCCATTGAGGGCCTCAGGGCATTTCAGGTTCCATCTTCTAACTCAAAATCATTGACTTTGCTCTCTCCCTGGATGTAGGTGGTCAGGGTGTTTCAGACTGCGCATTTGCGTCCTGAGTGGCCGGCAATATTGGGGTGGGCTCAGGGTCTTTACAGGATTTTCCTAATCTGGAAGGTTTGGACAACTCTTATATGCAAAGTGTTTTGGGGGATGGTAGCCAGAGTTCTGTGGTGTTGCTCCAGAGATCCCATTCTTGTGGGCATGTGAGCCATGGTTTTGGGAGAGAAGACTGCAAACACAAATTTGGGTTATTAACTTGGTGGTGATATGATCGCTGGCCCAATGTGTAGACCTGGAGGGCAGCTCGTCGGGAACTTTAATTAGGGTGACTAGAAGGCAGTAGAACAGGCTTTTCCTTCTGGATTGTGTGTCCAGGATGGCCTCGGAATGCAGGTGTGGTCTCATGGGTCCATAGGAGACTTTTCCTCTCTATGGATCCTGGCAGCTCTCCATAGATTGGTGGCTTTTTCATGGAAGGGAATAGTGCTGTTTTCCATCTTAGGGGTGCCCCAAAACAGGGATTCCAGAGAAGGGCCTTGGTTCTGGGTGTCTGGGACATCCCACCAAGTGTTAGGATTTGGGCCTGGAGTCTACCAGGCCTGCAATGTGCGATCATGGTTGTGCAACTGAGAGGGATTGTTTGAAAGCCTGCTTAGGATGAGTGTCACAATGCCTGTTTGTGCCCTCAGGAGTGGGCGTGTTCTCATTGGTCTTGTAACTGACTCCCCCTTTGAGGGTTGGACACCCATCCCAACTGCCAGGTTTATTGCCATGGGGAAAGAGGAGTTCTCTATTGTGCTTCAGGTTCCCCCATTGGCATGGATTACTGCCAAGGTCTAGGGACAGGGGTCTGAATACCAAGGATGGGTAGACATGACGTACTTGGGCCATGACATCCCAAATGCTAGATGTGGAGCCCGCTCTCTGGTGGATGAAACTCGGTCGGGGCTCAGGCTCTGTCATACACACCATTAGTGCCATGGCAGACTATATATCAGGGTTGACTCGAGAGCTGAGCCGATTGATCCTCGTGGTATCATTGATGTTGTAACCGGCTCCCCCTTTGAGGGTTGAACACCCAAACCAACAGCCAGGTTTGCTGCCATGAGGAAGGGGGAGTTCTCTATTGTGCTTCATGTTCCCCCATTGGCAGGGATTCCAGCAAAGGTCTGGAGACAGATGCCTGAATACCAAAGATGGGTAGGGATGACATACGTGGGCCGTGGAAATCCCAAATACTAGATGTGGGGCCCACTTTTTGGTGACTGACACTAGGTCGGGGCTCAGGCTCTATCAGACACAGCAGTAGTGGACAGGGCAACCTATAAATCAGGGGTCCCTCGAGGGCCAAGCAGATTGATCCTCATGTGGGGTTACAGGCCAGACTCAACAGGCACTTCTTTTGATAAGGAAGGCAGAATGCTGCGCTGTGGCTCCAGAATTCCCTATCCAGATGGCTTGGGGACCAGTTGGGTGAGGATGGAATTGTAAACACAAGCTACGGTTCAACTCAGTACCAAGCAGAAGGCAGTTCCTATGTGCAGCAGTTTATTCGAGATATCCAGCACCTGAGTAAGGGTGGATGTCAGATATTTGCTCACACTGGAGTTTGTGTCTATGATGAATGACAGACGGAGGGGTGGCATGAAGAGGCAATGGAGGGATTTTCATGTTGAGGCGTATGAGCTGCTCCAAACAGCAAGGTTTCATTCTACTGGAGAAGCGCATTCTGGGTTATTTGCTCCAGGGCTCCCCATGTGGAAAGTTTGGATAGCAGAGCTCTACCCCATGGATGCCTGCAAAGCTCCATTGAACATTGCAGCTGAACATGGCAGGTTCGTTCTGCTGTCTCTGGAGCGAAGTACCAAGTCCTTGAGTTGACATGGAATCTCTTGCAGATGGGCCACAATGCTGGTTTGTTACCAGGGAGATCTTAGAATATGCTGGTGGCTAAGGTGCTGTCCAGGTTTCTATTTCCCTGGGCTTTGGCACAGATGGAAGGGCACGGATTCATTCTGGGGACAGGATGTTCTGTTGTTTGGCCCAGGGACCATCATGTTGTATCATAAGTTCGCATTCCAGAACAGGCCTCTGAGGACAGATGTCTGAAAACCGAATCTAGGGTTCCAATGACGTCCTAGGGGCATGTTAGTTTCACTATTCTGACTCAGGGCCATTGATTTGGCTGTCTGCCTGGATGTAGGAGATCAGGATATTTCATACTGCACATTTGCGTTGAGAGCAGCCACCAATATTTGGGTAGGCTCAGAGGCCTTGCAGGTTTCTCCTAATCTAGAATTTTGGGGCAACTGTGACAGTCTCAGTACATCTGAGAGGTACCCCAAAACAGGGATTCCAGAGACGGCTCAGGGTCTGGGCACCTGGAAAATCCCACCAAGTTTTAGGATTTGTGCGTAGAAGCATACCAGGCCTGCAATGTGGGATCATGGTGGTGCAACTGAGAGGGATTTGCGGATATCAGATATTTGCTCATACTGGAGTTTGTGACTATGATGACTGACAAACAGAGGGGTGGCGTCAAGAGGCCATGCAGGGGTTTTCACGTTGAAGCTTATGAGCTACTCCGAACAGCAAGGTTTTATTCTATTGGACAGGTGGAGTCTGATTTATTTGCTCAAGGTTCCCCCATGTGGAAAGTTGTGGTAGCAGAGCTCTACCGCATGGATGCCTGCAAAGCTCAACTCCATTGAGCATTGCAGCTGAGGAAAATGGCAGGTTCGTTCTGGTGTCTCTGGAGCGAAGTAGCAAGTCTTTGAGTTGACATGGAATCTCTTTCAGATTGGCCACAATGCTGGTTTGTTACCAAGGAGATCTTAGAATGTGCTGGTGCCTAAGGTGTTGTGCTGGATTCTACTACCCTGGGGTTGCGCTGGTGGCAAATGTGCTATGAAGGACTCTACTAACCTCTGCTTTGGCAAAGATGGAAGGGCACGGTTTCCTTCTGGGGACAGGAAATATTCTGTTGTGTGGCCCAGGGACCACATGTTGTATCATGTTTGCATTCCAGAAATGCCTCTGAGAACTGATGTCTGAAAACCGAATCTAGGGTTCAAATGTCGTCCTTAGGGAATGTTAGGTTCACTATTCTGACTCAGGACCATTGATTTGGCTGCCTTCCTGGATGTACGTAATCAGGTTGTTTCAGACTGCATTTGCGTTCAGAGCAGCCGCCAATATTTGGGTAAGCTCAGGGGTCTAGCAGGTTTCTCCTAATCTAGAATTTTTGGGCAACTGTGATGGCCACAGTTTCCTTGGTGATGGCAGGGACAGTCCTGTGGTGTGGATCCTGAGACCCCATCCTGGAGGGCATATGTGCCATGGTTTTGGTAGAGATGTCTGCAAACACAAATTCAGACTGGGTGAGTGGCGAGGTGATCGCAGGTCCAACGCATAGACCTGGAGCGCAACTCATCTGGAACTGTTATTAGGGTGACTAGAAGGTGATAGCACACGCTTTCCTCTCTGGATTGTGTGTCCAGGATGGCCTCGGAATGCAGGTGTGTTCTCCTGAGTCCATGAGGGACTTTTCCTCTCTATGGATCCTGGTGGCTCTCCATAGTTTGGTGGCTTTTTCTGGGAAGGGAAGAGTGCTGTTTTCCATCTGAGGGTGCCCCAAAACAGGGATGTCAGAGATGGGCTCTGCGTCTGGGCACCTGGAAAATCCCACCAATTTTTAGAATTTGTGCCGAGAGGTGTATGAGGCCTGCAATGCGGGATCATGGTCGTGCAACTGAGATGGATTTTTTGAAAGCATGCTCAGGCTGAGGGTCACAATGCCTGTTTGCGCCCTGGGTGGCCCCCAGGAGTGGGAGTGGTCTCATTGGTCTTGTTACTGGCTCCCCGTTGAGGGTTGGTCACGGATCCCAACAGCCAGGTTTATTGTCATGGGGAAGGAGGAGTTCTCTGTTGTGCTTCATGTTCCCCCATTGGCAGGGATTCCAGCCAAGGTCTGGGGACAGGAGTCTGAATAACAAGGATGGGTAGTGATGATGTACGTGGACCATGACCATCCCATATGCTAGATATGTCTCCCGCTCTCTGGTGGCTGAAACTCGGTCGGGGCTCAGGCTCTCTCAGACACAGTACTAGTGGGCCATGGCACCCTATAAATCGGAGTTGACTCAAGGGCCGAGCAGATTAATCCTCATGTGAGGTTTATGGGAAGACTCACCAGGCACTGGTGAATGCTCCATTGTGGCCCATATTTTCTTATCAAGAGGGCTTGGGGACCAGTTGGGTGAGGACGGAATTGTAAACACCTGCTACAGTTCAACTCAGTGCCATGCAGAAGGCAGTACCTATGTGCAGCGTCTTATTCGAGATATCCAGAACCTGAGTAAGGGCTGATGTCAAATTTTTCCTCACACTGGAGTTTGTGTCTATGTGACTGACAAATGGAGGGGTGGCGTCAAGAGGCCATGGAGGGGTTTTCACGTTGAGGCTTATGAGCTGCTCCAAACAGCAAGGTTTCTTTCTACTGGACAGGAGAGTCTGTTTTATTTGATCCAGGGCCACCCATGTGGAATATTTGATTAGCAGAGCTCTACTGTATGGATGCCTGGAAAGCTCAACTCCATTGACCATTGCAGCTGAGGAAAATGCAGGTTTGTTCTGGTGTCTCTGGAGTGAAGTACCAAGTCTTTGAGTTGACATGGAATCTCTTTCAGATGGGCCCACAACGCTGGTTTGTTACCAGGGAGATCTTAGAATGTGCTGGTGGCTAAGGTGCTGTGCAGTATTCTACTATGCTGGGTTGTGCTGGTGGCAATGATGCTGTGCAGGACTCTAAAACCTGGGCTTTGGCTCAGATGGAAGGGCACGGTTTCCTTCTGGGGACAGGAGATGTTCTGTTTTGTGCTCCAGGGACTACATATTGTATCCTATGTTTGCATTCCAGAACAGACCTCTGTGAACAAATGTCTGAAAACCGAATCTAGGGTTCCAATGACGTCCTTGGGGCATGTTAGGTTCACTATTCTGAGGCAGGATCATTGATTTGGCTCTCTGCCTGGATGTAGGCGATCAGGTTGTTTCAGACTGCACATTTGCGTTCGGAGCAGCTGCCAATATTTGGGTAGTATCAGGAGCCTTGCAGGTTTCTCCTAATATAGAATTTTTGGGCAACTGTGATGGGCACTGTTTCCCTGGGGATGGCAGTTAGAGTCCTGTGGTGTGGATCCAGAGACACCATCCTGGAGGGCATGTGAGCCATGGTTTGGGGAGAGAAGTCTGCAAACACAAACTCATGTTAGCTTTAGTGGCGATGTGATCGTAGGCCCAATGCATAGACCTGGAGGGAAGATCGTCAGGAACTGTAAATCAGGAGCCTCGAAGGCGGTAGCACTGGCTTTTGTATCTGGATTGTGTGTCCATGATGGTCTCGGAATGCAGGTGTGGTCTAATGGGTCCATGGGAGACTTTTCCTCTCTATGAATCCTGGTGGCTCTCTATAGTTTGGTGGATTTTTCGGGGAAGGAAGAGTGCTGTTTTCTATCTGAGGGGTGCCCCAAAACAGGGATTCCAGAGATGGGCTCTGGGTCTGGGCACCTGGAAAATCCCACCAAGTTTTAGGATTTGTTCCTAGAGGCTTACAAGGTCTGCAAATGCGGGATCACGGTGGAGCAATTGAGGTGGTTTTTTTGAAAGCATGCTCAGGCTGAGGGTCACAATGCCTGTTTGTGCCCAGGGCGGCCCTCAGGTGTGGGCGTGGTCTCATTGGTCTTGTAACTGGCTCCCCGTTGAGGGTTGGTCACGGATCCCAACAGCCAGGTTTATTGCCATGGGGAAGGAGGAGTTCTCTATTGTGCTCCACGTTCCCCCATTGGCAAGGATTCCAGCAAAATTCTGGGGACAGGGGCCTGAATATCAAGGATGAGTAGAGATGACCTATGTGGGCAAAGACCATCCCATATGCTGGATATGGCGCGTTCTCTCTGGTGGCTGAAACTCGGTCGGGGCTCAGGCTCTGTCAGACACAGCACTAGTGACCATGGCAGCCTCTAAATCGGGGTTGACTCAAGGGCCGAGCAGATTGATCCTCATGTAGGTTTCTGGGAAGACTCACCAGGCACTTCTTCATTCTATGGGGGTTGCAGAATGCTGCATTGTGGCTCCAGATTTCCCTATAAAGTGGGCTTGTGGACCAGTCAGGTGAGGATTGAATTGTAAACACAAGCTACGGTCAATTTAGTGCCAAGCAGAAGGCAGTTCCAATGTGCAGCGGTTTATTAGAGACATCCAGCACCAGAATAAGGGTAGATGTAAGATATTTGCTCAAACAAATTTGCTAGAGTTTGTGTCTATGATATCTGACAAATGGAGGAGTGGAGTCAAGAAATCATGGAGGATTTCACACGCTGGGGCTTGTGAGATTCACCAAACAGCAAGGTTTCCTTTTACTGGAGAGGGGGAGTCTGGTTTGTTTACGCCAGTTTCCCCCATGTGAAAGTTTGGGTAGCATAGCACTCCCACGTGAATGTCTGGAATTCACAGCTCCATTGACCATTGCAGCTGAGGAACATGGCACGTTCGTTCTGGTTGCTCCTGATCAAAGTACCAAGGCCTGGAGTTGACATGGAGTCTCATGAAGATGGGTCACAATGCAGGTTTGTTACCAGGGAGATCTTCCTATGTGCTGGTGGCTAAGGGGCCATGTAGTATTCATCTATCCCTGGGGGTTTGACACCGGTCGAAGAACACAGTTGCTTTCTGGGAATCAGAGACGTTCTGTTGTGGGGCTCATGGACCAAATGTTGTATTATCAGTTGATATTACAGAACAAGTCTCTGAGGACAGATGCCTGAAAACTTCATCTAGGGTTCCAATGAAGTCCTAGGGGAATGTCAGGTTCAATCATCTGACTCAGGACCATTGACTTCAGTGTCTGCCTAGATGTAGGCGATCAGGGTTTTCCAACTGTGTATTTGTTTAGAGAGTGGCCTCCAATATTAGGGTAGACTCTGGGGCCTTGCAGGTTTCTCCTAATATGGAAGGATTGGGCAACTTTGACGGGCATAGTTTCCTCGGAGATGGCGGACACAGTCCTGTTGTGTCGCTCCAGAGACCCCATCCTGGAGAGCATGTGATCCATGGTTTGGGGAGAGAAGTCTGAAAACACAAACTCAAGTTAGGTTTAGTGGCGATGTGATCGTAGGCCCAAAGCATAGTCCTAGAGGGCAGATCATCAGGAACTGTAAATCAGGTGCCTTGAAGGTGGTAGCACTGGCTTTTGTATCTGGATTGTGTGTCCAGGATGGCCTCGGAATGCAGGTGTGGTCTAATGGGTCCATGGGAGACTTTTCCTCTCTAAGGATCCTGGCAGCTCCCAATAGTATGGTGGCTTTCTCGTTGAAGATAAAAGTGCTGTTTTCCATCTTAGAGGTTCTCCAAACAGGGATTCCAGAGACGGGCTGTGGTTCTGAGTGCTTGGAAAATCCCACCAGGGTTAGGATTTGGGCCTAGGGGAGTATCAGGCCTGCAATGCACGACCTGGAGTCGCACCTGAGAACTTTTTTTTGAAAGTATGCTAGTCTGATTGTCACAATGCCTGATGTGCCTAGGGTGGCCCTCATGAGTGGGCGTTGTCTCCTTGGCCATGCAGCTAGTTCCCACTTTAAGGTAGGAAACCCATCCCAACTACCAGGATTCCTTCCATGGAGAAGGAGGAGTTCTCTATTGTGCTTCAGGTTCCCCCATTGTTAGGGATTCTTACAAATGTCTGGGGAAAGATGCCTGAATACCAAGGATGGGTAGAGATGAGGGACCTGAGACATGGCTGGTCTCACATGCTGGATATGGGCCAGAATCTCTGAGTGGCTGACATGTGTTGAGGGCTCAGGCTCTGTCAGACACAGAACGAGTGGCCAGGGCTGACAAATAGGGGATCCCTCGAGGACCGAGCAGATTGGTCCTCATGTATAGTTTCTGGGCAGAATCACCAGGCCCTTCTTCTTTCTAAGGGGAAGGCAAAAAGCTGCATTGTGGCCCCAGAATTCCCTATCAAGAGGGCCTGGGGACCAGTAGGGTGAGGATGGAATTGTAAACCCAAGCTACGGTTCGATTCAGTGCCAAGCGAAAGGCAGTTCCAGTGTGCAGTGGCTGATTCCAGATATCCAGCACCAGAGTAAAGGTGGATGTCAGATGTTTGCTTATGCTGGAGATTTTGTCTATGATGACCGACAAATGGAGCGGTGGCATCAAGAGACCATGGAGGATTTCACACGCTGGGGCATGTGAGATGCTCCAAACTTCAAGGTTTCCTTCTACTGGACAGGGGGAGTCTGGTTTTTTGCTCCAGGGTCCCCCATGTGGAAAGTTTGGGTACCAGAGCACTCCCGCATGGATGCCTGAAAAGCATACCTCCATTGACTATTGCAGTTTAGGAACATGGCCGGTTCATTCTGGTGGCTCTGGCGTAATGTACCAAGGCCTGGAGTTGACATGGAGTCTCATGAAGATGGGTCACAATGCAGGTTTGTTACCAGGGAGATCTTACAATGTGCTGATGGCTAAGGGACCATGCAGGATTCATCTACCCTGAGCGTTTGACACCGGTCGAAAGGCACCATTTCCTTCTGGGACCAGAGATGTTCTGTTGTTGGGCTCACGGACCACATGTTGTACCATAATTTGGTATTCCAGAACAGGCCTCTGAGGATAAATGCCTGAAAATTTATTCTAGGGTTCCAATGAAATCCTAGGGGAATGTCAGATTCAATCCTTTGACTCAGGACCATTGACTTCAATGTCTGCCTAGATGTAGGCGCTCAGGGTGTTCCAGACTGTGAATTTGTGTACAGAGTGGCAACCAGTATTGGGGTGGGCTCAGGGGCCTTGCAGGTTTCTCCTAATATTGAAATATTGGGCAAATTTGTTGGACAGAGTCCTTGGCAATGGTTGGCACAATCCTGTGGTGTGGCTTCAGAGACCCCATCCTGGAGGGCATGTGAGCCATGGTTTTGGGAGGGAAGTCTGCAAACATAACACGGGTTAGGTTTAGTGGCGAGGTGATCGTAGGCCCAATGCATAGACGTGGAGGGCAGCTCGTCGGGAACTGTATATCGCATGACTCAAAGGCGGTAGCACAGGCTTTTGTATCTGGATTGTGTATCCACGAAAGACTAGGAATGCAGGTGTGGTCTCAGGTGTCCATGGGTGATTTTTCCTCTCAAGTATCCTGGCGGCTCCGTATAGTTTGGTGGCTTTCTCAGAGAGGGAAGAGTTCTGTATTCCATATTAAGGGTGTCCCATAACAGGGATTTCATAGACGTGCTCTGCCTCTGGGCACCTGGAAATACACACCAAGGGTTATGATTTGGGCCTAGGTACTTACCAGGCCTCCAATACAAATCCTGGAGGTACAACTGAGAGCGTTTGTTTGAAAGCATTCTCAGGCTGAGGGACACTATGCCGTCTTTTGCCCAGGGTGGCCCTCAGGAGTGGGTGTGGTCTCAATGGCCATGCAGTAGGCTAATACTCTGAGTGTTGGATACCCTTCCCAACTTCCAGGAATACTGGCATGGAGAAGGAGGATTTCTCTATTGTGATATAGGCTCCCGCATTGGTAGGGATTCCAGGAAAGGTCTGGGGACAGATGCCTGAATACCCAGGATGGGTAGAGATGATGGCCCTGGTCCTTGGCCTGTCTCACATGCTGGATATGGGCCCCGCTCTCTGGGTGGCTGACACGAGGTCGGGGCTCAAGCTCTGTCAGACACAGCACTAGGGACCAGGGCTGTCTAAAATTCGGGGTTCCCTCGAGGGCAGAGTAGATTGATCCTCATGTGGAGTTTCTGGGCAGACTCACCAAGCCCCTTCTTCTTTCTATGGGAAGGCAGAATGCTGCATTGTGGCTGCAGTATTCCCTGTCATAAGGGCTTGTGCACCAGTAGGGTGAGGATGGAATTGTAAACCCAAGCTATGGATAAATTCAGGGAGAAGTGAATGGCATTTCCACGGTGCAGCGGCTGAGTTGAATATCCAGCACCGGTGTAAGGACAGACGTCAGATGTTTGCTCATGCTGGAGTTTGTGTCTATGATGACCAACAAATGGAGGGGAGGTGACAAGAGGCCATAGAGGATTTCCCACACTTGGGCTTGTGAGATGCTCCAAACAGCAAGGTTTCCTTCTACTGGACATGGTCAGACTGGTTTGTTTGCTCGAGATTCCCCCATGTGGAAAGTTTGGGTAGCAGAGCACTCCCACATGGATGCCTGGAAAGCACACCTCCATTTAACATTGCAGCTGAAGAACATGGAAGGTTCTTTCTGGAGGCTCTGGGGCGAAGTACCAAGGCCTTGAGTTGACATGGAATCTCATGAAGATGACTCTCAATGCTGGTTTTTATCAGTGAGATCTTAGAATCTGCTGGTGGCTACGGCCGAGCAGGATTCATCTACCCAGAGGGTTTGACACAGGTCCAAGAGCACAGCTTCCATCTGGGGAAAGGAGATGTTCTGTTGTGGGGCTCGGGGACCATATGTTGTATCATAAGTTAGTACTCCAGAACAGGTCTCTGATTAGAGATGTCTGAAAACCTAATCTAGGGTTACAATGAGGTCATAGGGGCATGTCATGTTTAATCCTCTGACTCAGGACTATTGACTTGGGTGTCTGACTGGACTCAGGTGATCAGCATATTTCAGACTGTGCATTTGTGTCCAGAGTGGCCTCCAACATTGGGGTGGACTCAGGGGCCTTGCAGGTTTCTCCTTATCTCGAGGGTTTGGGCAACTGTGATGGACACATTTTCCTTGGGGATGACAGGCACAGTCCTGTGGTGTGGCTCCAGAGACCCCATCCTGGAGGACATATGAGCCATGGTTTTGGGAGAGAAGTCTGCAAACACAAACTCGGGTTAAGGTTAGTGGCGATGTGATCGCAGGCCCAATGCATAGACCTGGAGGGCAGCTCATCAGGAACTGCAAATTAGGTCCCTCAAAGGCGGTAGCACAGGCTTTTGTATCTGGCTTATGTGTCCAGGATGGCCTCGGAATGCAGGTGTGGTCTCATGGATCCATGGGAAATTTTTCCACTCAAGGATCCTGGCGGCTTACTATACTATGGTGGCTTTCTCGGCGAAGGGAAGAGAGCTATTTTCCATCTTAAAGGTGCCCCAAATCAGTGATTCCAGAGACAGGCTGTGGTTTTGGGTGCCTGAAAAATCCCACCAGGAGTTAGGATTTGGGTTTAGGGACATACCAGACCTGCAATGCGGAATCCTTGAGATGCAACTGAGAACATTTGTTTGAAAGCATGCTCAGGTTGGGGGTCATGATGCCTGCTTGTGTCCATGGTGGCCCTCATGTGTGGGCAGGGTCTCCATGGCCATTCAGCTGGCTACCACTCTCAGGATTGGACACCCTCCCCAACAGCCAGGATTCCTGCCATGGGGAAGGAGGATTTCTCTATTGTGCTTCAGGTTCCCCCATTGGCAGGGATTCCAGCAAAGGTTGGGGGACAGATGCCTGAACCAAGAATGGGTGGAGATGACAGCCCTGGGCCATGGCCGGTCTCACATTCTGGAGATGGGGCCCGCCCTCTGGGTCCTGACACTAGTTCAGAGACGAGGTTCTGTCAGACACAGCAATAGTGGCCAGGGCAACCTATAAATTGGGGTTCCCTCGAGTGTCGAGTAGATTTATCGTCATGAAGCATTTCTGGGCAGTCTCACCAGGCCCTTTTTCTTATAATGGGGAAGGCAGAATGCTGCGTTCTGGCTCCAGAATTCCCTATCAAGAGGACTTACTGAACACTAGGGTGAGGATAGAATTATAAACCCAAGCTACTTTTAAACTCAGTGTCAAGCAAAAGGCAATTCCAGTGTGTAGCAGCAGATTGAAATATCCTGCACTTGAGTAAACGTGGATGTCAGTTGATTGCTCACGCTGGAGTTTGTGTCTATGATGACCAAGAAATGGATGGGTGGCCTCAAGAGGCCATGGAGGATTACCCACGCTCGGGCTTGTAAGATACTCCATACAGCAAAGTTTCTGTTTACTGTACAGGGTAGTCTGGTTAGTTTTCTCCAGGGTTCCCCATGTGGAAAGTTGGTATCAGAGCACTCCCGCTGGATGCCTGCAAAGTATGCCTACATTGACCCTGGCGGCTGAAGTACATGGCAGTTTTATTCTGGTGGCTCTGGGACGAAGTACCAAGGCCTTGAATTGTCATGGATTCTAGTGAAGATGGGTCACAATGCTGGTTTGTTGTCAGGGAGATCATAGAACATGCTGGTTGCCAGGGGGCCTTGTAGGATTCAACTACCCAGAGTGTTTGACACAGGTCCAAGAGCACGGCTTCCTTCTGGGGACAGGAGATGTTCTGTTGTGTGGTTCAGGGACCATGTTGTATCATAAATTGATATTTAGAACAGCCCTCCGAGTCGAGATATCTGAAAACATAATCTAGTGTTCCAATGAATCCTAGGGGCATTTCAGGTTCAATCTTCTGTCTCAGGAACATTGACTTGGCTGTCAGCCTGGATATAGGTGATAGGGTGTGACAGACTGTGCATTTGTGTCCAGAGCGACCTCCAATATTGTGGTGGGCTCAGGGGCCTCGCAGGTTTCTCCTAATCTAGAGGGTTTTTGCAATAGTGAGAGGCACAGTTTCCTTGTGGAAGAGAGGTACACTCCCCTGGTGTGGCTCCAGAAACCACAACCTGGAGGGCATGTGAGCCATGGTTTTTCGAGGGAAGTCTGCAAAGACAAATTCGGGTTAGGGTTAGTGGCAAGGAGATCGCAAGCCCAATGCATAGACATGGAGGGCAACTCATTAGGAACTGTAAATCAAGTGACTCAAAGGCGGTAGCACAGGCTTTTCTCTCTGGATTGTGTGTCCAAGATGGCCTCGGAATGCAGGTCAGGCCTCATGGGTCCATGAGAGATTTTTCCTTTCTAAGGACCCTGGCGGCTCCCAAAAGTTGGTGGCTTTCTCAGAGAAGGGAAGAGTTCTCTTTTCCATGATAGGAGTGCCCCAAAATAGGGATTCCAGAGACGGGGTCTGGGACTGGTCCCCTGGAAAATCCCACCAAGTGTTAGGATTTGGGTCTAATGGCTTACGAGGCCTGCATGCGGGATCCTGGAGATGCAAATGAGAGGGCTTGCTTGAAATCATGCTCAGGCTGAGGGTCACGATACCTGCTTGTGCCCAGGGTGGCCCTCAGGTGTGGGCGTGGTCTCCTTGGCCATGCAGCTGGCTCCCGCGTTGAGCGTTGGACACCCATCCCAACAGCCAGAATCCTGCCATGGGGAAAGAGGATTTCTCTATAGTGTTCAGGTTCCCCCATTAGCAGGGATTCCAGCAAAGGCCTGGGGACAGATGCCTGAATACCAAGGATGGGTAGAGATGATGGACATGGGCCATGGCCAGTTTCAAATCGTGGATATGGGCCCCGGTCTCTGGGTGGCTGATACTAGGTCTTGCCTCAGGATCTATCAGAAACAACAGTAGTGCCCAGGGCAGCCTATAAATTGGGGTTCCCTCGAGTCCCGAGCAGATTAATGTTCATGTAGTGTTTCTGGGCAGTCTCACCAGGCTGTTCTTGTTTCTATGGGGAAGGCAGAATGCCACGTTGTGGCTCCAGAATTCCCTATCAAGAGGGCTTGCGGACCAGGAGGCTGAGGATGGAATTGTAAACCCAAGCTATGGTCACATTCTGTATCAAGTGAAAGGCAATTCCAGTGTGCAGCAGTTGAATCGAATATCCAGCACCTGAAAAGGGTGGATGTCAGATATTTGCTCATGCTGGAGTTTGTGTCTATGATGACCCACAAATGAGGGTCGGCATCAAGAGGCCATGGAGGATTTCCCAGGCTGGGGTTTGTAAGATACTCCAAACAGCAAGGTTTCCTTCTACCGGACAGGGGCAGTCTGGTTTGTTTGCTCCAGGGTCCCACATGTGCAAAGAATGGGTAGCATAGCTCTCCTGCATGGATGCCTGGAAAGCACACCTCCTTTGACCAGTGCTGCTGAGGAACATGGCAGGTTCATTCTGGTGGCTCTGAGGCGAAATACCAAGGACTGGATTGGACATAAAATCTCATGAAGATAGGTCACTATGCTGGTTTGTTACCAGGGATATCTAAGAATGTGCTGGTGGCTAAGGGGCCGCACAGGATTCATCTAGCCTGAGGATTTGACACAGGTCCAAGAGCCCAGATTCCGTCTGGGGACAGGAGATGTTCTGTTGTGTGGCTCAGGGACCATATGCTGTATCATAAGTTGGTATTCCACAACAGGCCTCTGAGGACAGAAGCCTGAAAATTTAATCTAGCATTCCAATGAAGTCCTAGGGGCATGTCAGTTTCAATCTTCTTACTCTGGACCACTGACTCTGATGTCTGCCTGGACTGAGGTGATCAGGGTATTTCAGACTGCACATTTGCTTCCAGTGCGGCATCCAATATTGTGGTGGGTTCATGGTCCTTGCAGTTTTTTTCCTTATCTGAAGGGTTTTGGCCATGGTGACAGGCACAGTTTCCATGGGCATGGCAGGCACAGTCCTGTGGTGTGGCTCCAGAGACCCCATCCTGGAGGGCATGTGAGCCTTGGATTTGGGAGAGAAGTCTACAAACACAAACTTGGGTTAGGGTTAGCGGTGTGGTGATTGCAGGCCCAATGCATAGACCTGGAGGGCAGCAAGTCAGGAACTGTAAATCAGGTGACTCGAAGGTGGTAGCACAGGATATTGGATCTTGATTGAATTTCCAGGATGGCCTTGGAATGCAGGTGTGGTCTCATGGGTCCATGGTAGATTTTTCCTCTCAAGGACCCTGGCGGGTCTCAATAGTTTGGTGGCTTTCTCAGGGAAAGAAAGAGTGTAGTTTTCCATCTTACGGGTTCCCCAGGACATGGATTACAGAGACAGGCTTTGGGTCTGGGCACATGGAAAATACCACCAAGGGTTAGGATTTGGACCTAGGGGCATACAGGGCCTGCAAGGCGGGTCCTGGAGGTGCAACTGAGAGCATTTGTTTGAAAACATGCTCAAGTTGAGGGTCACAATGCCTGCTTGTGCCCCGGCAGCCCGCAGGAGTGGGTGTGGTCTCATTGCCCATGCAGCCGAATCCCATTCTGTGGGTTGGACTCCCATTCCAAAGCCAGGATTCCTGTCATGGGGAAGGAGGAGTTCTCTACTGTGCTTTAGGTTCCCCCACTGGTAAGGATTGCAGCAAAGGTCTAGGGGCTAGATGCCTGAATACCATGGATGGGTAGAGATGATAGACATGGGTCATCGCTGGTCTCACATGCTAGATATGGGCTCCGCCCTCTGGGTGGCTGACACGGGCTCAGGCTCTGTCAGCCACAGCGCTAGTGGCCAGGGCAAACTATAAATCACGGTTTCCTCTTGGGCCGAGTGGATTGATCCTCATGTGCAGTTTCTGGGCAGACTCACCAGACCCTTCTTCTTTCTATGGGGAAGGCAGAATGCTGTGTTGTGGCTCCAGAATTCCATATCAAGAGGGCTTGCAGTTAAGGATGGATTTGTAATCCGAAGCTAGTGTTATATTCAGTGCCAATCGAAAGGCAGTTCCAATGTGCAGCAGCTGATTCCAATATCAGCTCCTGAATATGGGCAGATGTCAGATATTTTCTCAGGCTGGAGTTTGTGTCTATGATGACCAACAAATGGAGGGATTGCGTCAAGAAGCCATGGAGGATTTCCCACCCTGGGGCTTGTCAGATGCTCCAAACATCAAAGTTTCTTTTTACCGGACAGGAAGAATCTGGTTTGTTTGCACAGGTTTCTCCATGTGGAAAGTTTGTGTAGCAGAGTACTCCTGCATGGATGCCTAGAAAGCACACCTCCATTGACCTTTGCAGCTGAGGAACATGGCAGGTTCATTCTGGAGGTCTGGGGCGAAGTATCAATGCCTTGAGTTGACATGGAGTCTCATGAGGATGGGTCACAATCTGGTTTGTTACCAGGGAGATCATAAAATGTGCTGGTTGCTAAGGAGTCATGCAGGTTTCATCTACCCTGAGGGTTTGACATTGGTCCACAACCATGGCTTCCTTCTGGGTCCAGGAGATGTTCTGTTCTGTGGCTCAGGGACAACATGTTGTATCATAAGTTGGTATTCCAGAACAGGCCTGTGAGGACAGATACCTGAAAACCTAACCTAGTGTTCCAATGAAGTCCTCGGGGCATGTCAGGTTCAATCTTCTGACTCAGGATCATTGACTTGGGTGTCTGCCTGTATGGGGGTGATCAGGGTTTCTCAGAATGCGAATTTGAGTCCAGAGTGACCTCCAATATTGAGGTGGGCTCACGGACATTGCAGGTTTCTCCTAACCTAGAGATTTGGGGCACCAGTGATGGGCACAGTTTCCTTGAGGAAGGCAGGCATAGTCCTGCAGATACCACAACCTGGAGGGCATGTGAGTCATGGTTTTGGGAGAAAAGTCTGCAAACAAAAACTCGGGTTAGGGTTAATGGCAAGGTGATCATAGTCCCAATCTATAGACATGGAGGGCAGCACGTCACGAACTGTAAATCAGGTGACTCAAAGACAGTAGCACAGTCTCTTGTATCTGGATTGTGTATCCACAATGGCCTTGGAATGCAGGTGTGGACTCATGGGACCATGGGAGATTTTTTCTTCTCAAGGATGCTGGGGCTCCCAATAGTTTGGTGGCTTTCTTAGCGAAGTGAAGAGTGCTGTTTTCATCTTAAGGGTGCTGAAACCAGGGATTCCAGTGACGGGCTCTGGGTATGGGCACATGGAAAATATGACCAAGTGTTGGGATTTGGTCCTAGGGGAATACCAGGCCTTCAATGCGGGATCCTGGAGGTGCAACTGAGAGCATTTGTTTGAAGGCATTCTCAAGCTGAGGATCACAATGTCTGCTTGTGCCCAGGGCAGCCCTCAGAAGTTGGTGTTGTCTCCTTGGCCATGCAGCTGGCTCCCACTTTGAGGTTTGGACAACCATATGAATAGCCAGGATTCCTGCCATGGGGAAGGAGGAGTTCTCTATTTTGCATCAGGTTCCCCCATTGGCAGGGATTCTAGCAAAGGCCTTGGGGACAGATGCCTGAATACCAAGTATGGGTAGAGGTGACGGAATTGGGCCGTGGCCGATCACACATGCTGGATATGGGCTCAGAACTCTGGGTGGCTGATACTAGGTCTTAGCTCAGGCTCTGTCAGACACAGAACTAGTTCCCAGGAAAGACTATAAATCAGGTGCCCTTGAGCGCCAAGTAGATTGATCCTCATGTGGAGTTTCTGGGCAGATTCACCAGACCCTATTTCTTTCTATTGGAAATGCAGAATGTTGCTTTGTGGCTCCCGAAATCCCGCTCAAGAGGGCTTGCGGACCAGGAGGCTGAGTATGGAATTCTAAACCCAAGCTATGGTTAAATTCAGTGTTAAGCGAAACGCAGTTCCAGTGTGCAGTGGTGGAAACAAAAATCTATAACGTAAATAAGGGCAGATGTCAGATGTTTGCTCATGCTGAAGTTTTTGTCTATGATGACCAACAAATGGAGGGGTTGTGTCAAGAGGCCATGGAGGATTTCTCACGCTGGTGCTTCTGAGATGCTCCAAACAGAAGATTCCCTTCTACCGGTCAGTGGCAGTCTGGTTTGTTTGCTCCAGTGTCCCACATGTGGAAAGACTGGGTAGCAGAGCACTCCCACATGGATTCCCGGAAAGCACAGCTCCACTGACCATACCTCTTAGGTACATGGCAGGTTCATTCTGGTGGCTCTTGGGCGAATTACCAAGGACTTGATGTAACATGGAATCTCATGAAGATGGGTCAAAATGCTGTTTTGTTACCAGGAAGATCTTAGAATGTGCTGGTGGCTAAGGGGCTGTGCAGAATTCATATACCCTGAGGGTTGACACAAGTCGAAGAGAACGGATTCTGTCTGGGGACAGGAGATATTCTATTGTGGGGCTCAGGGACCATATGTTGTATCATATTGGTATTACAGAATAGGCCTCTGAGATGAAACGCCTGAAAAGCTAATCTAGTCTTCCAATGAGGTCCTAGGGGCATGTCAGGTTCAATCATCTGACTCAGGACCATGGACATGGATATCTGCCTGGATGGAGGTGATCATTGTGTTTCAGACTGCGTATTTGCATCCAGAGAGGCCTCCCATATTGGACTGGGTTCAGGGGACTTGCAGGATTCTCCTAAACTGTAGGGTTTGGGCTACTGTGACGGACACAGTTTCATTGGGGATGGCAGGAAATTTCCTGTGGTGTGGCTCCAGAGACCCCATCCTGGAAGGCATGTGAGCCATGGTTTTGGGAGAGAAGTCTTCAAACACAAATTGGATTAGGATAAATGGCGAGGTGATCACACGTCCAATGTGTAGGTCTGTAGGGCAGCTCGTCTGGAACTGTAAATCAGGGGACTCATAGGTGGTAGCACAGGCTTTTGTATCATGATTGTGTGTCCAGGATGGCTCGGAATGCAGGTGTTGTCTCATGGGTACATGGGAAATTTTTCCTCTCTAAGTATCCTGGTGACTCCCAATCATTTCCTTTCTCAGGGAAAGGAAGAGTGCTGTTTTCCATCATAGGGGTGCTCCAAAACAGAGATTCCAGAGACGGGCTCTGGGCATGGTGGCATGGAAAATCCGACCAAGTGTTAGGATTTGGTCCTAGGGGCATACCAGGCCTGCACTGCGGGAACCTGGAGATGCAACTGAGAACATTTGTTTGCAAGCATGCTCAAGATGAGGACCACAATGGCTGCTTGTGTCCAGGGCAGCCCTCAGGGGTGGGCGTTGTCTCATTTGCCATGCAGCTGGTTCCCATTCTGAGGGTTGGGCTTCCATCGCAACAGCCAGGGTTCCTGCCATGGGGAAGGAGGAGTTCTCAATTGTGCTTCAGGTTCCCCCATTGGTAGGGAATCCAGCAAAGGTCTGGGATAGTTGCCTGAATAGCAAAAAAGGGTAGAGATGACAGACATGGGCCATGGCTGGTCTCACATGCTAGATAAGGGCCCCACACTCTGGATGGCTGACACGAGGTTGGGGCTCAGGCTTTGTCAGACACAGCACTAGTGGCCAGGGCAAACTATAAATCGGGGTTCCCTTGAGGGCCGAGTAGATTGATCTTCATGGGGAGTTTCTGGTCAGACTCATCAGGCCCTTCTTCGTTCTATGGGGAAGACAGAATGTTGCGTTTTGGATCCTGAATTCCCTCTCAAGAGGGCTTGCAGACCTCAAGAGGATGGAATTGTAAACCCAGACTAGGCATGAACACAGTGTCAAGTGAAAGACATTTTCAGGGTGCAGCGATTGATCCGAATATCCAACACCTGAGTAAGGGCAGACGTCAGATGTTTGCTCATGTTGGAATTTGTGTCTATGATGACTGACAAATGGAGGGGTGGCATCAAGAGAATATGGAGGACTTCCCACGCTGGGGCTTGTGAGATGCTCCAAACAGCAAGGTTTCCTTCTACCTGACAGGGGCAGTCTAGTTTGTTTGCTCTAGGGTGCCCCATGTGGAATTTTTGGGTAGCAGAGAACTACCTCATGGATGCCTGGTAAGCACACATCCACTGACCTTTGTAGCTGAGGAACATGGCAGGTTCGTTTTGTGGCACTTGGGCAAAGTACCAACACCTTGAGTTGACATGGAGTCTCGTGAAATTGGGTCACAATGCTGGTTTGTTACCAGGGAGATCATAGAATGTGCTGGGGCTAATGGTTCATGCAGGATTCATCTATCCTGAAAGTTGGACACAGGTCCAAGGGCACCGTTTCCTTCTGTAGACAGCAGATGTTCTGTTGTGTGGAACAGGGACCACATGTTGTATCATAACTTGGTATTCCAGAACAGGACTCTGAGAACAGATGTCTGAAGACCCAATCTAGGGTTCCAGTGAAGTCCTAGGGGCAAATCATCTGACTCAGAACCATTAACTTGGCTGTCTGCCTGGATGGAGATACTCAGGGTGTTTCAGACTGCAAGTTTGTGTCCAGAGCGGCCTGGCAGGATTCTCCTAATCTGGAGGTTTTGGGCAACTGTGACGGGCACAGTTTTCTTGGGGATGGCAGGTACTTTTCTGTGGTGTGGATCAAGAGAACACATCCTGGTGGGCATGTTAGCCATGGTTTTGGGAGAGAAGTCTGCAAAAGCAAACGGGATAGGATCAGTGACGAAATAATCGCAGGCCCAATGCATAGACATGGAAGGCAGCTCGTCAGGAACTGTAAATAGGGTGACTCGAAGGCGGTAGCACAGGCTTTTCTCTCCGGATTGTGTGTCCAGAATGGCCTCGGAATGCAGGTTTGTTCTCATGGGTCCATGGGAGATTTTTCCTCTCTAAGGATCCTGGAGGTTCCCAGTAGTTTGGTGGCTTTCTCAAGGAAGGGAGGAGTGCTGTTTTCCATCATAGGGTTGCCCCAAAACAGGGATTCCGGAGACGGGTTCTTGTTCTGGGCACCTGGAAATTCCCACCGAGATTTAAGATTTGGGCCTAGGGGCCTACCAGGCCTGCAGTGCAGTGCCTGGCAGTGCATCTGAGAGCATTTGTTTGAAAGCATGCTCAGGCTGAGGACCAGCATGCCTGCTTGTTCCCAGGTCGGCTCTCAGGAGTGGGTGTAGTCTCACTGGCCATGAAGCCACCTCCCACACTGAGGGTTGGACAACCATCCCAACAGCCATGATTCCTTCTATGGGGAAGGAGGAGATCTCTATTGTGCTTCAGGTTCCCCCATTGGTAGAGATTCCAGCAAAGGTCGGGGGACAGACGCCTGGATACCAAGGATGGGTAGAGTTGACGGCCCAGGTCCATGGCCGATCTATCTTGCTAAATATGGGCCCTGGCCTCTGGGTGGCTGACACGAGGTCGGGACTCAGGCTCTGTCAGACACACCACTAGTGCCCAGGGAAAACTATTAATTGGGGTTGCCTCGTGGGCCGAGCAGATAGATCCTCATGTGCAGTTTCTGGGCAGACTCAACAGGTCCTTCTTCTTTCTATGTGGAATACTGCATTGTGGCTCCAGAATTCCCTTTCAAGAGATATTGCAGACGAGCAGTGTGAGAATTTAATAGTAATACAAAGCTATGGTTAAATTCATTGCAAGTCGAAAAGCAGTTCCAGTGTGCAGCTGCTGTTTCAATTATCCAGCACATGAGTAAGGGCAGATGTCAGATGTTTGATCATGCTGGTTTGTGTCTATGATGACCGACAAATGAAGGATTGGCGTCAAGAGGCCATGGAGGATATCCCATGCTGGGGCTTGTGAGATGCTCCAAACAGAAGGTTTCCTTCTTCCGGACAGGGACATTCTGGTCTGTTGTCTCCACGGTCTCCCATGTGGAAAGTTTGTGTAGCAGAGCACTCCCATATGGATGCCTGGAAACCACACCTCCACTGACCATTGCAGCTTAGGAACATGGCAGGTTCATTCTGGTGCCTCTGGGGTGAAGTGTTAAGGACTTATTTTGACATGGAATCTCATGAACATAGGTAACAATGCTGATTTGTTACCAGGGAGATCTTAGAAATGCCATGGCTAAGGGGCCATGCAGGATTCATCTACCTTGAAGGTTTGACACAGGTCCATGAGCACGTATTCCGTCTGGGGTCAAGAGATGTTCTATTGTGGGGATGAGGGACCATATGTTGTAACATATTGGTATTCCAAAACAGGCCTCTCAGGCCAGATGCCTGAAAACCTAATCTGGGGTTCCAAAGAGGTCTTAGGGGAATGTCAGTTTCAATCTTCTGACTCAGCACCATTGGCTTGGCATCTGCCTGGAAGGAGGTGATCAGGGTGTTTCAGAGTGTGCATTTGCGTCCAGAGTGGCCTCCAATATTGGGCTGGGCTCAGGAGCCTTGCAGGTTTCTCCTAATCTGGAGATTATTGGACAAGTGTGATGGGCACTTTTTCCTTGGGGATGGCAGGCACTCTCCTGTGGTGTGGCTCCAAAGACTCCATCCTGGAGGGCATGTGAGCCATGGTTTTGGGAGAGAAGTCTTCAAACACAAATTCGGGTTAGGGTTAAAGGCAAGGTGATCGCAGGCCCATTGTGTAGACCTGGAGGGCAGTTCATCTGGAACTATAAAGACAGTTGAAGACAGATGATTCGAAGGCAGAATCATAGGCTTTTGTGTCTGTATAATCCAGTAAGACCTCGGAATGCAAGTGTGGTCTCATGGGTCCATGGGAGATTCTTCGTCTCTAATGATCCTGGCGGCTCCCAATAGTTTGGTACCTTAACCAAGGAAGGGATGAGTGCTATTTTCCTTCATAAGGGTGCCCCAAAACAGGGATTCTGGAGATGGGGTTCTTGGTCTGGGCACCTGCAAAATCCCACCAAGATTAAGATTTGGGCCTAGAGGTCTACCAGGCCTGCAATGCGGGTCCTGACGGTGCAACTGAGAGCATTTGCTTGAAAGCATGCTCAGGGAGAGAGTCACAATGCCTTCTTGTGCCCAGGGCAGCCCTCTGGAGTGGACATATTCTCATTGGACATGTAGGTGGTTCCCACTCTGAGGGTTGGACACCCATCCCAACTTCCAGGAATCCTGCCATGTGGAAGAAGGAGTTCTCTATTGTGCTTTAGATTCCCCCATTGGTAGGGATTCCATGAAAGGTCTCGGGACAGATGTTTGAATACAAAGGATTGGTAGAGATGATGTCCCTGGTCCATAGCCAGTCTCACACGCTGGATATGGGCCCGACCCCTGGGTGGCTGACATGAGGTCATGGCTCAGGCACTGTCACACAGCACTAGTGACCAAGGCAGCGTATAAATCAGGGTTCCCTTGAGGGCTGAGCAGATCTATCCTCATGGAGAGTTTCTGGGCAGACGCACCAGGCCCTTTTTCTTTCTATGCGTATGGTAGAATTTTGTGTTTTGGCTCCAGAATTCCCTATCAAGAGGCCTTGCAGATCAGTAGGGTGAGGATGGTATTTTAAACACAAGCTACAGTTCAATTCAGGGCCAAGCGGAAGGCATTTCCAATGTGCAGCACCTTATTCGAGATATCCAGAACCTGAGTAAGGGCGGATGTCAGATGTTTGCTCATGCTGGGGTTTGTGTCTATGATGACTGACAAATGGAGGGGTGGCGTCAAGAAACCATGGAGAATTTTCCCAGATGAGGTTTGTGAGATACTCCAAACAGTAAGGTATCCTAGTGGAAGGTGGATTCTGTTTTGTTTGCTCGAGGTTCCCCCATGTTGAAAGTCTGGATAGCAGAACTCTTCAGCATGGATGCCTGGAAAGCACACCTACATTGACCATTGCATCTGAGGAACATGGCAGGTTTGTTCTTGTGGCTCTGTGTCGAAGTACCAAGGCCATGAGTTGACATGGAGTCTCATGAAGATGTGTCACAATTCTTTTTGTTACCAGGGAGATCTTAGAATGTTCTGGTGGCTAAGGGGCTGTGCAGTATTCATATATCCTGAGGGTTTGACAAAGGTCCTGAGCACAGCTTTCATCTGGGGACAGGAGATGTTCTGTTGTAGGGCTCAGGGACCGTATGTTGTATCATAAGTCGGTATTCCAGAAGAGGCCTCTCAGGACAGATGCCTGAAAAGCTAATCTAGGCTTCCAATGAGGTCCTAGGTGCATGTCAGGTACAATCATATGACTAAGGACCATTGACTTGGGTGTCTGCCTGGATGGAGGTGATCAGGATGTTTCAGACTGTGCATTTGCGTCCAGAGCGGCGTCCAATATTGGGGTGGGCTCAGGGGCCTTGCAAGTTTATCTTAATCTGGAGGGTTTGGGCAACTGTGACAGGCACAGTTTCCTTGGTGATGGCAGGCACAGTCCTGTGGTGTGACTCCAGAGACCCCATCCTGAAGGGTATTTGAGCCATGGTTTTGAGAGAGAAGTCTGCAAACAAAAACTCGGGTTAGGGTTAGTGGTGAGGTGATCTCAGGCCCAATGCATAGATCTGGAGGGCACCACGTCAGGAACTGTAAATCAGGTGACTCGAAGGCAGTAACACAGGCTATTGTACCTGGATTTTGTATCCACGATGGCCTTGGAATGCAGGTGTTGTCTCATGGGTCGGTCCATGGGAGATTTTTTCTTTGAAGGATCCCAGTGGCTCCCATTAGTTTGGTTGCTTTCTAAGGGAAGTGAAGAATGCTGTTTTCCATCTTAGGGGTGCCCCAAAACAGGGATTCCAGAGACGGATTCAGGGAATGGGCGCATGGAAAATCCCACGAAGTGTTAGGATTTGGGCCTAGGTGTGTACCAGTCATGCAATGCTGGATAGTGGAGTTGCAACTGAGAGCGTTTGTTTGAAAGCATGCTCAGACTGAGGGTCACAATGCCTGCTTGTGTTCAGGGCGGACCTTAGGAGTGGGCGTGGTCTCCTTGGCCATGCAGCTTGTTCCCATTCTGAGGGTTTGACACTTATCCCAGCAGTCAGGATTTCTGCCACATGGAAGGAGGAGTTCTCTATTGTGCTTCAGGTTCCCCCATTGGTAGGGATTTCAGAAAAGCCCACTTGGTGGGCTTTTCCAGGTGCCCAGACCCCAAGCCCATCTCTGGAATTCCTGTTTTGGGGTACCCCTAGGATGGAAAAGTGCATTCTTCCCTTCCCCGAAAATGCCATCAAACTATGAGGAGCCGCCAGGATCCTTAGAGAGGAAGTGTCCCATGGAACCATGAGAACACACCTGCATTCTGAGGCCATCCTGGACACACAATCCTGATAGAAAAGTCTGTGCTACCACCTTCCCATCACCCCAGTTACAGCTCCTGACGAGCTGTCCTCCAGGTCTATGCATTAGGCCAGAGACCACCACACCACTAACCCTAACCTGAATTTGTGTTTGCAGATTTTTATCCTAAACCAAGGATCACATGCACAACAGGATGGGGTCTCTGGAGCCAAACTACAGCACTGTGATGCTATCACCAAAAAAATTGTGCCTGTCACAGTTGCCCAAACCTTTCAGATTAGGAGAAACCTGCAAGACCCCTGAGCCAACCCCATTATTGACGCCCACTTTGGACGCAAATTCACAGTCTGAAACAACCTGATCACCTACATCCAAGCAGACAGCCAAGTCAATGGTCCTGAGTCAGAAGATTGAACCTGACATGCCCCTAGGACGGTATTCGAAAACTAGATTAGGATTTTAGGCATTTGTGCTCAGGGCCCTGTTCTGGAATACCAAATTAGGATACATCACGTTGTCCCTGGGCCACACAACAGGACATATCCTGTCCCAGGAAGGAAACCGTGCTCTTTGACCTGTGCCAAACCTTCCGTGTACAAGAATTTTGCACGGCACAGTAGCCACCAGCACATTCTAAGATCTCCCTCACAACAAACCAGCATGGTGACCAAACTGCAAGAGATTCCTGTCAAGTCAAGGCCTGGGTACTTCGTCTCACAGGCACCAGAATGAACTGTCATGTTCCTAAGCTGCAAAGGTCAATGGAGTTGTGCTTTCCAGGCATACAAGTGGGAGGGCTCTGCTACCCATACTTTCCACATAGGGGACCCTGGAGCAAACAAACCAGACTCAAACTATCCTGTAGAAGGAAACCTTGATGTTGGAGCATCTCACAAGCTTTGGAGTGGGAAATCCTCCATGGCCTCTTGGTGCCACCCTCTATTTGTCGGTCATCATAGACAGAAATTCAGTGTGAGCAAAGATCTGACATCTGCCCTTACTCGGCTACTTGATATATCGAATTAGCTGCTGCACATTGGAAGTGCTTTCTACTCGGGACTGAATTGAACCATAGCTTGTGTTTGCAAATCCATCGTCAACCTACTAGGCCCCAAGCCCTCATGATAGAGAATTCTGGAACCACAATGCAGCATTCTGACTTACCCAGAAAAGAAGAGGTGTCTGGTGAGTCTGCCCAGAAACCCCACATGAGGATAAATGTGCTCAACCCTAAAGGGAATTCTGATTTATAGACTGCCCTGGCCACTAGTGCTTTTCCTGACAGAGCATGAGCCCCGACATAGTGTCACCCACCAAGAGAGTAGGCCCCATTACCAGCATATGAGACCGGCCATGGCCCAAGACCTTCATCTCTACACATCCTTGTTATTCAGGCACCTTTCCCCAGACCTTTGCTGGAATCCCTGATAATGGGGGTAACTAAAGCACAATAGAGAACTCCTCTTTCCATGGCAGGAATCCTGGCTGTTGTGATGGGGTTGAACCCTTAAAGTGGGATCCAGCTGTGTGGCCAATGAGACCACGCCCTCTCCTGAGGGCCCCCCTGGGCACAAACAGGCATGGTGACCCTCAGCCTGAGCATGCTTTCAAACAAGCCCTCTCAGTTACACCACTAGGATCCTGCATTACAGGCCTGGAACGTCCCTAGGTCCAAATCCTAAAACTTGGTGGGATTTTCCAGGTGCCCAGACCCAGAGCACGTCTCTGGAATCCATGATTTGGGGTACCCCTAAGTTGGCAAACAGCACTATTCCCAGTTTGGGGGCACCCCTAAGATGGAAAAGAGCACTCTTTCTTCTCCGAAAAAGCCAGCAATCTATGGAGAGCCACCAGTATCCTTAGAGAGGAAAAGTCTTCCATTGAACCATGAGAGCACACCTACATTCCGAGCCCATCCTGGACACATAATCCAGATAGGAAAGCCTGTGTTACCAGGTTCCAGTCGCCCTAATTACAGTTCCTGATGTGCTGCACTCTAGGTCTATGAATTGGACCTGCGATCACTTCGCCACTATCCCTAACCCAAATTTGTGTTTTCAGACTTCCCTACCAAAACCATGGCTCTCATGCCCTCCAGGATGGGGTCTCTGGAGACTTCCGACAGGATTGGGCCTGCCATCCCCAAGGAAACTGTGCCCATCACAGTTCCCCAAAACCTCCAAATTCGGAGAAACCTGCAAGGCCCCTGAGCCCAGTTCAATATTGAAAGTGAGCTCTGGATTCAAATGCACAGTCTGAAACACCCTGATCACCTACATCCATACAGACACCCATGTCAATGGTCCTTAGTCAGAAAATTGAACCTGACGTGCACTTAGGACATCATTGGAACCCTAGATTAGGATTCACGCATCTGTCCTCAGAGGCCTGTTCTTGAATACCAAGTTAGGATAAAATATATGTACCCTGAGCCACAAAACAACATCTCCTCTCCCATGAAGGAAACTGTGCACATCGACTTGTGCCAAACTGTCAGGGTAGGAGAATCCTTCATGGCCCCTTAGCCACCAGCATATTCTAAGACCTACCTTGTACCAAAGCAGTATTGGTACACCTCTTCAAGAGATTCCAAGTCAACTCAAGTCCTTGGTACTTGGCTGCAGAACCACCAAAACGAACCTGTCATGTTCCTCAGCTGCAATGGTCATTGGACGTGTGCTTCCCAGTCATCCACACGGGAGGGCTCTTCTACCCAAACTTTCCACATGGGGGACCATGGAGTAAACAAACCAGACTCCTCCTGCCCATTAGAGGGAAACCTTGTTTTTTGGAGCATCTCACAATCCTAAGCGTGGGTAATCCTCCATGGCCACTTGAAGCAACCCCTCCATTTGTCGGTCATCATAGAAACAAACTCCACTGTGAGCAAAATTCTGACATCTGCCCTTACTCAGGTGCTGGATATCTTGTATAAGCTGCTGCACATTGGAACTGACTTCAGATTGGCACACAATTTAAGCATAGCTGGTGTTTGCAGTTGCATTCTCACCCTACTTGTCCCCAAACCCTCTGGATAGGGAATTCTGGAGCCACACTGCAGCATTCTGCCTGCCCCATAGAAAGAAGTGTTTGGTGAGTCTGCACAGACACCCCACATGAGGATCAATCTGCTCGGCCCTCGAGAGAACTCCGATTTATAGGCTTCTTTGGCCACTAGTGCTGTGTCTGACAGAGCCTGAGCCCAGACCTCGTGTCAGCCACCCAGAGAGTGGGGCCCTTATCCAGCATGTGAGAATGTCCATGGCCCAAATATGTCAACTCTCTGCATCCTTGGTATTCAGGCGTCTGTCCCCAGGCCTTTGCTGGAATCCTTGCCAATGGGGGATCCTGAAGCACAATAGAGAATTCCACCTTCCCCATGGCTAAAAACCTGGCCATTGGAATGGGAGTCCATCCTTCAGGGTGGGAGCCAGCACATGGGCAATTGGACCACGCCCACTTCTGAGGACCGTCCTGGACACAAACAAGCATTGTGACCCTCAGCCTGAGCATGCTTTCAAAGAATCCCTCTCAATTACACCACCAGGATCCCACATAGCAGGCCTGGTATGCCCGTAGGCCCAAATCCTAACCCTTGGTGGGATTTCCCAGGCGCCCAGACCCAGAGCCCGTCTCTGGAATCCCTGTTTTCAGGCACCCCTAAGATCGAATATAGCACTCTTCCCATCCCGAAAAGCCATCAAACTATTGGAATCCACCAGTATCCTTAGAGAGGAAGAATTTCCCATGGACTCATGAGACCACAGCTGCATTCCGAGGCCATCCTGGACATACAGTCCAGATATAAAAGCATGTGCTTCCACCTTACAGTCATTCGAATTACTGTTCCTGACTAGTAGATCTCCAGGTCTACGCATTGCCCTGCAATAACCTTGCCACTAACCCTAACCCGAGTTTTTGTTTGCAGACTTCTCTCCCAAAACCATGGATCACATGCCCTCCAGGATGGAGTCTCTGAAACCACACCACAGGACTGTGCCTGCCATCACCATGGAAATTGTGACTGTCACAGTTACCCAAACCCTCCAGAGTAGGTTGAAACATGCAAGGGCCCTGAGGCCACCCCAATATTGGAGGCTACTCTGGACACAAGTGTGCAGTCTGAAAAACCCTGATCACCTACATCCAGGCAGACACCCAAGTAAACTGTCCTGAGACTGAATATTGAACCTCTCATGCCCCTGGGACCTCATTGGAAACCTAAATGAAGTTGTCAGGCATCTGTCTACAGAGGCCTGTTCTTGAATACGAACACATGATACAACATGTGGTCCCTGAGCCACGCTCACTACATCTCCTGTCCCCAGAAGGAAACTGTGCTCTTTGACCTGTGTTAAACCCTCAAAGTAGGAGAATCCTGAATGGAACCTTAGCCACCAACACATTCTAAGATCTACTTGGTAACAAACCAACATTGTTACCCATTTTCAAGAGATTCCATGTCAACTCAAGACCTTGATACTTCACCCCAGAGCCACCCTAAAGAACTTGCCATGTTCCTCAGCTGCATTGCTGAATGGAAGAGTGCTTTCCAGGCATCCATGTGGAAGAGCTCTGCTACCCATACTTTTCACATGGGGGACCCTGGAGCAAACAAACCAGACTCTACCAGTCCAGTAGAAAAAGCAACCTTACTGTTTTTTTTAAGATTTTATTTATTTATTTGACAGATAGAGATCACAAGTAGGCAGAGAGGCAGGCAGAGAGAGAGAGAGGAGGAAGCAGGCTCCCTGACGAGCAGAGAGCCCGATGCGGGACTCGATCCCAGGACCCTGAGATCATTACCTGAGCCAAAGGCAGCATCTTAACCCACTGAGCCACCCAGGTGCCCAACCTTGCTGTTTATAGCATCTCACATGCATCAGGGTGGGGAATACTTCATGGCATCTTTATGCCACTCCTCCATTTCTCAGTCATCATAGACACAAACTCCTGTGCAAGCAAACATCTGACATCCACCCTTACTCAGTTGCTTGATATTTCATTTGTTGGCTATCATAGATACAAACTCCATCGTGAGCAGACATCTGAACCTCGCCTGTACTTAGTTGCTGGAGATCTCGAAACAAACTCTGCACATTGGAAAGGCGATGTGCTCAGCACTGACCTTAACCATAGCTTGTGTTTTCAGCCTTCTGTTCTCACACTCCTTGCCTTCAAGTCCTCCATATTGGGAATTTTGGAGCCACAATGCAGCCTTCTGCCTGCCCACCAGAAAAAAGAAGTGCCCTATGCGTCTGCATGAAACCCCACATGAGGATCCACCTGCACCTCCCTCTATGGCACCCCAATATCATAGGCCACCCTGTGCACTAATGCTCTGTCTGACAATGCCCGAACCCTGATCCCTTTGCAGCCACCGAGATAGCAGACCCCATATCCTACAGATGTAATCTGCCTTGAACTGAGTCCTTCATCTCGAACCAACCTGGGTATTCACGTACCTATCCCAGAACATAGCTCAAATTCCTGTTAATGGGGGAATCTGAAGCAGAAAAGTGTACTCCTCCTTCCCCATGGCAAGAAAACTAAATGTTGAGATGGTGGTCCAGCCCTAAGATTGGGATCCAGGTGCATGAAACAAGAGACAATGCCCACTCAGGATGGGCAGCTGGGCACAAACAGGCATTGTGACCATCACCCTGAGACCCATATCCAACAAGTCCCCGTGGGAGCTGGACCAGGGCCCCTCAGTGCGGGCCTGTAATGCCCCTAGGCCCAAATCCTAAGCCTTTGTGGGGTTATCCAGGCACAAGGACCCAGAACCCGTCTCTGGAATCCCTGTTTGGACAGGAACCCTGACATGGTAAACCGTATTCTCTCCTTCCCCCAGTAATACACCAAACTCTTGGGTGATGGGCAGAATTCCCAGAGACGTAGAATATCCCATGGACACATGAGGACACCCCACCATTCCAAGGCCATCCTAGACACAATCCAGACAGAAAAGCCTTTGTTCCTGCCTCCAAGTCGCACGATATTCAAATCCCGAGGAGGTGCCCTCAGGGTCGGCAGATCGGGCCTGCCATCACCTCACCCCTTACTCTTACCCAATTTTGTATCTGAAGACTTTGGTCCCAGAGCCCTTAACCACATGCCCTCCAGGATGGGGACACCAGAACCACACTACATCTTTGGGCCTGCTCTTCGGAGGAAACTGTGCTGTCTCAGTTGCCTAAACCCTCCAAATTATGAGAAACCTGCAAGGCCTTTGAGCCCACCCCAATTTCATAGGCCATTCTGGATAAAATGCACAGTCTGACACAGCCTCAGCACCTACCTCCAGGAAGGCACGCAGGTCAAAGGCCCTGAGTCTGAAGGTTGAATATGACATGCCCCTACAACCTCATCAGAACCCTAGCCTAGGTATTCAGGCCTCTGTGCCCAGAGGCCTGTTCTTGAAATCCAACACATGATCCAACACGTGGTCTCTGAGCCATACAAGAGAACCCCTCCTGTCCCGAGAAGGAAACCTGGCTCCTGGGAACTGGGACTAACCCTAAGGAGCATAATCCTGCATGGCGGCAGTCCCACCACCATATTCTAAGTTCTCCCTGGACACCAAGCAGTATAGTGACTCATTAGACTGAGAACGTCCGTCAACTTAGATCACTTGGAAACTGGAACCAGAACCAGTGGATCAAGACTGCCATGTTCCTCGGCTAAAATACTAATGCAAGGAAGGTTTTCTAGGCCCCCATTTAGAGAGCTCTGCTATTGAACCGTTCCATATGGGGGACCTTGGAGACCTCGAAGCGGACATCGCCTGTCCTGCAGTAGAACACTTTGCTCTTTGGAGAAGCTCACAAGGTCCTGAATGGGAAAACCTCCAAGAATTCTTTTTTTTTTTTTTTTTAAGATTTTATTTATTTATTTGACAGAGCGAGATCACAAGCAGGCAGAGAGGCAGGCAGAGAGAGAGGAGGAAGCAGGCTCCCTGCTGAGCAGAGAGCCCAATGTGGGCCTCGATCCCAGGACCCTGAGATCATGACCTGAGCCGAAGGCAGCGGCTTAACCACTGAGCCACCCAGGCGCCCACCTCCAAGAATTCTTGAGGCCACCACACAATTCATTGACCATCATGGATACAAACTCGAGCATGAGCAGTCATCTGACCCTCGCCCACACTCAGATGCTGGAGATTTTGAAACAACCACTGCACATTGGAATGGCCATGTGCTTGGCACTGAGATTATCCGTGGCATGTGTTTTCAGACTTCTATCCTCACACTTCTCACCTACAAGCCCTGCATATTGGGAATTCTGGAGCCACAACACAGCCTTCTGCCTGCCCACCAGAAAGAAGAAGTTCCCTATGGGTCTTCGCAGAAACCCACATGAGGATCCTCCTGCATAGCCATCAATGGCACCCCAATATAATAGGCCAACCTCTGCACAAATGCTCTGTCTGACAGAGCACGATCCCCAATCTCCAGTCAGCCACCCAGATAGTGGGCCCCATAACCTGCAGGTGGGTCCAGCCTTGGCACGAGGTCATCATATCAAATCAACCTGGGTATTCAGGCACCTGTCCCAGACTTAGCTCAAATTCCTGCCCATAGGGGACCCTGAAGCAGAAAAGAGTACCCCTCCTTCCCCATGGCTAGAAAACTGAATGTTGAGATGGCTATCCAACCCTCAGAGTGGGAGCCAAGTGCATGGCCCATGAGACCATGCCCACAATGTGTGCACAGCTGGGCACAAGCAGGCATTGTGACCCTCAGAATAAGACCCCTTTCCAAAAAGCAACCTTGGAAGCTGCACCAGGATCCCACAGAGTGGGCCTGTCATGTCCCTAGGCCCAAAACCGAGGCCTTGGTTGGGTTTTCCAGGTACCTGGACCCAGAACCCATCTCTGAAATCCCTGTTTGAACAGGGTCACTGAGATGGAAAACAGCATTTTCCTCTTCTCCAGAAAGGCATCAAACTCTTGGGTGCCAAGCAGAATCCCCAGAGTGGAAGAATATCTTATGGAACCATGAGGTCACCCCTCCATTTTGTGGCCATCCTAGACACACAATCCAGACAGAAAAGCCTGTGCTTCTGCCTCCGAGCCATTTGAATTTTAAATCCCGAGGAGGTTCCCTCAGGGTCTGCAGATCGGGACTGTCATCACCTCACTCCTAACTCGTACCCGAGTTTGTGTCTGAAGTCTTCGGTCCCAAAGACCTGACCCACATGCCCTCCAGGATGGGGCCTCGAGAACCACATGACATCACTGGGCCTGCTCTCCCGAGGAAACTCTGCCCATCTTAGTTTCCCAAAACGTCCAGATTAGGAGAAAACTGCAAGGACCCTGAGTCCACCCCAATTTCATAGGCCGCTCTGGAAAAAAAAATGCACAGCCTGACACAGCCTCAGCACCTACCTCCAGGATGACATGCAGGCCAATGGCACTGAGTAGGAAGATTGAACCTGCCATGCCCCTACAACCTCATCAGTACCCTAGCTTAGGTTTTGAGGCCTCTATACCCAGAGGCCTGTTCTGGATATTCAACATATGGTCCAATCTGTGGTCCCTGAGCCATACAAGATAACACCTCCTGTCCCGAGAAGGAAACCTGGCTCCTGGGTATTGGTTCTAATCCTCCGGATAGAGAATCCTGCATGGCCCAAGAGCTGCCACCACATTCTAAGGTCTCCCTGGACACCAAGCAGCATTGGGACCCGTTAGACTGAGAACTTCCATCAACGCAGATCACTTGGAACTTGGAATAAGTGTCACTGGATCAAGCCTGCCTTGTTCCTCAGCTGCAATGGTAACACGAAATGGGCTTCCCAGGCCTCCATTCAGAGAGCTCTGCTATCATATTTTCCATATGCTGGACTGTGGAGCCCTGTAAGTGGGCTTCTCCTGTCCTGCAGTAGGACACCTTGATGTTTGGAGCAGCTCACAAGCTCCAGTTTGGAAAAACCTCCAAGAATTCTTGAGGCCACCCCACCACTCGTTGGCCATCATGGATACAAACTCCAGCGTGAGCAGACATCTGACCCTCGCCCAGGTGCTGGAGATCTCAAAACAACTGCTATACATTGGAACGGACATGTGCTCGGCACTGAGATTAATCGTAGCTTGTGTTTTCAGACTTCTGTCCTCCCACTCCTAGCTTGCAAGCCCTCCATCTAGGGTATTATGGAGCCATAATGCAGCCATCTGCCTGCTCACCAGAAAGAATAAGTGCCCTAAGGGTCCGAGCAGAAACCCCACATGAGGATGCATTTGCACAGCTCTCAACGACACCCCAATAACATAGGCTGCATTCTGCATGAATTCTGTCTTACAAAGCTCGAGCCCGACCTCCTGTCAGCCACCCAGACAGTGGGCCCCATTTCCTCCAGGTGTGCCCTTCTTTGGCCCAAGGACCTCATATCAAGCAACGTGGGTATTCAGGTACCTGTCCCAGAACTTAGTTCAAATTCCTGTCCATGGGGGACCCTGAAGCACAAAAAAATACACCTCCGTCCACATGGCAGAAAAACTGAATGTTGAGATGTCTGTTCAACCTTCAGAGTGGTAGCCAAGTGCATGGCCCTTGAGACCACACCACACCTACTCAGCATAGGCATCTGGGCACAAAGAGGCATTGTAACCCTCACCCTGAGACCCATTTCCAACAAGCGCCCTCGGGAGCTGTACCAGGAGAACATAGAGCGGGTCTGTCATGTCCCTAGGCCCAAATCCTAAGCCTTGTTGGGGTGACCCAGGCTACCGGACCCAGAACCCATCTATGGAATGCCTGTTTGACGGGACCCCTGACACGGAAAACTGCGCTCCCCCCATCCCCCAGAAAGACACCAAACTCTTGGGTGCCAGGCAGAATTCCCAGAGAGGTAGAATCTCACATGGACCAATGAAGCCACCCCTCCATTTCGTGGCCATCTTAGACAAAAAATCCAAACAGAAAAGCCTGTGCTCCTGTCTCCCAGCCGTCCAAATTTCAAATCTCGAAGAGCTGCCCTCAGGGTCTGTAGATGGGGTCTGCCATCACCTCGACCCTAACTCTTTTCCGAGTTTGTGTCTGAAGACTTTGAACTCAAAGTCCTGACCCACATACCCTCCAGGATGGGGCCTCCAGAACCACACCACAAATCTGGGCCTGCTCTCCTGAGAAATCTCAGCCCGTCTAGTTTCCAAAAATCCACCAGATTAGGACAAACCTGCAAGGCCCCTAAGCCCACCCCAATTTCATAGGCCGCTCTGGAAAAAATGCACAGTTTGACACAGCCTCAGAACATAGCTCCAGAAAGACACACAGGTCAATGGGAAGGGATGAAAGGCCTAAGACTATGGCGGGTCTGATGTGCTGGGTGTACAGCCAGCTGTCTAGGTGTCTGTCAGAAGGTCTGGGCTCAGGCTACGTAAGACAGAGCATTAGTGCTTAGGGTAGCCTATGCAATTGGGGTGTTGCCGAGGGCCGAGCAGGTTGATTTTCATTTGGGGATTCTGGGCAATGCCATAGACAGTGTTTTTCTTCTGGGGGCCAGGCAAAGTTCTTCTTCGTGGCCCCAGAATTCCCAGTTGGGAGGGCTTGTGGGCCAGGAGTGTGAGGACAGAAGTCTGAAAACACAAGGTAGGGTGAGGTTTGGAGCCAAGGGCACAGCAGGCCCACTCTGCAGAGGCTGAATCGAAATCTTCTGCATCTGAAGTCAGGGTGAGGATCAGACATTGGTTGAGGCTGGAGTTTGTGTCCATGATGGAACCTTCATGAAGTGGGGGCCTCATGAGGCCAAGGGAGTTTTCCCCTGCTGAGTTTGGAGGTTGCTCCAAACCACAAGGTTTCCTTCTGTGGGACAGTCGAGTCCTGTTGGATGGCTCCAGGACATCCCATATGGAAGGACTGGAGAGCAGGGTTCAAAGAATGGATTCCTTTACAGCATACCTCGCATTCGCATTAGCTATTAGAGACATGTTTGAACTGCTGTCTCTCGGTCAAGTTACCCAGGGTTCTGAGTTGAAATTGACTCTCCTGAGGATGGGTCCTAATGTGGGTTCGTGTCCATGGAGACCTTGATATGTGCTGATGGTTCAGGGGCCCTACGGAATTCTCCTACTTGAATGGTTTAATAAAGAAAGCTCCCCATGTGGAGACGAGAGAGGTTCTTTTTGATGCCTCAGAAAAGCCCCAGATGCTGGTCTTTGAAACCAGTCCTCTGAGGAGGGACACCTGGAAACCAAAGCTAGGGTCAAGATTAGGGCCTAGGGGCCTGTCCAATTCAATCTTATGTCTCTGGGGACCCTTTCTGAGTGTCTAAGTGTAGATAGTTGCTCAGCTGGTGTCAGAGTGCCCCTCTTAGTTCAGGGCAGCCTACCCTATCGGGATTGCCTCAGGGACCTTGCAGGTTTTTCCTAACTGTAGGGTTGTGGTCAATGGGTTGGGCACAGTTTCCTTGGAGAGGACAGGCACAGTCTTTCAGTGTGGCTCCAGAGGCCCTAGCGTGGAGGTTGTGTGGGTACAGGCTGTGGGCACAGAAGTCTGAAAACACAAACCCGGCTTAGGTGTGGCGCCGAGGTTATGGCAGGCCGAATCTACAGACCAAGAGGGGAACTCCTCAGCTTATGAAAGAAGGGCGTGTGGGCGAGCATTCCCTCAGGCTTTTGTCTCTGGATGTTGTGTCCAGGATATCCGTGGATTGTAAGAGTGGCCTCAGGGACTATGGACGAGTCACCCTCTCTGGGAATTTGTCCCAGCTCCCAAGAGTTTGGGGTCATTTTGTGGGAAGGGTGGAGTCCTGTTGTCAGGCTCAGGTGTCTCTCCAAAAGATGGATTCCAGAGAAGAGCCCCAGGAACGGGCGACTGGAAAACTCAAACTCTGGTGAGGATTGGGAGCATAGGGGCTTGGCAAGCCCCATATGCGGGCTCTTGGTCCAGGCCCTGAGAGGCCTTACTTCGACATGGGGCTCACGCTGAGGGTCACAATGCGAGTCTGTGCCCAAGGCGGCACTCAAGTTTGGGTGTGGCATCAGGGGCCATGAAGGTTTCTCCTATCCTGAAGGTGTGACTCCATGCCAACAGTAAGCTTTACAGCCATGGGGAAGGAGTTGTGATTTGTGCTTCAGGTACCCAACTCTGTAGGAATTTGATATAATGTCTAGGTTCAGATGTCTGAAAACCCAGTTTGGGAAGAGATGATGGCCTAAGGCTATGGCGTGTCTGATGTGCTGGGTGTGCGGCCAGCTGTCTCCTTGTCTGTCGGGACATCTGGCCTCAGGCTGTGTCAGACAGTGCATTAGTGCCCAGAAGAGCCTCTCGAGTCAAGGCCCGAGCAGTTGATCCTCTTTTGGGTTTCTGGAGAGTCTCATAGGGCAACTATTTTTCTTCTGGTGGGCAGGCATAGGGCTGCGTTGTGGTTCCCAAATTCCCAGTCTGGAGGGCTTGTTTGCCAGGAGTGTGAGGAAGGAAGTCTGAAAACACAAACTAGCATTAGGTTTGGGGCCAAGGGCACGGCAGGACCACTCTGCAGAGGCTGAATCGAGATCCCCTGCATCTGAGGTCATGACAAATATGAGACGTTGCCTCAGGATAGAGTTTGTGTCCATGATGGCCCCTTCCTGAAGGGGGTGGGGGCTTCATGAGGCCAGGGAGTTTTTGCTATGATGGGAGTTGTGAGCTACTCCAAACCTCAAGGTTTCCTTCTGCAGGTCAGTCGAGTCCTATTGGATTGTGCCAGAATGCCCCATACGGAAAGACTGAAGAGCAGGCGTCTAAGCATGGATGCCTGGAAATGTCAACTCACATTCCCACTGTTTGGTCGGGAGAAAGCAGGCTCAATCTGTGGGCTTTAGGGAGAACTACTCAAAGGGCTGAGTTGAAATGGACTCTCCTGGGTATGGGTCATAATGTGGGTTGATGGCCATGGAGACCTTGGAATTTGGCGGTGGCTCAGTGACTCTGCAGGATTCTCCAACCTGAAGGGTTTGACACAGCTCCAACAAGGAAACTTCCCATGTGGAGACGAGAGGAGTTCCGTTCGGTGCCTCAGGAAAGCCCCATATGCTGGTCTTAGAACCCAGGCCTCTGAGGAGTGACACCTGGAAACCAAAGCAAGAGTTCAGATTAGGGCTAGGGCCTAGGGCCATGTCCGGTTCAATATTCTGTCTCTGTGGAAATCTGTCTGCATGCCAGCATGGAGCTAGTTTCTCAGCTTGTTTCAGAATGCCCCTGTTTGTCCAGGGCAGCTTACAGTAGCAGGATGTCCTCAGGGGCCTTGAGGTTTCCCCTATTCTGTAGGGTTGTGGCCAATAGAATGGGCACAGTTTCCTAGGAGAGAGAAGGCACAGTACTGTGGTCAGATTCTAGAGGACCCAGCCTGGAGGCTGTGTTTCCCAGGGCAGTGGAGACAGATGTCCGAAAACACTAACTTGGCTCAGGTTTGGGGACAAGGTTATGGCAGGCCTGATCTCCAGTCCGTGAGGGGAGCTCCTCTGGATATGAAAGGAGGGCGAGTGGGAGGCAGTCACTCAGGCTTTTTTCTCTGGGTCTTGTGTTCACAATGGCCATTTAATATAGAGGTTGCCTCATGGGCCGAGGAAGAGTCTCCCTCTCTGGGGATTGGCCAAGCTCACAAGTGTTTGGGGTCATTCTGTGGGAAGGGGAGAGTACTGTTTTCTGCCACAGGTGTCCCCCCAGTAGAGGGATTCTAGAGCAGAGCAGTGGGCCCTGACAACTGGAGTACCCACCATCGGGTTAGGCCAGGTTGCCTATGGGCATGGCAAGCCCCATATGCGGGCTCTTGTTCCAGCCACTGAGAGACATTACTTGAATAAGGGACTCAGGCTGAAGGTCACAATGCATGTTTGTGTGCAAGGCGGCCTTCAAGAATGGGCGTGGCCTCATGGGCCATGCAGATTTCTCCTACACTGAAGCTTTGACTCACTGCCAATAGCAAGGTTTCTTGCCATCGGGAAGGAGGACTTCTGACTTGTGTGTCAGGTTCCCCCCCTCGTGCAGGGATTGGAGATAAGGTCTAGGTTCTGATGCCTAAAGACCCAGGTTGGGTAGGGATGATTGCCAAGGCTGTTGCAGGTCCAATGTGCTGGGTGTGCAGCCAGCTGTCTCGGTGTCTGTTGGAAGGTCTGGGCTCAGGCTATTTAAGACAGAGCATTAGTGCTTAGGATAGCCTATGGAATTGAGGAGTTACCGAGGGCCAAGCAGTTTGATCCTCATTTAGGGTTTCTGGGCAATGGAATGGACAATGTTTTCTTCTGGGGGCAGGCAGAGCTATTCGTTGTGGCCCCAGAATTCCCAAACAAGCTTGTGGGCCCAGAGTGTGAGGACGGATGTCTGAGAACAAAAGATAGGGTGAGGTTTGGGGCCATGGGCTCGGCAGGCCCACTCTGCAGAGCCTGGATCGGGATCTGCTGCATCTGGATTCAGGGTGATGATCAGACGTTGCATGATGCTGGACTTTGTGTCCATGGGCCCCTTCATGAAGCAGGGGCTTCATGAGGCCAAAGCGGTTTTCCCACACTGAGTTTGAGAGTTGCTCCAAACCACAAGGTTTCCTACTGCAGGACAGTTGAGTCCTTTTGGATGGCTCCAGGACGTCCCATATGGAAGAACTGGAGAGCAGAATTCAAAGGATGGATGCCTGTACAGCATACCTTGCATTCCCATTGGCTATTTGCGATAAGACATGTTTTATCTGCTGGCTCTGGGCAAGGTACCCAGGCTTCTGAGTTGAAATGGACTCTCCTGAGGATGGGACCTAATGTGGGTATGTGTCCATGGAGACCTTAGAATGTGCTGGTGTTTCAGGGGCCCTACAGAATTCGGCTACCTGAAGGGTTTGATACAACTCCAATAAGAATTCTCCCCATGTGGAGACGAGAAAGGTTCTGTTTGGTGCCACAGTAAAGCCCCATATTCTCTTCTTCAAACACAGCCCTTTGAGGAGAGACCCCTGGAAAGCAAAGCAAGAGTTCAGATTAAGCCTAGGGTCCTGTCAGGTTCAATTTCCTGTCTCTGCAGACATCTGTCTGCATTTCTGCCTCGATGTAGTTGCTCAACTTGTGTCAGAATGTCCCTGTTTTTCCAGGGCAGCTTCCAGTAGTGGGATATCCCAAGGTGCCTATCTGGTTCAATCTTCTTCTGTGGGGACATCTGTCTATGGTCTGAGTGGAGGTAGTTGCTCAGCCGTTGTCAGATCGCCCCTGTTTGTCCTGAGCAGCCTACACTATTGGGGTCGCCTGGGTGACTTTGGAGGTTTCTCTTTATTTGCAAGGTTGTGGCCAATGGAATGGGAAGAATTCCTTTTGGAAAGGGAAGCCCCCCCCTTTTTTTTTGAGGTGTGGCTCCAAGGGCCCAAGTGTGGAGGAGTGTGGGTCAGGGCTGTGGGGAGAAAAGTCTGAAAAGACAAACTCGGCTTAGGTTTGGGGACGTAGGTATGGCAGGCCCAATCTACAGACCGTGAGGAGAACTCTTCGGGATATGAACAAATGGCGAGTGTGAGGCGCTTGCTCAGGCTTTTGTCTCTGGATTTCGTATCAACGATGACCCTGGAATGTCGGGGAGGCCTCTCTGTGGATTTGGACTGTTCCCAAGAGTTTTGGGTCAATCTGCGGGATCAGATGAGTTATTTCTGTTTTATTACCTCAGGTGTCCCACCAAAAGAGGGATTCCAGAGCAGAACCCTGGTGAGGGGCAACTGGACAACCCGAACTCTGGTTAAATATTGGGCCTAGGGGGGACGGCAAGTCCAATATGCCATCTTATGGTCCAACCACTGAAAGGACTTACTTGAGCACAAGCCACGCGCTGAGCATCCCAATGCGAGTTTCTGCTCTTGGGGCACTCAAGCAACCAAGCCTAAGGAAACCCCCATATGCTGATACTGGAAACCAGGCCTCTGAGGAGAGATACCTGGACACCAATCCAATGGATCTGATTAGGGCCTAAGGGTCTGTCCGGCTCAATCTTCTTCTCGGGGGACATCCATCTATGGTATGAGTGGAGGTAGATGCTCAGCTGGTGTCAGACTGCCCTTGTTTGTCCCGGGCGGCCTACACTATTGGGATGTCCTCAGGGACTTTGGAGGTTTCTACTAATTTTTAAGGTTGTGGATAATGGAATGGGCAGAATTCCCATGGAGTGGGCAGGCACAGTCCTGATGTGTGACTCCAGGGGCCCCAGCCTGGAGGGTGTGTGGGCCAGGACTGTGGGGACAGAAATCTGAAAACAGAAACTCATCTTGGGTTTAGGGACATAGGTATGGCAGGCCCTATCTACAGACCGTGAGGAGATCTCTTTGGGTTATGAAGAAAGAGCGAGTGTGAGGTGCTTATTCAGGCTTTTATCTCTGGATTTTGTGTCAACGATGACCGTGGAATGTCGGGGAGGCCTCATGGGCATGGATGAGTCTTCCTCTTTGTGGATTTGGCCTGATCCCAATTGTTTTGGGTCAGTCTGTGGGATGGGAGGAGTCCTTTCAGTTTTGTTACCTCAGGTGTCCCACCAAAAGTGAAATTCCAAAGCACAACCCTGGGGAGTGGCAAATGGACAAACCGAACTATGGTTAAATATTGGTGTCCAGAAGCATGGCAAGCCCAATATGCTATCTCTTGGACCAGCCACTGAGAGGCCTTACGTGAGGACTGGGCTCATGCTGAGGGTCACAATGCGTGTTTGTGACCAACGTGGCCTTAAAGCATGGCCCACACTGGTTTCAACTACACTGAACGTTGGACAACATGCCACCACAAGGTTTCTTGCCATGGGGAAGGAGTTCTGATTTATGCATCAGGTGCAACCCTGGGCAGTGATAAGAGATAAGGTCTAGGTTCTGAAGCCTGAAAACCGAGGTTGGGAAGACATGACAACCTAAGGCCATGGCGGGTCCGATGTGCTCAGTATGCAGCCAGCTGGCTGGCTGTGGGTTGGGAGGTCTAGGCTCAGGCTGTGTCAGAAAGTGCATTAGTGCCCAGGGCAGCCTGTATAATTAGTCAAGTGGCTTGCAGGTTGATCCTCATTTAGGGTTTCTGGGTAGCCCCAGAGGGCAATGGTTTTCTTCTGGAGGGCAGGCAGAGTGCTGCATTGTAGTTCTGGAATTGCCAAACTGGAGGTCTTGTGGGCCAGGAGTGTGAGGACGGAAGTCTGAGAAATCAAGCTAGGCTTAGGTTTCTGTGCGAGGGCATGGCAGGCACACTGCAGAGCTGGATCGAGATCTCATGCATCTGAAGTCCAGGAGAGGATCAGACGATCGCTCAGGTTGGAGTTTCTGACCCTGATAGCCCCTTCATGAAGGTGGGGGTGGATCACGAGGCCATGGAGGTTTTCCCACAATGGGAGTTGTGAGATGCTCCAAACTGCAAAAATTCTTCTGCAGGACCATTGAGACCTGTTGGTTGGCTCCAGGACTTCCCATACTTAATGATTCCAAGCAGGGTCCTAAGGATGGATGGCTTGGCAGTGTGCCTCTCATTCCAATTGTGTCTTAGCAACAAGATGGTTTAGATCTCCTGGATCTGGGGGAGCAACCGGGGGGGGGGAGTTGAAATGAACTCTCCTTCCGATTGGTCCTAATGTGGGTTTGTGTCCATGGAGACCTTGGAATGAGGCAGTTGCACTGGGGCCCTGAAGGGTTCTCCTAACCAGAGGCTTTGACACAGCTCCAACGTGCAAGTTTCCCATGTGGAAAAAAGTTTTCTGATGGATGCCTCAAGAAACAGCCACATGCTGGTATTGGAATCCAGGCCTCTGAGGAGAGATGCCTAGAAATCAAAGCAATGGATCCAATTAGGGCCTAGTGGCCTGTTCGTTATCAGTTTACATCTATCTACGGGTCTGAGTGCAGGTAGGTGCTCAGATGGGCTCAGATTGCCCCTGTTTGTCCTGGGCAGCCACCACTATTGGGATGGCCTCGGGGACTTTGGAGGTTTATCCTATTTTTAGGGTTGTGGCCAATGGAATGGGCAGAATTCCCTTGCAGAGGGCTTGTACAGTCCTCAAGTTTGGCTCCATTAGCCTGAGCCTGTAGGGTGTGAGGGCCAGGGCTGTGGGGACAGTTTTCTGAAAACAAAAACTTGGCTTAGGTTTTGCGTGGTAGGTATGTCAGGACTGATCTATAGTCCGTGAGGAGAAGTCTTCGGGATATGAACAAAGGGTGAGTGTGAGGCACATGCTCAGGCTTTTGTTTCTGGACATGTGTCATCGATGGCCGTGGAATGTCCGGGTGACTGCATGGGCAATGGACAAGTCTTTCTGTCTGGGGATTTGGCCCTATCCCAAGAGTTTTGGGTCATTCTTTGGGATGGGAGGAGTAAGTTTTGTCTTTTTACCTCAGGTGTCCCACCAAAAGAGGGATTCCAGAGCAGAGCCCTGGGGAGGGGCGACTGGACAACCAGAAATCTGGTTAAAAATTGGGGCCTAGGACCTTGGCAAGCCCATTATGATGCCTAATGATCCAGCCACTGAGAGGACTTACTAGAGGACAGGACTCACGCTGAGGGTCACAATGCGTGTTTATGACCTCAAAGCACTCAAGCATGGGCAGGGCCTCATGGTGAGTGCTGGTTTCTCCTACACTGAACTTTGGACAACATGCCAACCACAAGATTTCTTGCCATGGGGAAGGAGGAGTTCTGATTTCTGCATCATGTTCACCCCTTGGCAGGGTTTGGATTTAAGGTCTAAGTTCTGAAGCCTGAAAAGCTAAGTTGGGAAGAGATGACGAGCCAAGGCCATGGTGGATCCAATGTGATCAGTGTGTGGTCAACTCTCTGGGTGTTGGTCACGAGGTCCTGGCTCAGGCTGTGTCAGACAGTGTATTAGTGACCAGGTTAGACTATATAATTCGGGTACAGTCGAGTGCCGTGTAGGTCTATCCTCATATGGGGTGTCTGGGAAACTCCAAAGGGCAATATTTTTCTTCTGGAGGGCAGGCAGAGTGCTGCATTGAGGTTCTGTAATTGCCAAACTGGAGGGCTTGGGGGCCAGGAGTGTGAGGGTGGAAGTCTGAGAACACAAGCTAGACTTAGGTTTCAGGGCAGGGTCACGGTAAGCAAACTCTGCAGAGCTGAATCGAGATCTCGTGCATCTGAAGTCAGGGCGAGGATTGGCTCAGGTTGGAGTTCCTGTCCATGATTTCCCCTTCATAAATGGGGTGGGGGGCATCACAAAGCCATCGAGTTTTTCCCATGTTGGGAGTTGTGAGATTCTCCAAAACACAATGATTCCTTCTGCAGGAATTTGAGACCTGTGGGATGGCTCCAGGACGTCCCATTTGGAACGAAGCTAGAGCAGGTTTGTAAGGATGGATGCCTGGGCAGCCCGCCTCCCTTTCCAATTGTCTCCTAGCAACAAGACGGGTTTGATCTGCTGACTCTGGAGGAGCAACCAAGGGGGCTGAGTTGAAATGGACTCTCCTGCGGATGGGCCCTAATGTGGATTTGTGTCCATGGAGACCTTGGAATGGGGCGGTGGCACCGAGGCCCTAAAGGAGTCTCCTAACCGGAGATTTGAGACAGCTCCAAAGAGCAAGTTTTCCATGTGGAGACAAGATTTGTTCTAATTGGTGCCTCAGGAAACCCCCATATACTGGTATTGGAAACCCAGGCCTCTGAGGAGAGATACCTGGAAACCACAGTAATGGTTTCAATTAGGGCCTAGGGGACTGCCCGTGTCAATCTTCCTCTCTGGTGACATCTGTCTATGATATGAGTGGAGGTAGTTGCTCAGCTGGTGTCAGACCTCCCCTGTTTGTCCAGGCGGCCTACACTATTAGGATGGCCTTGGGGAATTTGGAGGTTTCTCCTAATTTGTAAACTTGTGGCCACTAGAATGAGCAGAGTACCCTTGGAGAAGGCATGCACAGGCCTGAGGTGTCATTCCAGCACCCCAGCCTGGAGGGTGTGTGGGACAAGGCTGTGGGGACAAAAGTCTGAAAACAAAAACTTGGCTTAAGTCTGGCGACGTAGGTATGACAGGCCGTGAGGAGAACTCTTTGGGCTATGAGCACAGGGTGAGAGTGAGGCGCTTGCTCAGGCTTTTGTCTCTGGATTTTGTGTCACCGATGGCCGTGGAAAGTAGAGGTGGCCTCATGGGCCATTGATGAGTCTCCATCTTGGGGATTTGGTCCGATATCAGGAGTTTGGGATGATTCTCTGGGATGGGAAGAGTCCATTCTGTTTTCTTACCTCAGGTGTCACACCAAAAGAGGGATTCCCAAGCATAGCCCTGGGGAGGGGCGAATGGACAAACTGACCTCTGATTAAGAATGGGGGCCTAGGGGCATGGCAAGCCCCATATGCGGGATCTTGGTCCAGCCACTGACAGGTCTTACTTGAAAACAGGACTCACGCTGAGGGTCACAATGTGTGTTTGTGCCCAATGCAGCTCTCAAGCATGGGTAGGGCCTCATGGGCCATGCTGGTTTCTCTCACATTGATTGTTGGAAAACATGTCAACCACTAGGATTCTTGCCATGGGGAAGGAGGAGTTCTGATTTCTGCATCACGTTCACCCCTGGGCCTTGATTGGAGTTAAGGTCTAGGTTCTGAAGCCTGAAAAACGAGGGTGGGAGGCGATGACGACCTAAGGCCATGGTAGTTCAGATGTGCTCAGTGTGCAGCCAGCTGTCTGGGGTTCAGTCGGGAGGTCCGGGTTCAGGCTGTGTCAGACCAGGCATTAGTGCTCAAGGTAGATTGTATAATTGGGGTACAGTCAAGTTTCGTGCAGGTTGATCCACATTTGGGGTTTCTGGGTAGCCCCATAGGGCAACGTTTATCTTCTGGAGTGCAGGCAGAGTGCTGCATTTTGGCTCCAGAATTGGCATCCTGAGGGCTTGTGGGCCAAGAGTGTGAGGACGGAAGTCTGAGAACACAGGCTAGGCATAGGTTTCGGGGCAAGGGCACGGCAGGCACACTATGCAGAACTGAATCGAGATCTCATGCATCTGAAGTCAGGGAAATGATCAGACCTTGGTTCAGGTTAGAGATTCTGTCCATCATGGCCCCTTAATGAAGGGGGCAGGGCATCATGAGGCCATGGAGGTTTTCCCACAATGGGATTTGTGAGATTCTCCAAACCGTAAGGAGTCCTTCTGTGGGACCATTGAGACCTGTTGGATGGCCCCAGGACCTCCCAAAGGTATGACTCCAGAGCAAGATTCTAAGAACGGGTGCCTGGGCTGCCGGCCTAGCATTCCAATTCTCTAATCGCAATAAGACAGGTTCGATCTGCTGGCTCTGGGGGAGCACCCAAGGGGGCTGAGTTGAAATGGACTCTCATTTGCATGGGTCATAATGTGGGTTTGTGTCCATGGGGACCTTGGAATGGAGCGGTGGCACCAGAGTCCTGAAGGTTTCTACTAAACAGAGGTTTAGACACAGCTCCCACCTGCAAGTTTCCCATATGAAGACAAGATTTGATCTGTTGGGTGCCTCAGTAAAGCCCCATATGCGGCTATTGGAAACTAGGCCTCTGAGGCGAGATGGCTGGAAAACAAAGCGATGGATCTGATGAGGTCCTAGGGGGCTGTCCAGTTCAATCTTCTTCTCTGGAGGCATCTGTCTCCGGGTCTGAGTGGAGGTAGTTGCTCAGCTGGTGGCAGATAGACCCTGTTTGTCCCGGGCTGCCTACACTTTAGGATAGCCTTGGGGATGTTGGAGGTTTCCCCTAATTTGTTCTGATTAGTGACACCCCGAATTTCCACAGTCATCATTGACACAAAATCCAGACGAATTCCTGAGCAAGAGCCTCACACTCGCCCTTTGTTCGTATCCCGAAGAGTTCTCATGATCTGTAGATCGGGCTTGCCATACCTACGTCCCCAAACCTAAGCCGAGTTGCTGTTTTCAGACTTCTGTCCCCACAGCCCTGTCCCACACACCCTCGAGTCTGGGGCCCCTCGAGCCACACCTCAGGACTGTGCCTGCCCTCTCAAAGGGAATTCTCCCCATTCCACTGGCCCCAACTGTACAAATTAGGAGAAACCTCCGAAGTCCCTGGGGCCATCCCAATAGTGTAGGCCGTCCGGGACAAACAGGGGCGATCTGACACCATCTGAGCAGCTAGCTCCACACAGACCTGGATCAGATGTCGCCAGAGAAGAAGATTGAGCTGGACAGGCCCCTAGGCCCTAATCAGATCCATTGCTTTGGTTTCCAGGCATCTCTCCTCAGAGGCCTGGTTTCCAATACCAGCATATGGGGGTTTCCAGAGGCACCCATCAGAACAAATCTTGTCTCCACATTGGAAACGTAATCTTTGGAGCTCTGTCAAAACCTCTGGTTGGGAAAATCTTTCAGGGCCCTGGATCCACCGCCCATTCCAAGGTCTCCATGGACACAAACGCACAGTATGACCCATCCTCAGGAGAGTCCATTTCAACTCAACCCCCTCGGTTGCTCCCCCAGAACCAGCAGATCAAACCTGCCTTGTCGCTAGGAAATAATTGGAATGTGAGGCAGGCATACCACATGTCCATCCTTATAATCCTGCTCTGGAGTCGTTCTGAATGGGACCTCCGGAAGCCATCCAACATTTTTCGAGGGTCCTACAGAAGGATTCCTTGCTGTTTATAGCATCTCACAACTCCCATCATGGGAATACCTACATGGACTCTTGAGAACCTCTCTTTCATGAAGAGGCCATCATGTACAGAAACTCCAACCTGAGCCACTCACACCCTGAGTTCAGATGCATGAGATCTCGATTCAGCTCTGCAGAGTGTGCCTGCTGTGCCTTCTCCCCGAATCCTAAACCCAACTTGTGTTCTCTGACTTCTGTCCTCACAATCCTGGCCCACAAGCTCTCCAGTTTGGGATTTCCGGAGCCACAATTCAGCACTCTGCCTGTCCCCCAGAAGAAAAAATTTGCCCTATGGGGCTACCTAGTAACCGTAAATGAGGATCTACCTGCACGCCACTCGACTGCACCCCAATTATACAGTCTACGCTGGGCACTAATGCCCTGTCTGAAAAAACCTGTGTCTGTACCTCCCAACTGACACCCAGACAGCTGACCGCACACTAAGCACATTGGACCCGACCATGGCCTTATATCGTCCCAACCTCGGTTTTCAGGCTTCAGAACCTAGACCTTATCTCCAATAACTGCCCAGGGTTGAACATGATGCAGAAATCAGAACTCCTCCTTCCTCATGGCAAGAAACCATGTGGTTAGCATGTTGTTGAACGTTCAGATTAGGAGAAACCAGTGTGGCCCATGAGGCCCCACCCATGCTTGAGGGCCAGGTTGGGCACAAACTCAACTGTAACCCTCAGCGTGAGCCCTGTCCTCAATAAGGACTCTCAGTGGCTGGACCAGGAGCCAGCCTATGGGGCTTGCCATGCCCCTAGTCCCCCATTCTAAACCAGCTGTTGGGTTGTCCAGTCACCTATCCCCTGGGCTCTCCTCTGGAATCCGTCTTTTGGTGGAGCACTTGAGGTAAAAAAACAGAAAGGACTCCTCCCATCCTAATGAATGACAACTAAATCTTGGGATTGGGCCAAATCACCAGAGAGGGATACACATACATGGTCAATGAAGCCACCTCTACATTCAATGGCCTATCATTGACACAAAATCCAGAGGCAAAAGCTTGAGGAAGCACCTCACATTCACCCCCCACTTTTTTTTTTAGGTTTCTCCTAATCTATAGTTTTGTGGCCAATGGAGTGGGCAGAATTCCCTTGGAGAGAGGCACAGTCCTGAGTTGTGGATCCAGGGGTCAAAGCTTGGAGGTTGTGTGGGCGAGGACTGTGGGGACAGAAATCTGAAAACACAAACTCAGCTTAGGTTTGGGGGTGTATGTATGAAAGGCCTGATCTACAAACTGTGAAAATTTTTTGGGCTATGAATATAGGTGCTTGCTCAGGATTTTGTCTCTGGATTTTGTGTCTAGGGTGGCCATGGAATGTTGGGGTGGCCTCAAGGGCCATGGACAAGTCTTTCTCTCGGGGTATATGGCCTGATCCCAAGTGGTTGGGGTCATTCTGTAGATGGGAGGAGTCCTTTCTGTATTTTTTTTAACCATGGGTGTCCCACCAAAGAGGGATTCCAGCACAGAGCCCTGAGTAGGGGTGACTAGACATCTCAAAATCTGGTTGAGATTGGGGGAACAGGGGCTTGGAAAGCCCCATATGCAGGCTCTTGTTCCAGTCACTGAGAGGCTTTACTTGAGGATCGGGCTCACTCTGAGGGTCACCATGTGTGTTTGTACAAATTGTGGCCCTAAGAGACAGGTGGGACCTCATGGGCTACACTGCTTTCTCCTACAATATACATTGGACAACATGCCAACCACAAGGTTTCTGGCCATGAGGAAGGAGGAGTTCTGACTTCTGCATCACGTTTGCTCCTGGTCAGTCAGTGGAGATAATGTCTAGGTTCTGAAGCCTGAAAACCGAGGTTGGTTAGAGATGATGACCTAAAGCCTTTGTGCGTGAGATGCTCTCAGATTTCGGTCAGCAGTCTCGGTGTCAGACGGGAGGCCTGGGCTCAGGCTGTGTCAGACAGGGTTTTAGTGCACAGGCTAGACTGTATAATTGGGGTACGGTCTAGTGGCATGCAGGTCGTTCTTCATTTGGTGGTTCCGGTTGGCCCTATAAGGCAATGTTTTTCTTCTGGGGGGCTGCATTTCTGCAGAGTACTGCATTGTCTCCAGAATTGCCAAACTGGAGGGCTTGTGGTCAGGATTGTGAGGACGGAAGTCTGAGAACAAAAGCTAGGCTTAGGTTTCGGGGCGAGGAAACGGCAGGCACACTCTGCAGAACAGAATTGAGATCTAGTACTTCTGAAGTCAGGGCCAGGATCAGACTTGGCTGAGGATGGAGTTTCTGTCCATGATGGCCCGTTCATGAAGGTGGGGGGGGCATCATGAGGCCATGGAGGTTTTCTGATGGTGGGATTGTGTGATGCTCCAAACAGCAAGGACTCTTTCTGCAGGCCAGTCGAGACCTGTTGGATGGATCCAGGACGTCCCATAATGAAGTTCTTCAGAGCAAGGCTCTAAGGATGGATGCCTGGGCAGCCCACTTCGCATTCCAATTGTCTCCTAGCTACCAGGCAGGTTTGATCTGCTGGCTCTGGGGGAGCAACCAAGGTGGCTGAGTTGAAATGGACTTTCTTGATGATCAGTCATAATGTGGGTTTGTGTCTATGGAGACCTTGGAATGGGGCTGTGCCGCCGGCGCCCTGAAGATTTCTCTTAACCGGGGGTTTTCACACAGCTTCAAAGAGCAAGATTCCCATGTGGAGAAAAGATTTGTTCTGACTGGTGCCGCAGGAACCCCCATAAGCTGGTATTGGCAACCAGGCATCGAGGAGAGATGCCTGGAATCCAAAGCACTTGATCTAATTCATGCCTAGGGGCCTCTCTGCTTCAATCTTCTCTGGGCACATCTGTCTATAGTTCTCAGTGGAGGTCATTGCTCAGCTTGTGTCAGATAGTCCCTGTTTGTCCCAGGCGGCCTACACTACTGAGATGGTCTCAGGGACTTTGGTGGTTTCTCCTAATCTGTAAGGTTGTTTCCATTGGAATAGGCACAATTCACATGGAGATGGCAGTCACAGTCATGATGGCAGTCACAGTCATGGCCCTAGCTCTCTGGGTGTCGTGTGGGAGGTCCATGCTCAGGCTGTTTCAGACAGGGCATTAGTGCCCAGGCTAGACTGTATATTTGGGGTACATTCGAGAGGCGTGCAGCTTGATCCTTATTTTGCAATTCTGGGTAGCCCTGTAGGGCAACGTTTTTCTTCCGGAGGGCAGGCAGAGTGCTGCATTGTGGCTCCGGAATTCCCAAACTGGAGCGCTTGTGGGCCAGGAGTATGAGGACGGAAGTCTGAGAACACAAGCTAAGCTTAGGTTTCGGGGTGAGGCCACGGCAGGCACAGTCAGCAAAGCTAAGTCGAGATCTCCTGTATCTGAAGTCAGGGTGAGGATCAGACATTGGCCCAGGCTGAAGTTTCTGTCCATGATGGCCCATTAATGAAGGTGGGGGGGCATCATGATGCCGTGGAGGTTTTCCCATGATGGGAGTGTGTGATGCTCCAAACCACAAGGATTCTTTCTGCGGGACATTCGAGACCTGTTGGTTGGCTCCAGGACGTCTCATAAGGAAGTTCTCCAGAGCAGGGTTCTAAGAATGGATGCCTGGGCAGCCCACCTCATGTTCCAAATGTCTCCTAGCAACAAGGCAGGTTCGATCTTCTGGCTCTGGGGGAGCAACAGAGGGGGTTGAGTTGAAATGGACTCACCTGAGGATGGGTCATAATGTGAGTTTATGTTCATTGAGATCTTGGAATGGGGCGGTGGCTCCAGGGACCTGAAGGTTTCTCCTAACTGGAGCTTTTCACAAAGCTCCAAAGACCAAGTTGCACATGTGGAGACGAGATTTTCTCTGAAAGGTACCTCTGGAAACCCCCATATGCTAGTATTGGAAACCAGGCCTCTGATGACAGATGCCTGGAAACAAATGCCATGGAACCAATTAGGCTCTAGGTGCCTGTCCGTTTCAATCTTCTTCTCTGGGGATATCTGTTTACAAGTCTGAGTTGATGTAGTGGCACAGCTTGGGGCAGATCACCCCTGTTTGTCATGGGAGGCCTACACTATTGGGATGGCATCAGGTACTTTGGAGTATTCTCCTAATATATAGGGTTATCTCCAATGGAATGGGCAGGATTCCCTTGGAGAAGCAGGCACAGTCCTGAGATATGGCTCCAGGGGCCTCAGCCTGGAGGGTGTGTGGGCCATGACTGTCGTACAGAAGTCTGAAACACAAACTTGCTTAATGTTTGTGGACTTAGGTATGGCAGGCACGATCTACAGACCGTGAGGAGAATTTTTCGGGCTATGAACAAAGGGCCAGTGTGAGGCGCTTGCTCAGGCTTATGTCTCTGGATTTTGTGTAAACGTTGGCCATGGAATGTCAGGGTGGCCTCATGGGCCATGGAAGAGTCTCTCTGGGGATTAGGCCCGATCCCAAGTGGTTGGCATCATTCTGTGGATGGGAAAAGTCCTTTCTGTATTTATTTACCTCAGGTGTCCCACCAAAGAGGGATTCCAGAGCAAAGCCCTGAGGAGGCGTGACTAGATATTTAGACCTCTAGCTAAGAATGGGAGACTTGGGGCATGGCAAGCCCCATATGCAGCTCCTGGACCAGCCACTGAGAGGCTTTACTTGAGGACAGGGGTCCCACTGAGGGTCACAATGTGTGTTTGTGCCTATCGCGGCCCTCAAGCTAGGCCTCATGGGCCACACTGGTTTTTCCTACAATGAATGTTGGACAACATGCCAACCACAATGTTCTGGCCAAGGGGAAGGAATAGAGAAGATACAGTCTAGGCTTCTGAAGCCTGAAGACCAAGGTTGGGAATAGATGACGACCTAAGGCCATGGAGGGTCCGATGTGCTCAGTTTACAGCTAGTTGTCTGCGTGTCGGTCGGGAGGGCTGGGCTCAGACTGTGTCAGTCTCGGCATTAGGGCTCAGGCTAGACTGTATAATTGGGGTACAGTCGAGTGGCTTGCAAGTTGTACCTAATTTGGCACTTCTGGGTAGTGCCAGAAATGGCACTGTTGGATGGCTCCAGGATGTCCCATAAGGAACGACATTTTTCTTCTGGAGGGCCGGCGGAGTGCTACATGATCGCTCCAGAATTCCCAGACTGGAGGGTTTGTGGGCCAGGAGTGTGTGGACGGAAGTCTGAGAACACAAGCTAGACTTAGGTTTCTGGGCAAGGGCATGGCAGGCACATGCTGCAGAATTGAAACGGGATCTCGTGCATCAGAAGTCAGGGCGTGGATCAGATGTTGGCTCAGGTTGGAGTTTCTGTCCAGGATGGACCTTTCATGAAGGGAAGGGGGCATCACAGGGCCATGGAGGTTTTCCCATGGTGGGAGTATGTGATGCTCCAAAACGCAAGGATTCGTTCTGCAGGACAGTCGAGACCTGTTGGATGGATCCAGGGTGTCCCATAAGGAAGTTCCCCAGAGCAGGGTTCTATCGATTGATGCCTGGGCGTCCCACCACTCTTTTCAATTGTCTCCTAGCGACAAGGGAGGTTCGATATGCTGGCTCTGGGTAGCAACCGAGTGGGCTGAGTTGAAATGGACTCTCCTGAGGATCGCTCATAATGTGGGACTGTGTCCATGGATACCTTGGAATGCGGCGGTGGCTCCGGGCCCTGAAGCATTCTCTTAACTGGAGGTTTTCACACAGCTCCAAAGAGCAAGATTCCCATGTGGAGAAGAGATTTGTTCTGATTAGTGCCTCGGGAACCCCCATAAGCTAGTATTGGAAACCAGGCATCTGAGGAGAGATGCCTGGAATCCAAAGCACTTGATCTGATTCATGCCTAGGGGCCTGTCCACTTCAATCTTCTCTGGGCACATCTGTCTATGATTCTGAGTGGAGGTCGTTGCTCTGCTTGTGTCAGATTGACCCTGTTTGTCCCGGGTGGCCTACACTAGTGGGATGGTCTCGGGGACGTTGGAGGTTTCTCCTAATCTGTAGGGTTGTGGCCAATTGAATAGGCAGAATTCCCTTAGAGAGCGTAGGCACAGTCCTGAGATGTGGCCCCAGCTGACCAGGTGACGGTTGGGAGGTCCGGGCTCAGGCTGTCAGACAGGGCATTAGTGCCCAGGGTAGACTGTATAATTAGGATACAGTCGAGTGCCGGGCAGGTTGATGCTCATTTGTCATTTCTGGGTAGACCTATAGGGCAACGTTTTTCTTCCAGAGGGCAGGCAGAGTGCTGCATTGTGGCTCTGGAATTCCCAAACTGGAGAGCGTGTGGTCCAGGAGAGTGAGAATGAAGCCTGAGAACACAAGCTATGCTTAAGTTTCAGGGCAAGGGCATGGTAGGCACACTCTGAAGAGCTGAATCGATATCTCGTGCATTTGAAGTCAAGGCGAGAAACAGCCATTGGCTCAGGTTGGAGTTTCTATCCATGATCCACCTTCATCAAAATTGGGGGCATCAAGTGCCTATAGAAGTTTTCCCACGTTGTGAGTTGTGAGATGCTCCAATCTGCAAAGACTCCTTCTGTGGGACAGTTGAGAGCTATTGGATGGCTCCAGGATGTCCCATAAGGAACGACGCAAGAACAGGGTTCTATCTCCGCTTGACTTATTTCGCTAAGCATGATACGAGGGGTTTGAAGTGGCGGGGGGGTGGGAGGTTGGGGTTCCAGGTGGTGGGTATTATAGAGGGCACAGCTTGCATGGAGCACTGGGTATGGTGAAAAAATAATGAATACTGTTTTTCTGAAAATAAATAAATTGGGAAAAAAAAGAAGAACAGGGTTCTAAGGATGGATGCCTGAAGGCCCCGCCTCTCATTTCAATTGTCTAATAGTGAAATGGCAGGTTCGATCTGCTGGCTCTGGGGGAGCAACAGAGGGGGTTGAGTTGAAATGGACTCTCCTTAGATTGGATCATAATGTGGGATTGTGTCCATGGAGACCTTGGAATAGGGCATTGGCTCCGGTGACCTGAAGTTTTCTCCTAACTGGGAGTTTTGACACAGCTCCATAGCACAATTTTCCCATGCAGTGATTAGATTTGTTCTGATTGGTACCTCCGGAAACCCCCATATGCAGGTTTTGGAATCCAGGCCTCTGAAGAGAGATGCCTGGAACAAAAGAAGTGGATCTGATTAGGGCCTAGGTGCTTGTCCTTTTCAATCTTCTTTTCTATGGATATCTGTCTACGGGTCTAAGTGGAGGTCGTGTCTCTGCTGGTGTCAGATCGCCCGTTTTTCCTGGAAGTCCTATAGTATTGGGATAGGCTCTGGGACTTTGGAGGTTTCTCCTAATCTGTAGGGTTGTGTCCAAAGGAATGAGGAGAATTCCCTTTCAGAGGACAGGCACAGTCAGTCCTAGGTGTGGCTCCAGGGGCCCCAGCCTGGAGGGTCTGTGGGCCAGGACTGTGCGTATAGAAGTTTAAAAAAAAAAAAAAAACTTGCCTTATGTTTGTGAACATAAGTATGGCAGGCCCAATCTACGGACTGCGAGGAGAATTTTTCGGGCTATGAACAAAGGGCCAATTTGAGGCGCTTGCTCAGGCATATGTCTCTGGATTTTGTGTCAACAGTGGCCTTTGAATATCGAGGTGGCCTCATGGGCCATGGAAGAGTGTTTCTCTCTGGGGATTTGGCCCGATCCCAAGTGTTTGGGGTCATTCTGTGGATGGGAGGAGTCTTTTCTCTATTTATTTACCTCAGGTGTCCCACCAAAGATGGATTCCAGAGGAGAGCCCTGAGTAGGAGTGACTAGATTTCTCAAACTTAGGTTAAGATTGGGAAACTTGGGCATGGCAAGCCCGATATGGGGTCTCTTGGTCCAGCCCTTGATACGCTTTACTTGAGGACAGGGCTCACGCAGAGGGTCCCAATGTTTGTTTTTGCCCATTCCGGCCCACAAGCATGGGTGGGGCCTCATGGGCCAGCTGGTTTCTCCTACACTGGAAGTTGAACAACATTCCAACCACAAGGTTCTAGCGAGGGAGAAGGAGGAGTTCTGATTTCTGCATCACGTTCACCCTTTGGAAGTGACTGGAGATAAGGTCCAGGCTTCTGAAGCCTGAAAACAGAGGTTGGGAAGAGATGACGACCTAAGGCCATGGCGGTTCAGATGTTCTCAGTGTAAGGCCAGCTGGCTGGGTGTCGGTCTGCAAATCAGGCCTCAGGCTGTGTCACATGGGGCATTAGTGCCCAGGCTAGACTGTATAATTGGGTTACAGTCAAGTAGCATGCACGTTGATCCTCTTTTGGGTTTTCTGGGTAGCCCCATAGGGCAACATTTCTCTTCTGGAGGGCAGGGAGAGTGCTGCATTGTGTCTCCAGAATTCCCAAACTGGAGGGCCTGTGGCCCACGAGTGTGAGAATGGAAGTCTGAGAATACAAGCTAGGCTTAGGTTTTGGGGCAAGGGCACAGAAGGCACACTCTGTAGAGCTGAATCGAGATCTGGTGCATCTGAAGTCAGGGCGAGGATAAGATCTTGGATCAGGTTGGAATTTCTGTCCACAATGTCTCCTACATGATGGTGGGTGCTCACTAGGCCATGGAGGTTTGCCCACAGTGCGAGTGTGTGATGTTGCAAACCACAAGGATTCCTTCTGCGGGATAGTCGAGACCTGTTGGATGGATCAAGGACACCCTATAAGGAACTTTTCTAGAGCAGTGTTCTATCGATGGATGCATGGGAAGCGAACTCACATTCCAATTGTCGCCTAGCAACAATGCAGGTTCTGTCTGCTGGCACTGGGTGAGCAACTGAGGGGCCTGAGTTGAAATGGACTCCCCTAAGGATGGGTCATAATTGGGTTTATGTCTATGGAGACCTTGGAATAGAGCGGTCACTCTGGGGTACTGAAGGATTCTCCTAACTAGAGGTTTTGACACAGCCCCAAAATGCTAGATTCCCATGTGGAGACGACATTTGTTCTCATTGGTGCCTCAGGAACCCCCATACGATGGGACTAGCAGCCAGGCACCTGAAGAGAGATGCCTGGATTCCAAAGTATTGATCTGATTCTTGCCTAGGGGCCTATCTGATTCAATATACTCTGGGAACATCTGTCTATGGTTCTGAGTGGAGGTCGTTGCTCAGTTTGTGACAGACTGACCCTGTTTGTCCCTGGCGGCCTACACTACTGGGATGGTCTTGAGTTCTTTGGAGGTTTCTCCTATTATGTTGGGTTGTGGCCAATGGAATAGGCAGAATTCCCTTAGAGAGCACAGGCACAGTCCTGAGATGTCGCCCCAGCTGTCCGGGTGACGGTCGGGAGGTCCGGGCTCAAGCTGTGTCAGACATGGCATTAGTGCCCAGGGCAAACTATAACTGGAGTACAGTCGAGTGGTGTGCAGGTTGATCCTCATTTGGAATTTCTGGGTAGCCCCATTAGGGCAACATTTTTCTCCCGGAGGGCTGGCAGAGTGCTGCATTGTGGCTCTGGAATTCCCAGATTGGAGGGTGTGTGTTCCAGGAGAGTGAGGACGGACGTCTGAGAACACAAGCTATGCTTAGAGCAGGGTTCTAAGGATGGAACACAAGCTACGCAAGAGCAGGGTTCTAAGGATGGATGCCTGAAGAGTCTGCCTTGCATTTTAATTGTCTCCTAGCGACAAGGCCGGTTCAATCTGCTGGCTCTGGAGGAGCAACTGAGGCGGTTTAGTTGAAATGGACTCTCCTAAATATGGGTGATAATGTGGGATTGTGTCCATGGAGATATTGGAATGGGCGGTGGCTCCGGTGACCTGAAGTCACCTCCGGTGACCAAAACCTCCTAACTGGAGGTTTTGACAAAGCTCCATAGAGCAAGATTCCCGTGTGGAGATGAGATTTGTTCTGATTGGTACCTCCAGAAAACCCCACATGCTGATATTGGAATCCAGGCCTCCCAGGAGAGATGCCTGGAAACAAAATCAATGGATCCAATTGAGGCCTAGGTGCTTGTCTGGTTAAATCTTCTTCTCTTAGCATATCTGTATTTGGGTCTGAGTGGAGGTAGTGGCTCAGCTTGTGTCAGAATGCCCTTGTTTGTCCTAGATGTCCTACACGATCGGTATTTCCTCGAGAACATTGAAAGTTTCTCCTAATCTGTAGGGTTGTGTCCAAAGGAATGAGCAGAATTCCCTTTGGAGAGGGCAGGCACAGTCCTGAGGTGTGGCTCCAGGGGCCCCAGCCTTGAGGGTGTGTGGGCCAGGACTATGGAGACAGAAGTCTGAAAACAGAAACTTGGCTTAGGTTTGGGTACATAGGTATGACAGGCCTGATCTACAGACTGTGAGGAGAATTTTTTGGGTTATGAACAAAGGGCGAGTGTCAGGTGCTTTTTCAGGCTTTTATCTTCAGATTTTGTGTCAACAGTGACTGTGGAATGTCGGGCTGGTCTCATAGGCCATGGACGAGTTTTTCTCTCTGTGGATTTAGCCTGATTCCAAGTGTTTAGGGTCATTCTTTGGATGGGAGGAGTCCTTTCTCTATTTTTTTTTTTAACCTCATGTGTCTCACCAAAGAGGGATTCCAGAGAAGAGCTTTAAGTAGGGATGACTAGACTTCTCAAGCTCTTTCTAAGATTGGGGGACTAGGGGCATGCCAAGTCCCATATGCAGGCTTTTGGTCCAGTCCCTGAGAGGCTTTACTTGAGGACAGGGCTCATGCTGAGGGTCCCAATGTGTGTTTGTATCCATCGCTCAGTGTGAAGCCAGCTGTCTGGTTGCATTACTCCATTACTGCATTACTGTCTGGCATTACTGCTCAGGCTGAACTGTTTAAATGGGGTACAGTGTAGAGGCGTGCAGGTTGATCCTCATTTGCGGTTTCTGGGTAGCCCCATAGGGCAATGTTTATCTTCTGGAGGGCAGGCAGAGTGCTGCATTGTATCTCCAGAATTCCCAAACTGGAGGATTAGTGAGCCAGGAGTGTGAGGACAGAAGTCTGAGAACACAAGCTAGGCTTAAGTTTTGGGGCGAGGCCACGGCAGGCACATTCTGATGAGCTGAATCGAGATATCATGCATCTAAAGTCAGGGCTAGGATCAGACAATACCTCAGGTTGGAGTATCTGTCTATGACGTACCCTACATGAAGTTTGGGACATCACGAGGCCATGGAGGTTTTCCCAAGTTGTGCGTCTGTGATGATGCAAAGCACAAGGGTTGCTGATGCGGGACAGTCCAGACCTGTTGAATGGGTCCAGGACATATCACAAAAAATATCTCTGGGGCAGGGTTCTAAGGATGGATGCCTGGGCAGCCCAGCTCTTATTCCAATTTACTCCCTGCATCAAGGCAGGTTTGATCTGCTGGCTCTGGGTTAGCAACTAAGGGGGTGAGTTGAAATGGACTCTCCTGAGAATGGGTCAAAATGTGATTTTGTGTCCATGGATACCTTGGAAGGGGGCGGTGGCTCCGGGGACCTGAAGGTTTCCCCTAACTGGAAGTTTTGACACAGCTCCAAAGAGCAAGTTCCCCATGTGGAGTCGAGCTTTGTTCTGATTGGTACCTCAGGAAAAACCCATATGCTGGTATTGGAAACCAGGCCTCTGAAGAAATATGCCTGGAAACAAAAGCAATGGATCTGATTAGCCCTAGGTGCCTTTCCAGGTCAATCTTCTTCTCTGGGGACACCTGTCTACGGGTCTGAGTGGAGGTCATTGCTCAGCTTGTGACAGGGCACCCCTGTTTGTTCTGGGAAGACTACACTATTGGAATGGCCACGGGGACTTCAGAGGTTTCTCCTTTATGGAGTTGTAGCCAATGAAATGGGCAGAATTACCTTGGAAAGGGCAGGCACAGCCTGAGGTTTGGCTACAGTGGCCTCAGCCTGGAGGGTATGTGGGCCAGGACTGTGGGGACCAAAGCCTGAAAGCACAAACTCGGCCTAGGTTTGGGGATGTATGTATGACAGGACCAATCTACAGACCATAAGGAGAATTTTTTGGACTATGAGCAAAGGGCGAGTGTGAGGCACTTTTTCAGGCTTTTGTCTCCGGATTTTGTGTCAAAGGTGGCCATGGAATGTCGGGCTGTCCTCATCGGCCATGGACGAGTATTTCTTTCTGTGGATTTGGCCCCATTCCAAGTGTTTGAGTTCATTATTTGGATGGTAGGAGTCCTTTATCTATTTTTATTTTCTTTACCTCAAGTGTCCCACCAAGGAGGGATTCCAGAGAAGAGCTCTGAGTAGGGATGACCAGACTTCTCGAGCTCTGGTTAAGATTGGGGAACTAGGGGCATGGCAAGCCCCACATGCAGGCTCTTGGTCCAGCCCGTGAGAGGCTTTACTAGAGGACAGCGCTCACGCTGAGGGTCCCAATGTGTGTTTGTACATATTGCGGCCCTCAAGCATGGCCGGGGCCTCATGGGCCAAGTTGGTTTCTCTTACACTGAACGTTGTACAAAATGTCAACCCCAAGGTTTATGGTCATGGGGAAGGAGGAGTTCTGATTTCTGCATTCTACACCGCTTGGCAGTGAAGCTTGAAACCTCGAGGTTGGGAAGAGATGATGACCTAAGGCCATGGTGGTTCCAATGTGCTCAGTGTACGGCCAGCTATCTGGGTGTCGTTCACGAGGTCCGGGCTCAGTATGTGTCAGACTGGGCATTCCTGCCAAGGCTAGACTGTATAATTGGGGTACAGTCAAGTGGCATGCAGGTTGATCATTTTGGGTTTCTGGGTAGCCCCATATGGCAACGTTTTTGTTCTGGAGGTCAGGAAGAGTGTTGCATTATGTTTCCAGAATTCCCAAACTGGAGGGCTTGTGGAGCAGGAATGTGAGGACAGAAGTCTGAGAACACAAGCTAGTCTTGGGTTTTGGAGCTAGGGCACAGCAGCACACTGCAGAGCTGAATCGAGATCTCATGCATCTGAAGTCAGGGTGAGGACCAGACATTGCTCCAGGTTGGAGTTTCTGTCCTTGATGACCCCTACATGAAGGTGGTGGCATCACAAAGCTATGGAGATTTTCCCAAGGTGTGAGTGTATGATGCTGCAAACCACAAGGATTCCTTCTGTGGGACAGTTGATACCTGTCGAAAGGATTAAGGACACCCCATAAGGAACTTCTCCAGAGCAGGGTTCCAACAATGAATGCCTCAGCAGTCCAACTCGCATTCCAATTGTCCTAGAGATAAGGCAGGTTCCAACTCCTGGATCTGGGATAGCAACCGAGGGGGCTGAGTTGAAATGGGCTCTCCTGAAAAGGGGTCATAATGTGGGTTTGTGTACATGGAGATCTTGGAATGGAACACTGGCTTTGGCGCACTGAAGGATTCTCCTAACCGGAGGTACTGACACAGCTCCAAAGAGCAAGTTTCCCATGTGGAGACGAGATTTGTTCTGATCGGTGCCTCAGGAACCCCAATGAACTGGTATTGGAAACCAAGCATCTGAGGAGAGATGCCTGGAATCCAAAGCAATGGATCCGATTAGGGCCTAGGGGCCTTTCCACTTCAATATTCTCCTCTGAGAGCATCTGTCTACGATGCAGAATGGAGGCCATCGCCCAGCTTTTGTCAGATTGCACCTATTGGTCTGGTCTTGGGGACGTTGGAGGTTTCTCCTAATCTGTAGGGTTGTGGCCATTGAAATGGGCAGAATTCCCTTGGAGAGGGCTGGCACAGTCCTGAGGTGTGGCCCCAGCTATCTGGGTATCAGTCGGGAGGTCCGGGCTCAGGCTGTGTCATAAAGGGCATTAGTGCCCAGGGTAGACTGTGTATTTGGAGTACAGTCGAGTGGCGTGCAGATTGATCCTCATTTGGCGTTTCTGGGTAGCCCCAGGGGCAATGTTTTTCTTCTGGAGGGTTGGAAGAGTGCTGCATTGTGGCTTCAGAATTCAGAAACTGGAGGGCTTTGGGGCCAGAAGTGTGAGTAAGGAAGTCTGAGAACACAAGCTAGGCTCTGGTTTTGGGGCGAGGGCACGGCAGGCACACTCTGCAGAGCTAAATCGAGATCTCGTGCATCTGAAGTCAAGGCGAGGATCAGATGTAGACTCAGGTTGGGGTTTCTGTTCAGGATGGCCCCTTCATGAAGTTGGTGGGCATCATGGAGCCATGGAGGCTTTCCCACGATGGGAGTTGTAAGATGCTCCAATTGGCAAGGATTCCTTTTACAGGACAGTCGAGAACGGTCAGATGACTCCAGGACGCCCCATACGGAATGACGCCAGAGCAGGGTTCTAAGGTTGGATGCCTGGAGATCCCGCCTCGCATTCCTATTGTCTTCTAGCGACAAGGCAGGTTCTAAATGCTTCCTTCATGGGAGCAACAGATGGGGCTGTGTTGAAGTGGAGTCTCCTGAGAATGGGTCATAATGTGGGTGTGTGTCCACGGAAACCTTGAAATGGGGCGGTGGCTCCAGGGACCTGAATTTTTCCCCTAACTGGAGATTTTGTCACAGCTCCAAAAAGCACGTTTCCCATGTGTAGACGAGATTTGTTCTGATTGGTACCTCCGGAAGAACCCATATGCTGGTATTGGAAACCAGGCCTCTGAGGAGAGATCCCTGGAAACAAAAGCAATGGATCCGATTAGTGCCTAGGTGCCTGTCCAGTTCAATCTTCTTCTCTGGGGATATCTGTCTACGGTTCTGAGTTGACGTAGTGCTCAGCTTCGGATAGATTGCCCCTGTTTGTCTGGGGCAGCCTACACTATTGGGATGACTTCGGGGACTTTGGAGATTTCTCCTAATCTGTAGTTTTGTGGCCAATAGAGTGGGCAGAATTCCCCTGGAGAGGGCAGGCACAGTCCTGAGGTGTGGCTCCAGGGGCCCCAGCCTGGAGGATGTGTGGGCTAGTACTGTGGGGACAGAAGTTTTAAAAATCAAACTGGGCTTAGGTTTGTGGACGTATGTATGACAGGCCTGATCTATAGACCGTGAGGAGAATTTTTCATGCTATGAACAAGGGGCAAATGTGAGGCACTTGCCCAGGTTTTTGTGTCTGGATTTTGTGTCAACAGTGGCTGTGGAATGTCTGCATGGCCACATGGGCCATTGGCGAGTCTTTCTCTCTGTGGATTTGGCCAGATCCCAAGTGTTTGGGGTCGTTCGGTGGATGAGAGGAGTCCTTTCGGTATTTTTTTTTTTTACCTCAGGTGTCCCACAATAGAAGGATTCCAGAGCAGAGCCCTGAATAGTGGTGACTAGACATCTCAACCTCTGGTTAAGATTGGGGGACTAGGGACATGGCAAGCCCCATAAGCATGCTCTTGGTCTTGCCCCTGAGATGATTTCCTTAAGGACAGGGCTCACATGAAGGTCACAATGTGTGTTTGTGCCCCTTTCGGCTCTCACTCATGGGCGGGGCCTCATGGGCCACGCTGGATTCTCCTACACTGAATTTTGGAAAGCATACCAACTACAAGCTCTCTTGCCTTGGGGAAAAAGGAGCTCTGATTTCTGCATCACATTCACCCCTGGGTAGTGAGTGGAGGTAAGTTCTAGGTTCTAAAGCCTGAAAACCGAGGTTGGGAAGAGATGATGAGCTAAGACCACGGCGGGTCCTATGTGCTCAGTGTACAGCCAGCTCTCTGGATGTAGGTCGGGAGTTCTGGGCTCAGGCTGTGTCAGACAGGGCTTTAGTGCCCAGGCTAGACTGTATAATTGGGGTACAGTCAAGTGGCATGCAGGTTGATCCTCATTTGGCGTTTCTTGGTAGCCTCATAGGGCAACGTTTTTCTTCTGGAGGGCTTGTGGGCCAGAAGTGTGAGGACGGAAGTCTGAATACAAGCTAGGCTTAGGTTTAGCGACGGGGGCATGGCAGGCACACTCTACAGAGCTGAATCAAGATCTCATGCATCTGAAGTCAGGGCGAGGATCAGACATTGGCTCAGGATGGAGTTTCTATCCATTATGGCCCCATCAATAAGGTGGGGGGGGTATCACGAGGCCAAGGATGTTTTCCCACGTTGGGATAGTGTGATACTCCAAACCGCAAGGATTCCTTCTGCGGGACAGTCGAGACCTGTTGGATGGATCCAGAATTCCCCATAAGGAACTTCTCCAGAGCAGGGTTCTAATGATGGATGCCTGGGCAGCCCAACTCGCATTCTAATTGTCTCCTAGCAACAAGGCAGGTTCGATATGCTGGCTCTGGGGGAGCAACTGAAGGGGCTGAGTTAAAATTGACTCTCCTGGGCACCTGGGTGGCTCAGTGGGTTAAGCCGCTGCCTTCGGCTCAGGTCATGATCTCAGGGTCCTGGGATCCAGTCCTGCATCGGGCTCTCTGCTCAGTGGGGAGCCGGCTTCCTCCTCTCTCTCTGCCTGCCTCTCTGCCTACTTGTGATCTCTCTCTTTCAAATAAATAAATAAAATCTTTAAAAAAAAAGGAATTGACTCTCCTGATGATCGGTCATAATGTGGGTTTTTGTCCATGGAGACCTTATAATTGGGCAGTGGCGCCGTCGCCCTAAAAGAATCTCCTAACCGGAGTTTTTCAGACAGCTCCAAAGGCAAGTTTCCCACGTGGAGTTGAGGTTTGTTTTGATTTGTTACTCAGGAACCGCAATAAGATGGTATTGGAAACCAGGCATCTGAGGAGAGATGCCTGGGAACCAAAGCAATGGATCCGATTAGGTCCTAGGGGCCTGTCCGCTTCAATCTTCTTCTCTGGGAACATCTATCTATGGTTCTGAATAGAGGTCTTGCTCAGCTTGTGTCAGATCGCCCCGTTTTTCCCGGGTGGCTGACACTATTGGGATGATCTCAGGGTCTTTGGAGGTTTCTCCTAATATGTAGGGTTGTGGTCAATGGAATGGACAGAATTTTCTTGTAGAAGGAAGGCACAGTCCTGAGGTGTGGCCCAGCTGTCTTGGTTACGGTCAGGAGACCCAGGCTCAGGCTGTGTTAGACAGGGCATTAGTCCCCAGACTAGACTGTGTAACTGGGGTACAGTCAAGTAGTGTGCAGGTTGATCCTCATTTGGGGTTTCTGGGTAGCCCCATAGGGCAACATTTTTCTTCTGGAGGGCGGGTAGAGTGCTGCATTGTGGCTCCGGAATTCCCAAACTAGAGGGCTTGTAGCCCAGGAGTGTGAGGATGGAAGTCTGAGAACACAAGCTAGGTCAGGTTTGGGGTGAGAGCATGGCAGGCACACTCTGCAGAGCGAAATAGAGATCTCATGCATCTGAAGTCAGGGCGAGTATCAGACATTGGCTCAGGTTGGAGTTTCTGTCCATGATGGCCCCTTCATGAAGGGGTTGCACATCATGTGGCCATGGAGTTTTTCCTTCAGTGGGAGTTGTGAGAAATTCCAAACTGCAAGGATTTCTTCTGCAGGACAATTGAGACCTGTTGGATGGCTCAAGGACCTCCTATCCAGAATTACTCCAGAGCAGGGTTCTAAGGATGGATGCCTGTGCATCCTGACTCACATTCCAATTGTATCCTCTCAACAAGACAGGTTCGATCTGCTGGCTCTGGGGAAGCAAGTGAGGGGGCTGAGTTGAAATGGACTCTCCTGAGGTTCAGTCATAATGTGGGTTTTTGTTCATGGAGACTTTGGAATGGAACAGTGGCATCTGGGCACTGAAGGATTCTTCTAACCGGGGGTTTTGACACATCTCCATTGAACAAGTTTCCCATATGGTGATGAGATTTGTACTGATTGGTGCCTTAGGAAACCCCCATATGCTGGTATTGGAATCCAGGACTCTGAGGAGAGATGCCTGGAAACAAAACAATGGATCTAATTAGGGCCTAGGGGCGTATCTGGTTCAATCTTCTTCTCTAGGGACATCTGTCTATGGGTCTGAGAGGAGGCAGTTGTGCAGCTGGTGTCATATTGCCCATGTTTGTCTGGGGCGGCCCACACTATTGGGATGGCCTCAGAGTCTTTGGAGGTTTCTCCGAATCTGTAGTGTTGGGGCCAATTAAACGGGCAGAATTCCCATGGAGAGGGCAGGCACAGTACTGTAGTGTGGCTCCAGGGGCACAATCCTGGAGGGTGTGTGGGCCAGAGCTGTGGGGACAGAAGTCTGAAAACACAAACTCGGCTTAGGTTTGGGGACGTAGGTACGGCAGGCATGATCTACAGAGAGTGAGGAGAACTCTTCGTGATATGAACAAAGGGCAAATGTGAGGTGCTTCCTCAAGCTTTTGTCTCTGGATTTTGCTTTAACGATAGCTGTTGAATACCGAGGTGGCTTCATGGGGCATGGGCGAGTATCCCTCTCTGGGGATTTAGACAGATTCCAAGAGTTTGGGGTCATTCTTTGGGATGAGAGACGTCCTTTCTGTTTTTTTTTTTTTTTCCTTAAGTGTCCCACCAAAAGACTGATTCCAGAGGAGAGAGCTTGGGATGGGCGACTGGACAACCCGACTTCTGGTTTAGAATAGGGGCCTAGGGAAATGGCAAGCCCCATATGCTGGCTCCTTGTCCAGCCACTGAGAGGCCTTACTTGAAGATAGGGCTCACGCTGAGTGTCACAATGTGGGTTTGTGCCCAACCTGGCCCTCAAGCATGAGTGGGGCCTCATGGATCAAGCTGGTTTCTCCTAATCTTAACGTTCTACAACATGCCAACCACATGGTTTCTTGCCAAGGGGAAGGAGGAGTTCTAATTTCTGCATCATGTTCAACCCTGGGCAGTGATTGGAGATAAGGTCTAGGTTCTGAAGCCTGAAAACCGAGGTTGGGAAAAGATGACAATCTAAGGCTATGGCTAGTCCGATGTGCTCAGTGTATGGCCAGCTGTCTCAGTGTCGGTCAAGAGTTCTGGGCTCAGGCTGTGTCTGACAGGTCTTCAGTGACCAGGCTAGACTGTATAATTGGGTACAGTCAAGTGGCATTCAGGTTGATCCTCATTTGGGGTTTCTGGGAAGCCTCATACGGCAACGTTTTTCTTCTGGAGGGCAGGAAGAGTGTTGCCTTGTGTCTCCAGAATTCCCAACGGAAGGCTTGTGGGCCAGGAGTGTGAAGACGAATCTTAAAACACAAGCTTGGCTTAGGTTTCGGGACGAGGGCATGGCAGGAACACTCTGAAGAGCTGAATCGAGATTTTGTGTGCATCTGAAGTCAGGGCGAGGATCAGATGTTGGCTCAGGATGGAGTTTCTATCCATGATGGCCCCTTCATGAAGGTGGGGATGTATCACTAGGCCATGGAGGATTTCCCACGGTGGGATTGTGTGATGTTCCAAACCGCAAGGATTCCTTCTATGGGACAGTTGAGACCTGCTGAGTGGATCCAGGACATCCCATAAGGATCTTCTGCAGAGCAGGGTTTAACGATGGATGCCTGGGCAGCACAACTCACATTCTAATTGTTCCCTAGCGACAAGGCAGGTTCAATCTGCTGGCTCTGGGGGAGCAACCGAAGGGTCTGAGTTGAAAGGGACTCTCCTGATGACCGGTCGTAATGTGGGTTTGTGTCCAGGGAGACATTGGAATGGGGCAGTGGCTCCAGGGCCCTGAAGGATTCTCCTAACCAGAGGTTTTGAGACAGTTCCAAAGACCTGATTCCCATGTGGATATGAGATTTGTTCTAATTGGTGCCTCAGGAACCACAATAAGGGGATATTGAAAAACAGGCATCTGAGGAGAGATACCTGGAAACCAAAGAAATTGATCTAATTAGGGCCCAGCTGTCTGACCAGTTCAATCTTCTTATCTGGGAACATCTGTCTATGGTTCTGAGTGGAGGTCATTGCTCAGCTTGTGTCAGATCGCCCCTGTTTGTCCCAGGCGGCTGAAACTATTGGTATGGTCTCGGGGTCTTTGGACGTTATTCCTAGTCTGCAGGGTTGTGGCCAATGGACTGGGCAGAATTCCCATGGAGAGGGCAGACACAGTCCTGAGGTGTGGCCCCACCTGTCTGGGTGTCGGTGGGAGGTCTGCGATCAGGCTGTGTCAGATAGGGCATTATTACCCAGGATAGACTGAATAATTGGGGGTACCATTGAGTGGCATGCATTTTGATCCTCATTTGGATTTTCTGGGTAGCCCCATAGGGCAACGTTTTTCTTCTGGAGGGCAGGCAGAGTGCTGCATTGTGTCTCCGGAATTCCCAAACTGAATGGCTTGTGGCCCAGGACTGTGAGGGTGGAAGTCTCAGAACACAAGCTAGGTCAGTGTTTTGGTGTGATGGCACGGCAGTCACGCTCTGCAGAGCTGAATCGAGATCTCCTGCATCTGAACTCAGGTCGAGGATCAGACGTTGGCTCAGGTTGTTGTTTCATTCCATGAACCCCCCCTTCATGAAAGGGGGTGGCATCATGAGTCCATGGAGGTTTTCCTACTATGGGAGTTGTGAGATGCTCTAATCTGCAAGGATTACTTCTGCGGGCCAGTCGAGACCTGTCGGATGGCTCCACGTGTCCCATACAGAACAACGCCAGAGCAGTGTTCTAAGATGGATGCCTGGAGAGCCCGGCTGGCATTCCAATTGTCACCTGAAACAAGGCTTGTTCGATCTGCTGGTTCTGGGGGAGCAACCCATTGGGCTGAGTTGAAATGGACTCTCCTTAGGATGGGTCATAGTGTGGATTTGTGTCCATGGAGACCTTGGAATGGGGCGGAAGATCTGGGGAACTGAAGGTTTCTCCTAACTGGAGGTTTTGACACAGGTCCAGAGAGCAAGTTTCCCATGTGGAGACGAGATTTGTTCTGATTGGCACCTCCAAAAACCCCCATATGCTGGTAATGGAGACCATGATTCTGAGGAGAGATGCCTGGGAAAAAAAAAACAATGGATCCTACTACGGCCTGGGTGCCTGTCCGGTACAATCTTCTTCTCTGGGGATATCTGTCTACTGGTCTGAGTGGAAGTAGTTGCTCAGCTTGGGAAAGATCACCCCTGTTTGTTCTGGGGGGGCCAACACTATTGGGATCTCCTTGGGGACTTTGGAAGTTTCTCCTAATCTGTAGGGTTGTGACCAATGGAATGGGCAGAATTCCGCTGGAGAGGGAAGGCACAGTCCTGAGTTGTTGCTCTAGGAGCCCATGTATGGAGGGTGTGTGGGCCAGAACTGTGGGGACAGAAATCTGAAAACACAAACTTGGCTTATGTTGGGGACGTAGGTATGGCAGGACCGTTCTACAGACCGTGAGGAGAATTTTTCAGGTATTAACAAAGGGCGAGTGTGAGGCACTTGCTCAGGCTTTTGTCTCTGCATTTTGTGTCAATGGTGAGCGTGGAATTTCGGGGTGGCCTCATGGGCCATGGAAGAGTCTTTCTTTCTGGGGATTTGTCCCGATCCCAAGAGTTTGAGGTCATTCGGTGGGATGGGAGGACTCCTTTCTGTTTTTATACCTCACTTGTCCCACCAAAAGAGGGATTCCAGAGCAGAGCATGGGGGAGGGGCGATTAGACAACCCAAACTCCAGTTAAGAATGGGGGCCTATGGGCATGAACGGCCCATATGTGGGCTCTTATTCCAGTCACTGCGAGGCCTGACTTCAGGACAGGGCACACGCTGAGGGTCACAATGCATGTTTGTGCCCAACGTGGCCATCAAACATGAGCGGTCCTCAAGGACAACGCTGGTTTCTCCTACACTGAACATTGGACAATATGCCAAACACAAGGTTTCTGGCCATGGGGAAGGAGGAGTTCTGATTTCTGCCTCACGTTCGCCACTAGGCAGTGAATGGAGATAAGATCAAGGTTATGAAGCCTGAAAACCGAGGTTGGGAAGAGATGGCGACCTAAGGCCAAGGCAGGTCCTTTTTGCTCAGTGTGTGGCCAGCTCTCTGTGTGTCGAACGAGAGGTCTGGGCTCAGGCTGTGTCAGAAAGGGCATTAGTGCTCACTGTAGACTCTATAATGGGGGTACAGTCAAGTGGCCTGCAGGTTTATCCTCAATTTGGGTTTCTGGGTAGCCTCATAAAGCAACGTTTTTCTTCTGGAGGGCAGGCAGAGCTCTGCCTAGTGTGTCCGAAATTCCCAAACTGAAGGGCTTGTGGGCCAGGAGTGTGAGGCCGGAAGTCTGAGAACACAAGCTATGCTTAGGTTTTGGGGTGAGGGCATGGCAGGCACACTTTGCAAAGCTGAATCGAGATCTCATGCATGTGAAGTCAGTGGGAGGATCAGATGTTGGCTCACGTTGGAGTTTCTGTCTTTGATGGCCCCTTCAAGAAGGGGGGTGGTGGGCTTCACCGGGCCATGGGGGTTTTCCCATTATAAGAGTTGTGAGATGCTCCAAACAGCAAGGATTCCTTCTGAGGGACAGTCGAGACATGTTGGACGTTCCATATAAAATGACTCCGAAGCAGGGTTCTAAGGATGGATACCTGTCAGCCCGCCTCACATTCCAATTGTCTCCTAGCGACAAGGCAGGCTCCATCAGCAGGATCTGGGGGAAAAACCGAAGGGGTTGAGTTGAAATGGATTCCCCTTTGGATGGGTAATAATGTGGATTTGTGTCCATGGAGACCTTGGAATGGGGCAGTGGCACTGGGGCCCTGGAGGATTGTCTTAATTGGAAGTTTTATTCCCCCTATTTATTTATTTTCAGAAAAACAGTACTCATTATTTTTTCACCACACCCAGTGCTCCATGCAAGCCTTGCCCTCTATAATACCCACTACGTACCCAACCTCCCACCCCCCGCCACTTCAAACCCCTCAGATTGTTTTTTAGAGTCCCTAGTCTCTCATGGTTCACCTCCCCTTCCAATTTACCCAAAAGCACATACCCTCCCCAATGTCCATATCCCTAACCACTTTCTCCCCCCAGCAACCCACAGTTTGTTTCGTGAGTTTAAGAGTCAATTATGGTTTGTCTCCCTCCCTATCGGATCTTGTTTCATGGATTTTTCTACTACCCACTTAAGCCCCCATGTTGCATCACCACTTCCTCATATCAGGGAGATCATATGATAGTTGTCTTTCTCCGCCTGACTTATTTCGCTAAGCATGATACGCTCTAGTTCCATCCATATTGTCGCAAATGGCAAGATTTCGTTTCTTTTGATGGCTGCATAGTAATCCATTGTGTATATATACCACCTCTTCTTTATCCATTCATCTGTTGATGGACATCTAGGTTCTTTCCATAGTTTGGCTATTGTGGACATTGCTTCTATAAACATTCGGGTGCACGTGCCCCTTTGGATCACTACGTTTGTATCTTTAGGGTAAATTCCCAGTAGTGCAATTGCTGGGTCATAGGGCAGTTCTATTTTCAACATTTTGAGGAACCTCCATGCTGTTTTCCAGAGTGGTTGCACCAGCTTGCATTCCCACCAACAGTGTAGGAGGGTTCCCCTTTCTCCTCATCCTCGACAGCATCTGTCATTTCCTGACTGGTTGATTTTAGCCATTCTGACTGGTGTGAGGTGATATCTCGTTGTGGTTTTGATTTGTATTTCCCTGATGCCGAGGGAAATGGAGCACTTTTTCATGTGTCTGTTGGCCATCAGAATGTCTTCTTTGCAGAAACGTCTGTTCATGTCCTCTGCCCATTTCTTGATTGGATTAATTGTTCTTTGGGTGTTGAGTTTGCTAAGTTCTTTATAGATTTGGACACTAGTCCTTTATCTGATATGACGTTTGCAATTATCTTTTCCCATTCTGTCAGTTGTCTTTTGATTTTGTTAACTGTTTCCTTTGCTGTGCAAAAGCTTTTGATCTGGATGAAATCCCAATAGTTCAATTTTGCCTTTGCTTCCCTTGCCTTTGGCGATGTTCCTAGGAAGATGTTGCTGTGGCTGAGGTCGAAGAGGTTGCTGCCTCTGTTCTCCTCACAGATTTTGATGGATTCCTTCCTTACATTGAGGTCTGTCATCCATTTTGAGTCTATTTTTGTGTGTGGTGTAAGGAAATGGTCCAATTTCATTTTTCTGCATGTGGCTGTCCAATTTTCCCAACACCATTTATTGAAGAGGCTGTCTTTTTTCCATTGGACATTCTTTCCTGCTTTGTCGAAGATTAGTTGACCATAGAGTTGAGGGTCTATTTCTGGGCTCTCTATTCTGTTCCATTGGTCTATGTGTCTGTTTTTGTGCCAGTACCATGCTGTCTTGATGATGACAGCTTTGTAATAAAGCTTGAAGTCCGGAATTGTGGTGCCACCAACTTTGGCTTTGTTTTTCAATATCCCTTTGGCTATTCGAGGTCTTTTCTGGTTCCATATAAATTTTAAAATTATTTGTTCCATTTCTTTGAAAAAGATGGATGGTACTTTGATAGGAATTGCATTAAATGTGTAGATTGCTTTAGGTAGCATAGACATTTTCACAATATTTATTCTTCCAATCCAGGAGCATGGAACATTTTTCCATTTCTTTGTGTCTTCCTCAATTTCTTTCATGAGTACTTTATAGTTTTCTGAGTATAGAGTCTGTGCCTCTTTGGTTAGGTTTATTCCTAGGTATCTTATGGTTTGGGGTGCAATTGTAAATGGGATTGACTCCTTAATTTCTCTTTCTTCTGTCTTGTTGTTGGTGTAGAGAAATGCAACTGATTTCTGTGCATTGATCTTATATCCTGACACTTTACTGAATTCCTGTACAAGTTCTAGCAGTTTTGGAGTGGAGTCTTTTGGGTTTTCCACATAGAGTATCAAATCATCTGCGAAGAGTGATAATTTGACTTCTTCTTTGCCGATTTGGATGCCTTTAATTTCCTTTTGTTGTCTGATTGCTGAGGCTAGGACTTCTAGTACTATGTTGAATAGCAGTGGTGATAATGGGCATCCCTGCCGTGTTCCTGACCTTAGTGGAAAAGCTTTCAGTTTTTCTCCATTGAGAATGATATTTGTGGTGAGTTTTTCATAGATGGCTTTGATGATATTGAGGTATGTGCCCTCTATCCCTACACTTTGAAGGGTGTTGATCAGGAAGGGATGCTGTACTTTGTCAAATGCTTTTTCAGCATCTATTGAGAGTATCATTTGGTTCTTGTTCTTTCTTTTATTGATGTGTTGTATCACATTGACTGATTTGCGGATGTTGAACCAACCTTGCAGCCCTGGGATAAATCCCACTTGGTCGTGGTGAATAATCCTTTTAATGTACTGTTGAATCCTATTGGCTAGTATTTTGGTGAGAATTTTTGCATCTTTGTTCATCAAGGATATTGGTCTATAGCTCTCTTTTTTCATGAGATCCTTGTCTGGATTGGGGATCAAGGTGATGCTGGCCTCATAAAATGAGTTTGGAAGTTTTCCTTCCATTTCTATTTTTGGAACAGTTTCAGGAGAATAGGAATTAGTTCTTCTTTAAATGTTTGGTAGAATTCCCCCGTGAAGCTGTCTGGCCCTGGGCTTTTGTTCCTTTGGAGATTTTTAATGACTATTTCGGTCTCCTTACTGGTTATGGGTCTGTTCAGGCTTTCTATTTCTTCCTGGTTCAATTTTGGTAGTTTATATGTTTCTAGGAATGCATCCATTTCTTCCAGATTGTCAAATTTGTTGGTGTAGAGTTGCTATAGTATGTTCTTTTAATAGTTTGTATTTATTTGGTGTTAGTTGTGATCTCTCCTCTTTCATTCATGATTTTATTTATTTGGGTTCTTTCTCTTTTCTTTTTGATAAGTCTGGCCAGGGGTTTATCAATTTTATTAATTCTTTCAAAGAACCAGCTCCTAGTTTCGTTGATTTGTTCTATTGTTTTTATGGTTTCTATTTCATTGATTTCTGCTCTGATCTTTATGATTTCTCTTCTCCTGCTGGGCTTAGGGTTTCTTTCTTGTTCTTTCTCCAGCTCCTTTAGGTGTAGAGTTAGGTTGTGGACCTGAGACCTTTCTTGTTTCTTGAGAAAAGCTTGTACCACTATATATTTTCCTCTCAGCACTGCCTTTGTTGTGTCCCACAGATTTTGAACCGTTGTGTTTTCATTATCATTTGTTTCCATGATTTTTTTCAATTCTTCTTTAATTTCCCGGTTGACACATTCATTCATTATAAGGATGCTGTTTAGTCTCCATGTATTTGGGTTCTTTCCAAACTTCCTCTTGTGGTTGAGTTCTAGCTTCAGAGCATTGGGGTCTGAAAATATGCAGGGAATGATCCCAAGTTTTTGATACCGGTTGAGTCCTGATTTAGGACCGAGGATGTGATCTATTCTGGAGAATGTTCCATGTGCACTAGAGAAGAATGTGTATTCTGTTGCTTTGGGATGAAATGTTCTGAATATATCTGTGATGTCCATCTCATCCAGTGTATCATTTAAGGCCTTTATTTAACTGTTGATCATTTGCTTGGATGATCTGTCCATTTCAGTGAGGGGAGTGTTAAAGTCCCCTACTATTATTGTATTATTGTTGATGTGTTTCTTTGATTTTGTTATTAATTGGTTTATATAGTTGGCTGATCCCACGTTGGGGGCATAGTTATTTAAAATTGTTAGATCTTCTTGTTGGACAGACCCTTTGAGTTTGATATAATGTCCTTCCTCATCTCTTATTATAGTCTTTGACTTAAAATCTAATTGATCTGATATAAGGATTGCCACTCCTGCTTTTTTCTGATGTCCATTAGCATGGTAAATTCTTTTCCACCCCCTCACTTTAAGTCTGGAGGTGTCTTCGGGTTTAAAATGCGTTTCTTGGAGGCAACATATAGATGGGTTTTGTTTTTTTATCCATTCTGATACCCTGTGTCTTTTGATTGGGGCATTTAGCCCATTAACATTCAGGGTAACTATTGAGAGATACGATTTTAGTGCCATTGTATTGCCTGTAAGGTGACTGTTACTGTATATTGTTTCTGTTCCTTTCTGATCTACCACTTGTAGGCTCTCTCTTTGCTTAGAGGACCCCTTTCAGTATTTCCTGTAGAGCTGGTTTGGTGTTTGCAAATTCTTTCAGTTTTTGTTTGTCCTGGAAGCTTTTAATCTCTCCTTCTATTTTCAATGATAACCTAGCTGGATATAGTGTTCTTGGCTGCATGTTTTTCTCGTTTAGTGCTCTGAAAATGTCATGCCAGCTCTTTCTGGCCTGCCAGGTCTCTGTGGATAAGTCAGCTGCCAATCTAATACTGTTACCATTGTATGTTGCAGACTTCTTTTCCCGGGCTGCTTTCAGGAATTTCTCTTTGTCACTAAGGCTTGTAAATTTTACTATTAGGTGACGGGGTGTCTGCCCATTCTTATTGATTTTGAGGGGCGTTCTCTGAACCTCCTGAATTTTGATGCCCATTCCCTTTGCCATATTGGGGAAATTCTCCCCAATAATTCTCTCCAGTATACCTTCTGCTCCCCTCTCTCTTTCTTCTTCTTCTGGAATCCCAATTATTCTAATGTTGTTTCGTCTTATGGTGTCACTTATCTCTCGAATTCTCCCCTCATGGTCCAGTAGCTGTTTGTCCCTCTTTTGCTCAGCTTCTTTATTCTCTTTCATTTGGTCTTCTATATCACTAATTCTTTCTTCTGCCTCATTTATCCTAGCAGTGAGAGCCTCAATTTTTGATTGAACTTCATTAATAGCTTGTTTGATTTCAACTTGGTTAGATTTTAGTTCTTTTATTTCTCCAGAAAGGGCTTTTATATCTCTGGAGAGGGTTACTCTGATATCTTCCATGACTTTTTCAAGCCCGGCTAGAACCTTGAGAATTGTCATTTTGAACTCTAGATCTGACATATTACCATTGTCTGTATTGATTAGGTCCCTAACCTTCGGTACTGCCTCTTGTTCTTTTTTTTTGTTGTTGTTGTGAAATTTTCCGCCTTGTCATTTTGTCCAGCTAAGAGTATATGAAGGAGAAAGTAAAATACTAAAAGGGTGGCAACAATCCCAGGAAAATATGCTTTAACCAAATCAGAAGAGATCCCAAATCGTGAGGGGGGATTTCTACCCCCTCACGATTGGATGAGGGATCTCCTCTGATTGGGATCTCTTCTTATTGGGATCTCCCTATCTCTTCTGATTGGGATATCTTCTGATTTGTTGATAAAACGAAGTTCCAAAATAAAGAACGAAAAAAAAGAAAAAAATAAAATAAAACGAATAAAGAAAAGTATAAAGAAGAAAAAATATATATATATATATATATTAGATAATCTAGTTAAAAAACGTTAAAAAAGAAAAGGGTAAAAATTAAAAAATAATTTTAGTAGAAGAAGAGAAAAAAAAGAAAAAAAGAAAAAAATTAAATTAACTGCAAGACTAAAAATTCACAGGGAGAAAGCCATGAGTTCCGTGGTTTGTTTTCTCCTCCTCTGGAATTCTGCTGCTCTCCTTGGTATTGGAACTGCACTCCTTGGTAGGTAAACTTGGTATTGCCTGGATTTCTTGTTTATCTTCTGGGGGAGGGGCCTGTTGTAGTGATTCTCAAGTGTCTTTGCCCCAGGCAGAATTGCACCGCCCTTACCAGGGACCGGGCTGAGTGATCCGCTTGGCTTTGCTTTCAGGAGCTTGTGTTCCCTGAGCGCTTTCCGTAGAGTTCCGGAGGACGGGAATACAAATGGCGGCCTCCTGGTCTCTGGCCCGGAGGAGCCGAGAGCCCGGGGTCCCGCTCCCCAGTGCACCCTCAGCGAACAGCTCCTAGTAACTCCCGTCTGCCTAACCTCCGGCCGCGCTCCGAGCTCACCGAGCCTGTGACCGGTTCAAGGCAACACTGAGCTGTGAGCTTACTGTTGGCTCTGTCTCTGTAGCCGGCTTTCCTGTTCCAATATCCACAAGCTCTGAAACACTCAGATACCCCCGATCCTTCTGTGACCCTGCGACACCTGAGGCCATCCCGACCCCGCGTGGGCTTCGCCGCGGTTTAGCCTCTGGAGCGATTTCACTCAGCGGAACAGACTTTTAAAAGTCCTGATTTTGTGCTCCATTGCTCCGCCGCTTGCCGGGAGCCGGCCCCTCCCCCCGGGGTCTATCTTTCCGTCGCTTTGGATTCACTTCTCCGCCAGTCATACCTTTCAGAAAGTGGTTGTTTTTCTGTTTCTAGAATTGCTGTTCTTCTTCTCTTCGATCTGCCGATGGATTTGAAGGTGTTTGCAATCTTTAGATAAGCTCTCTAGCTGATCTCCTGCTAGTTGAAGTAGTCTCAGCCTGCTACTTCTCTGCCATCTTGACTCCTCCTCCCTAATTGGAAGTTTTGATACAGAACCAATGAGCAAGTTTCCCATGTTTGTGCAAGATTTGTTCTGATTGGTGCCTCAGGAAAACCCCATACGGTGGTATTGGAAACTAGGTGTCTGGAGAGAGATGCCTGGAAAACAAAGCAATGGATATGATTAGAACCTTGGGGCCTGTCCAGTTAATGTTCTTCTCTGGGGACATCTGTCTCTGGTCTGAGTGGAGGTATGCTCAGCTGGTGTCACACCTCCCCTATTTGTACCAGGGGGCCTACACTATTAGGAAGGCCTAGGGGACTTTGGAGGTTTCTCCTAACCTATAGGGATGTGGGCAATTGAATGGGAAGAATCCCCTTGGAGAGGGCAGGCACAGTACTGAGTTGTGGCTCCAGGGGCCCAAGCATGGAGGCTTTGTGGGCCAGGGCTTGGGGACAGAAGTCTAAAAATGAAAACTCGGCTTAGGGTAGGGGACGAAGTTATGGCCGGCCCAAAATACAGACCGTGAGAAGAACTTTTTGGGATACGAAGAAGGAATGAGTGTGAGGCTCTTGCTCAGGCTTTTGACTCTCGATTTAGTGTCAAAGATAGCCGTGGAATGTCGAGGTTGCCTCACAGGCCATGGACTAGTCTCCGTCTCTGGGGATTTGGCCCAATCCCAGGTGATTGGGCTCATTCTGTGGGATAGGAGGAATTCTTTATGTATATATATACATAATATATATATATATATATATATATATATATATATAATTTTTTTACCTAATGTGTCCCAACAAAAGAAGTATATCAGAGCAGAGCCCTGGGGAGGGGTGACTGGACAACTCAACATCTGGTTAAAATTGTGGGCCTTGGGGCATGGCAAGCCCCATATGCGGGCTCTTGTTCCAGCCACTGAGAGGCCTTACTTGAGGACAAGGCTCACTCTGAGGGTCACAATGCGTGTTTGTGCCCAACGGAGCCCTCAAGCATGGACAGGTCCTCATGGTCCACACTGTTTTCAACTACATTGAACATTGGACAACATGCTAACCATAGGATTTCTTGCCATAGCGAAGGAGGAGTTCTGATTTCTGCATCACGTTCATCCCTGTACAGTGATTAGAGATAAGGTCTAGGTTCTGAAGCCTGAAAACCGAGGTTGGGAAGAGATGACGACCTAAGGCCATGGCGGGTGCCATGTGCTCAGTGTGTGGCCAACTGTCTGGGTGTTGGTCCGGAGGTATGGGCTAAGCCTGTATCAGGCAGGGCATTAGTGACCAGGATAGGCTGTATAATTGGGGTACAGTCGAGTTGCATGCAGTTTGACATTCTGTTGGGGTATGAGTAGTCCCATAGGGCAACATATTTTATGAAGATCAGGCAGAGAGCTGCTTTGTGGCTCCAAAATTCCCAAACTGGAGGGCTTGTTGGCCACGAGTGTGAGGACAAAATTCTGATAGCACAGCTGGTCTTAGGTTTTGGGTAAAGGGCAGGGCAGGCACAATCTCCAGAGCTAAATCGAGATCTCGTGTATCTGAAGTCAGGGCGAGGGTAGGACGTTGGCTCAGGTTGTACTTTCAGTTCATGATAGCCCCTTCATGAAGGAAGGGGCATCAGGAGGCCATTGAGGTTTGCCCATGATGGGAATTGTGAGATACTCCGCACCTCAAGGATTACTTCTGCCTTACAATTGAGACCTGCTGGATGGCTCCAGGACGTCCCATAGGAAACAACTCCAGAGCAGTGTTCTAAGGATGCATTCCTGGGAAGACTGTCTCACATTCCAATTGTCTCCTATCAAAAAGACAGGTTTGATCTGCTGGCTCAGGGGAGCAACCGAGGGGGCTGAGTTGAAATGGACTCTCCTGTGGTTGAGTAATAATGTGGATTTGTGTCCATGGAGATCTTGGAATGGGGCAGTGGTACTGGGGCCCTGAAGGATTATCCTAATCGTAACGTTTGATACAGCAACAAATAACAAGTTTCCCATGTGGGGCGAGATTGTTCTGATTGGTCCCTCAGGAAACCCCCATATGGTGGTATTGGAAACCAGGCCTCAGGGTAGAGATGGCTCGAAACAAAAGCAATGAATCAGATAAGGGCCTGGAGGTTTTTCCAGTTAATGTTCTTCTCTGGGGATATCTGTCTCCAGTGTGAGTGGAGGTAGTTGCTCACCTGGTGTCAGATCGCCCCTGTTTGTCCCAGGTGGCCTACACTATTGGGATGGCCCCAGGGATTTTGGAGATTTCTCCAAGTTTGTACAGTTTTGGTCAATGGAATGGGCAGAATTCCCTTGGATAGGGCAGGCACAGTCCTGAGGTGTGGCTCCAGTGGCCCCAACCTGGAGGGTGTGTGGGCCAGGGCTGTGTGGACAGAATTCTAAAAACACAAACTTGGCTTAGGTTTGGGAAGCAAGGTTAGGCAGGCCCAATCTATAGACCGTGAGGAGAATTCTTTGGGCTATGAACAAAGGGTGAGTGTGAGGCACTTGCTCAAGCTTTTGTGTCTGGGTTTTGTGTCACCGATGGCCGTGCAATGTCGAGGGGGCCTCATGGGCCATGGACGAGTCTCCCTCTCTGGGGATTTGGTCCGATACCAAGACTTAGGGGTCATTCTGTGGGATGGGAGGAGTCCTTTCTGTTTTTATAACTCAGGTTTCCCACCGAAAGAGGGATTCTAGAGCAGAGCCCTGGGGAGGGGCGATTGGACAAACCGAACTCTGTTTAAGAATGGGGGCCTAGGGGCATAATGCCCCATATGCGGGCTCTGGTTCCAGCCACTGAGAGACCTTACTTGAAGGCAGGGCACACGCTGAGTGTCACAATGCGTGTTTGTGCCCAATGCGGCCATCAAGCATGGGCGGGTGCTCAAGGGCAACACTGGTTTCTCCTACACTGAACGTTGGACAACATGCCAACCACAAGGTTTCTCCCAATGGAGAAGGAGGAGTTCTGATTTCTGCATCACGTTCACCACTGGGCTGTGAATGGACATAAGGTCTAGACTCTGAAGCCTGAAAACCGAGGTTGGGAAGAGAGGACGACCTAAAGCCACGGCTGATGTGCTCAGTGTGCGGTCAGCTGTATGGGTGTCGATCGGGAGTTCTGGGCTCAGGCTGTGTCAGTGAGGGCATTAGTGTTCAGGGTAGGCTCTAAAATGGGGTATAGTCAAGTGGCATGCAGTTTGATCCTCATTTGGGGTTTCTGGGTAGCCCTAAATTGCAACATTTTTCTTCTGAAGGGAAGGCAAAGTGCTAGATTGTGAGTCCGAATTTCCCAAACTGGAGGGCTTGTGGGCCAGTGGCATGATAACGGAAGTCTGAGATAACAAGCTAGTCTTAGGTTTCGGGGCGAGGGCATTGGAAGCCACACTCTTTAGAGCTGAATTGGAAATCTTGTGGCATCTGAAATCAGCGGGAGGATCAGATTTTGGCTCACGTTGGAGTTTCTGTCCATGATGGCCCCTTCATGAATGTTGGGGGGCTGGGCATCACGGATCCATGGAGGTTTCCCTATTATGAGAGTTGTGAGATACTCCAAACAGCAAGGATTCCTCCTGCGGGACAGTCGAGACCTGTTCAATGGCTCCGGGACATGCCATTTAAAAAGATTGGGACAAAGGGTTCAAAGGATGAATGCCTGGGCAGCCCACTCGCATTCCAGTTGTCTCCTAGCGACAAGGCAGGCACCATCTTCTGGATCTGGGGGAGCAACCGAGGGGACTGAGTTGAAATGGACTCTCCTGAGGATGGGTCCTCATGTGGTTTTGTATCCATGGAGACCTTGGAATGGGGCGTGACACTGGGGCCCTTAAGAATTGCTCTAATCGAAAGTTTTGATACAGCTCCAAAGAGCAAGTTTCCCATGTGGGGACGAGATTTGTTCTGAGTGGTACCTCAGGAAACCCCCATATGGTGGTATTGGAAACCAGACCTCTGGGGACAGATACCTGGAAAAGAAAGCAATGGTTCCGATTAGGGCCTAGGGGCCTGCCCGTTTAATGTTAATCTCTGGGCAATCTGTCTCTGGGTCTGAGTGATGGTAGTTGTTCAGCTGGTGGCAGATCCCACCTGTTTGTCCCGGGGTGCCTACACTATTGGGATGGTCACGGAGACTTTAGAGGCTTCTCCTAAAATGTAGGGTTGTGGTCAGTTAAATGTCCAGAATTCCCTTGGAGAGGGCAGACACAGTCTTGATGTGTGTCTCCAGGGGCACAAGCATGGAGGGTGTGTGGGTCAGGGCTTTGGGGATAGAAGTCTAAATAAACAAACTCGGCTTAGAGTTGACGAAGGTATGGATGACCTGAAATACAGACCAAGAGGAGAAATTTCTGGGGTATAACGAAAAGGCGAGAATGAGGCGCTTGCTCAGGATTTTGTCTCTGGATTTAGTGTCAAAAATAGCCGTGGAATGTCGGGGTGGTCTCATGGGCCATGGACGAGTCTCCCTCTCTGGGGATTTGGCCCAATCCCAAGAGAATGGGGTCATTCTGTGGAATGGGGGAATGCTTCCTGTTTTTGTTTGTTTGTTTTGTTTTGTTTTTAACCTAAGGTGTCCAACCAAAAGAGGGATTCCAAAGCAAAGCCTTGGGGAGGGGCGACTAGAAAATGCGACCTCTGGTTAAGATTGGGGGCCTTGGGGCATGGCAAGCCCCATATGCGGGCTCTTGACCCTGTTACTGAGTGGCCTTACTTGAGGACAGGGCTCACTCTGAGGGTCACAATGCGTGTTTGTGCCCAACGCGGTCCTCAAGCATGGGTGGGTCCTCATGGTCCATGCTGTTTTCTCCTACACTGAACATTGGACAACATGCCAACCACAAGGTTTCTTGTCATGGGGAAGGAGTAGTTCTGATTTCTGCATTACGTTCACCACTGGGCAGTGATCAGAGATAAGGTCTAGGTTCTGAACCCTGAAAACCGAGGGTGGGAAGAGATGAAGACCTAAGTACATGGCAGCTGCCATGTGCTCAGTGTGCAGCATGATGTCTGGGTGTCCATGGGAGGTCCAGGCTCAGACTGTTTCAGTGGCCTGTGGTAGGCTGTATAATTGGGGTACAGTTGAGTGGCCTGCAGGTTGATCCTCATTTGAGGTTTCTGGGTAGCCCCATTGGTTAAAGATTTTATTTTGGAGGGCAAGAAGAGTGCTCCATTGTGTCTCCAGAATTCCCAAAGTGGAGGGCATTTTGGCCAGGAGTGTGAGGACAAAATCCTGAGAGCACAAGCTAGTCTTAGGTTTCGGGGCAAGGGCAGTGCAGGCACACTCTGCAGAGCTAAATTGAGATCTCGTGCATCTGAAGTCAGGGCGAGGATCAGACATTGGCTCACATTGGAGTTTCTGTACATGATGGCCCCTTCATGAAGAGGGAGGGGCATCAGGACGCCATTGAGGTTTTCCCATGATGGGTATTGTGAGATGCTCCAAACTGCAAGGATTCCTTCTGTAGTACAATTGAGACCTGCTGGATGGCTCCAGGATGTCAGATAGGAAATGACTCCAGAGCAGTGTTCTAAGGATGGATGCCTGGGCAGAACGCCTCACATTCGAATTTTCTCCTAGCAAAAAGATATGTTTGATCTGCTTGGTCTGGTGGAGCAACCGAGGGGTCTGAGTTGAAATGGACTCTCCTGAGGATGAGTCATAATGTGGATTTGTGTCCATGGAGACCTTGGAATGGGGCAGTGGCACCAGGGCTCTGAAAGTTTCTACTAACTGGGGGTTTTGATACAGCTCCAAACAGCACGATTAACATGTGGAGATGACATTTGTTCTGATCAGTGCCTCAAGAAGCCCCATATGCTCGTAATGGAAATGAGGCCTCTGGGGAGCGATGACTGGAAACCAAAGCAATGGATCTGATTGGGGCCTAGGGTTCTGTCCGGTCAATGTTTTTCTCTGGGGATATCTGCCTACAGTTCTGAGTGGAGGTATTTGTTCAGCTGGTGGCAGATCGCTCCTGTTTGTCCCAGGCGACCTACACCATTGGGATAATTTTGGGGATTTTGGAGGTTCCTGTACTTTGTACAGTTGTGGCCAATGGAATGGGAAGACTTCCTTTGGAGCAGGCAGGCACAGTCCTGAGTTGTGGCTCCAGAGACCCCAGCCTGGAGGGTGTGTGGGCCAGGGCTGTGGTGACAGATGAAGCCTGAAAACACAAACTTGGATTAGGTTTGGGGATGAAGGTATGGCAGGCCCGATCTACAGACCGTGAGAACTCTTCGGGATATAAACAAAGAGTGAGAGTGAGGCACTTGCTGAGGCTTTTGTCTGGATTTTGTATCAATGATGGCCGTGGAATGTTGGTGTGGCCTCATGGGCTATGGACTTGTCTCCCACTCTAGAAATTAGGCTATATCCCAAGAGCTTGTGTTCATTATGTGGGATGGGAAAAGTCCTTTCTATTTTTAAACCTCAGGTGTCCCACCAAAGAAGGGATTACAGAACAGAGCCCTGGGAAGGGGCTACTGGACAAACTGACCTCTGGTTAAGATTGGGGGCGTAGGAGCATGGCAAAATCCATATGCAGGCTATTGGTCCAGCCAGTGAGAGGGCTTATTTGAAAACAGAGCTCACAATGAGGGTCACAATATTTGTTTGTGCCAAACACAGCCTTCAAGCATGGGGAGAGCCTCATGTAAGATGCTGGTTTCTCCTACACTAAACGTTGGACAACATGCCAACCACAAGGTTTCTAGTCATGGGGAAGGAGGAGTTCTGATTTCTGCATCACGTTCACCCCTGGGCAGAGATGGGAGATAAGGTCTAGGTTCTGAAGCCTGAAAACCATGGTTAGGAAGAGATGACAAACTAAGGCCATGGCAGGTCCAATGTGCTCAGTGTGAGGCCAGCTGTCTGGGTGTCGGTCAGGAGGTTTGGGATCAGGCTGTGTCAGACAGGGCATTAATTCCCAGGGTAGACCTTATAATTGGGGTACCATCGAGCGGCGTGCAGGTTGATCCTCATTTGTGGTTTCTGGGTAGCCCCATAAAGCAAAGTTTTTCTTCTGGAGGGCAGGCAGAGTGCTGCATTGTGGCTCCAGTATTGCCAAACAGGAGGGATTATGGGCCAGGAGTGTGAGGACAGAAGTCTGAGAACACAAACTAAGCTTAGGTTTTGGGGAGAGGGCACGGCAGGCACACACTGCAATGCTGAATCGAGATCTCGTGCATCTGAAGTAGGGCAAGGATCAGACGTAGGGTCAGGTTGGAGTTTCTGTCCATGATGGCCCCTTCATGAAGGGGGCAGGGCATCTCGAGGTCATGGAGGTTTTCCTTTGATGGGAGTTGTGAGAATCTCCAAACAGCAAGGATTCTTTCTGCAGGACATTTGAGACCTGTTGAATGGCTCCAGGACCTCCCATAAGGAATGACTCCAGAGCAGGGTTCTAAGGATGGATGCCTGGACAGCCTGCCCCACATTCCAATTGTATCCTCTCAACAAGACAGGTTTGATCTCTTGGCTCTGGGGGAACAACCAAGGGGTCTGAGATGAAATGAACTCTCCTGCAGATGGCTCATAATGTGTGTTTGTGTTTATGGAGACCTTGGAATGGGGCGGTGGCACCGGAGCACTGAAGGTTTCTCCTAACCGGTGGTTTTGAGACAACTCCAACGAGCAAGTTTCCCAGGTGGTGATGAGATTTGTTCTGATCAGTGCCTCAGGAAACCCCCATATACTGGTATTGAAGACCAGGCCTCTGAGGAGAGATGCCTGGAAACCAAAGCAATGGATTTGATTAGGGCCTTGGGGCCTGTCCACTTCAATCTATTTCTCTGGGGAAATCTGTCTATTGGTCTGAGTGGAGGTAGTTGCTCCACTGCAGTCAGATCACCCCTGTTTCTCCCGGGCAGCCTACACTATTGGGATTGCCTCAGCGACTTTGGAGGTTTCTCCTGATCTTTAGGGTTTGGCCAATGGAATGGGCAGAATTCCCTTGGAGAGGGCAGGCACAATCCTAAGTTGTGGCTCCAGGGGCCCCAGCCTGGAGGGTGTGTGGGCCAGAGCTCTGAGGACAGAAGTCTGAAAACACAAAATCAGCTTAGGTTTGGGAGCTAGGTTAGGCAGGCCCGATCTACAGACCTTGAGGAGAACTCTTTGGGATATGAACAAAGTGCAACTGTGAGGTACTTACTCAGGCTTTTCTCTCTTGTGTCACCGATGGCCATGAAATGTCGAGGTGGCCTCATGGGCCATGGATGAGTCTCCCTTTCTGGGGATTTGGCCCAATCCCAAGAGTTTGGTGTAATTCTGTGGGATGGGAGCAGTACTTCCTGTTTTTTCATCTCAGGATTCCCACCAAAAGATGGGTTCCAGAACAGAGCCCTGGAGAGGGTCAACTCGACAACCCGACTTCTGGTTAAGATTGGGGGCTAGGGGCACGGAAGCACCATATGCGGGATCTTGTTCCAGCCACTGAGAGGTCTTACTTGAGGAAAGGGATCATGCTGAGGGTCACAATTCGTGTTTGTGCCAAAAGTGGCACTCAAGCATGGGCGGGGCCTCATGGGCCACGCTGATTTCTCCTACACTGATCGTTGGACAATATGCCAACCACAACGTTTCTGGCCATGGGAAGGCAGAGTACTGCTGTCTGCATCACGTTCGCCCCTGGCAGTGATTGAAGATAAGTTCTAGGTTCTGAAGTCAGAAAACCAAGGCTGGGAAGAGATGATGACCTAAGCCCATGGCAGATCCGATGTGTTCAGTGTGCGGTCAGCTGTCTGTGTTTCAGTCAGGAGGTCCGAGCTCAGGCTGTGTCAGACTGGGCATTAGTGCCCAGGGTAGACTGTAAAATCAGGGTACAGTCGAGTGGCGTGTAAGTTGATTCTCATTTGGGATTTCTTGGTAGCCCCAGATGGCAAAGTTTTTCGTCTAGAGGGCAAGCAGAGTGCTGCAGTGTGGCTCCAGAATTCCCAAACTGGACGTCTTGTGGGTCAGGAGTGTGAGGACAGAAGTCTGAGTGTATAAGTTAGGCTTAGGTTTTGGGGTGAGGGCATGGCAGGCACACTATGCAGAGCTGAACCGAGATCTCATGCATTTGAAGTCAGGGTGAGGATCAGACGTTGGCTCAGGTTGGAATTTCGGTCCATGATGGTTCGTTCATGAAGGGGAGGATCTAAGAGGCCACAGAGGTACTCTCTTGATGGGAGTTGTGAGATTCTCCAAACCACAAGGATTCCTTCTGTGGGACTGTTGAGAACGGTTGGATGGCTCCAGGACGTCCCAAAAAGAACAATTCCAGAGCAGGGTTCTAAGGATGGATGAGTGGGCAGCCTGTCTCACATTCCAATTATCTCCTAACGACAAGGTAGGTTTGATCTGCTGTCTGTGGGGGAGCAACCGAGTGGGCTGAGTTGAAATGGACTCTCCAGAGGATGAGTCATAATGTGGGTTTGTGTCCATGGAGACCTTAGCATGGGGTGGTGACTACGGGGCCTTGAAGGATTCTCCTAAGTGGAGGTTTTGACACAGCTCCGAAGAGCAAATTTCCCATTTGGAGAGGACATTTTTTTCTGATTGGTACGTCAGGAAATCCCCATATGCTGGACTGGGAAACCAGGCTTCTGTGGAGAGATGCCTGGAAACCAAAGCAATGGATCCAATTAAGGCCTAAGGAAGTGTCCGGTTCGATCTTCTCTGGGGACATCTGTCTACCGGTCTGAGTGGAGGTAGTTGCTAAGCTTGTGTCAGATCGCCCCTGTTTTTCCCAGGTGGCCCACAGTATTGGGATGGCCTCGGAGTGTTTGGAGGCTTCTCCTAATCTGTAGTGTTGGGACCAATGAAATGGGCAGAATTACCTTGGAAAGGGCAGGCACAGACCTGAGGTGTGGAACCAGGGGCCCCATCCTGGAGTTTGTGTGGGCCAGGGCTGTGGGGACAGAAGTCTGAAAACAAAAACTCGACTTAGGATTGGGGACGTAGGTATGGAAGGCATGATCTACAGACGTCTTCGTGATATGAACAAAGGGCGAATGTGAGGTGCTTCCTCAAGCTTTTGTCTCTGGATTTTGGGTCAAAAATAGGCGTTGAATGTTGAGGTGGCTTCATTGGCCATGTACGTGTATCCTTCTCTGGACTTTTGGCCCGATCCCAAGAGTTAGCTGCCATTCTTTAGAATGGGAGGAGTCCCTTCTGTTTTTTTTACCTCAAGTGTCCCACCAAAAGATGGATTCCAGAGGAGAGCCCTGGGGATGGGTGACTGGACAACCCTACCACTGGTTTAGAATGGGGGCCTAGGGCATGGATCAGTCTTTGGCTCAGGTTGGAGTTTCTGTACATGATGGCCTCTTCATGAAGGGGGCGTTTCTCAAGAGTCTATGTAGGTATTCCCATGATGGGAGTTGTGAGATGCTAAAACAGCAAGGATTCCTTCTGTAGGACCCTCGAGAACTATTTGATAGTTTCTGGAGGTCCCATACGGAATGACTCCAGAGCAGGACTCTAAGGATGGATGTGTGGTTTCCTGTCTCACTTTCCAATTACTTCCTAGTGACAAGGCAGGTTCGATCTGCTGGCTCTGGTGGAGCAACCGAGGGGGGTGAGTTGAAATGGACACTCCTGAGGATGGGTCATATTGTGCATTTGTGTCCATAGAGACCTTGGAATGGGCGGTGGATCCGGGGCCCTCAAGGATTTTCCCAACCAGAGGTTTTCACAGAGCTCCAAAGATTACGTTTCCAATGTGGAGATGAGATTTGTTCTGATGGGTGCCTCTGGAAACCCCCATGTGCTGGTATAGGAATCCAGGCCTCTGAGGAGGGATGCCTGGAAACCAATGCAATGGATCTGAATAGGCCCTAGGGTCCTTTCAGGTTCAATCTTCTTCTCTGTGGACATCTGCCTATGGGTCTGTGTGGAGCTTGCTGCTCAGAGATGTCAGATCTCCCCTGTTTGTCCCGGTCGGCCTACACTATTGGGATGGCCCCAGGGACTTTGGAGGTTTCTCCTAATTTGTACAGAACAGACTCCTCCCAATCCCCCAGAATGACCCCAAACTCTTGGGATATGGCTAAATCCCCAGAGAGGGACACACGTCCATGTCACATGAGGCCACCCCGACATTCGACGACTACAATTGATACAAAATCCAGAGACAAAAGCCTGAGTAAGTGCCTCACACTCTCCCTTTGTTCATATCCCAAAGAGTACTCTTTATGGTCTGTAGATCCGGCCTTCCATACCTATGTCCAGAAACCTAAGCCGAATTTGTGTTTTCAGACTTCTGTCCACACAGACCTGGTCCACACAACCTACAGGCTGGGATCCCTAAAGCCACACCACAGGACTGTGCCTGACCCCTTCAAGGGAATTCTGCCAATTCCATTGGCCACAACCTTGCAAATTAGGAGAAACCTCCAAAGTCCCTGAGGCCAGCCCAAGAGTGTAGGCAGCCCAGGACAAACAGGGTTGATCTGACACCAGCTGAGCAATTACCTCCACTCCGACCCATAGACAGATGTCCCCAGAGAAGATTGAACTGGACAGGCCCCTAGGCCCTAATCAGATCCATTGCTTTGGTTTCAAGGCATCTCTCCCCAGAGGCCTGGCTTCCAATATCAGCATATGGGGGTTTCTAGAGGTCCCCATCAGAACACATCTCATCTCTACATGGGAAATGTGCTCGTTTGAGCTGTGTCAAAATTTCCGGTTAGGAGAATCCTTCAGGGCCCCAGTGCCACAGCACAAATCCAAGGTCTCCATGGACACAAACCCACATTGTACCACATTGCAGGATGCTCTTTACTCCCCCTTAGCCAGCCGATCGAACCTGTCTTCTTGCAAGAAGACAGTTGGAATGTGATGCAGCCTGCCCAGGCATCCATCCTTAGAACGCTGCTCTGGAGTCATTCCGTATGAGAGTTCCTGGAGCCATCCAACAGGTCTCAATTATCCCGCAGAAGGAATGTTTGCTGCATGGAGCATCTCCTTTGTCCCGTGATGCTCCAACCCCTTCATGAAAGGGCCATCATGGTTATAAACTACAACCTGAGGCAACGTCTGATACTCGCCATGATTCAGATGCATGAGATCTCGATTCAGCTCTGCAGAGTGTGCCTGCCAAGCCCCTCCCTGAAACACAAGCCTAGCTTCTGTTCTCAGATCTCTGTCCTCACACTCCTGGTTCCCAAGCCCTCCAGTCTGACAATACCGGAGCCACAATGCAGCACTCTGCTTGCCTTCCAGAAGGAAAACGTTGCCTTATGGAGCTAACCAGAAACTCCAAATGAGGATCAACCTGCATTCAACTCGACTAGACCCCAATTATACAATCTACCCTGGTTTCTAATGTCTTGTCTGACACAGCTTGAGCCCAGACCTCCCGACCTAAACCCAGACAGCCGGCCGCACACTGAGCACATTGGACCTGCCATGGCCTTAAGTCATCATCTCTTCCAACCTCGCTTTTCAGGCTTCAGAACCTAGACCTTATCTCCAATCACTGCCCAGGGGTGAATGTGATGCAGAAATCAGAACTCCTCCTTCCCCTTGGCAAGAAATCTTGTGGTGGGCATGTTGTCCAAAGTTCAGTGTAGGAGAAACCAGCGTGGCCCATGAAGCCCAGACCATGCTTGAGGGCTGCATTGGGAATAAAAACACATTGTGACCCTCAGTGTGTATCCTGTCCTCAAGTGAGGCTTGTAGGTGGCTGGACCAAAAGCCCGCATGTGGGGCTACGATGCCCCTAGCCCACATTCTTAATCAGAGTTTGGTTTGTTCATTTGCCAATCCTTAGGGCTCTGCTCTGGAATTCTTCTTTTGGTGGGACACCTGCGGTAAAGAAATAAAGCCGACACCTCCCTTCCCACAAAATTACCCCAAACTCTTGGGATCGGGCCGAATCCCCAGAGAGGAAGACTCGTCCATTGCCCATGAGGACACTCAGACAATCGGCGGCCATTGGTGACACAATGTGCAGAGACAAAAGCCTGAATAAGCGCCTCACATTTGCCCTTTGTTCATATCCTGAAGAATTATCCTCACGGGCCTTAGATCAGTCCTCCCATACCTATGACCCAAAACCTAAGCCAAGTTTGTGTTTTCAGACAACTGTCCCCACAGCCCTGGCCCACACATCCTACAGACTCAGGCCCCTAGAGCCAAACCTGAGTCTAGCTGCCCTCTCCAAGGGAATTCTGCCAATTCTATTGGCCACAACCTTACAAATAAGATAAACCTCCAATTTCCTGAGACCATCCCAATAGTGGTAGCTGCCCAGGACAAACAGGGGCAATCTGAGCCCATCTGAGCACCTACCTGCATAGGGACCCATAGACAGATGTCTCCAGAGGTAAATTGGAACAAATAGGCCCCTTGGCCCTAATTGGATCCATTGCTTTGGTTTCCAGGCATCTCTCCTCAGAGGCCTGGATTCCAATACCAGCATATGGCTGTTACTTGAGGCACCCATCAGAACAAATCTCGTCTCCACATGGGAAACTTGCACGTTGGAGCTGTGCCAAAGCCTCTGATTAGGGGAGCCCATCAGGGACCCGGTGCCACCGCCTCATTCCAAGGTGTCCATGGACAAAAACCCACATTAGGACCCATCCGCAGGAGAGTCCATTTCAACTCAGACCCCTGGATTGCTCCACCAGGTCCAGCAGATTCAACCTGTCTTGTTGCTAGGAGACAATTGGAATGAGAGGCGGTTGCCCAGCCATCCATCCTTAGAAGCTTGCTCAGAATCATTATGTTTGGGAAGTCCTGGAGACAACCAACAGGTCTCAATGGTCCCGAAGAAGAATCTTTGTGGTTTGGAGCATCTCACAACTACCAACGTGGGAAAAGCTGAATGGTGTCGTGATCCGCATCAGGGACAGAAACTCCAATCTAAGTGATCGTCTGATCCTCGCCATGACTTCAGATGCACGAGATCTCATTTCAGCTCTGTAGAGTGTTCCTGATGTGCCCTCGTCCAGAAACCTAAGCCTAGCTTGTGTTCTCACACTTCCGTCCTCACACTCCTGGCCCACAAACCCTACAGTTTGGCAATTCCAGAACTACAATGCAGCACTCTGCCTGCACTCCAAAAGAAAAAAATATTGCACTCTGTGGCTACCCAAAAACCCCAAATGAGGATAAACCTGCACGCCACTTGACTGTACCCCAATTATACAGTCTGCTCTGGGCACTAATGCCCTTTCTGACACAACCTGAGCCTGGACCACTCGAGCCACACCCAGTAAGCTGGCCACACACTGAGCACATCATACCCGCTATGGCTATAGGTCGTCATCTCTTCCCAACCTCGGTTTTCAGGCTTCAGAACCTAGACCTTATCACCAGTCACTTCCCAGGAATGAACATGATGCAGAAATAAGAACTCCTTCCGGGGGGGAGGAGTCAAGATGGCGGAGAAGTAGCAGGCTGAGACTACCTCAGCTAGCAGGAGATCAGCTAGAGAGCTTATCTAAAGATTGCAAACACCTGCAAATCCATCGGCAGATCGAAGAGAAGAAGAACAGCAATTCTAAAAACAGAAAAACAACCACTTTCTGAAAGATATGACTGGCGGAGAAGTGAATCCAAAGCGACGGGAAGATAGACCCTGGGGGCAGGGGCTGGCTCAGGGCAAGCGGCGGAGCAACGGAGCATAAAATCAGGACTTTTAAAAGTCTGTTCTGCTGAGGGACATCGCTCCGGAGGCTAAACTGGGGCGAGGCCACGCGGGGTCGTCGTGACCTCATGTCCCGCGGGGTCACAGAAGATCGGGGGTGTCTGAGTGTTGCAGAGCTTGCGGATATTGGAACGGGAAAGCCAGCTGCAGAGACAGAGCCGACAGTAAGCTCCCAGCTCGGAGTTGCCTTGAACCGGTCGCAAGCTCGGTGAGCTCGGAGCGCGGCCGGAGGTTAGGCAGACGCGAGTTACTCGGAGCTGTTTGCTGAGGGCGCACTGGGGAGCGGGGCCCCGGGCTCTTGGCTCCTCCAAGCCAGAGTCCAGGAGGCCGCCATTTGTATTCCTGTCCTCCGGAACTCTACGGAAAGCGCTCAGGGAACAAAAGCTCCTGAAAGCAAAGCCGAGCAGATCACTCAGCCGGTGTAATTCCGCCTGGGGCAAAGACACTTGAGAATCACTGCAACAGGCCCCTCCCCCAGAAGATCAACAAGAAATCCAGGCAAGACCAAGTTCACCTACCAAGGAGTGAAGTTTCAATACCAAGGAGAGAGCAGCAGAATTCCAGAGGAGGAGAAAACAAACCACGGAACTCATGGCTTTCTGCCTGTGGTTTTTTAGTCTTGCAGTTAATTTAATTTTTTTCTTTTTCATTTTTTTTCTCTTCTTCCGCTAAAATTTTTTATAACTTTTACCCTTTTCTTTTTTAACGTTTTTTAACTAGATTATCTAATATATATATATTTCTTTTTTATACTTTTCTGTATTCATTTTCTGTTTTTTTAATTCTCTTTCTTTCTTTTTTTTTGAACCTCTTTTTATTCCCAAATCAGAAGAGATCCTAATCTCTTCAATCTTCTTTTTTTTCTTAATTCGTTTTTAAATTCTTGATTGAATTTCTAATTCAATCTCTTTTTTTTAATTCTTTTTTTCTTTTTTTTTCTTTCTTTTTGAACCTCTTTTTATCCCCAAAGCAGAAGAGATCCCAATCAGAAGAGATTGGGAGATCCCAATCAAAGGAGATCCCAATCAGAGGAGATCCCTCACCCAATCGTGAGGGGGAGAAATCCCCCCTCACGATTTGGGATCTCTTCTGATTTGGTTAAAGCATATTTTCCTGGGATTGTTGCCACCGTTTTAGTATTTTACTTACTCCTTCATATACTCTTAGCTGGACACAATGACAAGGCGGAAAAATTCACAACAAAAAAAAAGAACAAGAGGCAGTACCGAAGGCTAGGGACCTAATCAATACAGACATTGGTAATATGTCAGATCTAGAGTTCAAAATGACAATTCTCAAGGTTCTAGCCGGGCTTGAAAAAGGCATGGAAGATATTAGAGAAACCCTCTCCAGAGATATAAAAGCCCTTTCTGGAGAAATAAAAGAACTAAAATCTAACCAAGTTGAAATCAAAAAGCTATTAATGAAGTTCAATCAAAAATTGAGGCTCTCACTGCTAGGATAAATGAGGCAGAAGAAATAATTAGCGATATAGAAGACCAAATGACAGAGAATAAAGAAGCTGAGCAAAAGAGGGACAAACAGCTACTGGACCATGAGGGGAGAATTCGAGAGATAAGTGACACCATAAGAAGAAATAACATTAGAATAATTGGGATTCCAGAAGAAGAAGAAAGAGAGAGGGGAGCAGAATGTATACTGGAGAGAATTGTTGGGGAGAATTTCCCCAATATGGCAAAGGGAACGAGCATCAAAATTCAGGAGGTTCATAGAAAGCCCCTCAAAATCAATAAGAATAGGCCCACAGCCCATCACCTAATAGTAAAATTTACAAGCCTTACTGACAAAGAGAAATTCCTGAAAGCAGCCCGGGAAAAGAAGTCTGTAACATACAATGGTAACAGTATTAGATTGGCAGCTGACTTATCCACAGAGACCTGGCAGGCCAGAAAGAGCTGGCATGACATTTTCAGAGCACTAAACGAGAAAAACATGCAGCCAAGAATACTATATCCAGCTAGGCTATCATTGAAAATAGAAGGAGAGATTAAAAGCTTCCAGGACAAACAAAAACTGAAAGAATTTGCAAACACCAAACCAGCTCTACAGGAAATACTGAAAGGGGTCCTCTAAGCAAAGAGAGAGCCTACAAGTGGTAGATCAGAAAGGAACAGAGACAATATCAAATAACAGTCACCTTACAGGCAATACAATGGAACTAAAATCATATCTCTCAATAGTTACCCTGAATGTTAATGGGCTAAATGCCCCAACCAAAGACACAGGGTATCAGAATGGATAAAAAAACAAAACCCATCTATATGTTGCCTCCAAGAAACGCATTTTAAACCCGAAGACACCTCCAGACTTAAAGTGTGGGGGTGGAAAAGAATTTACCATGCTAATGGACATCAGAAAAAAGCAGGAGTGGCAATCCTTATATCAGATCAATTAGATTTTAAGCCAAAGACTATAATAAGAGTTGAGGAAGGACACTATATCATACTCAAAGGGTCTGTCCAACAAGAAGATCTAACAATTTTAAATATCTATGCCCCCAACGTGGGCGCAGCAAACTATATAAACCAATTAATAACAAAATCAAAGAAACACATCAACAATAATACAATAATAGTAGGGGACTTTAACACTCCCCTCATTGAAATGGACAGATCATCCAAGCAAAAGATCAACAGGGAAATAAAGGCCTTAAATGATACACTGGATGAGATGGACATCACAGATATATTCAGAACATTTCATCCCAAAGCAACAGAATACACATTCTTCTCTAGTGCACATGGAACATTCTCCAGAATAGATCACATCCTCGGTCCTAAATCAGGACTCAACCAGTATCAAAAGATTGGGATCATTCCCTGCATATTTTCAGACCACAATGCTCTGAAACTAGAACTCAACCACAAGAGGAAGTTTGGAAAGAACACAAATACATGGAGACTAAACAGCATCTTTCTAAAGAATGAATGGGTCAACCTGGAAATTAAAGAAGAATTGAAAAAAATCATGGAAACAAATGATAATGATAATACAACTGTCAAAATCTGTAGGACACAACAAAGGCAGTCCTGAGAGGAAAATATATAGCAGTACAAGCTTTTCTCAAGAAACAAGAAAGGTCTCAGGTACACAACCTAACCCTACACCTAAAGGAGCTGGAGAAAGAACAAGAAAGAAACCCTAAGCCCAGCAGGAGAAGAGAAATCATAAAGATCAGAGCAGAAATCAATGAAATAGAAACCAAAAAAACAATAGAACAAATCAAACAAACTAGGAGCTGGTTCTTTGAAAGAATTTAAATAATTGATAAACCCTTGGCCAGACTTATCAAAAAGAAAAGAGAAAGGACCCAAATAAATAAAATCATGAATGAAAGAGGAGAGATCACAACTAACACCAAAGAAATACAAACTATTATAAGAACATACTTTGAGCAAATCTACGCCAACAAATTTGACAATCTGGAAGAAATGGATGCATTCCTAGAAACATATAAACTACCAAAATTGATCCAGGAAGAAATAGAAAGCCTGAACAGACCCATAACCAGTAAGGAGATTGAAACAGTCATTAAAAATCTCCATACAAACAAAAGCCCAGGGCCAGATGGCTTCCCGGGGGAATGCTACCAAACATTTAAAGAAGAACTAATTCCTAATCTCCAGAAACTGTACCAAAAAATAGAAATGGAAAGAAAACTCCCAAACTCATTTTATGAGGCCAGCATCACCTTGATCACCAAACCAGACAAGGATCCCATCAAAAAAGAGAGCTATAGACCAATATCCTTGATGAACACAGATGCAAAAATTCTCACCAAAATACTAGCCAATAGGATTCAACAATACATTTAAAGGATTATTCACCACGACCAAGTGGGATTTATCCCAGGGCTGCAAGGTTGGTTCAACATCCACAAATCAGTCAATGTGATACAACACATCAATAAAAGAAAGAACAAGAACCATATGATACTCTCAATAGATGCTGAAAAAGCATTTGACAAAGTACAGCATCCCTTCCTGATCAACACCCTTCAAAGTGTAGGGATAGAGGGCACATACCTCAATATCATCAAAGCTATCTATGAAAAACCCACCGCAAATATCATTCTCAATGGAGAAAAACTGAAAGCTTTTCCACTAAGGTCAGGAACACGGCAGGGATGTCCATTATCACCACTGCTATTCAACATAGTACTAGAAGTCCTAGCATCAGCAATCAGACAACAAAAGGAAATTAAAGGCATCCAAATCGGCAAAGAAGAAGTCAAATTAGCACTCTTCGCAGATGATATGATACTCTATGTGGAAAACCCAAAAGACTCCACTCCAAAACTGCTAGAACTTATACAGCAATTCAGTAAAGTGTCAGGATATAAGATCAATGCACAGAAATCAGGTACATTTCTCTACACCAACAACAAGACAGAAGAAAGAGAAATTAAGGAGTCAATCCCATTTACAATTGCACCCCAAACCATAAGATACCTAGGAATAAACCTAACCAAAGAGACTAAGAATCTATACTCAGAAAACTATAAAGTACTCATGAAAGAAATTGAGGAAGACACAAAGAAATGGAAAAATGTTCCATGCTCCTGGATTGGAAGAATAAATATTGTGAAAATGTCTATGCTACCTAAAGCAATCTACACATATGATGCAATTCCTATCAAAGTACCATCCATCATTTTCAAAGAAATGGAACAAATAATTTTAAAATTTATATGGAACCAGAAAAGACCTCGAATAGCCAAAGGGATATTGAAAAACAAAGCCAAAGTTGGTGGCATCACAATTCCGGACTTCAAGCTTTATTACAAAGCTGTCATCATCAAGACAGCATGGTACTGGCACAAAAACAGACACATAGACCAATGGAACAGAATAGAGAGCCCAGAAATAGACCCTCAACTCTATGGTCAACTAATCTTCGACAAAGCAGGAAAGAATGCCCAATGGAAAAAAGACAGCCTCTTTAATAAATGGTGTTGGGAAAATTGGACTGTCACGTGCAGAAAAATATAATTGGACCATTTCCTTACACCACACACAAAAATAGATTCAAAATGGATTAAGGACCTCAATGTGAGAAAGGAATCCATCAACATCCTTGAGGAGAACACAGGCAGCAACCTCTTTGACCTCAGCCGCAGCAACATCTTCCTAGGAACATCGCCAAAGGCAAGGGAAGCAAGGGCAAAAATGAACTGTTGGGATTTCATCAAAATCAAAAGCTTTTGCACAGCAAAGGAAACAGTTAACAAAACTAAAAGACAACTGACAGAATGGGAGAAGATATTTGCAAACGACATATCAGATAAAGGACTAGTGTCCAAAATCTATAAAGAACTTAACAAACTCAACACCCAAAGAACAAATAATCCAATCAAGAAATGGGCAGAGGACATGAACAGACATTTCTGCAAAGAAGACATCCAGATGGCCAACAGACACATGAAAAAGTGCTCCATATCACTCGGCATCAGGGAAATACAAATCAAAACCACAATGAGATATCACCTCACACCAGTCAGAATGGCTAAAATCAACAAGTCAGGAAATGACAGATGCTGCCGAGGATGCGGAGAAAGGGGAACCCTCGTACACTGTTGGTGGGAATGCAAGCTGGTGCAACCACTCTGGAAAACAGCATGGAGGTTCCTCAAAATGTTGAAAATAGAACTGCCCTATGACCCAGCAATTGCACTACTGGGAATTTACCCTAAAGATACAAATGTAGTGATCCAAAGGGGCACGTGCACCCGAATGTTTATAGCAGCAATGTCCACAATAGCCAAACTATGGAAAGAACCTTGATGTCCATCAACAGATGAATGGATCAAGAAGATGTGGTATATATACACAATGGAATACTATGCAGCCATAAAAAGAAACAAAATCTTGCCATTTGCGACAACATGGATGGAACTAGAGTGTATCATGCTTAGCGAAATAAGTCAAGCGGAGAAAGACAAATATCATATGATCTCCCTGATATGAGGAAGTGGTGATGCAACATGGGGGCTTAAGTGGGTAGGAGAAGAATCCATGAACCAAGATGGGATAGGGAGGGAGACAAACCATAAGTGACTCTTAATCTCATGAAACAAACTGTGGGTTGCTGGGGGGAGGGGGGTTGGGAGAAGGGGAATAGGGTTATGGACATTGGGGAGGGTATGTGCTTTTGGGTAAATTGGAAGGGGAGATGAACCATGAGAGACTATGGTCTCTGAAAAACAATCTGAGGGGTTTGAAGTGGCGTGGGGTGGGAGGTTGTGGTACCAGGTGGTGGGTATTATAGAGGGCACAGCTTGCATGGAGCACTGGGTGTGGTGAAAAGATAATGAATACTGTTTTTTTTGAAAATAAATAAATTGGAAATAAAAGAAATAAAACAGTATAAAAAAAAACAAAAAGAACTCCTTCCCCATGGCAAGAAACCTTGTGTTTGGCATTTGTCCAACATTCAGTGTAATTGAATCAAGCGTGGCCCATGAGGCCCCGCCCATGCTTGAGGGCCGCATTAGTCACGAACATGCCTTGTGACCCTCAGCACGATCCCAGTCCTTAAGTAAGGCCTCTCAGTGGCTGGACCAAGAGACGGCATATTGAGCTTCCCATGCCCCTATATTCCAATTATTAACCATAGTTCTGGTGTTCCATTCGCCCCTCCCCAGGGCTCTGCTTTGGAATCCCACTTTTTGTGGGACACCTGAGGTAACAAAATTGAAAGGACTTCTCCCATCCCACTGATTAACCAAAACAATTGGATCGGGCCAAATCCACAGAGATGAGGACTCATCCATGGCCCATGAGGCCTTCCCGACATTCCATGGTCATAATTGACACAAAATATAGAGACAAAAGCCTGAGCAAGCACCTCACCCTCGCTCTTTCTTTATATACCGAAGAGTTCTCCTCATGGTCTGTAGATCGGGCCTGCCATACCTACGTCCCCAAACCTAAGCCGAGTTATTGTTTTCAGACATCTGTACCACAATCCTAGCCCACACACCCTCCAGGCTGGGACCCCAGGAGCCACACATCATGTCTGTGCCTGCTCACTCCACGGGAATTCTGCCCATTCCATTGTCCACAATCATGCAAATTAGGAGAAACCTCCAATGTCCCTGAGGCCAACCCAATAGTGTAGGCTGCCTGGGACAAAGAAGGGCAGTCTGTCACCAGCTGAGCATCTACCTCTACTCATATCATAAATGAATGTCCCCAGAGAAGAATATTGAACTGGTCAGACCCCTAGGCCCTAATAGGATCCATTGCTTTGGTTTCCAGGTATCCTGGAAAGGACAGAAACTCCAACCTGAGCCTAGATCTGAACCTCGCCCTGGCTTCATATGAACGAAATCCCAATTCAGATCTGAAGAGGGTGCCTGCCGTGCCCTCGCCCTGAATCCTATACCTAAATGTGTTCGCAGACCCCCATCCTCATAATCCTCACCCACAAGTCATCCAGTTTCGGAATTCTGGAGCCACAATGCAGCACTCTGCCTACCCTCCAGAAGAAAAACATTGCCCTTGGGGCTACCCAGAAACACCAAATGATGATCAACCTGCACGGCACTCGACTGTACTCCAATTATACAAACTTCCCTGGGCATTAATGTCCTGTCTGACACATTCCGAGCCTGAAACTCCCAACGAACACTGAGACAGCTGGCTCCACAGTGAGCACATCGGACCCGACATGGCCTTAGGTCGTCATCTCTTCCCAACCTCGGTTTTCAGATTTCACAACCGAGACCTTATCTCAAATCACTGCCCAGGGGTGAATGAGATGCGAAAATCAGATCTACTACTTCCCCATGGCAAGAATACATGTGGTTGGCATGTTGTCCAATGTTCAGCGTAGGAGAAACTAGCGTTCACCTTGAGTCCCAGCCCATGCTACCGCCACAAAGGCATAAACACGCATTGTGACCCTCAGCGTGAGTTCTGTCCTCAAGAAAGGCCTCTCAGTGGCTCACCATTGGAAGGCATATTGGGCTTGCCATGCCCCTAGGCCCCAATTTTTAACCAGATTTCTGGTTGTCCAGTCGCCCCTCCCCAGGGCTCTGCTCTGGAATATCTCTTTTGGTGGGACATCCAGGTAACAAAACTGAAACGACTCCTCCCATCACACAGATTGACCCAAAACAATTGGGATTGGGCCATATCCACAGAGAGGAAGACTCGTCCATGGCCCATGAGGCCTTCCCGACATTCCACAGCCATCATTGACACAAAATACAGAAACTAAAGCCTGAGCAAGCACCTCACCCTCGCTCTTTCTTTATATCCTGAAGAGTTCTCCTCACGGTCTGTAAATTGGGCCTGCCATACCTCCATCCCCAAACCTAAGCTGAGTTTGTGTTTTAAACATCTGTCCTCACAGTCCTGGACCATGCACGGTCCAGGCTGGGGACCCTGTAGCCACACATCAGGACTGTGCCTGCCCACTCCACAGGAATTCTGCCCATTCCATTGTCCATAATCGTACAAATTAGGAGAAACCTCCAAAGTCTCGGAGGCCATCCCCTTGTTGGCCGCCCGGACAAACAGGGGCAGTCTTACACCAGCTGAGCAACTACTTCCACTCATACCATAGACATATGTCCAGAGAAGAAGATTGAACTGGACAGGCCCCTAGGCCCTAATCAGATCCATTGCTTTGGTTTCCAGGTATCTCTTCAGAGGCCATGTTTCCAATACAACATATTGGGTTTTCCTCAGCAACAATTAGAACAAATCTTGTCTCCAGATGGGAAACTTGCTCTTTGGAAATGTCTCAAAATCTCCAGTTAGGAGAATCCTTCAGGGCCCTGGTGCAACCGCCCCATTCCAAGGTCTCCATGGACACAAACCCACATTAGGACCCATCCAAAGGAGATTCCAATTCAAATCAGCCCCTTTGATTTTATCCCCAGAGCCAGCAGATCGAACCTGTCTTGTCGCTAGGAGACAATTGGAATGCAAGTTGGGCTGCCCAGGCATCCATCCTTAGCAGCAGATCGAATCTGTCTTGTCGCTAGGAGACAATTGGAATGTGATATGGGCTGCCCAGGCATCCATCCTTAGAATTCTGCTCTGGCGTCATTCTGTATGGGACATCCTGGAGCCATGCAACAGGTCTCAAATATACTGCAGAAGGAATCCTTGCGTTTTGGATCATCTCACAACTTCCAACGTGCGAATACCTCAATGACTTTGTGATGCCTCACACTTTTATGAAGGGGAAATCATGGACAGGAACTCCAACCTGAGCCAATGTCTGATCCCTGCCCTGACATCAGATGCACGAGATCTCGATTCAGCTCTGCAGAGTGTGCCAGCCTTGACCTCGACCTGAAACTTAAGTCTAGCTTGTTTTCTCAGACTTCCATCCTCACACTCCTGGCCTCTAAGCCCTCCAGTTTGGAAATTCCAGGCCCACAATGCAGCACTCTGCACTCCAGAAGAAAAATGTTGCCCTATCGAGCTTCCCAGACACCCCAAATGAGGAGAGACCTACACGGCACTTTACTGTACCCAAATTATATGGTCTAAACTGGGCATTGATACACTGTCTGAATCAGCCTGAGCCCGGACCTCCTGACAAACACCCAGACAGATGACCGCACACTGAGCACATCGGACCCACCATGGCCTTAGCTCGTCATCTCTTCCCAACCTAGCTTTTCAGATTTCAGAACTTAGACCTTAACTCCAAACCCTGCCTAGGGGTGAACGTGATGCAGAAATCAGAACTCCTCCTTCCCTATGGCAAGAAACCTTGTGGTTGGCATATTGTCCAACATTCAGTGTAGGAGAACCCAACGTTCACCATGAGGCCCTGCCCATGCTTGAGTGCTTCGAGGGCATAAACACGCATTGTGACCCTCAGCGTGAGTCCTGTCCTCTAGTATGTCCTCTCAGTGGCTGGATCATTAGACGTCATAATGGACTTGCCATGCCCCTAGGCCCCAAATTTTAACCAGATTTCTGGTTGTCCAGTCACCCCTCCCCAGGGCTCTGCTCTAGAATCCCTCTTTTGGTGGGACACCAGAGGTAAGAAAACAAAACGGACTCCTCCCATCCCACAGAATGACCCCAAACTCTTGGGATCGGGCCAAATCCCCAGAGAGGAAGACTCGTCCGTTGCCCATGAGGATATCTGGACATTCTACGGCCGTCGGTGACACAATATCCAGAGACAAAAGCCTGAGCAAGCGCCTCACACTCGCCCTTTGTTCATATCCTGAAGAGTTTTCCTCACAGTCTGTACATCAATCCTGCCATACCTACGAACCGAAACCCAAGCCGAGTTTGTGTTTTCAGACAACTGTCCCCACAGCCCCTGCCCACACACGCTACAGACTCAGGCCCCTGGAGCCAAACCTGAGGACTATACCTGCCCTCTTCAAGGGAATTCTGCCCACTCCATTGGCCACAACCCTACAAATAGGATAAACCTCCAAAGTCCTTGAGGCCATCCCTTCAGTGGTGGCTTCCCAGAACAAACAGGGGCAATCTGAGCCCAACTGAGCACCCACCTGCACTCATACCCGTAGACAGATGTCCCCAGAGGTAAATTGGAATGATCAGGCCCCTAGGCCCTAATCAGATCCATTGCTTTCATTTCCAGGCATCTCTCCTCAGAGGCCTGGTTTCCAATACCAGCATATGGCTATTACTTGAGGCACCCATCAAAACAAATCTTGTCTCCACATGGGAAACTTGCACGTTGGAGCTGTGTCAAAGCCTCTGGTTAGTAGAACCATTCAGGGCCCTGGTGCCATCACCTCATTACAAGGTCTCCATGGACACAAACCCACATTAGGACCCATCCGCAGGAGAGTCCATTTCAGCTCAGCGCCCCCGGTTGCTCCCCCAGATCAGGCAGATCTAATCGGTCTTATCACTAGTAGACTATTGAATGAGAGGCGGGCTGCACAGCCATCCATCCTTAGAACCCTGCTCGGAATCATTCCGAATGGGAAGTCCTGGAGCCAACCAACACTTCTCAATGGTCCCGAAGAAGAATCTTTGTGGTTTGGAGCATCTCACAACTCCCATCGTGGGAAAACCTCCATGGACTTGCGATCCGCCCCCCTTTCATGAAGGGGCCATCAGGGACAGAAACTCCACCCCGAGCAATCATCTGATCCTTGCCCTGACTTCAGATGCACGAGCTCTCGATTCAGCTCTGCAGAATGTGCCTGCCGTGCCCTCACCCAGAAACCTGAACCTAACTTATGTTCTCAGAATTCGTCCTCACACTCCTGGCCCATAAGTCCTCCAGTTTGGCAATTCCAGAACTACAATGCAGCACTCTGCCTGCCCTCCAGAAGAAATACATTGCCCTCTGGGGCTATCCAGAAACCACAGATGAGGATCAACCTGCACGCCATTTGAATGCACCCAAATTATACAGGCTGCCCTGGGCACAAAACCCTTTCTGACACAGACTGAGTCTGGACCTCTCGACACACACCCAGCCAGGTGGCCGCACACTGAGCACATTGAACCCGCCATGGCCTTAGGTTGTCATCTCATCCCAACCTCGGTTTTCAGGCTTCAGAACCTACACCTTATCTCCAGTCACTGCCAGGATTGAACATGATGCAGAAATTAGAACACCTTCCCCATGGCAAGTAACCTTGTGGTTGGCATGTTGTCCAACATTCACTATAGTCGAAACCAGTGTGGCCCATGATGCCCCGCCCATGCTTGGTCACAAACACGCATTGCGTCCTTAGCATGAGCCTAGTCCTCAAGTTAGGCCTGTCAGTGGTTGGACCAAGAGACGGCATATTGGGCTTGCCATGACCCTAGGCCCCAATTTTTAACCATAGTTTGGTGTGTCCATTCACCCATCCCCAGGGCTCTGCTTTATAATCCCTCTTTTGGTGGGACACCTGAGGTAACAAAACTGAAAGAACTCCTCCCATCCCACAGATTAACCCAAACACTTGGGAACGGGCCAAATACACAGAGAGGGACTCGTCTATGGACCATGAGGCCTCCCCGACATTCCACAGCCATCATTGACACAAAATCCAGAGACAAAAGACCGAGCAAGTGCCTCACATTCGCCATTTGTTCATATCCCAAAGAGTTCTCCTCATGGTCTGTAGATCTGGCCTGCCATACCTATGTCTCCAAAACTAAGCCGAGTTTGACTTTTCAGACTTCTGTCCCCACAGCCCTGACCCACACACCCTCCATGCTTGGGCCCTTGGAGACACACCTCAGAACTGTGCCTTCCCTTTCCAAAGGAATTCTTCCCATTCCTCCTCAAAACTGTGCCTTCCCTTTCCAACGGAATTCTTCCCATTCCCACAATCCTTCCATTGTGGCCCATTGGCCACAAACTTGCAAATAAAGAGAAACCTCCAAAGTCACTGAGGCAACCCCAATAGTGTAGGCTGCCCAGGACAAACAGGGGTGATCTGACAACAGCTGAGCAGCTACCTCCACTCAGGCCCGTAGACAGATGTCCCCACAGAAGGAGATTGAACTGGATAGGCCCCTTGGGACATCCCACTACTGTAAGCTTCCCTGGACAAACAGGGACATTCTGACACAAGCTTAGCAGCTACACACATGCAGACACGCGGTCAGATGTCTGCAGAGACAGAAGATTGAACCAGAAAGGCCCCTAGGCTTAATCTGAACTCTTCCTTTGGTTTCCAGGTGTCATTCCTCAGAGGCCTGGATTTGAAAAGAGCATATGGGGCTGTCCTGAGGCACCAAACAGAACCTCTCTCACCTCCACATGGGAGCTTTCTTATTGGAGCTGTATCAAACACTTCAGGTAGGTGAATTCTGTAAGGCCCCTGAAACACCAGCTCACTCTAAGTTCCCCATGAACACAACCCACATTACAACCCATCCTCAGGAGAGTCCATTTCAACTCAGCACCCTGGGTAGCTTTTCCCAGAGCCAGCAGATCAAACATTTCTTGTCGCAAATAGCCAATGGGAATGCGAGGTAGGCTGTACAGGCATCCATCTTTCGAACCCTGCTTTCCAGTCCTTCCGTATGGGACGTCCTTTTAGCCATCCAAAAGAACTCAACTGTCCTGCAGAAGGAAACCTTGTGGTTTGGAGCAACTCACAAATTCAGTGTGGGAAAACCTCTTGGCCTCATGAAGCCCCCGCTTCATGAACGGGCCATCACAGACACTAACTCCAACATCATCCAACGTCTGATCACCACCCTGAATCCAGATGCAGGAGATCCTGATTCAGCCTCTGCACAGTGGGCTGCCGAGCCCTTGGCTCCAAACCTCACTCTAGCTTGTGTTTTCAGACTTCCGACCTCACATTTCTGGCCCACAAGTCCTCCCTACTGGGAATTCTGGGGCCACAACGAAGCACTCTACCTGCCCCCCAAAAGAATAACATACCATTGCCCAGAAACCCCAAATGAAGATCAAACTGCTTGGTCCTCGGCAACACCTCATTTTCATAGGCTACCCTAAGCACTAATGCTCTGTATCACATAGAGTGAGCCCAGACCTTCCAATAGACACCGAGACAGCTGGCCGCACACCCAGCACATTGGATCCACCACGGCCTTAGGCCATCATCCCTTCCCAACCTGGGTTTTCAGGCATCAGAACCTAGACCTTATCTCTAATCCCTGCACAGGTGGGAACCTGACACACAAGTCAGAACTCCTTCTTCCTCATGGCATGAAACCTTGCTGTTGGCAGTAGGTCAAACCTTCAGTGTAGGAGAAACCTGCATAGCCCATGAGCCACACCCACTCTTGAGGGCCCCCTTGGGCACAAGCATGCATTGTGACCCTCAACATGAGTCCCGTGTTCAAGTAACGACTCTCAGTAGCTGGACCAAGAGCCCGCATATAGGGCTTGCCATGCCCATAGGCACTCAGGCCTAACCAGATGATGGGTATTCCAGTTGTCAGTACCCACTGCTCTGCTCTAGAATCTCTCTACTGGGGGACACCAGTGGCAGAAAACAGTACTCTTCCCTTCCCACAGAATGAGCCCAAACACTTGGGAGCTTGGCCAATGAGCAGAGAGGGAGAATCTTCCTCGGCCCATGAGGCAACCACTATATTAAATGGCCATTGTGCACACAACACCCAGAGAAAAAAGCCTGAGTGATTGCATCCCACTCGCCCTCCTTTCATATCCAGAGGAGCTCCCCTCACGGACTGGAGATCAGGCCTGCCATAAACTTGGCCCCAAACCTGAGCCAAGTTTGTGTTTTCAGACATCTGTCCCCAACGCCCTGGCAAACACAGCCTCCAGGCTGGGTCCACTGGAGCCATACCACAGGACAGTGCCTGCTCTCTCCTTGGAAACTGTGCCCATTCCATTGGCCACAACCCTACAAAATAGGAGAAACCTCAAGGCGCCCGAGGACATCCCACTACTATAAGCCACCCTGGACAGACAGGGGCATTCTCACACAATCTGAGCAACTGCCTCCATGGAGACATGCAGGCACATGTCCACAGAGAGAGAAGATTGAACTGGACAGGCCCCTAGGCCCTAATCTGAACTCTTGTTTTGGTTTCCAGTTGTCACTCCTCAGAGGTCTGGGTTCTAAGACCAGCATATGGGGCTTTCCTGAGTCACCGAACAGAACACCTCTCGTGTCCACATGGGAAGCTTCCTTGTTGGAGCTGTGTCAAACCCTTCAGGTTGGAGAAGGGTTCTGCAGAGTCCCTGAGCCACCGGCACATTCCAAGTTCTCCATGGCCATCAAAAAACATTATGACCCATCCTCAGGAGAGTCCATTTCAACTCAGCCTTTTAAGTAGCTAACCCAAGAGCCAGCAGATTGAACCTGCCTTGTCCTGACCAAATAGTGGTAATGTGAGGTGGCGTTTCCAAGTATCCATGCTTAGACACCTACTCTCGAGTCTTTCCATATGGGGCAGACTGGAACCATCCAAGAGGACTCGACTGTACTACAGAAGGAAACCTTGAGATTTTAAGCAGCTCACAACTCCCATCATAAGGAACCTCCCTGGCCTCATGAAGCCCCCACCCCTTCAGGAAGGGGCCATCATGGACACAAACTCTAGCCTGAGGCAAGGTCTCATACTCTCCATGACCTCAGATGCAGGAGATCTTGATTCAGAGTCTGAGGAGTAGGCCTGCCATGCCCTCTGCCCCAAACCTAACGCTAGATTTGTTTTCAGACTTCATTCCTCACACTCCTGGCAAACAAGCCCTCCAGACTGGGAATTCGGGAACCACAACGCAGCCCTATGCCTGCCCACTAGAAGAAAAACGTTGCCCTAGGGGGCTCTCCAGAAACCCCAAATAAGGATCAAACTGCTCAGGCCTCAACCGCACCCAAATTGGAAAGGCTGCCCTGGGCACTAATGCTCTGTCTGCCATAGCCTGAGGCCAGACGTCCCAACAGACAAGGAGATAGCTGGCCACACACCCAGCACATCAGACACGCCATGGCCTTAGGCCGTCATCTCTTCCCAACCTGGGTTTTCAGACATCTGAACCTAGACATTATATCAAATCCCCACACAGTTGGGTACCTGAAGGGCAAATCAGAACTCCTCCTTCCCCATGGCTGTAAAGCTTGCTGTTGGCATGAAGTCACACCTTCAGGGTTGGAGAAAACTTCATGGCCCCTGAGGCCACGCCCAAAGTTGAGTGCCACCTTGGGCTCAAACTCGCATTGTGACCCTCAGCGTGAGCCCCACATCGAAGTAAGGCCGGTCAGGGCCTGGACCAAGAGTCCACATATGGGGCTTGCCAAGCCCCTATCCTCCCAATCCTCACCAGAGTTCAAGTTTTCCAGTCACCCATACCTCGGGCTCTGCTCTGGAATCCCTCTATTGGAGAGACACATGAGCCAGACAACAGGACTCCACCCTTCCCACAAAATGTCCCCAAACTCTTGGGAGCTGGGCCAAATCCACAGAGAGGGACACTCGTCCATAGTCCCTGAGGCCACCCCTACAATCCATAGCTATCCTGGACACAACATCCAGAGACAAAAGCCTGAGGGAACGCCTCCCACTCGCCCTTCTTTCATAAGCCAAGGAGCTCCACTCTAGGTCTGTAGATCCAGCCTGCCATACCCTTGGTGCCACACCTAAGCTGGCTTTGTGTTTTCGGACTTCTGTGCCCATAGCCTGGACCCACACAACCTCCAGGCTAGGGCCTCTGGTGCCACAACAAAAGACTGTGCCTGTCCTCTCCAAGGAAACTGTGCCCAATCCATTGACCACAACCCTACAGTTTAGGAAAAAACCCCAAGGCCCCTGAGGCCATCCTGATAGTTTAAGCTGCCCTGGACAAAGAGGGGCACTCTGAAACCAGATGAGCAACTATCTCCACTTAGACACTCAGACAGTATCCCCAGCGACAGAGGATTGAAACGGACAAGCCCCTGGGCCCTAATCTGAACCCTAGCTATGGTTTCCAGATATCCCTTCTCAGTGGACTGGTTTCAAAGACCAGCATATGGGGCTTTTCTGAGGCACCAAACAGAACCTATCTTGTCTCCACATGGGGAGATTTCTTTTTGGAGATGTATCAAACCCTTCAGGTAGGCGAATTCTGCAGGTCTCCTGAACCACCAGCACATTCCAAAGTCTCCATGGACACAAACCCACATTATTATGGATCCTCAGAAGAGTCCATTTCAAATCAGGCCCCTGGGTAGCTTGCCCCAGAGCCAGCAGATAAAACATGTCTTTTCACTAATTGCCAATGGGAATGCGAGGCATGCTGTACAGGAATCCATATTTCAAACACTGCTTCTCCAGTCCTTCCATATGGGATGTCCTGGAGCCATCCATCAGGACTTGACTGTCCCGCAGAAGGATACCTTGTGGTTTGGAGCAACCTCCAAGCTCAGCAGGGGACAAATTCCTTGGCCTCATGAGGCCCCCGCCTCATGAAGGTGCCATCATGGACACAAACTCCAGCCTCAGCCAACGTCTGATCCTCACCCTGACTTCAGATGCAGGAGATTTAGATTCAGCCTCTGCAGAGTGGGCCTGCTGTGCCCTTGGCTCCAAACCTCACTCTAGCTTGTGGTTTCAGACCTCCGTCCTCACACTCCTGGCCCACAAGCCCTCCTGATTGGGAATTCTGTTGCCAGAACGAAGCCCTCTGCCTGCCCCCCCGAAGAAAAACATTTTCTATGGAATTTCCCAGAAACCCGAAATGAAAATCAACCTGCTCGGCCCTCGGCAACACCCCAATTGTCTAGGCTACCCTAAGCACTAAAGCTCTGTCTTATATGGCCTGAGCCCAGACCTTCTGACAGACACCGAGACAGCTGACCACACATTCAGCACATCGGATGCCCCATGGTCTTAGGTCATTCATCCCTTCCCATTGACTTGTGTGTTTTCCTGGAGACATGTTCTGAGGCTGTGTCAGACTGTGCATTTTTTCCAGAGCAGCCTAAGAAATTGGGGTTGACTTTGGGGCCTTGCAGGTTTCTCCTAATTTGGTGGGTTTGGGAAACTGAGACAGGTTGAGATTCCTCGGGAGACCAGGTCCAGTGATGTGGTGTGGTCCTGGAGGCCCATCCTGGAAGGCATATGGGTCAGGACTTTGGGTCCAAAGACTTCAGACTCAAACTCGGGTAAGAGTTAGGGGCGAGGTGATGACACACCCCATCTATAGACCCTGAGGGCAGCTCCTCGGGATTTGAAATTTGGTTGAATGGAAGGCAGGAGCACAGGCTTTTAAGTCTGGATTGTATGTCTAGGATGGCCACAAAATGGAGGGGTGACCTCATGGGTTCATGGGATATTCTTCCCCTCTGGGGATTCTGCTAGGCACACAATAGTTTGATATCTTTCTGGGGAAGAGGAAAATGCTGTTTTTCATCTCAGGGGTCCTGTCTAAACAGGGACTCCAGAGATGGGTTCTGGGTCCAGGCACCTGGAAAACCCGGACAAGGCTTCGGTTTTAAGCCTAGAGGCATGACAGGCCCTCTGTGGGATCTGGTCCAGCTCCCAAGGGGGCTCTTTGGAAAGGGGTCTCATTATGAGTCGCAATGACTGTTTGTGCCTAACTGCCCATCCTGTGTGGGCGTGGTCTCCTGGGCCATGCACTTGGCTCCCACTCTGAGGGTTGGACAGCCATCTCAACATTCAGTTTTCTGGCCATGGGGAATGAGGATTACTCTTTTGTGCTTCAGGGTCCCCTATGGGCAGGAATTTGAGCTAAGTCTGGGACAAGTACCTGAATACCCAGGTTGCTTCGATATAATGGCCTCAGACCAAGGCTGGATCCACCTGCAAGAATTGGGGCCCGCTGTCTGGGTGGCTGACAGCAGGTCGGGGATCATGCTGTGTCAGACAGAACATTTGTGCAGAGGTCAGCCTATTATATTGGGGTGCCATTGATGGTCGTGCAGGAGGATCCTCATGTGGGTTTCTGCGAAGACCCATAGGGTAGTTCTTTCTGTTGGGCAGGTGGAAGGCTGTGTTGTGGCTCTAGAATTCCCAATATGGAAGGCTTGCAGGCAAGGAGTGTGAAGACAGAAGTCTGAAAACACATGCCATGGATAAGCTCAGTGCCGAGCACATGCCCATTCCAATGTGCAGTGGTTGTTTCGAGATCCCCAGCACCTGAGTATGGGCGAGGGTCAGATGTCTGCTCATGCTGGAGTTTGTATCCATGATGGTCAACGAAATGTGGGGTGGCCTCAATAATTCTTGGAGGTTTTCCCAAGGAGGACCTTGTGAGCTGCTCCAAACAGCAAGGTGTCCTACTGAAGGACAGGGGAATTACGCTTAGAGGGTTCCAGGATCCCCCACATGGAAAGATTCGATAGCAGAGCTCTCTGAATGGAGGCCAACGAAGCCTTTCTTGCATTACCATTGCAGCCGAGAAACATGGAAGGCTTGATCCGCTGGTTCTGCTTCCAATTTCCAAGTGATCTAAGTTGACGGATGTTCTCAGTCTAAAGAGTCACAATGCTGCTTGGTGTCCAGGGAGACCTTAGAATGTGGTGGTAGGTCTGTGGCCATGCAGGATTCTCCTACCTGAGGGTTAGACCCAGTTCTCAGGAGCCAGGTTTCCTTCTCAGAACAAGGGGGGCTTCTCTTGTATGACTCAGGGACAACATGTCGGATCATATGTTGAATTTCCAGAACAGGCCTCTGGGTACAGAGGCCTGAATACCTAGGTTAGGGTTCTGATGGGGTGGTAGGGGCTAGTCATGTTCAACCTTCAGACTCAGGGCCTTTGACCTGTGTGTCTTCCTGGAGGTAGTTACTGAGGCTGTGTCAGACTGTACATTTTTTCCAGAGTGGCCTATGAAATTGGGGTGGGCTCAGGGGCCTTGCAGGATTCTCCTACTCTGGAGGGTTTGGGCAACTGAGACGGCAGAGTTTCCTCCAGAGCACAGGCCCAGTGATGTAGTGTGGTTCTGGCGGCCTCATCCTGGAGGTCATGTGGTTATGGGTTCTGGGACCAAAGTCTTTAGACACAAAATTGGGTAAGAGTTATGCGCGAGGTGATGGCAGGCCTGATCTGCAGACCCTGAGGGCAGCTCCTTGGGATTTGAAATTCATGCAGCTGGGAGGCAGGTGCAAAGGCTTTACTGTCTGGATTATGTCTAGGATGGCCTCGGAATGGTGGGGTGTCCTCATGTGTCCTTGGGATATTCTACCTCTCTGGGGAATTTGTCTAGCACCCAAGAGTTTGGTGTCTTACTGGGGGAAGGAGAGAGCGCGGTTTACCGTGTCAGGGTTCCTGTCAAAACAGGGATTCCAGAGATGGGTTCTGGGTCTTTGTGCCTGGATAATCCCACAAAGGCTTAGGATTTGGGACTAGGGGCATGACAGGCCCACTCTGTGGGGCCCTGGTCCAGCTCCCACGGGGACTTGTTGGAATTGGGTCTCAGCGTGATGGTCACAATGCCTGTTTGTGACAAGCTGCCCATCCTTAGTAGGCGTTGTCTCATGCTCCATGCACCTGGATCCCAATCTGAGGGTTGGACCACCATCTCAACATTTAGTTTTCATGCCATGGGAAAGGAGGAATACTCCTTTGTGCTTCAGGTTCCCCCATGCACAGGAATTTGAGCTATTTTCTGGCACAGGTACATGAATACCCAGGTTGGTTCGAGATGAAGGACTCAGGTCAAGGCATATCACACCTGCCGGATATGGGGCCCACTCTCTGGGTGGTTGCCAGCAGGTTGGGCCTCAGGCTGTGTCAGACAGAGCATTAGTCCTGAGGTGTGGCTCTAGAAGCCCCAGACTGTAGGGTGTGTGGGACAGTGCAATGGGGACAGAACTCTGAAAACACAAACTCAGATTAGGTTTGGGAGCATAGGTATGGCAGACCTTATCTACAGACCATGAGGAAAACTCTTCAGGATATGAACAGAGGGCGAGTGGGAGGCGTATGCTCAGCTTTTGTCTCTGGATTTTGTGTTACCGATGGCCGTGGAATGTCGGGGTCGCCTCAGGGGCCATGGACGATTCTCCCTGTCTGGTGATTTGGCCCAATTCCAAGAGTATGGGATCATTCTGTGTGATGGGAGGAGTCCTTTCTCTTTTGATACCTCAGGTGTGCCACCAAAAGAGGGATTAAAGAGCAGAGCCCTGGGGAGGGGCGACTAGACCACCCGAACTCTGGGTAAGCTGGGGGCCTAGGGCATCACAAGCCCCATAAGTGGGCTCTTGGTCCAGCCACTGAGAGGCCTTACTTGAGGACAGGGCTCACGCTGAGGGTCACAATGCCTGTTTGTGCCCAACACGTCCCTCAAGCATGGGCGGGGCCTCATGGGCCATGCTGTTATCTCCTACACTGAAGGTTGGACAACATGCCAACCAGGAGGTTTCTTGCCATGGGGAAAGATGTGTTCTGATTTCTGAATCACATTCACCACTGGGCAGTGACTGGAGATAAGGTCAAGGTTCTGAAGCCTGAAAACCAAGCCTGGGAAGAGATGAGCACCTAGGACATGGTGGGTCCAAATGTGCTCAGTGTGCGGCCCACTGTCTGGGAGTGGGTCGGGAGGTCCAGGCTCATGTTGTATCAGAAAGAGCATTAGTGCTCAGGGTAGATTGTATAATTGGGGTACAGTCGAGTTGTGTGCAGATTGATCCTCATCTGGGGTTTCTGGTTAGCCCCAGAGGGCAACATTTTTCTTCCTAAGGGCAGGCAGAGTGCTGCATTGTGTCTCCAGAATTCCCAGACTGGAGGGCTTGTGGGCCAAAAGTGTGAGAACAATATTCTGAGAACACAAGCTAGGCATAGGTTTTGGAGCAAGAGAATGGCAGGCACACTCTGCAGAGCTGAATTGAAATCTGGTGCATCTGAACTCATGGTGAGTGTCAGACTTTGGGTCAGGTTGGAGTTTCTGTCCATTATGGCCCCTTCATGAAGTGGGGGGGCACCATGAAGCCATGGCGGTTGTCCCACAATGGGAGTTGTGAGATGCTCCAAACCTCAAGGATTCTTTCTGCGGGAAAATTGAGACCTGTTGGATGGCTCCAGGACGTCCCATACAGAATGAATCCAGAGCAGGGTTTTAAGGATGGATACCTGCCCAGCCTGCCGCACATTCCAATTGTTTCCTAGTGACAAGACAGGTTCGATCTGTTGGCTCTAGGGGAGCAACCGAGGGGGCTGAGTTGAAATGGTCTCTCTTGCAGATGGGACATAATGTGGGTTTGTGCCCATGATGACTTTGGAATGGGGCGGTGGCACCAGGGCCCTGAAGGATTATCCTAATCAGAGGTTTTGACAGAGATCCCATGCACAAATTTCCCATGTGGAGATGAGATTTGTTCTGATGGGTACCTCAGGAAACCCCCATATGCCGATATTGGAAAACAGGCTTCTGAGGAGAGATCCCTGGAAACCAAAGCAATGGCTCTTTTTTGGGCCTAGGGGCCTGTCTGGTTCAATATTCCTCATGGGGGACATCTGTCTATGGGTCTGAGTGGAGGTAGTTGCTTTGCTGGTGTCAGATTGACAATGTTACTCCCAGGTGGCCTATACTATTGGGATAGCCTCGGGCACTTTGGAGGTTTCTCCTAATTTGTTTGGTTTTGGTCAATGAAATGGGAAGAATTCCCTTGGAGTAGGCAGGCACAGTCCTGAGGTGTCAATCCAGGGAAAACAGCCTGGAGGGTGTGGGCCAGGTCTGTGGGGACAGAAGTCTGAAAACACAAACTTGGCTTAGGTTTGGGGACGTAGGTTGGCAGGCCCGATCTACAGATGATGAGGAGAACTCTTTGGTATATAAACAAAGAGCGAGTGTGAGATGCTTACTCAGGCTTTTGTCTCTGGGTTTTGTATCACTGTCGGGGACCACCTCCGGCCGGGAAAATCCCCACCATTACACGATGGCGCTTGGCTTACTGCCAGCAAAATATGCTGCAAGTGAACACCGAACTTTCTGGTGAAGCCCACCTAAAGGAGGACATAGTAATTGGCTGTTTCAAATTTAATCAGCATAGTAACAGGACTCTCATTGGCTCTCCCCATTGTTTGGCCCCTTATTGGTCACCCTGACACATATTAGCTAAGAAAGTTGTCGAAATAAAGAGACGAAGCATTAACACCACGCCAGGCTGGTTGTCATTCTTGCAGGCCGAGGACGACAAATGGTGCTGCGACCCGGGAATCGTTAAGGAGTAAGTAAACCTTGCAAGGAGAAAAACCGCAGGTACACGGGGAAGGGACCATGATCAAAGTGGTGGGAATCTTGTACAAGACTGCAACAAGAAGCGGGGCGGCCATAGAGCCGGGATTTTCTTAAGGGACCACGATTAAAGTATTGGGAATCTTGTACAAGACCGCAACAAAAAGTGGGGCGGCCACAGAGCTGGGATTTTCTTCCGCGGTAAAGCATGGAGTAAAGGTTGACTGAAGTATATGTGCATAAAAAGTCAATGTGTTAGTTAGTGTCTTTAACGTCCGCGTCTGTTGTCTGTGTGTTCATAATGGGATCTGAAGTATCTAAAGAGTGGTTGGAAGGGTCTTTAAAAGACCTGCTGAAAGCCAATGGAACTCCACTAAAGCAAAAACTGCTCGGGCCTTTTTGAACACAGTGGAAAAGGTGGCTCCATGGTTCCAGATGAAGGCTTGCTAAACATACCTCAATGGGACCACTTAGGGGAGGATTTGAAGAGACAGGACAATAAAGCGCCTTTGCCACACAGGACCCTGGCAATATGGACCTTAGTCCGGGGATGCCTGGTGGGGTCTAAACCCAAATGTGAATCAGCTCTACAAGAGGGAGCAGAGGCATTGGAGGAAGTGAAAGAGGAGTGGTCTTCTTGTGCCTCAGAGGGGGGTAGTTCTAGTGAACAGGAAGAAGAAATGTCAGGGGAGGAGTTAGACTGTAAAATGCACTCCAAGTTTGAATAGCTGAAACTGTCGACTCCAGCAATGCCTATTGCCCCTCCGCCGTATAATCCTATGGCGTGCCAAGGAGCTTGTAGCTGCTGCACCACATGTGGTAGTGATGATGAAGTTCTCGAACCTAGGTGAGGTTCGGTGGGGTGAGGTTTGGAGCCGACTGCTAAAGAAAGAATTCTTAAGACATCTCTGGTGCAAAAAGGTGATTTATTAGAGCATGGGGACAGGACCCGTGGGCAGGCAGAGATGCGGCTGCCCCGAGCCTGTGAGGAGTGTCTGGTTATATACACAGGAGTTGGGTAGGTGAGGACAAAGGGGGTGATGTTAGTCTCTAAAGAGTTCTGCAAGCAAAGTCTGCAGAACCTTGAGGGGCTAGCTATTGTTGGGAGAAAGGTTATTTATCACTAGTAATAAAAATCTTTTTTTTTTTTTGGAATAAATTTTATTTTATTTTTTTTCCAATTTATTTATTTTCAGAAAAACAGTATTCGTTATTTATTCACCACACCCAGTGCTCCATGCAAGCTGTGCCCTCTATAATACCCACCACCTGGTACCCCAACCTCCCACCCCCCCGCCATTTCAAACCCCTCAGATTGTTTTTCAGAGTCCATAGTCTCTCATGGTTCATCTCCCCTTCCAATTTACCCAAAAGCACATACCCTCCCCAATGTTCATAACCCTACCTCCCTTCTCCCAACCCCCCTCCCCCCAGCAACCCACAGTTTGTTTCGTGAGATTAAGAGTCACTTATGGTTTGTCTCCCTCCCTATCCCATCTTGTTTCATGGATTCTTCTCCTACCCACTTAAGCCCCCATGTTGCATTACCACTCCCTCATATCAGGGAGATCATATGATAGTTGTCTTTCTCCGCTTGACTTATTTCGCTAAGCATGATACGCTCTAGTTCCATCCATGTTGTCGCAAATGGCAAGATTTCGTTTCTTTTGATGGCTGCATAGTATTCCATTGTATATATATACCACATCTTCTTGATCCATTCATCTGTTGATGGACATCTAGGTTCTTTCCATAGTTTGGCTATTGTGGACATTGCTGCTATAAACATTCGGGTGCACGTGCCCCTTTGGATCACTACGTTTGTATCTTTAGGGTAAATTCCCAGTAGTGCAATTGCTGGGTCATAGGGCAGTTCTATTTTCAACATTTTGAGGAACCTCCATGCTGTTTTCCAGAGTGGTTGCACCAGCTTGCATTCCCACCAACAGTGTAGGAGGGTTCCCCTTTCTCCGCATCCTCGGCAGCATCTGTCATTTCCTGACTTGTTGATTTTAGCCATTCTGACTGGTGTGAGGTGATATCTCATTGTGGTTTTGATTTGTATTTCCCTGATGCCGAGTGATATGGAGCACTTTTTCATGTGTCTGTTGGCCATCTGGATGTCTTCGTTGCAGAAATGTCTGTTCATGTCCTCTGCCCATTTCTTGATTGGATTATTTGTTCTTTGGGCGTTGAGTTTGTTAAGTTCTTTATAGATTTTGGACACTAGTCCTTTATCTGATAGGTCGTTTGCAAATATCTTCTCCCATTCTGTCAGTTGTCTTTTGGTTTTGTTAACTGTTTCCTTTGCTGTGCAAAAGCTTTTGATTTTGATGAAATCCCAAAAGTTCATTTTTGCCCTTGCTTCCCTTGCCTTTGGCGATGTTCCTAGGAAGATGTTGCTGCGGCTGAGGTGGAAGAGGTTGCTGCCTGTGTTCTCCTCAAGGATTTTGATGGATTCCTTTCTCACATTGAGGTCCTTAATCCATTTTGAATCTATTTTTGTGTGTGGTGTAAGGAAATGGTCCAATTTCATTTTTCTGCACGTGGCTGTCCAATTTTCCCAACACCATTTATTGAAGAGGCTGTCTTTTTTCCATTGGACATTCTTTGCTGCTTTGTCGAAGATTAGTTGATCATAGAGCTGAGGGTCTATTTCTGGGCTCTCTATTCTGTTCCATTGGTCTATGTGTCTGTTTTTGTGCCAGTACCATGCTGTCTTGATGATGACAGCTTTGTAATAAAGCTTGAAGTCCGGAATTGTGGTGCCACCAACTTTGGCTTTGTTTTTCAATATCCCTTTGGCTATTCGAGGTCTTTTCTGGTTCCATATAAATTTTAAAATTATTTGTTCCATTTCTTTGAAAAAGATGGATGGTACTTTGATAGGAATTGCATTAAATGTGTAGATTGCTTTAGGTAGCATAGACATTTTCACAATATTTATTCTTCCAATCCAGGAGCATGGAACATTTTTCCATTTCTTTGTGTCTTCCTCAATTTCTTTCATGAGTACTTTATAGTTTTCTGAGTATAGAGTCTGTGCCTCTTTGGTTAGGTTTATTCCTAGGTATCTTATGGTTTGGGGTGCAATTGTAAATGGGATTGACTCCTTAATTTCTCTTTCTTCTGTCTTGTTGTTGGTGTAGAGAAATGCAACTGATTTCTGTGCATTGATCTTATATCCTGACACTTTACTGAATTCCTGTACAAGTTCTAGCAGTTTTGGAGTGGAGGCTTTTGGGTTTTCCACATAGAGTATCAAATCATCTGCGAAGAGTGATAATTTGACTTCTTCTTTGCCGATTTGGATGCCTTTAATTTCCTTTTGTTGTCTGATTGCTGAGGCTAGGACTTCTAGTACTATGTTGAATAGCAGTGGTGATAATGGACATCCCTGCCGTGTTCCTGACCTTAGTGGAAAAGCTTTCAGTTTTTCTCCATTGAGAATGATATTTGCAGTGGGTTTTTCATAGATGGCTTTGATGATATTGAGGTATGTGCCCTCTATCCCTACACTTTGAAGGGTTTTGATCAGGAAGGGATGCTGTACTTTGTCAAATGCTTTTTCAGCATCTATTGAGAGTATCATATGGTTTTTGTTCTTTCTTTTATTGATGTGTTGTATCACATTGACTGATTTGCGGATGTTGAACCAACCTTGCAGCCCAGGGATAAATCCCACTTGGTCGTGGTGAATAATCCTTTTAATGTACTGTTGAATCCTATTGGCTAGTATTTTGGTGAGAATTTTTGCATCTGTGTTCATCAAGGATATTGGTCTATAGCTCTCTTTTTTGATGGGATCCTTGTCTGGTTTTGGGATCAAGGACTAGTAATAAAAATCTTCTTGTGAGAACTTTTAGATGTGTATCAATGGGCCATATGCTTGGGTATGATTCTAGACATTATCTTGGAGATGTAGAGATAAAGCTTCACATTTCTCCTATTAAGTGTCCTAGTTAGTGAGATTTGGGTTTAGAAGAAATTTAACTTTATTTAGGGCTTGAGGAACTGAGTTATGTGTCCTTGGAAATTGGGATATTGATAAGGTAACTTCTTTGTTTGTAAATCTCAAGGACATTTGCAAACAAAGGGAGACTCCTGCCTTACAGGACTGTGATCTCTGCAATATAAACATTTGTTCTTTCAGGGCAGTCAGGGGTGCCTGAGGAATGTCACACATATTACTAAGGGGAGTGAGTGGAGAGGGGGTGTAAGGCACCAGCCTCTGCTCCCTCCTCAGCCAGGCTCCTGCTCCCTCATCAGTGGCAGGGTTTCGAGCTGGAGAGATCATGACCTGACCTCTGCCTTTCCGGTTTTAGAGGACCAAAACAACCAGCGGTATCATCAGCCTCTTGATTTTAAACTAGTTAAGCAATTAAAGGAAGCAGTCATGCAGTATGGCCCTCAGGCAGCCTTTAGGGTATCTTTGTTGGAGACCATAGCAGGAATGAACTTAGTCCCTGAAGACTGGGGTAATCTAGCCCACCCAACCTTGTCAGGAGGGCAATATCTAGTATGGAAAACAGCCTGGCAAGAACACTCACAGGACACTGCCCGCCGTAATGCAGCGGCTGGAAATCCTCAGTGGGACCTAGAAATGTTAATGGGAATGGGACCGTACGTGGGAAAGCAGGCCCAAATACAATACAACCCTGTGGTGTATCTGCAAATAGCCGCGGTGGCCACTAAAGCATGGAAAAGAATTCAAGGCAGTGGGGATTTACAGGGTCAGCTGTCTAAGGTAATACAAGGACCAAATGAGGCATATGCTGATTTTGTAGTGAGGCTGATGCAAACAGCTGGTCGAATATTTGGGGACGTAGAGGCGGCCAAGCCATTGATAAAACAGCTGGCTTATGAGCAAGTTAATAAGTGGTGTAAAGAAGCCATCAGACCTTGGAAAAGCAAAGACTTGAGTACATATATTAAAGTTTTCAGGGACATCAATGACAGTGTTATTCAAGGGCAGGTTATGGCTGCAGCTATCACTCAAGGTTTATAAGGATTACAGGGAGCTCAACAATATAAACATAGGGTACTCCTGGAGTTTGTTATTACTGCAAGGAGCCAGGACACCATAAGTGTGAGTGCCCAGAGATAAAGGTGTCTTATGAGGAGCCTAAAAAACCAGGTATCTGCCCAAGATGTGGGAGAGGTGCCCACTGGGCAAATGAATGCCGCTCAATAAGGGATATACGAGGAAACTCTCTGCTTCCAAGAGGGTCAAAAAACGGGAAGGGGGGCCCCACACCCCAGGGCCCTCAAATGTATGGGGTGCTCCAACAAGTGGCTCGCTCGCATTATCCGCCGACGAGCCAAGGCGAGCCACAACAGGGAGTGCAGGATTGGACATCCTTGCCACCACCAGACTCATACTGACTCCAGAGATGGGGACCCAGGTAGTCGAATCAGATTTTAAGGGTCCATTACCTGAGAACACCATGGGCCTCTTGTTAGGACGGAGCTCCACGGCGTTATCAGGACTCATTGTTCACCCCGGAGTTATAGATGCTGATTATAAAGGAACGGTGAAAATCCTGGTATCTTCCCCACGTGGAATTACAGCTATTAGTCCAGGTGATAAGATAGCTCAAATCCTGGTATCGCCTAGTTGTCACAAGCTTTTTGGAAGCCATGAGATTACGCGGGAACAAAAGGGGCTCGGTTTATCTGGAGCTCCTCTAGCATGCATCACGCTAGGCATGGAAAATAGACCCCTTTACTCTCTTTGGATAAGAGGCAAGAAATTCATAGGAGGCTTATTGGACACTGGAGCAGATCGCAGCATCATCAATGAAGCTGATTGGCCTAAGGATTGGCCTGTGCAAAAGGCTGATCAAACACTTCGAGGATTAGGGATTGCTCATAGCCCCATGTGCAGTGCAGCTACACTGCCATGGAAGGATAATGAAGGCCACCATGGACTTGTGCAGCCATATGTCCTTAAGATTCCCATTTCATTGTGGGGACGGGATGTTTTGGCCCAAATGAACCTGAAGTTGACTACAGAATTATTCTATAGTGAGGAAGCTCAAGCCTTAGTGACTAAGTCTGGTTATCCTGGAACGGGAGTCCTAGGGAATCAGCTAGGACTGCTGCAGGGCACTCCTGAACCTATTCCCTTGACTAATTACTTCTCTCAAAGAATAGGAGGGCCAGGGCTGGGTTTTTCTTAGGGGACACTGAACCTCTAAAAATTCAATGGAAAAACAGTAAACCCGTGTGGGTTTCTCATGACCCCTGCCTAAAGAAAAACGTGAAGCTGCCCACACGTTGGTAAAAGAGCAACTTGCCGCCGGGCATATTCGGCCCTCCACATCTCCATGGAATACACCTTATTTGTGATTAAAAAGAAGTCGGGGAAGTGGCGATTGTTACATGACTTACGAGCGGTTAATGAATGGATGGTGGCCATGGGAGCAGTACAGCTGGGGCTGCCTTTAGTCTCAGCCCTGCCCTCTGGTCGGCCCTCGTGGTAATCGATGTTAAAGATTGTTTCTTTTCCATCCCATTGCACCCCGAGGACACCCAATGTTTTGCTTTCACAGTACCTACCATTAATCATTCTAGTCCAGATCAACGCTATGAGTGGGTGGTATTGACTCAGGGCATGGCCAATAGCCCTACAATGTGCCAATTATAATTAGATCAAGCCCTGAAGGAGGTGAGAACACAATTTCCCCCACTCATTGTGTATCATTATATGGATGATATTCTGCTGTGCCATAAAGAAGAACAATATATTGAGAAGGCCCTTTCCTTTCTTTTCAAACATTTTGAGAGATTCGGATTACACATAGCACCAGAAAAGGTCCAAATGATACCCATTAAAGAGTATTTGGGAACTAGGTTAGAGAATACTAAAGTCAGACCTTTAAAGATAACCCTGCAGATGGATCACCTAAACACATTAAATGATTTTTAAAAATTGTTAGGAGATATCAATTGGATCAGGCCCTATCTAAAACTCACTGATCAGGAATTGTCACCCTTATTTGAGACACTTAAAGGAGACCCTAACCTCACCTCTCCTCGTCAGTTGACTGAGGGGGCAAAAGCAGCTATCAATCTGATCCAGAAAAGGCTAGAAGCTGCTCAGATAGACAGAATTGACTATTCCAAACCTTTGCTATTTTGTGTCCTTGCCAAAAAACGAGCTCCCACTGCAGTTTTTTGGCAATCTGGCCCCATATCATGGGTTAGTTTGGCCCACTCTCCAGGGAAGGTCTCGCCTTGGTACCCAAGCGCCGTTATACTTAAAGGGATTAAACTTAGTATAGCAGGGTTTGGTAAACAACCAGATACTATAATAACACCATATATGCAGGAACAAATAAAGTGCCTAGCAGCCTGTGATGATGACTGGGCCATTTTGATAACTATAGCATGCGCTCAATTTGATAATCACCACCCATCACATCCATGGCTAAAGTTCAGTTTATCCAATCCAATCATATACCCTAGGATCACTCACCACAAACCCCTCAGTAATGTAAGGCTTATATTCACTGATGGATCTAAGCAAGGAGTAGGAGCTATAGTTACCAAAGAAGAGAGTTGGACCTTCCTATTTCAAAGCTCCTCTCCCCAAGAAACCGAGCAGCTCACAGTGATAAAAGCATTTCAAATGTTTCATCAAGAACCCTTCAACGTTTTATCAGATAGTAGATATGTGGTGCAAGCTCTATCATTGAAAATGTGGGTTCTATTAATGCCAGGTCTACTATCTCTAAGGCATTACAAGAAATCCAAACATTAGTTTGGGACAGGAAGGCTCCATTTTATGTTGGCCACATACAAGCTCATACAACCTTACCCAGCCCCCTGACACAAGGTAATCGGTTAGCAGACTCCTTAACCAGATTGAGAATTTGTCTTTGCCATTGAGGACCCGGTGCAACAGGCGAGATATTATCATAAGCTGTTCCATGTGAATGCTTTAACCCTTCGCCTCAAATTTTTTTTTCCAATTTATTTATTTTCAGAAAAACAGTATTCATTATTTTTTCACCACACCCAGTGCTCCATGCAAGCTGTACCCTCTATAATACCCACCACCTGGTACCCCAACCTCCCACCCCCCGCCACTTCAAACCCCTCAGATTGTTTTTCAGAGTCCATAGTCTCTTATGGTTCATCTCCCCTTCCAAGTTACCCCAAAGCACATACCCTCCCCAATGTCCATAACCCTACCCCCCTTCTCCCAACCCCCCTCCCCCAGCAACCCACAGTTTGTTTGTGAGATTAAGAGTCACTTATGGTTTGTCTCCCTCCCTATCCCATCTTGGTTCATGGATTCTTCTCCTACCCACGTAAGCCCCCATGTTGCATCACCACTCCCTCATATCAGGGAGATCATATGATAGTTGTCTTTCTCCGCCTGACTTATTTCGCTAAGCATGATACGCTCTAGTTCCATCCATGTTGTCGCAAATGGCAAGATTTCGTTTCTTTTGATGGCTGCATAGTATTCCATTGTATATATATATACCACAACTTCTTGATCCATTCATCTGTTGATGGACATCTAGGTTCTTTCCATAGTTTGGCTATTGTGGACATTGCTTCTATAAACATTCGGGTGCACGTGCCCCTTTGGATCACTACGTTTGTATCTTTAGGGTAAATTCCCAGTAGTGCAATTGCTGGGTCATAGGGCAGTTCTATTTTCAACATTTTGAGGAACCTCCATGCTGTTTTCCAGAGTGGTTGCACCAGCTTGCATTCCCACCAACAGTGTAGGAGGGTTCCCCTTTCTCCGCATCCTCGGCAGCATCTGTCATTTCCTGACTTGTTGATTTTAGCCATTCTGACTGGTGTGAGGTGATATCTCATTGTGGTTTTGATTTGTATTTCCCTGATGCCGAGTGATATGGAGCACTTTTTCATGTGTCTGTTGGCCATCTGGATGTCTTCTTTGCTGAAACGTCTGTTCATGTCCTCTGCCCATTTCTTGATTGGATTATTTGTTCTTTGGGTGTTGAGATTGTTAAGTTCTTTATAGATTTTGGACACTAGTCCTTTATCTGATAGGTCGTTTGCAAATATCTTCTCCCATTCTGTCAGTTGTCTTTTGGTTTTGTTAACTGTTTCCTTTGCTGTGCAAAAGCTTTTGATTTTGATGAAATCCCAAAAGTTCATTTTTGCCCTTGCTTCGCTTGACTTTGGCGATGTTCCTAGGAAGATGTTGCTGCGGCTGAGGTGGAAGAGGTTGCTGCCTGTGTTCTCCTCAAGGATTTTGATGGATTCCTTTCTCACATTGAGGTCCTTAATCCATTTTGAATCTATTTTTGTGTGTGGTGTAAGGAAATGGTCCAATTTCATTTTTCTGCACGTGGCTGTCCAATTTTCCCACCACCATTTATTGAAGAGGCTGTCTTTTTTCCATTGGACATTCTTTCCTGCTTTGTCGAAGATTAGTTGATCATAGAGCTGAGGGTCTATTTCTGGGCTCTCTATTCTGTTCCATTGGTCTATGTGTCTGTTTTTGTGCCAGTACCATGCTGTCTTGATGATGACAGCTTTGTAATAAAGCTTGAAGTCCGGAATTGTGATGCCACCAACTTTGGCTTTGTTTTTCAATATCCCTTTGGCTATTTGAGGTCTTTACTGGTTCCATATAAATTTTAAAATTATTTGTTCCATTTCTTTGAAAATGATGGATGGTACTTTGATAGGAATTGCATTAAATGTGTAGATTGCTTTAGGTAGCATAGACATTTTCACAATATTTATTCTTCCAATCCAGGAGCATGGAACATTTTTCCATTTCTTTGTGTCTTCCTCAATTTCTTTCATGAGTACTTTATAGTTTTCTGAGTATAGATTCTGTGCCTCTTTGGTTAGGTTTATTCCTAGGTATCTTATGGTTTGGGGTGCAATTGTAAATGGGATTGACTCCTTAATTTCTCTTTCTTCTGTCTTGTTGTTGGTGTAGAGAAATGCAACTGATTTCTGTGCATTGATCTTATATCCTGACACTTTACTGAATTCCTGTACAAGTTCTAGCAGTTTTGGAGTGGAGTCTTTTGGGTTTTCCACATAGAGTATCATATCATCTGCGAAGAGTGATAATTTGACTTCTTCTTTGCCGATTTGGATGCCTTTAATTTCCTTTTGTTGTCTGATTGCTGAGGCTAGGACTTCTAGTACTATGTTGAATAGCAGTGGTGATAATGGACATCCCTGCCATGTTCCTGACCTTAGCGGAAAAGCTTTCAGTTTTTCTCCATTGAGAATGATATTTGCAGTGGGGTTTTCATAGATGGCTTTGATGATATTGAGGTATGTGCCCTCTATCCCTACACTTTGAAGGGTTTTGATCAGGAAGGGATGCTGTACTTTGTCAAATGCTTTTTCAGCATCTATTGAGAGTATCATATGGTTTTTGTTCTTTCTTATATTGATGTGTTGTATCACATTGACTGATTTGCGGATGTTGAACCAACCTTGCAGCCCTGGGATAAATCCCACTTGGTCGTGGTGAATAATCCTTTTAATGTACTGTTGAATCCTATTGGTAGTATTTTGGTGAGAATTTTCGCATCTGTGTTCATCAAGGATATTGGTCTATAGCTCTCTTTTTTGATGGGATCCTTGTCTGGTGTTGGGATCAAGGTGATGCTCGCCTCATAAAATGAGTTTGGGAGTTTTCCTTCCATTTCTATTTTTTGGAACAGTTTCAGGAGAATAGGAATTAATTCTTCTTTAAATGTTTGGTAGAATTTCCCCGGGAAGCCATCTGGCCCTGGGCTTTTGTTTGTTTGGAGATTTTTAATGACTGGTTCAATCTCCTTACTGGTTATGGGTCTTTTCAGGCTTTTTATTTCTTTCTGGTTCAATTTTGGTAGTTTATATGTTTCTAGGAATGCATCCATTTCTTCCAGATTGTCAAATTTGTTGGCGTAGAGTTGCTCATAGTATGTTCTTATAATAGTTTGTATGTCTTTGGTGTTAGTTGTGATCTCTCCTCTTTCATTCATGATTTTATTTATTTGGGTCCTTTCTCTTTTCTTTTTGTTAAGTCTGGCCAAGGGTTTATCAATTTTATTAATTCTTACAAAGAACCAGCTCCTAGTTTGGTTGATTTGTTCTATTGTTTTTTTTGGTTTCTATTTCATTGATTTCTGCTCTGATCTTTATGATTTCTCTTCTCCTGCTGGGCTTAGGCTTTCTTTCTTGTTCTTTCTCCAGCTCCTTTAGGTGTAGGGTTAGGTTGTGTACCTGAGACCTTTCTTGTTTCTTGAGAAAAGCTTGTACCGCTATATATTTTCCTCTCAGGACTGCCTTTGTTGTGTCCTGCAGATTTTGAACCATTGTATTTTCATTATCATTTGTTTCCATGATTTTTTTCAATTCTTCTTTAATTTCCCGGTTGACCCATTCATTCTTTAGAAGGATGCTGTTTAGTCTCCATGGATTTGTGTTCTTTCCAAACTTCCTCTTGTGGTTGAGTTCTAGCTTCAGAGCATTGTGGTCTGAAAATATGCAGGGAATGATCCGAATATTTTGATACCGGTTGAGTCCTGATTTAGGACCGAGGATGTGATCTATTCTGGAGAATGTTCCATGTGCACTAGAGAAGAATGTGTATTCTGTTGCTTTGGGATGAAATGTTCTGAATATATCTGTGATGTCCATCTCATCCAGTGTATCATTTAAGGCCTTTATTTCCCTGTTGATCTTTTGCTTGGATGATCTGTCCATTTCAGTGAGGGGAGTTTTAAAGTCCCCTACTATTATTGTATTATTGTTGATGTGTTTCTTTGATTTTGTTATTAATTGGTTTATATAGTTTGCTGCGCCCACGTTGGGGGCATAGATATTTAAAATTGTTAGATCTTCTATTTGGACAGACCCTTTGAGTATGATATAGTGTCCTTCCTCCCTCTTATTATAGTCTTTGGCTTAAAAACTAATTGACCTGATATAAGGATTGCCACTCCTGCTTTTTTCTGATGTCCATTAGCATGGTAAATTCTTTTCCACCCGCTCACTTTAAGTCTGGAGGTGTCTTCGGGTTTAAAATGAGTTTCTTGGAGGCAACATATAGATGGGTTTTGTTTTTTTATCCATTCTGATACCCTGTGTCTTTTGATTGGGGCATTTAGCCCATTAACATTCAGGGTAACTATTGAGAGATAGGATTTTAGTGCCATTGTATTGCCTGTAAGGTGACTGTTACTGTATATTGTTTCTGTTCCTTTCTGATCTACCTCTCTCTTTTCTTAGAGGACCCCTTTCAGTATTTCCTGTAGAGCTGGTTTGGTGTTTGCAAATTCTTTCAGTTTTTGTTTGTCCTGGAAGCTTTTAATCTCTCTCTTTTAATCTCTCTTTTAATCTCTCCTTCTGTTTTCAATGATAGCCTAGCTGGATATAGTATTCTTGGCTGCATGTTTTTCTCGTTTAGTGCTCTGAAAATGTCATGCCAGCTCTTTCTGGCCTGCCAGGTCTCTGTGGATAAATCAGCTGCCAATCTAATACTTTTACCATTGTATGTTACAGACTTCTTTTCCCGGGCTCCTTTCAGGATTTTCTCTTTGTCACTAAGGCTTGTAAATTTTACTATTAGGTGACGGGGTGTGGGCCTATTCTTATTGATTTTGAGGGGCGTTCTCTGAACCTCCTGAATTTTGATGCTCATTCCCTTTGCCATATTGGGGAAATTCTCCCCAATAATTCTCTCCAGTATACCTTCTGCTCCCCTCTCTCTTTCTTCTTCTTCTGGAATCCCAATTATTCTAATGTTGTTTTGTCTTATGGTGTCACTTATCTCTCGAATTCTCCCCTCATGGTCCAGTAGCTGTTTGTCCCTCTTTTGCTCAGCTTCTTTATTCTCTGTCATTTGGTCTTCTATATCGCTAATTCTTTCTTCTGCCTCATTTATCCTAGCAGTGAGAGCCTCCATTTTTTATTGAACTTCATTAATAGCTTTTTGATTTCAACTTGGTTAGATTTTAGTTCTTTTATTTCTCCAGAAAGGGCTTTTATATCTCTGGAGAGGGTTTCTCTAATATCTTCTATGCCTTTTTCAAGCCCGGCTAGAACCTTGAGAATTGTCATTTTGAACTCTAGATCTGACATATTACCAATGTCTGTATTGATTAGGTCCCTAGCCTTCGGTACTGCCTTTTGTTCTTTTTTTTGTTGTGAATTTTTCTGCCTTGTCATTTTGTCCAGCTAAGAGTATATGAATGAGCAAGTAAAATACTAAAAGGGTGGCAACAATCCCAGGAAAATATGCTTTAACCAAATCAGAAGAGATCCCAAATCATGAGGGGGGATTTCTCCCCCCTCACGATTGGGTGAGGGATCTCCTCTGATTGGGATCTCCTTTGATTGGGATCTCCCAATCTCTTCTGATTGGGATCTCTTCTGATTTGGGGATAAAAAGAGGTTCAAAAAGAAAGAAAGATAGAAAAGAAAAAAAGAATTAAAAAAAGAGATTGAATTAAAAATTCAATCAAGAATTTAAAAAAGAATTAAGAAAAAAAAAGATTGAAGAGATTAGGATCTCTTCTGATTTGGGGATAAAAAGAGGTTCAAAAAGAAAGAAAGAAAGAAAAGAAAAAAAGAATTAAAAAAAAAGAGATTGAATTAAAAATTCAATCAAGAATTTAAAAAAGAATTAAAAAAAAAGATTGAAGAGATTAGGAACTCTTCTTTCAGAATGTGGTTGTTTTTCTGTTTCTAGAATTGCTGTTCTTCTTCTCTTCGATCTGCCGATGGATTTGCAGGTGTTTGCACTCTTTAGATAAGCTCTCTAGCTGATCTCCTGCTAGCTGAGGTAGTCTCAGCCTGCTACTTCTCCGCCGTCTTGACTCCTCCCCTCTTCGCCTCAAATTTAACATAACAAAAGCACAGGCACGGGACATAATAGTCTCCTGCAGAAACTGCATGACTTTACTACCTGCACAGTCCTTGGGGGTTAATCCTAAGGGTCTGTTACCTAATCATATATGGCAAATGGATGTCACACATGTTTCAGAATTTGGAAAGTTAAGATATGTTCATGTCTCTGTAGATACCTGCTCTGGAATAATTTTTGCCTCAGTGCTTATGGGGGAAATATCCAGAGATGTTATCGCCCATTGCCTACAGGCTTTCACGGCATGGCGAAAGCCACGCCAGTTAAAGACAGATAATGGTCCAGCCTACACCTCACAACCCTTTAAAGCCCTCCTACAACAACTTGACATTCACTTGATACATGGAATACCCTATAACCCACAAGGACAGAGTGTTGTGGAGAGCGCGCATCTTACAATAAAAAATGCGCTTTATAAACAAAAAGGGGGAATAGGGGAAACCTTCAGGTCCCCTAAAGATAAGCTCAACACCATTCTCTTTATTTTGAATTTTTTAACGTTGGACAAAACAGGTAAATCAGTTGCATACAGACATGCAAATGCTTCTGCTGCTCCCCCTAAGCCTTTAATACTTTGGAAGGACATCCTCACAGGAAAGTGGAATGGACCAGATCCAGTGTTAGTATGGAGTAGGGGGTCTGTATGTGTTTTTCCACAGGAAAAGGAGGCTCCAATTTGGATCCCAGAGCGGCTGGTGCGTGCAGCCTTGCCTCCGAACACCAGTCATGATGCTGAAGATGCTGATGATAACTCTGGAGATCCTATACCTCCTGCGGCCGACTCAAGCCAGAGAGCTGTGAGCAGTGGTTAAAGCATGGCTATATCGTTTACCAGTGACTAATTCTCTCATATTCCTTCCTCTCCCTTTGATGCATGGCAGGTCTGTAACTTGCTAGGAGCATGTACTGATATCTCAGCAGTGTCCATGTTAAATGGTAGCAAATTCCTCAACTGTTCTTATAAAAAAAATGACTCTGGTACCTTTGAGACAACAGTTAATGTGTCTTGTCCCAATAATATTATTTATCAGCCCACTCCCATATGCGTTTGCCACCGTTCCTTTCCCTCGTAACAAATGCTAGCAAGCTGAATGATACGTTGATTTGCACTAAGAATTGCTATCTCTCCCAGTGCTGGAATGTCACGGCCTTCAAGCTGGCTGTTATTATGCGTATCCCTACCCATGTTCCTATCCCAGTTTTCATTCCAGATGACAAGTTACCGGTGGTGCTATCCAGAAAGAAGAGAGATTTTCATATCACAGCCACCATTGTGACAGCATTGGCTATATCTACAGCAGCTGCCACGGCAGCAGCAGTCTCGCTTGCTGCAACTTGACCCACTGCAGAAGCGGTGAACACCCTTGCAGAAGGAACGGTGGCTGCCCTTCAAACACACTCAGATCAATGCACATCTGCAAGCAGGAATCCTGATAGTCAACCAGAGAGTGGATTTGGTTCAAGAACAAGTGGACATATTGGGGGCCCTATTGGGACTGGGATGTATAGCACACTTCCCGGCAATTTGTGTAACTCCCATAGCCTATACTAATATGAGTAACTTACAGAATGTCTCCCGACAGCTCTCCCAGTATTTGCAGGGTGATTGGTCTGACAATTTTCAAAATTTCACATGAGTACGCGTGTGCAACCAGCTTCCCTCCCAGAGCTATTTCAAACATTCAGCAATATGTTCCAGTTCACCAAACAATGGGCTGGCACAATTGGTCTTCTTGTCCTCCTTCTTATTGGCATTCTGCTTCTATTCAGAAAAGTTCGCCAATGGAGAAGATAGCAGCGAGGGCAGAGCCGAGCTATAGTACAAGCCCTTATGTCAATAGAGGCTGGGACATCTCTCCAGATATGGTTAAGCATGCTAGATCGGTAGTCAAAGATGGATAAGATCAGTAGAGAAACATACCAACCTAAGACAGGACAGAGATCATCGATATCTTGTGTCTGATGAAGGGTAAGGATGTTTTCTGCTACTGACGACCTAAGACAGGCACGATCTCTGCCATAAAACAAAAAAGTGGGAGATGTCGGGGACCGCCTCCGGCCAGGAAAGTCCCCACCATTACATGATGGCAATTGGCTCACTGCCAGCAAAATACGCTGCAAGTGAACACCGAAATTTCTGGTGAAGCCCGCCTAAAGAAGGACATAGTCATTGGCTGTTTCAAATTTAATCAGCATAGTAACAGGACTCTCATCGGCTCTCCCCATTGTTTGGACCCTTTTTGGTCACCCTGACACATATAAGCTAAGAAAGTTGTTGAAATAAAGAGACGAATCATTAACACCATGCCAGGCTGGTTGTCGTTCTTGGGGGCCGAGGGCGACATATCACCGATGTCCATGGAATGTCGGGGTGGCCTCATGGGCCATGGACGAGTCTCCCTCTCGGGGATTTGCCCCAATCCTAAGAGTTTGGTGTCATTCTGTGGGACGGGAGGAGTCCTTTCTGTTTTTTACCTCAGGTGTCCCACCAAAAGGTGTATTCCAGAGCAGAGTCGTGGGGAGGTATGACTCGACAACCCGACCTTTGGTTAAGAATTGGGGCCTAGGGGCATGCCAAGCCCCATATGTGGGCTCTTGGTCCCGCCAATGACAGGCCTTACTTGAGGACAAAACTCATTCTGTGGGTCACAATGCGTGCTTGTGCCCAACGGGGCCCTCAAGAATGGGCGGACCTCACGGGCCACTCTGGTTTTCCTACACTGAAAGTTGGATAACATGCCAACCACAAGGTTTCTTGCCATGGGGAATGAGCAGTTCTGATATCTCCATCACATTCACTGCTGGGCAGTGATTGGAGATAAGGTCTAGGTTCTGAAGCCTGAAAACCGAGGTTGGGAAGAGATGACGACCTAAGGCCATGGCGGGTCTGATGTGCTCAGTGTGCTGCCAGCTGCCTGGGTGTCGGTGGGGAGGTCCGGGCTCAGGCTGTGTCAGACAAGGCAGTAGTGCCCAGTGTAGACCATATAATTGTGGTTCAGTCAAGTTGCGTGCAGGTTGATCTTCATTGGTGTTTCTGGGTAGCCCCATAGGGCAACGTTTTTATTCTGGAGGTCACGCAGAGTGTTGCATTGTTATTGCTCTGATATTGCTAAACTGGAGGGCTTTGGGGCCAGGAGTGTGAGGATGAAAGTCTGAGAACAATAGGTAGGCTTATGTTTTGGAGCGGGGGCTTGGCAATGCAAGCACACTCTGCAGAGCTGAATTGAGATCTTGTGCATCTGAAGTCAAGGCGAGGATCAGACGTGGCTCAGGTTGGAGTTTCTATCCATAATGGCCGTTTCATGAAGGGGATGGGGCATTACGAGGTCATGGACTTTTCCCACGATGGGAATAGTGAGGTTCTCCAAACTGCAAGGATTCCTTCTGCAGGACAATTGAGACCTGTTGGATGGCTCCAGGATGACCCATATGGAAAGACTCCAGAGCAGGGCTCTAAGGATGGATGCCTGGTCAGCCCGCATGGCATTCCAGTAGTCACCTTGTGACAAGACAGGTTCGATCTGCTGGCTCTGGGGGAGCAACCAGGGGGGATTAGTGAAGTGGAATCTCAAATGGATGGGTTATAACGTGGGTTAGTGTCCACTGTGATGTTGGAATGGGGCGGTGGCGCCAGACCCTGAAGGATTCTTCCAACCGGAGGTATTGACACAGCTCCAATGCACAAGTTTCCCATGTGATAATGAGATTTGTTCTGAGGGTTGCCTCAGGAAACCCCCATAGGCTGGTATTGGAAGGCAGGCCTCTGAGGAGAGATGTCGGGAAACCAAAGCAATGGATCCAATTAGTGCCTAGGGGCCTGTCCGATTCAATCTTCTTCACAGGGTACATCTGCCTCCAGGTCTGAGTGGAGGTAGTTGCTCAGCTGGTGTGAGATCACCCCTGTTTGTCCCAGGAAGCCTACACTATTGGAATGGCCTTGGGGACATTGGAGGTTTTTCCTAATTTCTAAGGTTGTGGCCAATGGAATGGGCAGAATTCCCTTGGAGAGGGCAGGCAATGTCCTGTGGTGAGACTCCAGGGGCCCTATCATGGAGGCTGTGTGGGCCAGGTCTGTGGAGACAGAAATCTGAAAACACAAACTTGGCTTAGGTTTGGGAATGTAGGTATGGCAGGCCTGATCTACAGACCATGAGGGAACTCTTTTTTTTTTTTTCCTGCCATGAGGAAGGAGCAGTTCTCTATTGTGCTTCATGTACACGCATTGGCAGGGATTCCTGCAAAGGTCGAGGGAAAGCTCCCTGAATGAAAGGATGGGTAGAGAGGATGGACTTCGTCCATTGCTGCTTTCACACGCTGGATATGGGCCCGCTCTCTGGGTGGCGGACACGAGGCCAGAGCTTAGGCTCTGTCTGACACAGCACTAGTGGCCAGGGAAGCCTATAAATCAAGGTACCATCGAGGGCCGAGCAGATCGATCCTCATGTGGAGTTGCTGGGCAGACGCAACAGGCACGTCTTTCTATTTGCAAGGCAAAATGCACATTGTGCCTCCAGAATGCCCTATCAAGATGGTTTGGGGACCACTCGTGTGAGGATGGAATTGTAAATCCAAGCTACAGTTAATTCAGTGCCAAGCGAAAGGCCATTCCAGTGTGCAGTGGCTGATTCAAATATCCAGCAGCTAAGTAAGGGTGGATATCAGATGTTTGATCACACTGGAGTTTGTGTCTATATGACCGACAAATGGAGAGATGACATCAAGAGGCCATGGAGGATTTGGCAGGCCGAGTCTTGGGAGATGCTCCAAATAGCAAGGTTTCCTTCTACTGGACTGGAGGAGTCTGGTTTGTTCCAGGGTCCCCCATGTGGAAAGTTTGAGTATCAGAGCGCTCCCGCATGGATGACTGGAAAGTGCAACTCCATTGACCATTGCATCTGAAGATCAAGACAGGTTTGTTCTGGTGGCTCTTGGGTGAAGTAACAAGGCTTTGAGTTGACTTGTAATCTCTTGCACATGGGTCCCAATGCTGGTATGTTATGTGGGAGATCTTAGAATATGCTGGTGGCTAAGTTGCCATGCAGGATTCTCCTACCCTGAGGGTTTGACATAGGTCCAAGAGCACGGTTTCCTTCTGTGGACAGGATTTGCTCTGTTGTGTGGCTCAGGGACCACATGTTGTTTCAAAAGTTGGTATTCCAGAACAGGCCTATGAGGACAGATGCCTGAAAACCTAATCTAAGGTTCCAATGAGGTCCTAGGCGTATGTGAGTTTCAACCTTTTGACTCAGGGCCATTGACGTCAGTGTCTGCCGGGATGTAGGTGATCAGGGTCTTTCAGACTGTGCATTTGTGCCCAGAGCAGCCTCCAATATTGGGGTGGGCTCAGGGGCCTGGCAGGATTCTCCTAATCTGAAGGGTTTGGGCCACTGTGATGGACACAATTTTCTTGGTGATGACAGGACCAGTCCTATGGTGTAGCACCAGAGACCTCATTCTGGAGGGCATGTGAGCCATGGTTTTGGGAGAGAAGTCTGCGAACACAAACCCAGGTTTGGGTTAGTGGTGAGGTGATCACAAGCCCAATGCGTAGACCTGGATTGCAGCTCGTCAGGAAATGTAATTAGGGGGACTGGAAGGTGGAAGCACACGCTTCTATATCTGGATTGTGTGTCCAGGTTGGCCTTGGAATGCAGATGTGGTCTCGTGGGTCCATGTGAGATTTTTCTTCTCTAAGGATCTTGGCGGCTACCAATAGTTGGGTGCTTTTTTCGGGGAAGGGAAGCATGTTGTTTTCCATCTTATGGGTGCCCCAAAACAGGAATTCCAGAGATGGGGCTCTGGGTCTGAGTGCTGGAAAATCCCAACAAGGGTTAGGACGTGGGCCCAGGGTCATCCCAGGATTGCAATGCAGGATCCTGGTGGTGCAACTGAGTGGGCTTGTTTTAAAGCATGCTCAGGCTGAGGGTCACAATGCCTGCTTATGCCTAGGGTGGCCCTCATAAGTGGGTGTAGTCTCATTGGCCATGCAGCTGGCTCCCACTCTGAGGGTTGGACATCCATCCCAACAGCCAAGTTTCCTGGCATGGTGAATGAGCATTTCTCTAATGTGCTTCAGCTTCCCCCATTGGCAGGGATTCCAGAAAGGTCTGGGGACATATGCTTAAATACCAAGGATGCATAGAGATGATGGACTTGGGCAATGGCCGGTCTCACATGCGGGATATGTGCCCTGCTCTCTGAGTGTCTGACACGAGGTCGGGGCTCAGGCTCAGTCAGACACAGTACTAGTGGCCAGGGCTGCCTATATATTGGGGTACCCTCGAGGGCCAAGCAGATTGATCCTCATGTGGGGTTTCTGGGCAGACTCACCAGGCCCTCATTCTTTCTAGGGGATGGTAGAATGCTGTTTTGTGGCTCCAGAATTCCCTATCAAGAGGGCATGGGGACCAGTTGGGTGAGGATGGAATTGTAATTACAAGATATGGTTAAATTCAGTGCCAAGGAGAAAGTAGTTCCGAGGCACAGCAGCTTATTCAAGACATCCAGCACCTGAGTAAGGGCAGATGTCAGACATTCGCTCATACTGGAGATTGTGTCTATGATGAACGACAAATGGATATTTGACATCAAGATGCCATGGAGGATTTCCCACATTGAGGCTTGTGAGATGCTCCAAATAGCAAGGTTTCCTTCTACTTGACAGGAAGAGTCTGGTTTGTTTACTCCAGGGTCACCCATGTGGAAAGTTTGGGTAGCATAATTCTCCCATATGGATGCCAGGAAAGCACAGCTCCATTGCAGCTCCATTGCAGCTGAAGATCATGGCAGGTTCCTTCTGGTGGCTCTTGGGTAAAGTAACAAGGCCTTGAGTTGACTTGGAATCTCTTGCACATGGGTCACAGTGATGGTGTTACCAGGGAGATCTTAGAATGTGCTGTTGGCTAAGGTGCCATGAAGGAGTCTCCTACCCTGAGGGTCTGACACAGGTCCAAGAGCACGGTTTCCTTTTCGGGACAAGAGATATTGTGTTGTGTGGCTCAGGGACCACATGTTATATCATAAATTGGTATACCAAAACAGCCCTCTGATTAAAGATGACTGAAAACCTAATCTAGGTTTCCAATGAGGTCCTAGGGGCATGTGAGTTTCAATATTCTGACTCAGGACCATTGATTTGGGTGTCTGCCTGGATATACGTGATCAGGGTGTTTCACACTGCGCATTTGCATCCAGAGTGGACTCCAATACTGGGATGGGCTCAGGGGCCTTGCAGTATTCTCCTAATCTTGATGGTTTGGGCCAATGTGACGCACACAGCTTCCTTGGGTATGACAGGCTTATTCCTATGGTGTGGCAACAGAAACCTCATCCTGGAGGGCATGTGAGCCATGGTTTTGGGAGAGAAGTCTGCAAACACAAACTCGGTTTAGGGTTAGTGGCCCAACGTGTAGAACTGATGGCAGCTCCTCAGGAACTGTATTTAGGGGGAATCAAATGTGGAATCACAGGGTTTATATCAGGATTGTGTGTCCAGGATGGCCTCGGAATGCAGGTGTGGTGTCATGAGTCCATGGGAGATTTGTCCTCTCTAAGGATCTTTTTTTTTTTTTAAGGATTTTATTTATTTATTTGACAGAGAGAGATTACAAGTAGGCAGAGAGGCAGGCAGAGAGAGAGAGGAGGAAGCAGGCTCCCTGCCGAGCAGAGAGCCCAATGCGGGACTCGATCCCAGGACCCTGAGATCATGACCTGAGCCGAAGGCAGCGGCTTAACCCACTGAGCCACCCAGGCGCCCCTCTCTAAGGATCTTGGCGGCTACCAATAGTTAGGTGGTTTTTGAGGAAGGGAAGAGTGCTGTTTTCCATCTTAGGGGTTCCCCAACACAGGCTTCCATAGACGAGCCGTGGGTATGAGCAATTGGACAATCCCACCAGTGCTTAGGATTTGGGCCTAGGGTTGTACCAGACTTGCAATGCTGAATCCTGGTAGAACAACTGAGAGGCGTTGTTTGAAAGCATGCTCAGGCTGAGGGTCACAATGCCTGCTTGTGCCCAGGGCGGCCCTCATGAGTGGGCGTGGTCTCATTGGCTATGCATCTGTCTCCCACTCACTGGGGTGGACACCCATCCCAACAGCCATGTTTCCTGCCATCGGGGAGGGGCAGTTCTTTATTGTGCTTCAGGTTCCACCAATGGCAGGGATTCCAGCAAAGGTCTGGGGAGAGATGCATGAATACCAAGGATGGGTAGAGTGGATGGACTTGGGCCATGGCCAGTCTCACATGCTGGATATGGACCCTGTTCTCTGGGTGACTGACACGATGTCGGGGCTCAGGCTCTGTCAGACACAGCACTAGTGGCCAGGGCTGCCTATAAATCAGGGTTCCCTCGAGGGCCGAGCCGATTAATCCCCATCTGAGGTTTCTGGGCAGACACCTGGCACTACTTTTTTCTATGGGGAATGCAGAATGCTACCTTGTGGCCAGAGAATTCCCTATCAAGAGGGCATGGGGACCAGTCTGCTCAGGCTGGAATTGTAAACACAAGCTATGGTTCAATTCAGTGCCAAGCAGATGGCAGTTCAAAAGTGTAGGGTATATTTGAGATATCCAGCAACTGTGTAAGGGTGAATGTCAGACGTTTTTTCACACTGGAGTTTTTGTCTATGATGACTGACAAATGGAGGGGTGGCGTCAAGATGCCATGGAGGATTTCCCACGCTGAGGCTTGTGAGATGCTCCAAATAGCAATGTTTCCTTCCACTGGACAGGTGGAGTCTGGTTTGTTTACTCTGGGGTCCCCCATGTGGAAAGATTTGGTAGCAGAGCTCTCCTGCATGGATGCTTGAAAGCACACTTCCAGTAACCATTGCACTGAGGAACATGGCAGGTTCGTTCTGGTGTCTCTGGAGCGAAGTACCAAGGCCTTGAGTTTACTTGGAATCTCTTGCACATGGGTTACAGTGCTTGTTTGTTACCATGGAGATCTTAGAATGTGCTGGTGGCTGAGGTGCTGTGCAGTATTCTCCGACCCTGAGGTTTTGACACAGGTCAAGATCACGGTTTCCTTCTGGGGACAGGAGATGTTCTGTGGCTCTGGGACCACATGTTGTATCCCAAAAAGTGAGAGAGTTTCTTGGGACGGTGGGCTACCATAGGCTGTGGATACCACGGTTTGCAGAGATTGCCTGACCTCTCTATGAACTGGCAAAAGGAGGGCTCACTATGATAGAGTGGACAGCTGAGACAGAAGGAGCTTTTCAGGAATTACAAATAGCCTTACTGAGTGCCCCAGCATTGGCCACCCCAGATGTTACCAAGCCCTTCCGCTTGGATGTGGATGAAAAAGCAGGGGTGGCGATATGAGCTTTAACTCAGACTCTGGGGCCTTGGCAAAGGCCAGTAGCCTATCTTAGCAAGAAACTAGACCCAGTAGCAGCTGGGTTGCCCTGTGCCTTTCAATAATTGCTGCCATGGCCCTCCTGGTCAAGGATGCAAGTTTTCACTTTGCAAGGATGCTAATTTTTACATTGGGTCAAAATTTCGTCATGACCACCATCCACTCTACCAAGGCATTCTCCGGACTCCAACTGACTGATGGATGATGAACACCCCAGTGACAGGGTATCAGGCTTTCCTCCTCAACGAACCAAGAGTGACCTTCCAGCCTCCGGTGGTGCTAAATCCAATCACACTAATGTCAGAGGAACTGGCTGACCATCCACACGACTGTGGGGAGGTCCTAACCCAAGTCACAGGAATAAGGCTGGATATCAGAGACATTCCCCTCCTGGATGCCGAGATGACTCTCTTCACAGATGGGAGTAGCTACATGGTCATTGGAAAGAGGTATGTGTGGGCTATGGTGATTTCTCCTGAGCAGGAACTCTGTACAGCAGCCCTACCACAAGGAACTTCGGCACAAAAAGTGGAACTGTTTGCACTCACTGAGGTACTGCATTTCGCCAAAGGTAAAACAACCAATATCTATATGGACAGTAGTTATGCCTTTGATACTCTCTATATACATGGGGCTATTTATAAAGAAAGGGGCCTATTAGCAGCAGAAGATAAAGGAATTAAAAACAGAGGCGAAATATTGGCTCTCCTCCAGGTTATTTGGGACCCAAAAGAGATGGCTATTATGCATTGCCCGAGACACCAAAAGGGAACTGATCTGGTTTCAAAAGGAAATGATTTAGCAGATCAAGCTGCAAAGGAAGCAGCCCAAGAAACAGTGCAAGAGCTGGTTACACACCCGGCTCTAGTCCTACCAGAAAAACTGGACCATTCAGAGGAAGATTTAAAGTATTTACCAAAATGAGATAAATTAGACTACAAAGGAAATTGGGCTAGTCTAAATGAGAAAATTTAATTCTTCTTTGAGGACTAGGTAAGAAGTTAATAGACCAGATACATCAGGGTACTTATTTGGAGATATGCAAACTCAAGGACCTTATAGGCAAGCAATTCCAGGATTCTAAATTAAGGCATTTGTTTCAGGATTTAGTTGATAGATGTTCTCAATGCCAGGCAGTTGAGGTGGGAGGAACTAGAATTGGAAGAGGGAAAAGAGAAACAGAAAAATTGATTTGGGAAATTGATTTTACAGAAATGAGACCTCTAAAATATGGGCACAAGGATATGTTAGTTTTTGTAGATAACTTTTCAGGCTGGGTAGAGTCTTTTTCCACCAAACGTGAGAGAGTAGGTGTGTTAGGCAAAAAAAAAAAAAAAAAAAAAAAGGGTACTAGAAGAAATAATTCCTAGGTTTGGGCTGCCTCTCGCGATTGGGTCAGACAATGACCCTGCATTTGTGAGCTCAGTCTCACAGACATTGTCCAATGCTTTGGGCACAAATTGGAAACTACATTGTGCCTATCAGCCCCAGAGTTCTGGGCAAGTAGAGAGAATGAACAAGATCTTAAAGAGACCTTGTAAAGACTAATTCTGGAGACTGGCTTTTGATGGGTGGATCTCCGTCCTTCGCCCTCCTCAGGGCACAATGTACACCCTATTTGAACAAGGTGACCTCATTTGAAATAATGTTTGGGAGACCGCTCCCCCCGCTCTGTCCTCGGCTACAAGAGGTTGCCCTAGCAGAAATTACTGATCAGTCTCTACTCCAGTCACTGCAGGCATTACAGTCTGTCTTTAAAAAAAAACCCATGCAAAGATCCAGACTGCCCCCTCTGGGATGGAGACTTAGGTGGAACCACATCCTTACCAACCCAAGGACTTGGACTAGATACATCACTATCAAGTGGGGAACTTGGAGCCTCGCTTGATGGGACCGTTTGCTGTCATCCTGACCACTCCCACAGCAATAAAAGTAGAAGGCATCCTGGCCTCGATTCACTAGGTTCACGTCAAACGAGCCGAGGATGAAGACGTCCCCCAGAGGTGGAAACCTCAGCCAATGGACCCCGCTGAGCATGGACTAAAGCTAAGACTCAAAAGACTATGAGTTTATTGTTGCTCTTATTGTTACCTGTTTATATAAAGTATAGGTAGGAAATTAGATGAAGCGGTAAATGGCTAACTCATCAGCCGACTGTGCACTAGTGTCATTTGTACAAAAGAAAAGTAGAGTGATAAAAATGTTAGACTTACATGTTCAATATAACCCTTTACAACCAAGGAACATAGAACTGGCTGAAAAGTCAAGGATTTGGCTAATCTCCAAAGAAAAGAGGGAGTGTAAAGGCCTGGTTGGCCAGAGGGAGTCATTTTGTGTTTATGTACTGAACTTAGATTGACCCTATGCACTAAACTTAGATTGACCCCGCCCTCCCAGAGGAACTTAATTGCAAAGCCTAGTACAAGGGCTGGTCAGGCTAGATGAAGACATCCAATCAGTGGGACATGCATATATCTCTTAGGGTAAATTGAAATCCAATTGGGCACACGTGTGTTACTTAGCTTTTTTTTCTGTGTGTGGCAGACATAGCATGCATGTGCAGTATTCTCTGTGAACTGCAATCTCATTGGCCATCTGTGTATAGCCTGGCTAAACTACCTCAATAAACGTTAGTCTGTGAGGCTGGGAGGGGTCGCCTCCTTGCAATAGACAGCCCTGAATGGTCAATTTGATTCTCAATGCTTGGCGCAAAATAAAGCTTTGCTTGACATTCCTTTGTATCAGTCCCGCTTCTTGGATTATGGACCCTAACACCCCCATTTGCAGGGATTCCAGGTAAGGACTGGGGAGAGATGCCTGAATAACAAGGATGGGTAGAGATTATGGACTTGAGCCATGACCAGGATCACATGCTGGATATGGGCCTTGCTCTCTGGGAGGAGGGCACTAGTTAGGGGCTCAGTCTCTGTCAGACAAAGCACTAGTGGCAAAAGCAGCCTATAAACCGGGGTTCCCTCGAGGGCCAAACAGATTGATCCTCAAGTGGGGTTTCAGGACAGACTCACCAGGTACTCCTTCTTTCTATGGGGATAGCAGAATGCTGTGATGTGGCTGAAGGATTCACTGGACTTTACATGGAATTTTTTGCTGATGGCTCTCAATGCTAGTTTGTTACCAGGGAGATCTTAGAATGTGCTGGTGGCTAAGGGGCCATGCAGGATTCTCGCACCTTGAGGGTTTGACATAGGTCGAAGGACACAGTTTCCTTCTAGGGACAGGAGATGTTCTGTTGTGTGGCTCAGGGACCACATGTTGTATCCGAAGTTGGTATTCCAGAACAGGCTTCTGAGTATAGATGACTGAAAACCTAATCTAGAGTTCCAATGAGGTCCTACGGGCATGTCAGTTTCAATCTTCTGACTCAGGACCATTGACAACAGTGTCTCCCTCAATGGAGGTGATCAGGGTGTTTCAGATGCGCATTTGTGTCCTGCCCGGCCTCCAATATTGGGATGGGCTCAGGAGCCTTGCAGGTTTCTCCTAAACTGGAGGGTTTGAGCAAATGTGATACCCACATTTTTCTTTGCGGATGGCAGGCATGGTGCTCTGGTGTGGCTGCAGAGACCCCATCATGGAGAGCATATGAGCCATGGTCTTGGGAGAGAATTCTGCAAACATGAACTCGCGTTATGGTTAGTGGCGAGGTGATTGCAGGCCCAATGCATAGAACTAAAAGACAGCTGATCAGGAATTGTAATTAGGGTGACTCGAAAGCGGTAGTACAGATTTTAATATCTGGATTGTGTGTCCAGGATGGCCTCGGAATGCAGGTGTGGTCTCATGGGTCCATGGGAGATTTTTCCTCTCTAATTATCCCAGTGGCTCCCAATGTTTGGTGACTTTTCATTGAAAGGAGGAGTGATGGTTTCCAACTTAGGGGTGCCCCAAAATAGGGATTCCAGAGATAGGCTCTGGGTCTAGGCACTTTGAAATTCCCACCAAGGTTTAGGATTTGGTTCTAGGGGCATACCAGGCCTTCAGTGCTCGATCCTGGTGGTGCAACTGAGAGGGCTGGCTTGAAAGCATGCTCAAGCGGAGGGTCACAATGCCTGCTTGTGCCCATGGTGGCCCTCATGGGTGGGAGTGGTCTCATTGGCCATGCAGCTGGCTGCCACTCTGAGGGTTGGAAACCCATCCCTAAAGCCACGTTTCCTGCCTTGGGGAAATAGGAGTTCTATATTGTGCTTCACGTTCCCCCATTGGCAGGGATTCCAGCAAAAGTCTCTGGACAGATGCCTGAATACTAAGGATGGGTAGAGATGACGGACCTGGGACATGGCCCGTCTAAAATGCTGGATATGGGCCCGGCTCTCTGGGTGGCTGGCACGAGGTCGGGGCTCAGGCTATTTCAGACACAGAACTAGTGGCCAGCGTAGCCTATAAATCCCACGAGGGTCGAGCAGATTGAATCTCATGTGGGATTTCCTGGCAATCTCACCAGGCACTACTTCTTTCTGTGAGGAAGGCAGAATGCTGTGTTGTGGCTTCAGAACTCCCTATCAAGAGGGCTTGGCAACCAGTAGGGTGAGGGTAGAATTTTATATACACCCTATGGTTAATTCAGTGTCAAGCAGAAGGCAGTAGTAATGTGCATCAGCTGATTTGAGATATCCAGCACCTGAATAAGGATGGATGTCAGATGTTTACTCACACTGGAGTTTGTGTCTATGATGACTGACAAATGGAGGGGTGGCGTCAAAAGGCCATGGAAGATTTCCCACGCTGAGGCTTGTGAGATTCTCCAAAGAGCAAGGTTTCCCTCTACTGGAGAGGTGGAGTCTGGTTTGTTTGCTCCACGGTCCTCCATGTGGAAAGTTTGGGTGGCAGAGCACTCCCGCATAGATGCCTGGAATGCACAAATTCATTGAACATTAGAGCTGAGGAAATGGCAGGTACACTCTGCGGCTCTAAGGGGGGTACCAAGGCCTTTAGTTGACATGGAATCTGTAGCAAAGGGGTCACCATGCTGGTTTGTTACAAGGGAGATCTTAGAATGTGTTGGTGGCTAATGTGCCATGCAGGATTCTCCTACCCTGAGGGTTTGGCACTGGTCCAAGAGCACAGTTTCCTTGTAGGGGCAGGAGTTTTTCTGTTTTGTGGCTCAGGGACAAGATGTTGTATTATAAGATGTTATTCCAGAACAGACCTCTGAGGACAGATACCTTAATACCTAAATGGAATTCCATTGAGGTACTAGGGGCGTGTCAGGTTCAAACTTTAGACTCGGGACCATTGACTTGGATGTCTGTCTGGATGTAGGGAATCAGGGTGTTTTAGACTGCACATTTGTGTCTATAGCGGCCTGCAATATTGGGGTGGGCTGAGGGGCCTTGCAGGTTTCTCCTAATCTGGAGGATTTGGGCTAATGTGACGGCCAAAGTTTCCTTGGGTATGGGGACACAGTCCTGTGGTGTGGCTCCAGAGACCAGTTCCTGGAGGGCATGTGAGTCATGGTTTTGAGAGTGAAGTCTGCAAACACAAACTTGGGTTAGGGTTAGTGGCGATGTGATCGCAAGCCCAGTGAGTAAAACTGGAGCAAGATCGTCAGGAATTGTAATAAGGGTGACTCTAGGCAGTAGCACAGGCTTTCATATCTGGATTGTGTGTCCACGATGGCCTCAGAATTCAGGTGTTATCTCATGAACCAAGGAGAGATTTTTCCTCTCTAAAGGTCCTAGCAGCTCCCAGTAGTTCTGTGGCTTTTTCCGGAAAGGAAAGAGTGCTGCTTCCCATTTAGGGGTGTCCAAAAACAGGGATTCCAGAGACGGTCTCTGTCTGTTTGCCTTGAAAATCCAACCAAGGGTTAGGATTTCAGCCTAGGAGCGTCCCAGGCCTCCAATGCACTATCCTGGTGGTGCAACTGAGAGTTCTTGTTTCAAAGCATGCTCAGGGTGAGGGTCACAATGCAGGTTTGTGCCCAGGGCGACTCTAAGAGTGGGCGTGGTCTCATTGCCCATGCAGCTGGCTCCCACTTTGAGGGTTGGGCACCAAATAGCCATGTTTCACCATGGGTTAGTAGGAGATCTCCATTGTGCTTCAGATTTCCCCATTGGCAGGGATTCCAGCAAAGGTCTGGGGACAAATGCCTGAATACCAAGGATGGGTACAGATGATGGCTTTGGCCCATGGACCATCTCACATGCTGGATTAGGGCCCCACTCTCTGGAAGGATGACATGAGTTCTGGGCTAAGATTCTGTCAGACACAGCACTAGAGGCCAGGGCAGTCTATACATCAGGGTTTTCTCGAGGGAGGAGTAAATTGATCCTCATGTGGGGTTCCTGGGCAGACTCACCAGGCACTTCTTTTTATGGGGAAGGCACAATGGTGCGCTGTGGCTCCAAAATTCCCTATCAAGAGGACTTGGGGACCATTGTGGTGATGATGGAATTGTAAACACAAGCCATGGTTAAATTCAGTGCCAGTCGGAAGGCATTTCCAATAGGCTGCTTCTTATGTGAGATATCCAACATGTGAGTAAGGGTGGATGTCAGATTTTTTCTCACAAATTAGTTTGTGTCTATGAGACCGAAAAATGGAGGGGTGGTGTCCAGAGGCCATGGAGTATTTCCCACGCTTAGGCTTGTGAGATGCTCCAAACAGCAAGGTTTCTTTCTACTGGACAGTTGGAGTTTGGTGTGTTTTCTCCTTGGTCCCCCATGTGGAAATATTGGGTAACAGAGCTCTCCCACGTGGATGTTTCGAAAGCATATCTCAATGTACCATGCAGCTGAGGAACATGGCAGTTTCGTTCTGGTGTCTCTGGGGTGAAATAACAAGACCTTGAGTTGACATGGAATGGTTTGCACAGGAGTTACAATGCTGGTTTGTTACCAGGGAGATTTTAGACTCTGCTGGTGGCTAAAGTGACATTCAGGAGTCTCCTACCTTGAGGGTTGACACTGGTCCAAGAGCATGTTTTCCTTCAGGGGACAGGAGGTTTTTGCTGTGTAGCTTAGGGTCCACATGTTGTATCATAAGTTGGTATTCTAGAACAGACCTCTGAGGGTAGATGCATGAAAACCTAATTGTGGTTCCAATGAGTTCCTAGGGGCGTGTGTGTTTCAAACATCATACTCAGGACAATTGACTTGATTGTCTGCCTGGATGTAGGGACTAAGGGTGTTTCAGACTGCGCATTTGTGTCTAGAGCGGTCTCCAATAGTGGGGTGGGCTAAGGGGCCTTGCAGGTGTTTCCTCATCTGGAGGGTTTGGGCAAATGGTTTGGGCAACGTTTCCTTGGGGATGGCAGGCAGAGTCCTGTGGTATGGTTCCAGAGACACCATCCTGGAGGGAATGTGATCCATGGTTTGAGAGAGAACTCTGCAAACACAAACTTGGGTTAGGGTTAGTGGCGATGTGATCGCAGTACCAGTGCGTAGAACTGGAGGGCAGCTCATCAGGAACTGTAATTAGGGTGATGTGAGGCAGTAGCACAAGCTTTTATATCTGGATTCTGTGTCCCGGATGGCCTCAGAATGCAGATGTTTTCTCATGGGTACATGGGGATTTTTCTTCTCTTAGGATCGTAGCAGCTCCCAATAGTTTGGAGGCTTTTTCGGGGAAGGGAAGAGTGCTGTTTTCCATCCTAGGGGTGCCCCAAAACTGGGATTCCAGGCACGGGCTCTGGGTCTGGGTGCCTGGAATATCGCAACAACGGTTATTATTTGTGACTAGAGGCATACCAGGCCTGCAATGCGGGATCCTGGTGGTGCAACTGAGAGGGCGTTTTTGGAAGCATGCTCCGACGTAGGGTCACTATGCCTGTTTGTGCCCAGGGTGGCTCCCATGAGTGACCGTGGTCTCATGGGCCAAGCAGCTGGTTCCCCCTCTGGGGGTTGAACACCCATCCCAACAGCCAGGTTTCCTCCCGTCAGGAAGGAGGAGTACTCCTGGGTTTCAGTTTCCCCCATAGGCAGGGATTTCAGCTATGGTCTGGAGAGAGACGCCTGAATATCCAGGTTGAGGAGATGTGACGGCTTCGGGCCACAACAGGTCCCACCTGCAGAATATGGGGTCCACTGTCTGCATGGCTGAATGGAGGTAGTGGCTCAGGCTGAGTCAGACAGAGCCTGAGTGCCCATGGCAGCCTATGATATTAGGGTGCCATCAAGGGCCATGCAGGTCGATCCTCAAGTGGGTTTTCTGGGCAGACTCATCAGGCACTTCTTTCTGTGGACAGGCATAATGCTGCATTGTGGCTCCAGAATTCCCTTTCAAGAGGCCTTGGGGACCAGAAGGGTGAGGATAGAATGGTAAACACGAACTACGATTCAATTCAGAGCCAAGCAGAAGGCAGTTCCAGTGTGCAGCGGCAGTGTGCAGGTGAGTTTGAGATATCCAGCACCTAAGTAAGGGTGTTTGCTCACACTGTAGTTTGTTTCTATGATGACTGACAAATAGAGGTGTTGCACCAGAAGCCATGGATTATTTCGATGCTGTGATTTGTGAGATGCTCTAATAAGCAAGGTTTCCTTCTACCGGATAGTTGGAGTCTGGTTTTGTTTCCTCCAGGGTCCCGCATGTGGAAAGTATAGGTAGCAGAGCTCTCACGCATGGATGCCTGCAAAGCACAACTCCATTGACCTTTGCAGCTTAAGAACATGGCAGGTTCCTTCTGGTCGCTCTAGTGACAGGAGTCTCTTGCAGTTTGGTCATAATGCTGGTTTGTTATGAGAAAGACCTTAGAATGTGCTGGTGGCTAATGTGCCGTGCAGGATTCTCATACATGGAGGGTTTGGAACCGGTCAAAGAGCACAGTTTCCTTCCTGGGACAGTAGATGTTCTGTTGTGTGGCCCAGGGACAACATGATGTATCCTAATTGATTCCAGAACAGGACCCTGAGCACAGATGCTTTAATCTTCATCTAGGGTTCCAGTTCAGTCCTAGGGGCATGTCAGGTTCAATCTTCTGACTCAGGACCATTGACTTGGCTGTCTGCCTGGATGTAGGTAATCAGGTTGTTTCAGACTGTGCATTTGCGTCCAGAGTGGGCACCAATATTGGGGTTGGCTCAGGGGCCTTGCAGGTTACTCCTAATCTGGAAGGTTTGGGCAACTGTCACGGGCACAATTTCCTTGGTGATAGTAGCACAGTGCTATAGTGTGGCTCCAGAGACCCCATCCTGTTGGGCATGTAATCCATGGTTTTGGGAGAGAAATCTGCAAACACAAATTCAGGTTAGGGTGAGTGACGTGGTGGTCGCAGGCCTAATGCATAGACCTGGAGGGAAGCTCGTTAGGAACTGTAATTGGGATGACAGGAAGGGTGTAGCACAGACTTTTCTATCAGGATTGTGTGTCCACGATGGCCTCGGAATGCAGGTGTGTTCTCATGGGTCCATGGGACACTTTTCCTCTCTAAGGATCCTGGCGGCTCCCCATAGTTTGATGGCATTTTCGGGGAAGGGAAGAATGCACTTTTCCATCTTAGGGGTGCGCCAAAACAGGGATTCCAGAGATGGGCTCTGGGTCTGGGCGCCTGGAATAACCCACCAAGTGTTAGGATTTGGGCCTAGGGGCGTAATGGAACTGCAATGCAGAATCCTGGTGTTGTAACTGAGAAGGCTTCTTTGAAAGCATGAAGAAGGGCCTGGTTAGTCTGCCCAGACTCCCCATGAAAATAAATCTACTCAGCCCTCAAGGGAACCCTGATTTATACTTTTCCCTGGACACTAGTGTTGTGTCTGACAGTGCCTGAGCCCTGACTTCGTGTCTGTGGCCCAGAGTGTGGGCTACATATCCAACATGTGAGACCAGCTATGGCCCAGGGCCATCATCACTACCTATCCTTGGTATTCATGCAGCTGTCCCAGACGTTTGCTGAAATCCCTACCAATGGGGTATCCTGAAGCACAATACAGAACTCCTCATTCCATATGGCAGGGATCCTGACTCTTGGGATCAGTGCCCTCAGAATGCGAACCAGCAGCATGGCCAAGGAAACCACGCCCACTCCTGGGGGCCACCCTAAACACAAGCAGGCATTGTGACCCTCAGTCTGAGCATGCTTTCAAACAAACGCTCTCAGTTGCAACTCAAGGATCCGACATTGCATGACTGGTACACTCCTAGGCCCAACTCCTAACTCTTGGGTAGGATGAGGATCAATCTGCTCAGCCCTCGAATAAACACTGATTTATAGGCTGCCTTGGCCACTAGAGCTGTATCTGACAGAGCCTGATCCTCAACATCGGGTCAGCCACCCAGAAAGTGGGACACATATCCAGCATATGAGACCGGCTATGGTGCCAGTCTGTCATCTGTATCCCTTCTTGATATTTAGGCATCTGTCCCCAGACAGTTGCTGGAATTACGGCCAGTGGGGGAAACTGAAACAGAATAGAGAACCCCTCTTTCCCCATGGCAGGAAACCTGGCTATAGGGATGGGTGACCAACCCTCAGAGCGGGAGCCAGCTGCATGGCCAATGAGATGACACCCACTGCGGATTGTCGCCCTGGGGACAAAGAGGCATTATGACCCTCAGCCTGAGCCTTCTTTCAAACAAGCCTTCTCTGTTGCACCACGAGGGTCCCGCACTGCAGGCCTGGTATGCCACTAGGCCCAATCCTAACCCTTGGTGGTATTTTCCAGGAGCCCAGACCCAGAGCCCATCTCTGGAATCCCTGTTTTGGGGCACTCCTTTGATGGAAAACATCAATCTTCCTTTCACCGAAAAAGTCACCAATCTATTGGGAGTCGCCAGGATCCTTAGAGAGGAAAAATCTCCCATGAAGCCATGAGACTACAATTGCATTCCGAGGACATCCAGGACACACTTCCTGATACAAATGCCTGTGCTTGGGCCTTTGAGTCAACCTAATTGGAGGTCCTGATGAGATGCCCTCCATGTCTACACATTAGGCCTGCGATCACCTCACCACTAACCCTAACCCAAATTAGTGTTTTCAGACTTCTCTTCCAAAACTTTGGCTCACATGTCCTCCAGGTTGGCGTCTCTGGAGCCACAGCACAGACTGTGCCTGCAATCACCAAGGAAACTCTGCTTGTCACAGTTGCCCAAAACCTCCAGATTAGGAGAAAACTGCCAGGCTCCTGCACCAACCCCAATTTTGGAGTCTGCTCTGGATGCAAATGTGCAGTCTGAATCATCCTGATCCAGTAAATGGTCCCTTCCAGCGAGGTTCCAAGTTCTCCACTTGATAGTGACGTATCCATTCCAAGTCCTTGGGTTGGTAAAAATGTGGTTCCACCTCCAGCTCCATCCCAGTGTGGGCAGTCCAGATCCCTGCATGGGCTTTTTTTAAGACAGACTGTAATACCTGCAGTGACTGGAGTACAGACTGATCGGTAATTTCTGCAGTGGCAACCTCTTGTAGCTGAGGACAGAGGGAGGGTGTGGGGGTGTGGGGTGTTTTCCAAACATTATTTCAAATGGGGTCACCTTGTTTAAATAGGGTGTCCATCGTGCCCTGAGGAGGGTGAAGTAAGGAGATCCAACCATCCACCTCCAGTCTCCAGAATTAGTTTTGTCAAGATATCTTTAAGAGTCTGGTTTAGTCTCTCTACATGCCTGGAACTCTGGGGCTGATAGGCACAATGTAGTTTCCAATTTGTGCCCACGGCCTTGGTCAATGCCTGTGAGACTGAGCTCACAAATGCAGGGCCATTGTCTGACCCAATTGCGAGAGGCAGCCCCAAACTAGGAATTATTTCTTCTAGTAGCATTTTTTTTTTTTTTGCCTACCACTGCTGCTGTCTCAGGTTTGGTGGAAAAAGCCTCTACACAGCCTGAAAAGGTATCTACAAAAGCTAACATATACTTGTGCCCATATTTTAGAGGTTTCATTTCTGTAAAATCAATTTCCCAATAAATTCCTGATTTCTTACCTCTTTCTCTTTTCTGTCTTCCAATTCTAGTTCCTCCCACTTCAACTGCCTGACATTGGGCACATCTATCAACTACATCATTAACCAAATTCCCTAATTTAGAAACCATGAATTGCGAGAGGGGACAAGATGGCGGGGTACTAGGAAGAGGCGTCTTTTCAGCTGGTACCCCAAAGTGAGCTGATTACCTACCAAAGAACTCTGATCACCCATGAAATCAGCCTGAGATCAGAATTATACACGTCTGGATCTCTACAGGGGCAGAAGACGCCAGTGAGCAGGTAAAGCGGAATGGGAACAGCGGACTGATATCGGAAGATAAACAAAAGGGGGAGGGAGCCACCAGAGGCGACCGGTGCAAAAGTAATACCCCGATACGAGCGAGAGTGCCCTGCGTCTGGGGACCAGCATTAACTCGGAGACTGGTTGAAAGCACTCCAAAAGAGCAAAGGATCGCGGGGGCAAACTGTGGGAATCGGGGCGGCTAGGGACAGGGGCTTGAGTCCCCGGTCCCAGACGGCCTCCCCGGCGCGGAGGCAGAGAGAGTGCGGCGGAGAAACCGGCTCCTGGTCCCTAAGCCGCCAGCGTGCCCCAGAGCGCGGGGTTCCGGCTCCTGTGAGGGGATGGGAGCCGGTCTGCAGAACGCGCGCTAGCCCTACCACAAAGCTTGAGATGCGCGTGCACGTCGCTCCAGCTCTCCTGGGTTTCTAAGGCCCTGGGGCGCTTCTTGACCCGGGCCATTGTTTCAAAGTCTAAGCCTCGCGCCCGCGAAACTCTTCCCCGGACAGAGGCGCGCAAAAGCCCAGCCTGCGGCTTACGGACCAGCGCCCCGTTCTCAGTGCCCCAGACGCGCGCCCGACCCACAGCCGCCTCTGAAAAGAGGTGCGCGCAAGCCGGGCACTCCCAGCTGGGGCTGGCGGCAAAATCTCAGTGTGCGATCGCTGCTTGGAACGTCTCTGGCGGTCGGGAGCTCCCAGACAGCCGCCACTGCCTTGGCTTTGGGGACGAGCAAAAGATCCTGCGCCCCCAGGGTCTGCAACTTGGAACCTGCACTGCCAGCATCCAAGGGGGAATTTATTCAGCTTCTGCACCCAGACTGAGGCTTCTGAGACGGAGATCAGGAAGTGTTCCAGGGTGCACCTTGACTGCACCAGAGTTGATACATCCAGCTACATCTGTTCAGTCTTCTCCCACCAGAATGACTAGGAGGAGGAATGCCCAACAGAAGAAAAATACAGAGGATGGACCTTCCGCAACAGAGCTAACGGCTATCAACATAGACAATATGTCGGAAAGAGAATTCAGGCTAACAATTATCCAGGCAATAGCTAGGTTGGAGAAAGCCATGGATGACCAAACAGAATTGATTAGAGCCGAACTGAAAGCGACCAGACAGGATGTTCACAATGTTAGGGCGGAGCTTAAAGCTACCAGGGAGGAGGTCCACAATGCTCTCAATGAGTTCCAATCCAATCTAAACTCTCTCAAAGCTAGGGTAACTGACAGAAGACAGAATTAGTGATCTGGAAGACAAACAGATAGAGAGAAAGGATCAGGAGGAAGCCTGGAACAAACAGCTTAGATCCCACGAAAGCAGAATTAGGGAAATAAGTGATGCCATGAAGCGTTCCAACGTCAGAATTATTGGAATTCCTGAAGGGGAGGAGAAAGAAAGAAGTCTAGAAGATGTCGTGGAACAAGTCCTTCATGAAAACTTTCCGAATCTCGCGAATGAAACCAGCGTTCATGTACTAGAGGCTGAACGGTCTCCACCCAAGATTATACACTCCAAAAAAACATCACGACACCTGATAGTCAAATTGAGAAATTATAATTGTAGGTATAATCTCTTGAAAGCTGCCAGGGCAAAGAGGCTCCTTACTTACAGAGGGAAGCCCATCAGAATAACGTCAGACCTGTCCACAGAGACCTGGCAAGCCAGAAGAGGCTGTCAAGATATATTCAGGGCACTAAATGAGAAGAACATGCAGCCAAGAATACTTTATCCAGCAAGACTGACATTCAAAATGGATGGAGAGATAAAGAGTTTCCAAGACCGGCAAGACTTAAAAGACTATGCAACCACCAAGCCGATACTGCAGGAAATATTAAGGGGGGTTCTATAAAAGAGGAAAAATCCCAAGAATAGCATTGAACAGAAATATAGAGACAGTCTACAGAAAGAAAGACTTCAAAGGTAACTCGATGTCAATAAAAACGTATCTATCAATAATCACTCTCAATGTGAATGGCCTCAATGCACCCATAAAACGGCACAGGGTTGCAGATTGGATAAAACGACAGGACCCATCCATATGCTGTCTACAAGAGACCCATTTTGAACCTAAAGATACACGCAGACTGAAAGTGAAGGGGTGGAGAAGCATCTTTCATGCCAATGGGACTCAAAAGAAGGCTGGGGTAGCGATTCTCATATCAGATAAATTAGACTTCAAACTAAAGACCGTAGTCAGAGATACAGAAGGACACTACATAATCCTTAAAGGGACTATCCACCAAGATGATCTAACAATTGTAAATATCTATGCTCCCAATATGGGAGCAGCCAATTACTTAAGAAAACTGTTAATCAAGATAAAGAGTCATATTGATATGAATACACTAATCGTAGGTGATCTTAACACGCCTCTTTCAGAATTAGACAGATCATCGAAGCAGAAAATCAATAAAGAAACAAGAGCATTGAACGACACATTGGACCAGATGGACCTCATAGATATATACAGAACATTCCACCCTAAAACAGCAGAATACTCATTCTTCTCAAGTGCACACGGAACCTTCTCCAGAATAGACCACATACTGGGTCACAAATCAGGACTCAGCCGATACCAAAAGACTGAGATTATTCCCTGCATATTCTCAGATCACAATGCTTTGAAACTGGAGCTCAATCACAAGGAAAAGTTCCGAAGGAACTCAAACACCTGGAAGCTAAAGACCACCTTGCTTAAGAATGCTTGGATCAACCAGGAGATCAAAGAAGAACTGAAACAATTCATGGAAACCAATGAGAATGAAGACACTTCGGTCCAAAACCTATGGGATACAGCAAAGGCGGTCCTAAGAGGAAAATATATAGCCATCCAAGCCTTGCTCAAAAAAATTGAAAAATCCAGAACACACCAGCTGTCTCTACACCTTAAAGAACTGGAGGATCAACAACAAATCAAACCAACTCCACACATAAGAAGGGAAATCATCAAGATTAGAGCTGAGATCAATGAGGGAGAAACCAGAGATACAGTAGAACGTATCAATGAAACTAGAAGCTGGTTTTTTGAAAGAATCAATAAGATCGATAAGCCACTGGCTACACTAATCCAAAAGAAAAGAGAGAAATCCCAAATTCATAAAATTATGAATGAAAGGGGAGAGATCACAACTAACACCAAGGAAGTAGAAACAATCATCAGAAGTTACTACGAACAGTTATATGCCAATAAGCTTAGCAACCTAGATGAAATGGATGCATTCCTGGAAAAATATAAACTACCAAAATTGAACCAGGAAGAAATCGACAACCTGAATAGACCGATATCTAATAACGAGATTGAAGCAGTGATCAAAAATCTCCCAAAAAACAAGAGCCCAGGACCTGACGGATTCCCTGGGGAATTCTACCAAACCTTCCAAGAAGAAATAACACCTATTCTCCTGAAGCTGTTTCAAAAAATTGAAGCAGAAGGAAAACTTCCAGACTCTTTCTATGAAGCCAGCATTACCCTGATCCCCAAACCAGGCAAGGACCATACCAAAAAGGAGAATTTCAGACCAATATCACTGATGAATATGGATGCTAAGATTCTCAACAAGATCCTAGCCAACAGGATCCAACAACACATTAAAAAGATTATCCACCATGATCAGGTGGGATTCATCCCTGGGCTACAAGGATGGTTCAACATTCGTAAATCAATCAATGTGATACAACAAATTAATATGAGAAGAGAGAAGAACCACATGGTCCTCTCAATTGATGCAGAAAAAGCATTTGACAAAATCCAACATCCGTTCCTGATTAAAACGCTTCAAAGTATAGGGATAGAGGGAACATTCCTGAACCTCATCAAATCTATCTATGAAAGACCCACAGCAAATATCATCCTCAATGGGAAAAAGCTTGCAGCCTTCCCGTTGAGATCAGGAACAAGACAAGGATGCCCACTTTCACCACTCTTGTTCAACATAGTATTAGAAGTCCTAGCAACAGCAATCAGACAACAGAGAGAAATAAAAGGTATCCAAATTGGTAATGAAGAAGTCAAACTCTCTCTCTTCGCAGATGACATGATTCTTTATATGGAAAACCCAAAAGACTCCACCCCCAAACTACTAGAACTCATACAGCAATTCAGCAGCGTGGCAGGATACAAAGTCAATGTGCAGAAATCAGTGGCTTTCTTATACACTAACAAGGAAAATACAGAAAGGGAAATTAGAGAATCGATTCCATTTACTATAGCACCAAGAACCATAAAATACCTGGGAATAAACCTAACTAAAGAGGTAAAGGATCTATACTTGAGGAACTATAGAACACTCATGAAAGAAATTGAAGAAGACACAAAAAGATGGAAGACCATTCCATGCTCTTGGATCGGAAGAATAAACATCGTTAAAATGTCTATACTGCCTAGAGCAATCTATACTTTTAATGCCATTCCGATCAAAATTCCACCGGCATTCTTCAAAGAGCTGGAGCAAATAATCCAAAAATTTGTATGGAATCAGAAGAGACCCCGAATCGCTAAGGAAACGTTGAAAAACAAAAATAAAGCTGGCGGCATCACCTTACCTGATTTCAAGCTTTATTACAAAGCTGTGATCACCAAGACAGCATGGTACTGGCATAAAAACAGACACATAGACCAGTGGAACAGAGTAGAGAGCCCTGATATGGACCCTCAACTCTATGGTCAATTAATCTTCGACAAAACAGGAAAAAATATACAGTGGAAAAAAGACAGTCTCTTCAATAAATGGTGCTGGGAAAACTGGACAGCTATATGTAGAAGAATGAAACTCGACCATTCTCTTACACCGTACACAAAGATCAACTCAAAATGGATAAAAGACCTCAACGTGAGACAGGAATCTATCAGAATCTTAGAGGAGAACATAGGCAGTAATCTCTTCGATATCAGCCACAGCAACTTCTTTCAAGATACGTCTCCAAAGGCAAAGGAAACAAAAGTGAAAATAGACTTCTGGGACTTCATCAAAATCAAAAGCTTCTGCACAGCAAAGGAAACAGTCAAAAAAACAAAGAGGCAACCCACGGAATGGGAGAAGATATTTGCAAATGACAGTACAGACAAAAGGTTGATATCCAGGATCTATAATGAACTCCTCAAACTCAACCCACACGAAACAGACAAACACATCAAAAAATGGGCAGAAGATATGAACAGACACTTCTCCAATCAAGAAATACAAATGGCTATCAGACACATGAAAAAATGCTCATCATCATTAGCCCTCAGGGAGATTCAAATTAAAACCACATTGAGATATCACCTTACACCAGTTAGAATGGCCAAAATTAACAAAACAGGAAACAACATGTGTTGGAGAGGATGTGGAGAAAGGGGAACCCTCTTACACTGTTGGTGGGAATGCAAGTTGGTGCAGCCTCTTTGGAGAACAGTGTGGAGATTCCTCAAGAAATTAAAAATAGAGCTTCCCTACGACCCTGCAATTGCACTCCTGGGTATTTACCCCAAAGATACAGATGTCGTGAAAAGAAGGGCCATCTGTACCCCAATGTTTATAGCAGCAATGGCCACAGTCGCCAAACTATGGAAAGAACCAAGATGCCCTTCAACGGATGAATGGATAAGGAAGATGTGGTCCATATACACTATGGAGTATTATGCCTCCATCAGAAAGGACGAATATCCAACTTTTGTAGCAACATGGACGGGACTGGAAGAGATTATGCTGAGTGAAATCAGTCAAGCAGAGAGAGTCAATTATCATATGGTTTCACTCATTTGTGGAGCATAACCAATAGCATGGAGGACAAGGGGCGTTAGAGAGGAGTAGGGAATTTGGGTAAATTGGAAGGGGAGGTGAACCATGAGAGACTATGGACTCTGAAAAACAGTCTGAGGGGTTTGAAGTGGCGGGGGGGTGGGAGATTGGGGTACCAGGTGGTGGGTATTATAGAGGGCACAGCTTGCATGGAGCACTGGGTGTGGTGAAAAAATAATGAATACTGTTTTTCTGAAAATAAATAAATTGGGAAAAAAAAAAAAAAAAAAAAAAAAGAAAGCACTCCAAAAGAGCAAAGGATCGCGGGGGCAAATTGTGGGAATCGGGGCGGCTAGGGACAGGGGCTTGAGTCCCCGGTCCCAGACGGCCTCCCTGGCGCGGAGGCAGAGAGAGTGCGGCGGAGAAACCGGCTCCTGGTCCCTAAGCCGCCAGCGTGCCCCAGAGCGCAGGGTTCCGGCTCCTGTGAGGGGATGGGAGCCGCGCCGGTCTGCAGAACGCGCGCTAGCCCTACCACAAAGCTTGAGATGCGCGTGCACGTCGCTCCAGCTCTCCTGGGTTTCTAAGGCCCTGGGGCGCTTCTTGACCCGGGCCATTGTTTCAAAGTCTAAGCCGCGCGCCCGCGAAACTCTTCCCCGGACAGAGGCGCGCAAAAGCCCAGCCTGCGGCTTACGGACCAGCGCCCCGTTCTCAGTGCCCGACCCACAGCCGCCTCTGAAAAGAAGTGCGTGCAAGCCGGGCACTCCCAGCCCCGGCCAGCGGCAAAATCTCAGTGTGCGATCGCTGCTTGGAACGTCTCTGGCGGTCGGGAGCTCCCAGACAGCCGCCACTGCCTTGGCTTTGGGGACGAGCAAAAGATCCTGCGCCCCCAGGGTCTGCAACTTGGAACCTGCACTGCCAGCGTCCAAGGGGGAATTGATTCAGCTTCTGCACCCAGACTGAGGCTTCTGAGACGGAGATCAGGAAGTGTTCCAGGGTGCACCTTGACTGCACCAGAGTTGATACATCCAGCTACATCTGTTCAGTCTTCTCCCACCAAAATGACTAGGAGGAGGAATGCCCAACAGAAGAAAAATACAGAGGATGGACCTTCCGCAACAGAGCTAACGGCTATCAACATAGACAATATGTCGGAAAGAGAATTCAGGCTAACAATTATCCAGGCAATAGCTAGGTTGGAGAAAGCCATGGATGACCAAACAGAATTGATTAGAGCCGAACTGAAAGCGACCAGACAGGATGTTCACAATGTTAGGGCGGAGCTTAAAGCTACCAGGGAGGAGGTCCACAATGCTCTCAATGAGTTCCAATCCAATCTAAACTCTCTCAAAGCTAGGGTAACTGAGACAGAAGATAGAATTAGTGATCTGGAAGACAAACAGATAGAGAGAAAGGATCAGGAGGAAGCCTGGAACAAACAGCTTAGATCCCACGAAAGCAGAATTAGGGAAATAAGTGATGCCATGAAGCGTTCCAACGTCAGAATTATTGGAATTCCTGAAGGGGAGGAGAAAGAAAGAAGTCTAGAAGATGTCGTGGAACAAGTCCTTCATGAAAACTTTCCGAATCTCGCGAATGAAACCAGCGTTCATGTACTAGAGGCTGAACGGTCTCCACCCAAGATTATACACTCCAAAAAAACATCACGACACCTGATAGTCAAATTGAGAAATTATAATTGTAGGTATAATCTCTTGAAAGCTGCCAGGGCAAAGAGGCTCCTTACTTACTGAGGGAAGCCCATCAGAATAACGTCAGACCTGTCCACAGAGACCTGGCAAGCCAGAAGAGGCTGGCAAGATATATTCAGGGCACTAAATGAGAAGAACATGCAGCCAAGAATACTTTATCCAGCAAGACTGACATTCAAAATGGATGGAGAGATAAAGAGTTTCCAAGAACGGCAAGACTTAAAAGACTATGCAACCACCAAGCCGATACTGCAGGAAATATTAAGGGGGGTTCTATAAAAGAGGAAAAATCCCAAGAATAGCATTGGACAGAAATATAGAGACAGTCTACAGAAAGAAAGACTTCAAAGGTAACTCGATGTCAATAAAAACGTATCTATCAATAATCACTCTCAATGCGAATGGCCTAAATGCACCCATAAAACGGCACAGGGTTGCAGATTGGATAAAACGACAGGACCCATCCATATGCTGTCTACAAGAGACCCATTTTGAACCTAAAGATACACGCAGACTGAAAGTGAAGGGGTGGAGAAGCATCTTTCATGCCAATGGGACTCAAAAGAAGGCTGGGGTAGCGATTCTCATATCAGATAAATTAGACTTCAAACTAAAGACTGTAGTCAGAGATACAGAAGGACACTACATAATCCTTAAAGGGACTATCCACCAAGATGATCTAACAATTGTAAATATCTATGCTCCCAATATGGGAGCAGCCAATTACTTAAGAAAACTGTTAATCAAGATAAAGAGTCATATTGATATGAATACACTAATCGTAGGTGATCTTAACACGCCTCTTTCAGAATTAGACAGATCATCGAAGCAGAAAATCAATAAAGAAACAAGAGCATTGAACGACACATTGGACCAGATGGACCTCATAGATATATACAGAACATTCCACCCTAAAACAGCAGAATACTCATTCTTCTCAAGTGCACACAGAACCTTCTCCAGAATAGACCACATACTGGGTCACAAATCAGGACTCAGCCGATACCAAAAGACTGAGATTATTCCCTGCATATTCTCAGATCACAATGCTTTGAAACTGGAGCTCAATCACAAGGAAAAGTTCCGAAGGAACTCAAACACCTGGAAGCTAAAGACCACCTTGCTTAAGAATGCTTGGATCAACCAGGAGATCAAAGAAGAACTGAAACAATTCATGGAAACCAATGAGAATGAAGACACTTCGGTCCAAAACCTATGGGATACAGCAAAGGCGGTCCTAAGAGGAAAATATATAGCCATCCAAGCCTTGCTCAAAAAAATTGAAAAATCCAGAACACACCAGCTGTCTCTACACCTTAAAGAACTGGAGGATCAACAACAAATCAAACCAACTCCACACATAAGAAGGGAAATCATCAAGATTAGAGCTGAGATCAATGAGGGAGAAACCAGAGATACAGTAGAACGTATCAATGAAACTAGAAGCTGGTTTTTTGAAAGAATCAATAAGATCGATAAGCCACTGGCTACACTAATCCAAAAGAAAAGAGAGAAATCCCAAATTCATAAAATTATGAATGAAAGGGGAGAGATCACAACTAACACCAAGGAAGTAGAAACAATCATCAGAAGTTACTACGAACAGTTATATGCCAATAAGCTTAGCAACCTAGATGAAATGGATGCATTCCTGGAAAAATATAAACTACCAAAATTGAACCAGGAAGAAATCGACAACCTGAATAGACCGATATCTAATAACGAGATTGAAGCAGTGATCAAAAATCTCCCAAAAAACAAGAGCCCAGGACCTGACGGATTCCCTGGGGAATTCTACCAAACCTTCCAAGAAGAAATAACACCTATTCTCCTGAAGCTGTTTCAAAAAATTGAAGCAGAAGGAAAACTTCCAGACTCTTTCTATGAAGCCAGCATTACCCTGATCCCCAAACCAGGCAAGGACCATACCAAAAAGGAGAATTTCAGACCAATATCACTGATGAATATGGATGCTAAGATTCTCAACAAGATCCTAGCCAACAGGATCCAACAACACATTAAAAAGATTATCCACCATGATCAGGTGGGATTCATCCCTGGGCTACAAGGATGGTTCAACATTCGTAAATCAATCAATGTGATACAACAAATTAATATGAGAAGAGAGAAGAACCACATAGTCCTCTCAATTGATGCAGAAAAAGCATTTGACAAAATCCAACATCCGTTCCTGATTAAAACGCTTCAAAGTATAGGGATAGAGGGAACATTCCTGAACCTCATCAAATCTATCTATGAAAGACCCACAGCAAATATCATCCTCAATGGGAAAAAGCTTGCAGCCTTCCCGTTGAGATCAGGAACAAGACAAGGATGCCCACTTTCACCACTCTTGTTCAACATAGTATTAGAAGTCCTAGCAACAGCAATCAGACAACAAAGAGAAATAAAAGGTATCCAAATTGGTAATGAAGAAGTCAAACTCTCTCTCTTCGCAGATGACATGATTCTTTATATGGAAAACCCAAAAGACTCCACCCCCAAACTACTAGAACTCATACAGCAATTCAGCAGCGTGGCAGGATACAAAGTCAATGTGCAGAAATCAGTGGCTTTCTTATACACTAACAAGGAAAATACAGAAAGGGAAATTAGAGAATCGATTCCATTTACTATAGCACCAAGAACCATAAAATACCTGGGAATAAACCTAACTAAAGAGGTAAAGGATCTATACTTGAGGAACTATAGAACACTCATGAAAGAAATTGAAGAAGACACAAAAAGATGGAAGACCATTCCATGCTCTTGGATCGGAAGAATAAACATCGTTAAAATGTCTATACTGCCTAGAGCAATCTATACTTTTAATGCCATTCCGATCAAAATTCCACCGGCATTCTTCAAAGAGCTGGAGCAAATAATCCAAAAATTTGTATGGAATCAGAAGAGACCCCGAATCGCTAAGGAAACGTTGAAAAACAAAAATAAAGCTGGCGGCATCACCTTACCTGATTTCAAGCTTTATTACAAAGCTGTGATCACCAAGACAGCATGGTACTGGCATAAAAACAGACACATAGACCAGTGGAACAGAGTAGAGAGCCCTGATATGGACCCTCAACTCTATGGTCAATTAATCTTCGACAAAACAGGAAAAAATATACAGTGGAAAAAAGACAGTCTCTTCAATAAATGGTGCTGGGAAAACTGGACAGCTATATGTAGAAGAATGAAACTCGACCATTCTCTTACACCGTACACAAAGATCAACTCAAAATGGATAAAAGACCTCAACGTGAGACAGGAATCTATCAGAATCTTAGAGGAGAACATAGGCAGTAATCTCTTCGATATCAGCCACAGCAACTTCTTTCAAGATACGTCTCCAAAGGCAAAGGAAACAAAAGTGAAAATAGACTTCTGGGACTTCATCAAAATCAAAAGCTTCTGCACAGCAAAGGAAACAGTCAAAAAAACAAAGAGGCAACCCACGGAATGGGAGAAGATATTTGCAAATGACAGTACAGACAAAAGGTTGATATCCAGGATCTATAATGAACTCCTCAAACTCAACCCACACGAAACAGACAAACACATCAAAAAATGGGCAGAAGATATGAACAGACACTTCTCCAATCAAGAAATACAAATGGCTATCAGACACATGAAAAAATGCTCATCATCATTAGCCCTCAGGGAGATTCAAATTAAAACCACATTGAGATATCACCTTACACCAGTTAGAATGGCCAAAATTAACAAAACAGGAAACAACATGTGTTGGAGAGGATGTGGAGAAAGGGGAACCCTCTTACACTGTTGGTGGGAATGCAAGTTGGTGCAGCCTCTTTGGAGAACAGTGTGGAGATTCCTCAAGAAATTAAAAATAGAGCTTCCCTACGACCCTGCAATTGCACTCCTGGGTATTTACCCCAAAGATACAGATGTCGTGAAAAGAAGGGCCATCTGTACCCCAATGTTTATAGCAGCAATGGCCACAGTCGCCAAACTATGGAAAGAACCAAGATGCCCTTCAACGGATGAATGGATAAGGAAGATGTGGTCCATATACACTATGGAGTATTATGCCTCCATCAGAAAGGACGAATATCCAACTTTTGTAGCAACATGGACGGGACTGGAAGAGATTATGCTGAGTGAAATCAGTCAAGCAGAGAGAGTCAATTATCATATGGTTTCACTCATTTGTGGAGCATAACCAATAGCATGGAGGACAAGGGGCGTTAGAGAGGAGTAGGGAATTTGGGTAAATTGGAAGGGGAGGTGAACCATGAGAGACTATGGACTCTGAAAAACAGTCTGAGGGGTTTGAAGTGGCGGGGGGGGTGGGAGATTGGGGTACCAGGTGGTGGGTATTATAGAGGGCACAGCTTGCATGGAGCACTGGGTGTGGTGAAAAAATAATGAATACTGTTTTTCTGAAAATAAATAAATTGGGAAAAAAAAAAAAAAAAAAAAAGAAAGCACTCCAAAAGAGCAAAGGATCGCGGGGGCAAATTGTGGGAATCGGGGCGGCTAGGGACAGGGGCTTGAGTCCCCGGTCCCAGACGGCCTCCCCGGCGCGGAGGCAGAGAGAGTGCGGCGGAGAAACCGGCTCCTGGTCCCTAAGCCGCCAGCGTGCCCCAGAGCGCAGGGTTCCGGCTCCTGTGAGGGGATGGGAGCCGCGCCGGTCTGCAGAACGCGCGCTAGCCCTACCACAAAGCTTGAGATGCGCGTGCACGTCGCTCCAGCTCTCCTGGGTTTCTAAGGCCCTGGGGCGCTTCTTGACCCGGGCCATTGTTTCAAAGTCTAAGCCGCGCGCCCGCGAAACTCTTCCCCGGACAGAGGCGCGCAAAAGCCCAGCCTGCGGCTTACGGACCAGCGCCCCGTTCTCAGTGCCCGACCCACAGCCGCCTCTGAAAAGAAGTGCGTGCAAGCCGGGCACTCCCAGCCCCGGCCAGCGGCAAAATCTCAGTGTGCGATCGCTGCTTGGAACGTCTCTGGCGGTCGGGAGCTCCCAGACAGCCGCCACTGCCTTGGCTTTGGGGACGAGCAAAAGATCCTGCGCCCCCAGGGTCTGCAACTTGGAACCTGCACTGCCAGCGTCCAAGGGGGAATTGATTCAGCTTCTGCACCCAGACTGAGGCTTCTGAGACGGAGATCAGGAAGTGTTCCAGGGTGCACCTTGACTGCACCAGAGTTGATACATCCAGCTACATCTGTTCAGTCTTCTCCCACCAAAATGACTAGGAGGAGGAATGCCCAACAGAAGAAAAATACAGAGGATGGACCTTCCGCAACAGAGCTAACGGCTATCAACATAGACAATATGTCGGAAAGAGAATTCAGGCTAACAATTATCCAGGCAATAGCTAGGTTGGAGAAAGCCATGGATGACCAAACAGAATTGATTAGAGCCGAACTGAAAGCGACCAGACAGGATGTTCACAATGTTAGGGCGGAGCTTAAAGCTACCAGGGAGGAGGTCCACAATGCTCTCAATGAGTTCCAATCCAATCTAAACTCTCTCAAAGCTAGGGTAACTGAGACAGAAGATAGAATTAGTGATCTGGAAGACAAACAGATAGAGAGAAAGGATCAGGAGGAAGCCTGGAACAAACAGCTTAGATCCCACGAAAGCAGAATTAGGGAAATAAGTGATGCCATGAAGCGTTCCAACGTCAGAATTATTGGAATTCCTGAAGGGGAGGAGAAAGAAAGAAGTCTAGAAGATGTCGTGGAACAAGTCCTTCATGAAAACTTTCCGAATCTCGCGAATGAAACCAGCGTTCATGTACTAGAGGCTGAACGGTCTCCACCCAAGATTATACACTCCAAAAAAACATCACGACACCTGATAGTCAAATTGAGAAATTATAATTGTAGGTATAATCTCTTGAAAGCTGCCAGGGCAAAGAGGCTCCTTACTTACTGAGGGAAGCCCATCAGAATAACGTCAGACCTGTCCACAGAGACCTGGCAAGCCAGAAGAGGCTGGCAAGATATATTCAGGGCACTAAATGAGAAGAACATGCAGCCAAGAATACTTTATCCAGCAAGACTGACATTCAAAATGGATGGAGAGATAAAGAGTTTCCAAGAACGGCAAGACTTAAAAGACTATGCAACCACCAAGCCGATACTGCAGGAAATATTAAGGGGGGTTCTATAAAAGAGGAAAAATCCCAAGAATAGCATTGGACAGAAATATAGAGACAGTCTACAGAAAGAAAGACTTCAAAGGTAACTCGATGTCAATAAAAACGTATCTATCAATAATCACTCTCAATGCGAATGGCCTAAATGCACCCATAAAACGGCACAGGGTTGCAGATTGGATAAAACGACAGGACCCATCCATATGCTGTCTACAAGAGACCCATTTTGAACCTAAAGATACACGCAGACTGAAAGTGAAGGGGTGGAGAAGCATCTTTCATGCCAATGGGACTCAAAAGAAGGCTGGGGTAGCGATTCTCATATCAGATAAATTAGACTTCAAACTAAAGACTGTAGTCAGAGATACAGAAGGACACTACATAATCCTTAAAGGGACTATCCACCAAGATGATCTAACAATTGTAAATATCTATGCTCCCAATATGGGAGCAGCCAATTACTTAAGAAAACTGTTAATCAAGATAAAGAGTCATATTGATATGAATACACTAATCGTAGGTGATCTTAACACGCCTCTTTCAGAATTAGACAGATCATCGAAGCAGAAAATCAATAAAGAAACAAGAGCATTGAACGACACATTGGACCAGATGGACCTCATAGATATATACAGAACATTCCACCCTAAAACAGCAGAATACTCATTCTTCTCAAGTGCACACAGAACCTTCTCCAGAATAGACCACATACTGGGTCACAAATCAGGACTCAGCCGATACCAAAAGACTGAGATTATTCCCTGCATATTCTCAGATCACAATGCTTTGAAACTGGAGCTCAATCACAAGGAAAAGTTCCGAAGGAACTCAAACACCTGGAAGCTAAAGACCACCTTGCTTAAGAATGCTTGGATCAACCAGGAGATCAAAGAAGAACTGAAACAATTCATGGAAACCAATGAGAATGAAGACACTTCGGTCCAAAACCTATGGGATACAGCAAAGGCGGTCCTAAGAGGAAAATATATAGCCATCCAAGCCTTGCTCAAAAAAATTGAAAAATCCAGAACACACCAGCTGTCTCTACACCTTAAAGAACTGGAGGATCAACAACAAATCAAACCAACTCCACACATAAGAAGGGAAATCATCAAGATTAGAGCTGAGATCAATGAGGGAGAAACCAGAGATACAGTAGAACGTATCAATGAAACTAGAAGCTGGTTTTTTGAAAGAATCAATAAGATCGATAAGCCACTGGCTACACTAATCCAAAAGAAAAGAGAGAAATCCCAAATTCATAAAATTATGAATGAAAGGGGAGAGATCACAACTAACACCAAGGAAGTAGAAACAATCATCAGAAGTTACTACGAACAGTTATATGCCAATAAGCTTAGCAACCTAGATGAAATGGATGCATTCCTGGAAAAATATAAACTACCAAAATTGAACCAGGAAGAAATCGACAACCTGAATAGACCGATATCTAATAACGAGATTGAAGCAGTGATCAAAAATCTCCCAAAAAACAAGAGCCCAGGACCTGACGGATTCCCTGGGGAATTCTACCAAACCTTCCAAGAAGAAATAACACCTATTCTCCTGAAGCTGTTTCAAAAAATTGAAGCAGAAGGAAAACTTCCAGACTCTTTCTATGAAGCCAGCATTACCCTGATCCCCAAACCAGGCAAGGACCATACCAAAAAGGAGAATTTCAGACCAATATCACTGATGAATATGGATGCTAAGATTCTCAACAAGATCCTAGCCAACAGGATCCAACAACACATTAAAAAGATTATCCACCATGATCAGGTGGGATTCATCCCTGGGCTACAAGGATGGTTCAACATTCGTAAATCAATCAATGTGATACAACAAATTAATATGAGAAGAGAGAAGAACCACATGGTCCTCTCAATTGATGCAGAAAAAGCATTTGACAAAATCCAACATCCGTTCCTGATTAAAACGCTTCAAAGTATAGGGATAGAGGGAACATTCCTGAACCTCATCAAATCTATCTATGAAAGACCCACAGCAAATATCATCCTCAATGGGAAAAAGCTTGCAGCCTTCCCGTTGAGATCAGGAACAAGACAAGGATGCCCACTTTCACCACTCTTGTTCAACATAGTATTAGAAGTCCTAGCAACAGCAATCAGACAACAAAGAGAAATAAAAGGTATCCAAATTGGTAATGAAGAAGTCAAACTCTCTCTCTTCGCAGATGACATGATTCTTTATATGGAAAACCCAAAAGACTCCACCCCCAAACTACTAGAACTCATACAGCAATTCAGCAGCGTGGCAGGATACAAAGTCAATGTGCAGAAATCAGTGGCTTTCTTATACACTAACAATGAAAATACAGAAAGGGAAATTAGAGAATCGATTCCATTTACTATAGCACCAAGAACCATAAGATACCTGGGAATAAACCTAACTAAAGAGGTAAAGGATCTATACTTGAGGAACTATAGAACACTCATGAAAGAAATTGAAGAAGACACAAAAAGATGGAAGACCATTCCATGCTCTTGGATCGGAAGAATAAACATCGTTAAAATGTCTATACTGCCTAGAGCAATCTATACTTTTAATGCCATTCCGATCAAAATTCCAAAAATTTGTATGGAATCAGAAGAGACCCCGAATCGCTAAGGAAACGTTGAAAAACAAAAATAAAGCTGGCGGCATCACCTTACCTGATTTCAAGCTTTATTACAAAGCTGTGATCACCAAGACAGCATGGTACTGGCATAAAAACAGACACATAGACCAGTGGAACAGAGTAGAGAGCCCTGATATGGACCCTCAACTCTATGGTCAATTAATCTTCGACAAAACAGGAAAAAATATACAGTGGAAAAAAGACAGTCTCTTCAATAAATGGTGCTGGGAAAGCTGGACAGCTATATGTAGAAGAATGAAACTCGACCATTCTCTTACACCGTACACAAAGATCAACTCAAAATGGATAAAAGACCTCAACGTGAGACAGGAATCTATCAGAATCTTAGAGGAGAACATAGGCAGTAATCTCTTCGATATCAGCCACAGCAACTTCTTTCAAGATACGTCTTCAAAGGCAAAGGAAACAAAAGCGAAAATAGACTTCTGGGACTTCATCAAAATCAAAAGCTTCTGCACAGCAAAGGAAACAGTCAAAAAAACAAAGAGGCAACCCACGGAATGGGAGAAGATATTTGCAAATGACAGTACAGACAAAAGGTTGATATCCAGGATCTATAATGAACTCCTCAAACTCAACCCACACGAAACAGACAAACACATCAAAAAATGGGCAGAAGATATGAACAGACACTTCTCCAATCAAGAAATACAAATGGCTATCAGACACATGAAAAAATGCTCATCATCATTAGCCCTCAGGGAGATTCAAATTAAAACCACATTGAGATATCACCTTACACCAGTTAGAATGGCCAAAATTAACAAAACAGGAAACAACATGTGTTGGAGAGGATGTGGAGAAAGGGGAACCCTCTTACACTGTTGGTGGGAATGCAAGTTGGTGCAGCCTCTTTGGAGAACAGTGTGGAGATTCCTCAAGAAATTAAAAATAGAGCTTCCCTACGACCCTGCAATTGCACTCCTGGGTATTTACCCCAAAGATACAGATGTCGTGAAAAGAAGGGCCATCTGTACCCCAATGTTTATAGCAGCAATGGCCACAGTCGCCAAACTATGGAAAGAACCAAGATGCCCTTCAACGGATGAATGGATAAGGAAGATGTGGTCCATATACACTATGGAGTATTATGCCTCCATCAGAAAGGACGAATATCCAACTTTTGTAGCAACATGGACGGGACTGGAAGAGATTATGCTGAGTGAAATCAGTCAAGCAGAGAGAGTCAATTATCATATGGTTTCACTCATTTGTGGAGCATAACCAATAGCATGGAGGACAAGGGGCGTTAGAGAGGAGTAGGGAATTTGGGTAAATTGGAAGGGGAGGTGAACCATGAGAGACTATGGACTCTGAAAAACAGTCTGAGGGGTTTGAAGTGGCGGGGGTTGGGAGGTTGGGGTACCAGGTGGTGGGTATTATAGAGGGCACAGCTTGCGTGGAGCACTGGGTGTGGTGAAAAAATAATGAATACTGTTTTTCTGAAAATAAATAAATTGGGAAAAAAAAAAAAGAAACCATGAATTGCTTGCCTATAAGGTCCTTGATTTTCCATACCTCCAAATAAGTATCTGGTCTACTAACTTCTTACCTAGTCTTCGAAGTATAATTAAATTTCCTCTTTTAGTCTTAGCCCAGTCCCCTTCATAGTGTAATTTAGCCCATTTTTTGTAAATATTTTAAATCTTCCTCTGTAGTCTGGTTTTTATGGTAGAGTTAGAGCTGGGAGTGTAACCAGCTCTTGCACTGTTTCTGTGGCTGCTTGTTTTGTGGCTTGATCTGTGAAGTGGTTTCCTTTTGAATTCGGATCAGTCCCCTTTTGGTGTCCTGGGCAATGCATAACAGCTAACTCTTTAGGGTTTCAAATAGCCTGGAGGAGAGCCAATATTTCTCCTCTGTTTTTCATTCCTTTTCCTTTCGGTGCTAATAGGACCCTTTCTTTATAAATAGCCCCGTATATATGGAGAGTAGCAAAGGCATACCTGCTGTCCATATAGATGTTGGTGGTTTTACCTTTGGTGGTCTGCAGTACCTTAGTGAGTGCAAGCTGTTCTGTTTTTTGTGCCAAAATTCCATGCGGCAGGGCTGCTGTCCAGAGTTTCTGCTCAAGAGTAACCACCACAGCCCCCGCATACCTCTTTGCATTGACCATGTAGCTACTCCCATCTCTGAAGAGAGTCATCTTGGCATCCAGGAGGGGAATGTCTCTGACATCCAGCCTTATTCCTGTGACTTCGGCTAAGACCTCACCACAGTTGTGTGGATGGTCAGCCAGCTCCTCTGGCAGCATTGTGGCTGGATTCAGCACCATCGGGGGCTGGAAGGTAACCCTTGGTTTGTTGACAAGGAGGCCGTGATACCCTGTGACTCGGGTGTTCAACATCCATCAGTCTCTTGGAATCCGGAGAATGCCCTCAATAGCGTGGATGGTGGTCAAGATGAGATTTTGACCCAAAGTCAAAATTTGCATCCTTGCAAAGTCAAAACTTGCATCCATGACCAGGACGGCCGTGACAGCAATGATGCAAAGGCACGGGGAGGAACCCAGTTGCCACTGGATCTCGTTTCTTGATAAGATAGTCTACTGGCCTTTTCCAAGGCCCCAGAGTCTTAGTTAAAACTCCTTTGGCCACCCCTGCTTTTTCATCCACATACAAGTGGAAGGGCTTGAATCTAAGTCTTTCCACCTGCCTTCTCTGTGCTTAGGCTTTTGCTTCCATTTACTATCCCCTACCAATCTCCTCTCTGCCTCATGTAATGCCAAAACCTTAACCAGTTTTGTTTTTTGTCTGTTTTTCATCCTCTTGGGCATCCCTGCTGTTAAACAACTTTTCTTCTATTCCCACTAAATCAGTCAGATTCTTCCCTTCAAATCGTTCTATTTTCTGAAGTTTCCTTTATCAGGGGCTGAATGACTGACAAAGCAATATCAGAGCTATCGTGCAACTTCCCTGAAGTTTACCTCAAGTTGTCTAGCTTAAGTAAACAAACATTTAAAGACAATCAAATCTAGAATTTAATATCCATAAAAATGTGTTATTAAAACATAATTTTCCTTTCTAAAATAACCCTCATTTTCAGAGATAGCCAAATCAGGACTAATTTATTTGAAAAACAATTCTAGTTTTAATATGCTTGGCCTAATTATTTACATAAACTCAGTAAGAACAGTGAGGGATCATATAAGTCTTTTAGAATCTGCTCTGCTGCAACTTTTCATGAGGAATCTCTAGGTTGAACTTATGATAGCCTCTCCAGGCCAGAAGCCACGCTACATACTTGCCATCAGACATGCCTGCAATGCCTGTCGATATGGGTGAATTCCTCTTTCTGAGGCCCCAAAAGAATCCTGAGGTTCCTGCACCTGCCAGGAAGTAACATCCTTTACTGGTGAGGCTGCTGGGAACTCTGTAAGCAAGTTATCAGGCTAACAGTTCCAAAGGCCTTTACGGTTCCAGGTTTTATAAAGTCAACCTTAGTTCCTTTAAGCTGTCTAGTCATAGCTGAGTCTTTTCTAATATGGCATTCCAGTCAAACCCATGGTAAAATAAAATAACCAATGTTTCCAATGGTGTCCTGTTACAAGGAGAACGGATTCTTATTGAACTTATGCAAATGACTGATTGCCATGGAAGAAAGAATACTTGCTGAGGCCTTTTGCTTTCAGAGGGTTCACATAGAGAGAAAGAGTTGAATACCTTGATTACAAATGACTACATTTTATCTCTGTAAGTTACAGATAATTTAAGAAAAAGCTCCCCTAGTCTGGAAGAGCAAACATAAGACCAAACCTCAAGCGATACAACATTACAGTCTTTCAGTTCACCTAGTCCCATGTTAATAATTCTGGTTTAGTCTGAATGCAGCTTTTCCTTCTGTAAATTCTTATTCATTTCAGTTCCAGGATTTCAACATATCAAAGACCTGTATTTGTCCTGAAAGTCTCCCATATGAATTTTTTTTTGAGATGGAATTTATCTTCCAAGAGAATTAAAGCAATTACAAATGACAAAAAAACTCAGAATAGATATGGTAAAGAGCTGGTGAGATGAGAATTTACAATGTAACTGGCAAGAAAATCAGGTTACTTCTGTGACATGGAACATTTCCATAATCACAATATCAAGTGGTGATCTATCAACGTATTAAAACTTTAGGAAATGCGTGGCATTTTCCCAAATGTAACCCAAGGTTTATCATTGGTTTAAATCTTGTCAACAATTGCTAAAAACTTAGAAAGTTTTAAAAGACATGCCTAAATATAATTAGGGATGTTAAACACCTGATAAAACAAAACATAGAAACTGAATTTTCTGGGCAGGAAAGAGAAAACCATAACAGAACAATTAACTAAAGAAAACTTTGTCTTTTAAAAGAGAAAAACCAGATTTTCTATACCAGTGTCTTTTTTTTTTTTTTTTTTTAGGTAAGCAGGTAATGAGTTTAGTAGGTTTCCCTCTCATTGGAATGATGTCGCAAAGGGAGCGGGTTCTATCAGATGCTGTCCTGTTCGTGTCACTCGCGGGAACTTAGGAACATCTTATATAAGGTCTGTCTCTATAAACCCCGGACCAGGATACTCCGTGGAGTAGATGACCTTTACGCCATATGACGCCCCATGAAACTCAGGGTTCAGCCCACTCAGACTCTGTATTCGAAGTGGAGCCGTACAGACACATTCACACAGTCAGGTACTTTTCAGATTCAAACTTTTACATATCTCCTACTTTTTACATACAGAGTTGATTTTCTCATTTCCATCAGTCTTAATTACACTTAACAGAATTTTGTACTCCTAGACATACCTGAGCCTCTACTGAAGACTAAACATAAACCAATTGTGAGTTAGTACAACAGAATTCTTTAGATGGCAAATTTATCAATCAGTTAAGCACAGAACGTGTTCACCAGCAGATTTCAAAAGCACAAACCCAGTTCCAGCAGCCAACGTGCTAGCATTTTTCCCATTTGTTTAAGACCTACATGTCCAACAAATTTAATTCCATTTTGCATTCAAGCAACCCTTCAGAGTTCAGGTTACCAAAGACTTTGGAAGCCATTTTAAAAATTAGCCATTAAAACATTGAGATAGACAAATCACCATCCCCACTCTAGATGCCATGCTCTCCCGCCAGCAAGGGGGGCGGGCTATGCAGTCCATGTTGGGCCAGAAAAGGCAAGGAATTCCCCAAAATGAAGGTAGTTTCAGCAGCTGCTTGGGAATATTCCTTAAAGTCTCTGTCTCGAGGTTGGTTCTTCCTGCAGTGCCAGTTCTGCTTACCAAAAGTGGCCCACGAGGCACTTATATTCCATGCCCGGCTCCAATGAGCCAACATTGGGCACCTTAACCCAGCATTAGACTAACCCCAGTTGGCTCCAGTCATAACCCTTAACACACAAAATGAGTGGGCGAGAAGCCTCACATCTATTGTGAAGAACGGAGAGTCATAGTACCCTTACTCTCTGCTTGCCCCATTCCTTCAACCATAACAAGCAACACAATAGAAAAGAAAAGGACCAGGCAAAGAGAACTGCAGGCCTAAGCATTCTTACCCATAACCTGCCACTGGTGGGGGCTTTATCCCTGGACCACCTAGGCGAATCGAACCCCTCAAATGCCCAGGGGGACTCGAACCCCCAACCAACCAGTGGGACTCGAAGCCCCAACTGCCCAGGGGATTCGAACCCCCCAACCGCCCATGGGGACTCGAACTCCTTGGTGATCTAGGGAACTAGAACCCCCGACCATCTAGGGAGACTGGAACCCACAGTCTGTCTAGGGGGGCTCGAACCCCCCAACCGCCTGTGGGACTTGAAACCCCCGGGAGACCCCTGACTGACTGGGGGTCTCGAGCAACCCAGCAACAGCCTAGGGGGACTGAAAACCCCCAACCGCCCAGGGGAAATCAAACCTCCCGTCGATCTACCAGCAGAGGGATGGGGCATACCCGCATCCACTCCAGCCCTGGGGGGCATGGCTGTGTCCATCTTCTCCCTAGTGGACCATACCCTGGAGCTCTAACCAGACAGACAGATAGGATCCCGTGATCTTACTCCTGAAGACTTTTCCCAAAAATTCCGATGCTGGCTCAGTTCTCATCGTTTGGATCTGGATGCCCCCTCCAATGTTAGGGTCCGTAATCAAAGGAGCGAGACTGATACAAAATGAAGGTCAAGCAAAGCTTTATTTTGCGCCAAGCATTGAGAATCAAACTGACTGCTCAGGGCCATCTCTTGCAAAGAGGCGACCCCTCCCAGCCTCACAGACTATCTTTTATAGAGGTATTTAGCCGGGCTATACACACGTGACCCATGAGATTGCAATACACAGAGAACACAGCCCAGTCATGCTAAATCACCACACACAGAAAAAAAGAATGCTAGGTAACACACGGGTGCCCAATTATATTTCAATTTACCCTAGTAGATATATGCGTGCCCCACTGATTGAATGTCTTCACCTGGCCTGAACCGCTCTTGTATCTAGGCTTTACAAGTAAGTTCCTCTGGAAAGGGCAGGGTTAATCTAAGTTTATTGCATAGGATCAATCTAATTTCACTACATAAACACAAAATGACTCCATCTGGCCAACGAGATCCTTATAGGGGAACCTTAAGCACCATAGAGAACTCCTTCTTTCAGATGGCAGGAACCTGTCTGTTGAGATTGATATCCAACACTGAGTGGGAGCCAGCTGCATGGTCAATGAGACCACACCCACACATGAGGGCCGCATAGGACACAAAAAGGCATTGTGACCCTCAGCCTGAGCATGCTTTCAAATAAGCCCTCTCAGTTGCACCACCAGGATCCCGCATTTCAGCCCTGGTACGCCCTTAGGCCCAAATCATAACACTTCATGGGGTTTTCCAGGCACCCAGACCCAGAGCCTGGCTCTGGAATCGACGTTTTGGGGCATGCCTAAGATGGTAAAAATCACTCTTTACTTCCCCGAAAAAGCCACCAAACTATGGGGAGCCGCCAGGATCTTTAGAGAGGAATAAGCTTCCATGGACCGATGAGAATATACCTGCATTCCGAGGCTATCCTTAACACACGATACAGATATAAAAGCCTGTGCTTCCGCCTGCCAATCACCATAATTACAGGATCTGACGAGCTGCCCTCCAGGTTTGCGCATTGGGCCTGTAATCACCTCCCACTAACCATAAACCGATTTGGGTTTGCAGGCTTCTCTCCCAAAACCATGGCTCACATGTCCTCCAGAATGGAGTCTCTGGAGCCACAGCACAGGACTGTGCCTGCCATCCCCAAGAAAACTGTTCCCGCCACAGTTGCCCAAACCCTCGAGATTATGATAAACTTGAAGGGCCCCTGAGCTCACCCCAATATGGGAGGCATCTCTGGATTCAAAAGCCCAGTCTGGAGCACCCTGATAACCTCCATCCAGGCAGACACACAAATCAATGCTCCTGAGTCAGAGGATTGAAACTGACATGCCCCTAGGACCTCATTGGAACCCTAGATTAGGTTTTCAGGCATCTTTCCTCAGAGGCCTGTTCTGGAAAACCAACTTATAATACAACATGTGTTCCCAAGCCACACAAAAGAACATCTCCTGTCTCCAGAAGGAAACCATGCTCTTGGACCTGTGTCAAACTCTCAGGGAGGTAGAATCCTGCATGGCCTTTTTGCCACCAGCACTTTCTAAGATCTCCCTAGTAACAAATAAGCATTGAGACCCATCTGCAAGAGATTTCATGTCAACTCAAGGCCTTGATACTTCACGCCATAGCCACCAGCTGAACCTGCCATTTTCCTCAGCTGCAGTGGTCATTGGAGGTGTGCTTTCCACACATCCTTGTGGAAGTGCTCTGCTACCCAAAATTTCCATATGGAGGACACCAGAGGAAAGAATCCAGATTCCACCTGTCCAGTAGAATGAAACCTTACTGTTTGGAGCATCTCCCAAGCCCCAGCGAGGGAAATCCTCCATGGCATCTTGACACCACCCCTCCATTTGCTGGTCATCATAAACACAAACTCCAGTGTTAGCAAAATTCTGACATTGTCCTTACTTAGGTGATGAATATTGCGAATAAGCCGCTGCACACTAGAACTGCCTTCTGCGTGGCACTGAATTTAACTGTAGCTTGGGTTTACAATTCCATCCGCACCTACATGGACCCAAATCGCTCTTGGTAGGGAATACTCAAGCCACATTACAGCATTATGCCTTGCCCATAGAAAGAAGAATTGCCTGGTGAGTCTGCCCAGACACACCAAATGAGGAACAATCTGCTTGGCCATCGAGGGATTTATAGGCTGCCTCGACATACAGGTTACCCTGGCCATGAGTGCTGTGTCTGACAGAGTCTGAGCCCTGAACTTGTGTCAGCCACCCAGAGAGAGGGCCCCATATCCAGCATGTGAGACCAGCCATGGCCCAAGTCCATCAACACTACCCATCCTTGGTATTCAGGCACCTGTCCCCAGACCTTTGCTGGAGTCCCTGCCAATGGGGGAACTTGAAGCAAAATAGAGAACTCCTCCTTCCCCATGGCAGGAAACCTGGCTGGTGGGATGGGTGTCCAACCTCAAATTGAGATCCAACTATATGGCCAATGATACCACGCCCATTCCTAAGGGCCGCCCTGGGAACAAACAGACATTGTAAACCTCAGCCAGAGTAAGCTTTCAAAAAAGCCCTCTCAGTTGCACCAGCAGTTTCCCGCATTGCAGGCCTGGGATGCCCCTCGGCCCAAATCCTAACCCTTGGTGCGATTTTCCAGGCACCCAGACCCAAAGCCTGTCTCTGGAATTCGTGTTTTGGGGCACCACTAAGATGGAAACAGCACTCTTCCATTCCTCAAAAAAAAAAAAAAAAAACAAACAAACATCAAAGTATTGGGAGAAGCTGGGATCCTTAGAGAGGACAAATCTCCCATGGACCCATGAGTTAACCTTCATTCCGAGGCCATCCTGGTCACACAATTCAGATAAAAAGCCTGTGCTACCAGCTTCCATTCACCCTAATTACAATTCCTGACGATCTACCCTCCAGGTCTATGCATTGGGCCTGTGATCACCTCGCCACTAACCCGAACCTGAGTTTGTGTTCACAGATTCTCTAAAAGAACAATGGCACACATGCCCTCCAGGATGGGGTCTCTGGAGCCACACCAGAGGATTGGGCCTGCCATCCCCAAGGAATCTTTGCCAGTCACAGTTGCACAAACCCACCGGATTAGGAGAAATCTGCAAGGACCCTGAGCCAACTCCAATATTGGAGGTCGTTCTGGAAGCAAATGCGCAGTATGATCAACCCTGATCACCTAAATGCAAGCAAACACTCACGTCAATGGGCCTGAGGCAGAAGATTGTACCAGACATGCCCCTAGGACCTCATTGGAACCCTAGAATAGGTTTTCAGGCATCTGTCTTCAGAGGCCTGTTCTGGAATACCACCTTATAATACAACTTTTGGTCCCTGAGCCACACAACAGAACTTGTCTTTTCCCCAGAATGAAACTGTGCATTCGACCTGTGCCAAAACCTCAGAATTTGAGAATCCTGCATGGCACCTTAGCCACCAGCACATTCTAAGATCTCCCTGGTAGCAAACCAGCATTGTGGCCCATCTTCAAGAGATTCAATGTCAAATCAAGGCCTTGGTACTTTGTCCAGAACGACCAGAACAAACCTGCCATGTCCACAGCTGCAATGGTCAATGGAGGTGTGCTTTCCAGGCACCCATGCGGGAGAGATTTGCTATGCAAACTTTCCATATGGAGGACACTGGATCAAACAACCCAGTCTCCCCCTGTCCTGTAGAAGGAAACCTTGCTGTTTGGAGCGCCTCACAAGACTCAGCATGGGAAGTCCTCCAAGGCTTCTTGATTCCACCCATACCTTTGTAAGACATCATAGACACAATCTCCAGTGTGAGCAAACATCAGATATCCACACTTACTCAGTTGCTGGATATCTTGAATCCAACTCTGCACATTGAACTGCCGTTTGATTGGCACTGAATTGAACAATAGCTTGTGTTTACAATTCCATCCTCAACCTACAGGCTCCAAAGGCCTCTTGATAGGGAATTCTGGAGCCACAACGCAGCATTCTGCCTGCCCCACAGAAAGAAGTACCTGGTGACTCTACCCAGCAACCCCAAATGAGAATCAATCTGCTCAGCCTTTAGATAACCCTGATGTATAAGCTGCCCTGGCCACTATTGCTGTGTCTGAAAAAGCCTGAGACCAGACTCAGTTTTAACCACCCAGAACACGGGCCCCATATCCAGCATGTGAGACCGGCCATGGCCCAAGTCTGTCATCTCTACCCATCCTTGGTATTCAGGCCTCTGTCCCTAGACATTTGCTGGAATTCCTGACAATGGGGGAACCTGAAGCACAATAGAGTACTCCTCCTTCCCCATGGAAGGAAACCTGGCTGTTGGGATGGGTGTCCATCCCTCAAAGTGGAAACCAACTGCATGGCTAATGAGATCAAGCCCACTCCTCAAATCCGCCCTGGACTCAAACAAACATTGTGACCCGCAGCCTGAGTATGATTTCAAACAAGCCCTCACAGTGACACCCCCAGGATCACGCATATAGGCCTGGTATGCCATTAGACCCAAAGCCTAACCCTTGATGCGATTTTCCAGGGACCCCGACCCAGAGCCCATCTCTGGAATCCCTGTATTGGGGCACCCCAATGATGTAAAACAGCACTCTTTCCTTCCCCGAAATAGGCACCAAACTATGGAGAGCCGCCGGGATCCTTAGAGAGAAAAATTCTCCCATGGACCCATGAGACCACACCTGCATTCCAAGGCCATCCTGGACACACAATCAAGATAAAACCCCCTGTGCTACCGCCTTCCAGTCACCCTATTTAAAGTTCCTGATGTGCTGCCTTCTAGGTCTATGCATGGGGACTACGATCACCTCCCCACTAACCCTAACCCAAATTTCAGTTTTCAGAATTTTTTCCCAAATCCATGGCTCTCATACCATCAAGGATCAGGCTTTTGGAGCCACAACACAGGACTGTGCCTGCCATCACCAAGGAAACTCTGCCCATCACAGTTGCCCAAACCTTCCAGAATAAGAGAAACTTGAAAAGCCCCTGAGCCCACCGCTATATTGGCAGCTGCTCTGGTGCAAACTCACTGTCTGAAACACCCTGATCACCTACATCCAGTCAGACATATCAAGGGTCCTGAGTCAGAAGATTGAACCTCTCATGCCCTTACGACCTCATTGGAAATCTAGATTAGGTTTTCAGTCATCTGTCTTCAGGGGCCTGTTCTGGAATACCAGCATGATACAACATGTGGTTCCTAAACCTCACAAGACAACATATCCTGTCCTGAGAAGAAAACCGTGCCCTTTGACGTGTGCCAAATCCTCAGGGTTGGAGAATCCTGCATGGCACCTTAGCCACCAGCACATTCGAAGATATCGCGGGTAACAAACCAGCATTGTGGCCCATCTGCAAGAGATTCCATGTCAACTCAAGGCCTTGGTCCTTTGCTGCAAAGGCACCAGAACCAACCTGTCATGTTCCTCAGCTGCAATGCTCAATGGAGGTGTGCTTTCCAGGCATCCATGAGGTAGAGCTCTACTACCCAAACTTTCCACCTCGAGGACCCTGGAGCAAACAAACCAGACTCCACCATTCCAGTAGAAGGAAACCTTGCTCTTTAGAGCATCTCACAAGCCTCAACGTGGGAAATCCCCCATGGCCTCTTGATTCCACCCCTCCATTTGTTGGTCATCAAGACACAAACTCTAGTGTGAGCAAACATCTGACATCTACCCTTACTCAGGTGCTGGATATCTCGAAAAAGATGCTTCACATTTGAACTGCATTCTCCTTGGCACTGAATTGAACCAGAGCTTGTGTTTACAATTCCACCCTCACCGTACTGATCCCCAAGGCTTATTAATACTGAATTCTGGAGCTGCAACACAGCATTCTGCCTTCCCCATAGAAAAAGAAGTGCCTGCTGAGCCTGCCCAGAATCCACACAAGAGTATCAATCAGCTCGACTCTCGAGGGAACCCCGATTTGCAGGCTGTCTTGGACACTAGTGCTGTGTCTGACAGAGCCTGAGCCCAGACCGTATGTCAGCCACATGGAGTGTGGGTCCCATATCTAGCATGTGGGACTGACCATGGCCCAAGTCCATCATCTCTACCTATTCTTGCTATTCTTGGTTCTTTCCCCAGACTTTGCTAGAATCCTTCCAATGGGGGAACCTGAAGCACAATAGAATAGTACTCTTTCCCCAAGGCAGGAAACCTCCTGTTGGGATGGGTGTCCAAGCCTCAAAGTGGGAGCCAGGTGCATGGCCAATGTGACCACGCACAAACCTGACAGCTGCCCTAGGCACAAGCAGGCATTGTGACCCTCAGCCTGAGTATGCTTTCAAACAAGTCCTCTAGTTCCACCAAAAGGCTGCCGCATTGCAGGCCTGGTACATCCGTAGGCCCAAATCCTAAACCTCGGTTGGATTTTACAGGCGCCAAAAACCAGAGCCCGTCTCTGGAATCCCTGTTTTGGGGCACCTATAAGATGGAAAACAGCAATCTTACCTTCCCCAAAAAAGCTAACAAACTATGGGGAGTCGCCAGGATCCAAAGAGAGGAAAAGTCTCCCATGGTCCCATGAGACTACACCTGCATTCCGAGGCCATTCTGGAAACACAATCCAGATGGAAAAGCCTATGCTACCACCTTTCAGTCACCCTAATTACAGTTCCTGATGTGCTGCCCTCCAGGTCTATGCATTCGCCTGCAATCTCCTTGTGACTAACCCAAACCCAAATTTGTGTTTGCAGACTTCTCTCCCAAAACCATGGCTCACGTGCCCTCCAGGATGGGGTCTCTTGAGGCACACCACAGAACTGTGCCTGCCATCCCCAAGGAAAATGTACCCATCACAATTTCCCAACCCTTACAGATTAGGAGAAACCTGAAAGGCACCTGAGCCCACCCCAATACTGGTGTCTGCTCTGGACACAAATATGCAGTCTGAAACAACCTGAACACCTCCATCCAGGCAGACAGCCAAGTCAAGGGGCCTGAGTCTGAAGATTTAACCAGACATGCCCCTAGGACCTCATTGGAACCCTAGATTGGGTTTTCAGTCTCCTGCCTTCAGGGGCCTGTTATGAATACCTATTTATGATGCAACATGTGTTCCCTGAGCCACACAACAGAAAATCTCCTGTCCCCAGAAGGAAACCGTGCTCTTCAGCCTGTGTCAAACCCTCAGTGTAGGATACTCTTGCACGTAACCTTAGGCACCAGCACATTCTAAGATATCCCTGGTAACAAACGCACATTGTGGCCCAACTGCAAGAGATTCCATGTCAAATCAAGGCGTTTGTACTTCTACCCACAGCCACCATAAAGAACCTGAGATGTTCCTCACCTGCAATCGTCAATGAAGGTGTGCTTTCCAGGCATCCATGCGGGAGAGCTCTGCTTCCTAAACTTTCCACATGGGGAACCCTTGAGCAAACAAACCAGACTCCACCTGTCCAGTGGTAGGAAACCTTGCTGTTGGTGCATCTCATAAGCCTCAGCGTGGGAAATCCTGCATGGCCTCTTGACGCCACCCCTCCATTTGTTGGTCATAATAGACACAAACTCCAGTGTGAGCAAATATCTGACATCTGCCCTTCCTCAGGTGCTGGATGTTCAAATCAGTCACTGTACACTGGAACTGATATTCGCTTGGCACTGAACTGAACCCTAACTAGTGTTTACAATCCTTCCTCACCCTACTTGTCCCCAAGGTCTTTTTATAAGGAGTTCTAGAGCATAAATGCAGCATTCTGCCTTCCGCATAGAAATAAGAAGTGCCTGGTGAGTCTGCCCAGAAACCCCACATGAGGATAAATCTGCTTGGCCCTCGAGCAGATTGTCCCTATAAATCGGGACAGCCTGATTTATAGGATGTCCTGGCCACTAGTGCTGTGTCTGACAGAGCCTGCATGCCGACCTAGTGCCAGCCACCCAGAAATCAGGACCTATATCTAGCATGTGGGGCCGACCATGGCCCTACTCCATCATCTCTACAAATCCTTGGTATTCAGGCACCTGTCCCTAGAACTTTGCTGGAATCGGTGCCATTGGGGGAACCTGAAGCACAATAGAGAACTCCTTCCCATGGCAGTAAACCTGGTTGTTGGGATGGGTGTCCAACCCTCAACGTGGGAGCCAGCTCCATGGCCAATGAGCCAACACCCTCTCCTAAGTGCTGCCGTGGGCACAAACAGGCATGGTGACCCTAAGCCTGAGAATGCTTTCAAACAATCCCTCTCAGTGGCACCACCATGATCCCCCATTTCAGGCCTGGTATGCCCCTTGGTCCAAATCCTAACACTTGTTGGGAGTTTCTTGGTGCCCAGACCCAGAGCCCGTCTCTGGAATCCCTGTTTTGGGCACCCCTAAGATGGAAAACATCAGGCTTTAGTTCCCCAAAAAAGCCACCAAACTATGGGGAGCCGCCAGGATCATTAGAGAGGAAAAGTCTCACATGGACCCATGCTACAAGCCCTAAATTCTGAGCCCACCCTGGACACACAATCTAGATAGAAAAGCCTGTGATACTGACTTACAATCACCCTAATTACAGTTGCTGACGAGCTGCCCTTCACATCTACGGATTGGGCCTGCGATCACCTCACAAAAAGCATTAACGCAAATTTTTATTTGCAGACCTCTCTCCCAAAACCATGGCTCACATGCCCTCCAGGATGGGGTCTCTGGAGCCACACCACAGAACTGTGGCTGCCATCGCCAAGCAAACTTTGCCCATCACATTTACCCAATCCTTCCAGATTAGGAGAAACCTCCAAGGCCCCTGATCCCACCTCAATATTGGAAGCGGCTCTGGACGCAAATGCACAGTCTGAAACACCCTGATCACCTACATCCAGGCAGACACCCCAGTCAATGATCCTGCATCATAAAATTGAGCCTGACGTGAACCTAGGAGATCATAGGAACCCTAGATTATATTTCCGGCATCTGTCCTCAGAGGCCTCTTCTGGAATACCAAGTTAGGATACAACATGTGGACCCTGAGCCACACAACAGAACATCTCCTTTCCCAAGAAGGAAACTATGCACGTCAACATGTGTCAAACCCTTAGGGTAGGAGAATCCCTCATGGCCCCTTAGCCACCAGCACATTCTAAGACCTACCGGGTAACAAACCAGTATTGGGACCCATCTGTAAGAGATTCCATGTCAATCCAAGGCCTTCGCACTTGGCCCAAGAGCCACCAATACGAGCCTGTCATGTTCGTCAGCTGCAATGGTCATTGTACTTGTGCATTCCAGGCATCCATGCAGAAGGGCTCTGCTACCAAAAAGTTCCACATGGGGGACCCTGGAGCAAGTAAACCAAACTCTACCTGTCCAGCAGAAGGAAACCTTGATATTTGGAGCATCTCACAAGCCTCAGCATGGAAATCCTCCATGGCCTCTTGATGCCAACAAGATGCCTCTTGTTGGTCATTATAGACACAAACACCAGTGTGAGCAAACATCTTTCATCTGCCCTTACTCAGGTGCTGGATGTCTCGAATGAGTCACTGTACATTTGAACTGCTTTCTGCTTTTAACTGAATTTAACCCTAGCTTGTGTTTATATTTCCATCCTCACCCTACTGGTCGTCAAGCCATCTTGATAGGGAATTCTGGTGCCACAACTCAGCATTCTCCATTCCCCATAGAAAGAAGAGGTGCCTGGTAAGACTTCCCAACAAACCCACATGAGGATCATCTGCTCGGCCCAAAGGATCCCCGATTTATAAGCTGCTCTGCCCACTAATGCTGTGTCTGACAGAGCCTGAGTCCCGACCTTGTGTCAGCCAACCAGAGAGCAGGACACATATGCAGCATGTGAAACTGGCCATGGCCCAGTCCATCCTCACTACCCATCCTTGGTATTCGGGAAACTCTCTCCAGACCTTTGCTGGAATCCCTTCCAATGGGGGAACCTGAAGCCCAATAGAAAACTGCTCCTTCCCCATGGCAGGAAACCTAGCTGTTGGGATGCATGTCCAACCTTCAGAGAGGGAGCCAGCTGCATTGACAATGAGATCGTTCATACTCCTGAATGGTGTCCTGGGAAAAAAAAAAAAACAAAAACAGGCATTGTGACTTTCAGCCTGAGCATTCTTTCAAACAAACCTTCTCTATTGCACCACCAGGACCCTGCATTGCAGGCCTGGTAGGCCCCTAGGCCCAAATCCTAACCCTTGGTGGGAATTTCTTGGTGCCCATACCCAGTGCCCGTCTCTGGTATCCCTGTAGTTGGGCACCCCTATGATGGAAAACAGCACTCTTCCCTTCCCTGAAAAAGCCACCAAACTATGGGGAGCCGCCAGGATCCTTAGAGTGGAAAATCTTCCATGGACCCATGAGACCACACCTGCATTCCAAGGCCATCCTGGACACACAATGCCGATAGAAAAGGCTATGCTACCGACATTGAGTCACCCTAATTACAGTTCCTGATGAGCTGCCCTCCAGGTCAACTCATTGGACTGCGATCACCACGCCAATAAGCCTAAACCTAGGTTTCCTTTGCAGACATCTCACCAGTAACCATGCCTCACATGTCATCCAGGATGGGGTCTCTGGAGCCACAACACAGGACTGTGCCTACCATCCCCAAGGAAACTTTGCCCATCACATTTGCCCAAACCCTCCAGATTAGGAGAAACCTGATCCCACCCCAATATGGGATGCTGCTCTAGACACAAACACGAAGTCGGAAACACCCTAATCACCTACATCCTGGCAGACACCTGAGTTAATGATCTTGAGTCAGAAAATTGAAACTGACATGCCCCTAGGACATCCTGGGAACCCTAGATTAGGATTCAGGCATCCATGCTCAGAGGCCTATTCTGGAATACCAAGTACGGATACAACATATGGACCCTGACCCACACAACAGAACATCTCCTGTATCAAGAAGGAAACTGTGCTCTTTGACCTGTGCCAAACCCTCAGGGTAGGAGTATCCTGCAAATCACCTTAGCCATCAGCACATTCTATGATCTCCATGGTAACAAACCAGCATTGGGACCCATCTGTAAGAGATTCCATGTCAACTCAAGGCTTTGGAACTTGGCCCCAGAGCTACCAGAACTAACCTGTCATGTTCGTCAGCTGCAATGTTCATTGGACGTGTGCTTTACAGACATCCATGCAGGAGAGCTCAGCTACCCAAACTTTCCACATGGGGGACGTTGGAGCAAACAAACCAGACTCCAGCTGTCCAGTAGAAGGAAACCTTGCTGTTTGGAGCATCTCACAATCCTAAGCATGGGTAATCCTCCATGGCCTCTTGAAGACACCCCTTCATTTGTTGGTCATCATAGACACAAACTCCAGTGTGAGCAAACATCTGACATCTGCCCTTACTCAGGTGCTGGATATCTAGAATAAGCTGCTGCACATTGGAACTGCCTTCTGATTTGAACTGAATTTAACCGTAGCTGGTGTTTACAATTCCATCCTCACCCTACTGGTCCTCAAGCCCTCTTGATAGGGAATTCTGGAGCCACAACGCAGCATTCTGCCTTCCCCATAAAAGAAGTGCCTGGTGAGACTTCCCAAAAAAACCCCACATGAGGATCATATGCTTGGCCCTCGAGGAACCCCAATATATAGGCTTCCCTGGCCACTACTGCAGTGTCTGACAGAGCCTTGTGCCATCCACCCAGAAAGCGGGGCCCATATCCAGCATGTGAGACTGGTCATGACCCAATCCTTCCTCTCTTTGCATCCTTGGTATTTGGGCATCTGTCCCCAGACCGTTGCTGATATCCCTTCCAATGGTGGAACCAGAAGCCTAATAGCAAACTGCTCCTTCCCCACGGCAGGACCTAGCTGTTGGGATGGTTGTCCAAACCTCCGAGAGGGACCCAGCTGCTTGGGCAATGAGACCATGCCCACTACTGAGGGGCACCCTAAGAACAAACAGACATTGTGACTCTCAGTCTGAGCAAGCTTTCAAACAAGCCCTCTCAGTTGCACCATCAGGATGCTGCATTGCAGGCCTGATACACCCCTCGGCCGAAATCCTAACCCTTGGTGGGAATTTCTTGGTGCCCAAACCCAGAGCCCGTCTCTGGAATTCCTGTTTTGTGGCACCCAAAGATGGGAAACAGCACTCTTTCCTTCCCCGAAAAAGTCATCAAACAATTGGGAGCCACCAGAATCCTTAGAGAGGAAAAAATCACCCAAGGACCCATGAGACCACACCTGCATTCCAAGGCCATCCTGGACACACAATGAAGATAGAAAATCCTGTGCTACCGCCATCGAATCAACCTAATTACAGTTCCTGAGGAGCTTCCCTCCAGGTTGATGCATTGGGCCTGCTATCACTGCGCGACTAAGCTTAACCCGAGTTTTTGTTTGCAGAGGTCTCTCCCTATACCATGGCTCACATGCCCTCCAGGATGGGGTCTCTGGAGCCATACCCCAGGACTGTGGCTGCCATCCCCAAGGAAACTTTGCCCATCACCCAAACCCTCCAGATTAGGGGAAATCTGCAAGAACCCTGAGCCCACCCCAATACTGGAAACCTCTCTGGACAAAAATGCACAGTCTGTAACACCCTGATCACCTATATCCAGACAGACACCGAAGTCAATAGTCCTGAGACAGAAAATTGAAAGTGACATGAACCTAAGATATCAATGGAACCCTAGATTAGGTTTCAGGCATCTGTCCTCAGAGGCCTGTTCTGGAATACCAAGTTAAGATACAACAAGTGGACCTTGAGCCGCACAACAGAACATCTCCTGTCCCAAGAAGGAGACTGTGCTCTTCGACCTGTGCCAACTTCTCAGGGTAGGAGAATCCTTGATGGCCCCTTAATCACCAGCACATTCTAAGGCTTCCCTGGTAACAAACCAGCATTAGGACTCAACTGCAAGGGGCTCCGTGTCAAGTCCAGGCCTTGGCACTAGGCCCCAGAGCCACCATAACGAGCCTGTCATGTTCGTCAGCTGCAATGGTCATTGCACTTATGCTTTCTAGGCATCCAAGCGGATGGGCTCTGCTAACAAAATGTTCCACATGGGGGACTGCAGAGCAAACAAACCAGACTCCACCTGTCCAGTAGAAGGAAACCTTGATATTTGGAGTATCTCACAAGCCTCAGATGAGAAATCCTTCATGGACACTTGACGCCACCTCTCCATTTGTTGGTCATAATAGACACAAACTCCAGTGTGAGCAAACATCTTTCATCTGCCCTTATTTAGGAGCTGGATGTCTCGAATGAGTTGCTGCACATTAAAACTTTCTTCTGCTTTGAACTAAATTTAACACACTGTCTGCCCTCCAGAAGAAAAATGTTGCCCTATGGAGCTTCCAAGACATCCCAAATGAGGATAAACCTACACGGCACTAGATTGTACCCAAATTATGTAGTCTAAACTGGGCACTAATGCACTGTCAGACACAGCATGAGCATGGACCTCCTGACAACACCCAGACAGCTGACCGCACAATGAGCACATCAGAACTGCCATGGCCTTAGATCATCATCTTTTCCCAACCTAGCTTTTCAGGCTTCTGAACGTAGACCTTAACTCCAAACCCTGCCAAGGGGTGAACATGATGCAGAAATCAGAACTCCTCCTTACCCATGGCAAGAAATCTTGTGGTTGGCAGGTTGTCCAACGTTCAGTGTAGGAGAAACCAGCGTTCCCCATGAGGCCTCACACATGCTTGAGTGTTGCGAGGGCATAAACACGCATTGTGACCCTCAGGGTGAGTCCTCTCCTTTAGAAAGTCCTCTCAGTGGCTGGACCATTAGACGTCATAATGGGCTTGCCATGCCCCTAGGCCACAATTTTTACCAGATTTCTGGTTGTCCAGTCTCCCCCCGCCCCCCCCCCCCGCCAGGGCTCTGCTCTGGAATCCCTCTTTTGGTGGGACACCTAAGTTAACAAAACTGAAAGGACTCCTCCCATCCCACAGATTGAAACAAAACAATTGGGTCGGCCAAATCCACAGAGAGGAATACTGATCCATGGCCCATGAGGCCTCCCCGATATTCCATGGCCATCGTCCACACAAAATCCAGAGGTGAAAGCCTGAGCAAGTGCCTCACACTCGCCCTTTCTTCATATCTTGAAGAATTCTCCCCATGGTCTGTAGATAAGAAGTGCCAAACCTACGTCCCCAAACCTAAGCTGACTTTGTGTTTTCAGACTTCTGTCCCCACACAACCAGGCCCACACAACCTCCAGGACGGGGCCCCTGGAGCCACACATCAGGACTGTGCCTGTCCATTCCATGGGAATTCAGCCCATTCCATTGTCAACAGTCATACAAATTAGGAGAAACCTCCAAAGTCCCCGGAGCTATTACAATAGTGGAGGCCACCCAGTCAAGCAGGGGCGGACTGACACCAGCTGAGCAACTACCTCCACTCATACCATAGACAGATGTTGCCAGAGAAGAAGATTGAACCGGACAGGCCCCTAGGCCCTAATTGGATCCATTGCTTTGGTTTCCAGGTATCTCTCCTCAGAGGCCTGGTTTCCAATACCAGCCTATGGGGGTTTCCTGAGGCACCAATCAGAACAAACCTCGTCCCCACATGGGAAACTTGCCCTTTGGAGCTGTCTCAAAACCTCCAGTTAGGAGAATCCTTCAGGGCCCCAGTGCTACCGCCCCATTCCAAGGTCTCCATGGACACAAACCCACATTAGGACCCATCCGCAGGAGATTCCATTTCAACTCAGCCCCCTCGGTTTCTCCCCTGAGCTAGCAGATCGAACCTGTCTTGTCATTAGGAGACAATTGGAATGCAAGGCGGGCCGTCCAGTCATCCTTCCTTAGAACCCTGCTCTGGCGTCGTTCCGTATGGTACATCCTGGAGCCATCTAGCAGGTCTCACATGTCCTGCAGAAAGAATCTCTTCAGTTTGGAGCATCTCACAACTCCCAATATGAAAATCTCAATGACTTTTTGATGCCCCCCCCTTCGTGAGGGGGAATAATGGGGAGAAACTCAAACCTGAGCCTACATCTGATCCTCGCCCTGACTCCAGATGCACGAGATCTCGATTCAGCTCTGCAGAGTGTGCCTGTCCTGCTCTCGCCATGAAACCTAAGTTTAGCTTGTGTTCTTAGACTTCCGTCCTCACACTCCTGTCCCCCAAGCCATCAAGTTTGCCAATTCTGGACCCACAATACAGCACTCTGCCTACCCTCCAGAAGAAAAATATTGCCCTATGAAGCTTCCAAGACACCCCAAATGAGGATAAACCTACACAATACTTGACTGTACCCAAATTATATAGTCTAAACTGGGCACTAATGTGCTGTCTGACACAGCCTGAGCACGGACTTCCTGACCCATACCCATACAGGTGCCCGCACACTGAGGACATTGGGCATGCCATGGCCTTAGCTCGTCACCTCTTCCCAACCTAGCTTTTCAGGCTTCTGAACGTAGACCTTAACTCCAAACACTGCCAAGGGGTGAACGTGATGCAGAAATCAGAACTCCTCCTTTCCCATGGCAAGAAACCTTGTGGTTGGCATGTTGTCCAACATTCAGTGTGTAGGAGAAACCTGCTTTCACCATGAGGCCCCGCCCATGCTTGAGTGCTGAGAGGGCATAAACACACATTGTGACCTCAGGGTGAGTCCTGTCCTCTGGTAAGTCCTTTCAGTGGCTGGATCATTAGACGTCATAATGGGCTTGCCATGTCTTAGGCCCCAATTTTTAACCAGATTTCGGGTTGTCTCGTCTCCCCTCCCCAGGGCTCTGCTCTGGAATCCCTCTTTTTGTAAACACTTGAGGTAACAAAACAGAAAGGACACCTCCCATCTCACAGATTGACACAAAACTCTTGGGATCAGCCAAATCCACAGAAAGGAAGTCTTGTCCATGGACCATCAGCCTCCCCGACATTCCACGGCCATCATTCACACAAAATCCAGAGACAGAAGACTGAGCAAGTGCCTCACACTCGCCCTTTCTTCATATCCCAAAGAGTTCTCTCAACGGTCTGTAGATCAGGCCTGCCGTACCTACGTCCCCAAACCTAAGCTGACTTTGTGTTTTCAGACTTCTGTCCCACAGTCCGGGCCCACATAGCCTCCAGGCTGGGGCCCCAGGAGCCACACATTACGACTGTGCTGGCCCAGTCCATGGGAATTCTGCCCAATCCATTGTCGACAATTGTACAAATTAGGAGAAACCTCCAAAGCCCCTGAGGCCATCCCAATAGAGTAGGCCCCTGGACAAACAGGGGTGGTCTGATACCAGCTGAGCAACTACCTCCACTCATACTATAGACAGATGTGGTCAGAGAAGAAGATTGAAACTGATAGGCGCCTAGGCCCTATTCGGACAATTGCTTTGGTTTCCAGGCAACTCTCCTCAGAGGTCTGGTTTCCAATACCAGCATATGGGGTTTCCCTGATGCAATAATCAGAACAAATCTTGTCTCCACATGGGAAACTTGCTCTTTGGCGCTGTCTCAAAACCTCTGGTTAGGAGAACCCTTCAGAGCCCCAGTGCCACTGCTGCATTCCAAGGTCTCCATGGACACAAAACCACATTAGGACCCATCCGCAGGAGATTCCATTTCAACACAGCCCCCTCGGTTGCTCGCCCAGAGCCAGCAGATCGAACCTGTCTTGTCATTAGGAGACAATTGGAATGCGAGGCGGGCTGTCCAGGCATCCATCCTTAGAATCCTGCTCTTGTGTCGTTGTGTAGGGGACATCCTTGAGCCATCCTACATGTCTCAAATGTCCTGCAGAAGGAATGCCTGCGTTTTGGAGCATCTCACAACTCCCAACGTGGTAAAATATCGATGGCTTTTTGATGCCCTCCTTTCATGAAGGGGCCATCATGGAGAGAAACTCCAACCTGGGCTTACCTTTGATCCTCGCCCTGACTGCAGATGCAGGAAATCCTGATTCAGCTCCGTAGGCTGTGCCTGCCTTGCCCTTGCCCTGAAACTGAAGTCTAGCTTGTGTTCTCAGACTTCCATCCTCACACTCCTGTATTCCAAGCCCTCAAGTTTGGCAATTCTGGACCCACAATGCAGAACTCTTCCTGCCCTACAGAAGGAAAACGTTGCCCTTGGGGCTACCTTGAAATGGCAAATGAGGATCAACCTGCCCGGCACTCGACTGTATCCCAATTATACAGTCTACTCTGGGCACTAATGCCCTGTCTGACACAGCCTAAGCATGAACCTCCCTATCAACACCCAGACAGCTGGCTCCTCACTGAGCACATCAGAACCAACATGGCTTTAGGTCGTAATCTCTTCCCAACCTCGGTTTTCAGATTTCACAACTTAGACCTTAACTCCAATCACTGCCCAGGGGTAAATGAGTTTCAGAAATAAGAACTACTACTTCCCCATGGCAAGAATAAATGTGGTTGGCATGTTGTTCCAAGTTAAGTGTAGGAGAAACCAGTGTGCACCATGAGTCCCTGCCTATGCTTGAGCGCCACGATGGCATAAACATGCATTGTGACCCTCAGCATGAGTTATGTCCTCAAGTAAGGACTCTAAGTGGCTGGACCATTAGAAGGCATATTGAGTTTGCCATGTCCCTAGGCCCCAATTTTTAACCAGATTTCTGGTTTTCCAGTCACTCCTCCCCAGGGCTCTACACTGGAATCCCTCTTTTGGTGGGACACCTAAGGTAAAAAAAAAAAAAAAAAAAAAAAAAAAACCTGAAAGGACTCCTCCCATCCCACAGATTGACCCAAAACAACTGGGAATGGGCCAAATCCACAGAGAGGGAGACTCGTCCATGGACCATGAGACCTCCCTGACATTCTACGACCATCGTTCACACACAATCCAGAGACAAAAGCCTGAGCAAGCGCCTCACACTTGCCCTTTCTTCATATCCCGAAGAATTCTCACAGTCCATAGATCCGGTCTGCCATACCTACGTCCCCAAACCTAAGCTGATTTGTGTTTTCAGACATCTGTCCCCACAGTCCTGGCCCACACACCATCCAGGCTTGGGCCCCTGGAGCCACATATTAGGTCTGTGATTGCCCACTCCACGGGAATCTGCCCATTCCATTGTCCATAATTGTACAAATTAGGAGAAACCTCCAAAGTCCCTGAGACCATCCCAATAGTGTAGGCTGCCTGGACAAACAGGGGCGGTCTGACACCAGCTGAGAAACTACCTTCACTCATACCATAGACAGATGTCACCAGAGAAGAAGATTGAACGGGGCATGCCCCTAGGCCCTATTCAAATCCAATGCTGTGGTTTCCAGGTATCTCTCCTCAGAGGCCTGGATTACAGTACCAGCCTATGCGGGTTTTCTGAGGCACCAATTAGAACAAATCTTGTCTCCACATGGGAAACTTGCTCTTTGGAGCTGTCTCAAAATCTCCGGTTAGGAGAAACCTTCAGGTCCCTGGTACAACTGCCCCATTCCAAGGTCTCCATGGACACAAACCCACATGAGGACCCATCCACAGGAGATTCCATTCAACTCAACCATCTTGGTTGCTGCCCATAGCCAGCAATTCAAACCTGTATGTCAGTAGAAAACAATTGGAGTGCAAGGTGGGCTGCCTAGGCATCAATCCTTAGAACCCTGCTCTGGCGTTGTTCCATATGGGACGTCCTTCAGCCATCCATCAGGTCTAAAATGTCCTGCAGAAAGAATCCTTGCCTTTTGAAGCATCTCACAACACCCAACATGGAAAAACCTCGATTTCTTTGTGGAAACACCCCCCACCTTAATGAAGGGGAAATCATGTACAGGAATTCCAACCTGAGCTAACGTCTGATCCTTGCCCTGACTTCAGATGCATGAGATCTCGATTCACTCTGCAGAGTGTGCTGGCCTTGCCCTCGCCCTGAAACCTATGTCTAGCTTGCGTTCTCAGACTTCTGTCCTCACACTCCTGGCCCACAAGCCCTCAAGTTTTGCAATTCCGGACCCACAATGTAGCACTCTGCCTGCCTGCAGGAAGAAAAATGTTGCCCTATGGAGCTTCCCAGAAACCCCAAATGAGGATAGATCTACACGGCACCCTACTGTACCCAAATTATATCATCTAACCTGGGCCCTAATACACTGTGTGACACAGCCTGAGCCCAGACCTCCTGACCAACACCCAGAAAGCTGACCACACACTGAGCACATCGGACCCACCATGGCCTTAGCTTATCATCTCTTCCCAACCTAGATTTTCAAGCTTCAGAACTTAGACCTTAACTCCAAACCCTGCCAAGGGATGAACATGATGCAGAAATCAGAATTCCTCCTTACCCATGGCAAGAAATCTTGTGGTTGGCATGCTGTCCAACATTCAGTATAGGAGAATCCATCATTCACCATGAAGCCCCGCCCATGCTTGAGTGCTGCGAGGGCATAAACACGCATTGTGACCCTCAGTGTGAGTCCTGTCCTCTAGTAAGTCCTCTCAGTGGCTGGACCATTAGACATCATAATGGGCCTGCCATGCCCTTAGGCCCCAATTTTTAACCATATTTCTGGTTGTCCAGTTGCCCCTCCCCAGGGCTCTGCTCTGGAATCCCTCTTTTGGTAAGACACCTTAGGTAAAAAAATAAAACGGACTTTTCCCATCCCACAGAATGACCCCAAACTCTTGGGATCGGGCCAAATTCTAGAGAGGAATACTCGTCCATTGCCCTTGAGGTCACCAGGACATTCCACAGCAATCTGTGACACAATATCCTGAGACAAAAGCCTGAGCAAGTGCATCACACTCGCCCTTTGTTCATATCCGATAGTTCTCCTCACAGACTGTAGATCAGTCCTGCCATACCTACGACCCGAAATCTAAGCCGAGTTTGTGTTTTCAGACAACTATCCCCACAGCCCTGGCTCACAAACCCTATAGGCTCAGGCCCCTGGAGCCAATCCTGAGGACTGTACCTTCCCTTTCCAAGGGAATTCTGTCAATTCCATGGACCACAACCCTACACGTAGGATAAGTCTCCAAAGTCCCCGAGGCCATCCCAATAGTGTAGGCTGCCCAGGACAAACAGGTCAATCTGAGACCATCTGAGCACCTATCTGCACTAAGACCCATAGATAGATTTCCCCAGAGGTAAATTGGAATGAACAGGCCCCTAGGCCCTAATAGGATCCATTGCTTTGGTTTCCAGGCAACTCTCTTCAGAAGCCTGGATTCCAATACCAGCATATGGCTATTACTTGAGGCACTCATCAGAACAAATCTCGTCTCCACATGGGAAACTTGCGTGTTGGAGCTGTGTCAAAGCCTCTGGTTAGGAGAACCCTTCAGGGCCCTGGTGCCACCGCCTCATTCTAAGGTCTCCATGGACACAAACCCACATTAGGACCCATCCGCAGGAGAGTCCATTTCAACTCAGCCCCCTCGGTTGCTCCCCCAGAGCCAGCAGATCGAACCTGTCTTGTCTCTAGGAGACAATAGGAATGAGAGGCAGGCTGCTCAGCCATCCATCCTTAGAACTCTGCTTAGAATCGTTCCCTATGGGAAGTCCTGGAGGCAACCAACAGGTCTCAATGGTCCCGCAGAAAAATCTTTGCGGTGTGGAGCGTTTCACAACTCCCTTCGTTTGAAAACCTCCATGGCCTCGTGATCCCCGCCTCCCCTACCTGAAGGGGCCATCAGGGACAGAAACTAGAAACTGAACTATCGTCAGTCCTTGCCCTGACTTCAGCTGCACGATATCTCTATTCAGCTTTGCAGAATGTGCCTGCCGTACCCTCGCCCAGAAACCTAAGCCTAGCTTGTGTTCTCAGACCTCTGTCCTCATACTCCTGGCCCACAAGGCCTCCAGTTTGGCAATTCCTGAACTACAATGCAGCACTCTGCCAGCCATACAGAAGAAAAACATTGCCCTCTGGGGCTACCCAGAAACCCCAAATGAGGATCAACCGCCACTTGACTGTACCCCAATTATACAGGATGCCATGGGCAGTAATGCCCTTTCTGACACAGCCTGAGTCTGGACCTCCCGACCCACAACCAGCCAGCTGGCCACACACGGAGCACATCTGACCCGCGATGGCCTTAGGTCGTCCTCTTTTCCCAACCTCGGTTTTCAGGTTTTAGAACCTAGACCTTATCACCAATCAATGCCCAGGGTTGAACATGATGCAGAAATCAGAACCCCTTCCCCATGGCAAGAAACCTTGTGGTTGGCATGTTGTCCAATGTTCATTCTAGTTGAAACCAGTGTGGCCCATGAGGTACCGCCTATGTTTGAGGGCTGCGTTGGTCACAAACACGCATTGTGACCCTCAGCATGAAATTGGTCCTCAAGTAAGGCCTCTCAGTGGCTGGACCAAAAGATGGCATATTGGGCTTGCCATGCCCCTAGGCCCCAATTTTTAACCATAGTTCGGGTTGTCCATTCGCCTCTCCCCAGGGCTCTGCTTTGGAATCCCTCTTTTTGTGGGACACCTGAGGTAACAAAACTGAAAGGACTCCTCCCATACTACAGATTGGCCCAAAACAATTGGAATAGTGCCAAACCCACAGAAAGGAAGACTCGTCCATGGCCCATGAGTCTTCCCCAACATTCCACGGCCATTGTTGACACAAAATCCAGAGACAAAAGCCTAAATTAGCACCTCAAACTCGCTCTTTCTTCATATCCTGAAGAATTTTCCTCACGGGCTGTAGATCGGGCCTGCCATACCTACGTCCCCAAGGACGTAGCCAAGTTTGTGTTTTCAGACTTCTGTCCCCACAGTCCTGGCCCACACACCATCCAGGCTGGGGCCCCTGGAGCCACACATCAGGACTGTGCCTGCCCACTCCACGGGAATTCTGCCCATTCCATTGTGCAAAATTGTACAAATTAGGAGAAACGTCCAAAGTCCCCCAGGTCATCCCAATAGTGTAGGACGCCCAGGACAAACAAGGGAGGTCTGACAACAGCTGAGCATCTAACTCCACTCATACCGTAGATGGATGTCCCCAGAGAAGAAGATTGAAATGGACAGACCCCTAGGACCTAATCGGATCCATTGCCTTGGTTTCTAGGTATCTCTCCTCAGAGGTTTGCTTTGCAATATCATCATATGGGGGTTCCTGAGGCTTGGTTGCTTAAGTGCGGCGAGGGCACAAACATGCATTGATACCCTCAGCGTGAGGCCTGTCCTCAAGTAAGACCTTTCGGAGGCTGAACAAGGAGATGGCATATTGGACTTGCCATTCCCCTAGGCCTCAATCTTTAACCAGATGTCGAGTTGTCCACTTGCCCCTCACCATGATTCTGCTCTGGAATCCTTCTTTTAGTGGGAAACCTGAGTTAACAAAACAGAAATGACTTATTCCATCCCACAGATTGATGCAAAACTCTTGGGAATAGGCCAAATATACAGAAAGAGACTCGTCCATGGACCATGATGCCTCCCTGACATTCCACAGCCATCGTTGGCACAAAATCCAGAGAAAAAACCTGATCAAGCGCCTCACATTCTCCATTTGTTCATATCCCGAAGAGTTCTCCTCATGATCTGTAGATCGGGCCTGCCATACCTACGTCCCCAAACCTAAGCCGAGTTTGCGTTTTCAGACTTCTGTCCCCACAGTGTTGACCCACACATCTTCCATGCTTGTGACCTTGGAGCCACACCTCAAAATTGTGCCTTCCCTTTTCAATGGAATTCTGCCCATTCCATTGGCCACAACGTTGCAAATTAAGAGAAACCTCCAAAGTCACCGAGGCGATCCCAATAGTTTGGGCTTTCCAGGACAAACAGGGGCGATCTGACAACAGCTGAGGAACTACCTCCACTCAAACCTGTAGACAGATGTCCACATAGAAAATGATTGAACTGGATAGGCCCCTAGGGACATCCACTACTGTAAGCCATCCTGGACAAACAGGAACATTCTGACACAAGCTGAACATGTACATCCATGCAGAAACGCAGACAGATGTCCGCAGAGACAGAAGATTGAACCTAATAGGCTTCTAGGCTTAATCTGAATTCTTGCTTGGGTTTCCAGGTGTCACTCCTCAGAGGCCTGGATTCGAAGACCAGCATATGGGACTTTCCTAAGGTACCAAACAGAACCTCTCTCATCTCCACATGGGGAACTTTCTTAGTGGAGCTATATCAAACCCTTCAGGTAGGCCAATTCTGTACGGCCCCTGAAACACCATCACATTTTAAGGTCTCAATGGACACAACCCCACATTACGACCGATCCTAAGGAGAGTCTGTTTCAACTCAGCACCCTGAGTAGCTTTCCCCAGAGCCAGCAGATCAAACATGTCTTGTCGCAAATAGCCAATGGGAATCTGAGGTATGCTGTACAGGTATCCATCCTTCAAACCCTGCTCTCCAATCCTTCCGTATGGGACAATCTTTTAGCCATCCAAAAGGACTCTACTGTCCTGCAGAAGGAAACCTTATGGTTTGGAGCAACTCACAAACTCAGTGTGGGAAAACCGCCTTGACCTCATGAAGCCCCCGCTTCATGAAGGGCCATAATGGACACAAACTCCAGCCTCAGTCAACGACTGATTCTCACCCTGATTTCAGATGCAGGGGACCCCGATTCAGCATCTGCAGACTGGTCATGCTGTTCCCTTGGCCCCAAACCTCTCCCTAGTTTGTGTTTTCAGACTTCCGTCCTCACACTCCTGGCCCACAAGCCCTCCCGCTTGGGAAATCTGGGGCCACAACAGAGACTCTACCTGCCCCCCATAAGAAAAACATTGTCTATACATTTTCCCAGAAACCCCAAATGAGGATCAAACTGCTTGGCCCTCGGCAACATCCCAATTGCATAGGCTACACTAAGCACTAATGCTCTGCCTTACATAGCCTGAGCCCAGACCTTCCAACAGACACTGAGACAGCTGGCTGCACACCCAGCACATTGGACCAGCCACGGCCTTAGGCCACAATCCCTTCCCAACCTGGGTTTTGAGGCATCATAACCTAGACCTTATCTCCAATCCCTGCACAGGGGGGGAACCTGACGCACAAGTCAGAACTCCTCCTTCCCCATGGCAAGAAACGCTGTTGGCAGTGACTCAGACCTTCAGTTTAGGAGAAACCTGTATGGCCCATGAGGCCACGCCCATGCTTGAAGGCCGCCTTGGACACAAACACGCATTGTGACACTCAGCATGAGTCCCTTATTCAAGTAACGCCTCTCAGTGACTGGACCAAGAGCCCGCATATGGGGCTTGACATGCCCATAGGCACCCAGGCCTAACCAGATGGTGGGTATTCCAGTTGTCAGTACCCACTGCTCTGCTCTAGAATCCCTCTACTGGGGGGACACCTGTGGCAGAAAACAGTACTCTTCCCTTCCCACAGAATGACCCCAAACACTTGCGAGCTTGGCCAATCCCCAGAGAGGGAGACTTCCTCAGCCAATGAGGCAACCCCTACATTAAACGGCCATTGTGACACAACACCCAGAGAAAAAAGCCTGAGCGAACGCCTCCCTCTCGCCCTCATTTCATATCCAGAGGAGCTCCCCTCACGGACTGGAGATCAGGCATGCCATAACCTTGGCCCCAAACCTGAGCCAAGTATGTGTTTTCGGACATCTGTCCCCACAGCCCTAGCAAAAACAGCCTCCAGGCTGGGTCCTCTAGAGCCATACCACAAGACTGTGCCTGCTCTTTCCTAGGAAATGGTGCCCATTCCATTGGCCACAACCCTACAGAATAGGAGAAACCTCAAGGCCCTCGAGGACATCCCACTACTGTATGCCGCCCTGGACAAACAGGGGCATTCTGACACAAGCTGAAAAACTACCTCCATGCAGGCATGCAGACAGATGTTCACAGAGAGAGAAGATTGAACCGGTCAGGCCCTTAGGCCCTAATCTGAACTCTTGCTTTGGTTTCCATTTGTCACTCCTCAGAGGCCTGGTTTCGAAGACCAACATATGGGGCTTTCCTGAGGCACCGAACAGATCACCTGTCATCTCCACATGGGAAGCTTCCTTAGTGGAGCTGTGTCAAACACCTCAGGTTGGAAAATCCTGCAGAGTCCCTGAACCACCGCCACATTCAAGGGCTCCCTGGCCATCAACACACATTATGACTCATCCTCAGGAGAGTCCATTTCAACTCAGCTTTTGGGTAGCTCGCCCAAGAACCCGCAGATTGAGACTGCCTTGTCCGGACCAAACAGTGGGAATGTGAGGTGGCATTTCCAGGCATCCATGCTTAGACACCTGATCTCAAGTACTTTTTTTTTTTTTTCTGTATGGGGCATCCTAGAACCATCCAATAGGACTCAACTGTCCTACAGAAGGAAACCTTGAGGTTTGGAGTAGCTCACAACTCCCATCATAGCGAAACCTCCCTGTCCTCATGAAGCCCCCACCCCCTTCAGGAAGGGGCCATCATGGACAGAAACTCTAGCCTGAGGCAACGTCTCATACTCGCCATGACCTCAGATGCAGGAGATCTTGATTTAGCCTCTGCAGAGTGGGCCTGCTGTGCCCTTGGCCCCAAACCTAATGCTAGCTTGTGTTTTGAGACTTCTTTCATCACACTCCTGGCAAAGAATCCCTCCAGACAGGGAATTCTGGAACCACAATGCAGCCCTCTGCCTGCCCACCAGAAGAAAAACGTTGCGCTATGGGGCTCTCCAGAAACCTCATTTGGGGCCTCGTCCACACCCCAGTTGGATAGGTTGCCCTGGGCACTAATGCTCTGTCTGACACAGCCTGAGGCCAGACGTCCAAACAGACAAGGAGACAGCTGGCCTCACACCCAGCACATTAAGGTTAGTGGGGTTTGGGCCACTGTGATGGGCACAGTTTCTTTGGGAATGGCAGGCCCAGTCCTGTGGGAAGGCTCCAGAGACCCCATCCTGGAGGGGATGAGAGCCATGGTTTTGGGAGGGATGTCTGAAAACACAAATTTGGGTTAGGGATAGTGGCGAGGTGATCACAGGTCCAATGCATAGACCTAGAGGGCAGCACATCAGGAACTGTAATTAGGGTGACTGGAAGCTGGTAGCATAGGCTTTTCTATCTGGATTGTTTGTCCAGGATGGGCTCCGAATGTAGGTGTGGCCTCATGGTTCAATGGGAGTCTTTTTCTCTCTAAGGATCCTGGTGGCTCTCCATAGATTGGTAGCTTTTTTGAAGAAGAAAAGAGTGCTCTTTTCCATCTTAGGGGTACCCCAAAACAGGGAAGAGTGCTGTTTTCCAACTTAGTGGTAACCCAAAACAGGGATTCCAGAGACACGCTCTGGGTCTGTGTGCCTGGAAAATCCCACCAAGTGTTAGGATTTGAGCCTAGGGGCGTTCCAGGTCTGCAGTGCAGTGTCTTAGTGGTGTAACTGAGAGGGCTTGTTTAAAAGCATGCTCAGGCTAAGGGTTACCATGCCGGTTTTTGCCCAGGGGGGCACTCAGGAGAGGGTGTGGCCTCATTGGCCATACACCTGGCTCCCACTTTGAGGGTTGGACATTCATTGCAACAGCCAGGCTTCCTGCCATGGAAAGAGGAGTTCTCTATTGTGCTTCAGGTACCCCCATTGGCAGGGCATCCAGCAAAGTTCTAGGGAAAAGTGCCTGAATACCAAGGATGTGTAGAAATGACGGACTTGGGCCATGGCCGGTCTCACGTGCTGGTAATGGGGCCCGATTCTTGGTGGCTTACACTATGTCGGGGCTCATGCTCTGTCAGACACAGAACTAGTGGCCAGGGAAGTCTATAAATCGGGGTTCCTTGTGGGCCGAGCATATTTATCCTCATGTGGGGTTTCCGGACAGATGCACCAGGCACCTCTTCTTTCAATGGGTAAGTCAGAATTCTGTGTTTTGCCTCCAGAATTCCCTATCATGAGGGCTTGGGGACTAAGGTTGACGATGGATTTGTAAACACAAGCTATGGTTCAATTCAGGTTGACGATGGATTTGTAAACACAAGCTATGGTTCAATTCAGTCCCAAGCAGTTCCAATGTGCAACGGCTTATTCGAGATATCCAGCAGCCGAGTAAGGGCAGATGTCAGATCTTTGCTCACACTGAATTTGGGTCTCTGATGACCGACAAATGAAGGGTGACACCAAGCGGCCATGTAGGATTTCCCAAGCCAAAGCTTGTGAGACACTCCGAAAAGCAAGGTTTCCTTCTATGGGACAGTTGGAATCTGGTTTGTTTGCTCCAGGGTCCCCCATGTGGAAAGTGTGGGTAACAGGGCCCTCCCACTTGGATGCCTGGAAAGCACAACTCCATTGACATTTGCAGCTTCGGAACATGACAGGTTCGTTCTGGTGGCTCTGGGACGAAGTACCCACGCCTTGAGTTGACAGGAATCTCTTGCAGTTTGGTCACAATGCTGGTTTGTTATGAGGGAGATCTTAGAATCTGCTGGTGGCTAATGTGTCATGCAGGATTCTCATACACAGAGGGTTTGGCACAGGTCAAAGAGCACAGTTTCCTTTCTAGGACAGGAGATGTTCTGTTGTGTGGCCCAGGGACAACGTGATGTATCCTAACTTGATATTCCAGAACAGGTCCCTGAGCACGGATGACTAAAATCCTAATCTAGGGTTCCAATACAGTCCTAGGGGCATGTCAGGTTCAATCTTCTGACTCAGGACCATTGACTTGGCTGTCTTCCTGGATGTAGGTGATCAGTTTGTTTCTGACTGTGCATTTGCTTCCAGAGTGGGCACCAATATTGGAGTTGGCTCAGGGGCCTTGCAGGTTTCTCCTAGTATCGAAGGTTTGGGCAACTGTGACGGGCACAGTTTCCTTGGTGATAGCAGCACAGTCCTATAGTGTGGCTCCAGAGACCCCATTTTGTTGGGCATATGATCCATGGGTTTTCGAGAGAAATCTGCAAACACAAATTCAGGTTAGGGATAGTGACGTGGTGATCGCAGGCCCAATGCGTAGACCTGGAGGGCAGCTCATCAGGAACTTTAATTGAGGTAACGGGAAGGCGGTAGCACAGACTTTTCTATCAGCATTGTGTGTCCAGTATGGCCTCAGAATGCAGGTGTGTTCTCAGGGGTCCATGGGACACTTTTCCTCTCTAAGGATCCTGGCGGCTCCCCATAGTTTGATGGCATTTTCGGGGAAGGGAAGAATGCACTTTTCCATCTTTAGGGGAGCCCCAAAACAGGGATTCCAGAGATGGGCTCTGGGTCTGGGTGCCTGGAAAAGTCCACCTAGTGTTAGGATTTGGGCCTAGGGGCGTAACGATACTGCAATGCAGGATCCTCAAGGTGTAGCTGAGATGGCTTCTTTGAAAGCATGAAGAAGGGCCTGGTGAGTCTGCCCAGAAACTCTCCATGAAGATCAATGTACTCAGCCCTCGAGGGAACCCAGATTTATACTTTGCCTGGGCTACTAGTGCTGTGTCTGACATTGCCTGAGCCCTTACTTCATGTCAGCGGCCCAGAGTGCGGGGTCCATATCCAGCATGTGAGACCAGCCATGGCCCAGGGCTGTCATCTCTACCCATCCTTGGTATTCATGCAACTGCCCCAGACCTTTTCTGAAATCCCTACCAATGGGGGAAACTGAAGCACAATAGAGAACTCTTCATTCCATATGGCAGGAATCCTGACTGCTGGGATAGGTGTCAAACCCTCAGAATGGGAGCCAGCTGCATGGTCAAGGAGACCTCGCCCACTCCTGAGGGCCTCCCTGAACACAAGAAGACATTGTGACCTTCAGTCTGAGCATGCTTTCAAAAAACGTTCTCAGTTGCAACTCCAGGATCTGGCATTGCATGACTGGTACGCACCTAGGCCCAAATCCTACCTCTTGGTGGGATTTTCCATGCGCCCATTTCCAGAGTCCATCACTGGAATCCCTGTTTGGGGGCACCCCTAAGATGGAAAGCAGCACTCTTCACTTCACTTAGAAAGCAACCAAACTATTGGGAGCTGCCGGGATCGTTCAGAGAAAAAAATCTCCCATGGGCCCATGAGACCACACCTGCATTCTGAGGCCATCGTGTATACAAAATCCAGATACAATAGCCTGTGTTACTTCCTTTGAGTCACCTGATTTACAGTTCCTGATGTTCTGCCCTCCAGTTCTATGCATTCGGCCTGTGATCACCTCCCCACTAACCTTAACCCGAGATTTTGTTTGCAGACTTCTCTCCCAAAACCATGGCTCAAATGCCCTTCAGGATGGCGTCTCTGGAGTCACACCACAAGACGGTGCCTGCCATCGCCAAGGAAACTGTGCCTGTCACAGTTGCACAAACCCTCCATATTAGGATAATCCTGCAAGGCCTCTGAGCCCACCCCAATACTGGAGGCCCCTCTGAATACAAATGCAGTCTGAAACATGCTGATCACCTCCAACCAGGCAGACACCCAAGTCAATGGTCTTTAGTCAGATGATTGTACCTGAAATGCTCCTAGGACCTCATTGGAAGCCTACATTAGCTTTTCAGGCATCTGTCCTCAGAGGCCTCTTCTGGAATACCAACTTATGATTCAATATGTGGTCCCTGAGCCACACAACAGAACATCTCCTGTCCCCAGATGAAAGCCGCGCTCAGGACCTTTGTCAAACCCTCAGGGTATAAGAATCCTGCAAAGCCCCTTAGCCACAAGAACATTCTAAGATCTCCCTGGTAACAAACCAGCATTGTGACACATCTTCATGAGACTCCATGTCAACTCATGGCCTTGGTACTTCGATCCAGAGTCACAAGAACGAACCTTCCATGTTCCTCAGATGCAATGCACAATGCAGGTGTGCTTTCCAGGCATCCATGCTGAAGAGTTCTGCTATCCAGACTTTCCACATTGGGGAACCTAGAGCAAACAACTCACCTGTCCATTAGAAGAACACCTTACTATTAGGAATCTCACAAGCCTCATCGGGGGAAATCCTCCATGGCCTCTTGAAGCCACCCCTCCATTTGTCGGTCATCATAGACACAAACCCCAGCATGAGCAAACATCTGACATCCGCCCTTACTCAGGTGCTGTATATCTTGAGTAAGGTGCTGCATATTGGATCTGCCGTTTGGCCCTGAATTGAAATGTACCTTGTGTTAAAATTCCATCCTCACCCTACTGGTCTGCAATCCTTCTTGATAGGGAATTCTGGAGCCACAACGCAACATTCTGCCATACGCATGAAAAGAAGAAGGGCCTGGTGCATCTGCCCAGAAACTCTACATGAAGATAGATCTGCTCAGTCCTCGGGGGAACCCCGATTTATATGCTGCCTTGGTCACTAGTGCTGTGTGACAGAGCCTGAGCCCTGACCTTGTGCCAGCCACTCAGGGGGCGGGGCCCATATCCAGCATGTGAGACCGTCCATGGACCAGGGCCATCATCTTTACCAATCCTTGGTATTCAGGCATCTGTCCCCAGAACTTTAGGGGGATCCCTACAAATGGGGGAAACTAAAACAATAGAGAACTCCTCTTTCCTCATGGCAGGATTCCTGGAAGTTGGGATGGGTGTCCAACCCTCAGAGTGCGAGCCAGCTGCAAGTCCAATGAGACCACGCCTATTCCAGAGGGCTGCCCTGGGCACAAAAAGTCATTGTGACTCTCCACCTGAGCATGCTTTCAAACAAACACTCTCAGTTGCACCTTTAGGACCTGCACTGCAGGCCTGGTAGGCCCCTAGGCCCAAATCTTAAATCTTGGTGGGACTTTCCAGGTGTCCAGACCAAGAACCCTTCTCCGGAATCTCTGTTTTGGGACACCTCTATGATGAAGAAGAGCACTCTTCCCTTCCTAGGTTATGGCACCAAACTATTGGAGCCGCCAGGATCATTAGAGAGGAATAATCTCCCATGGACCCATGAGACCACACTTGCATTCCGAGACCATCCTGGACACATTATACAGGCACAAAAGCCTGTGCTTCTGCCTTCGAATCATCCGATTTACAGTTCCAGACAAACTGCCCTCCAGGTCTACACAATGGGCCTTTGATCACGTTGCCATTAAGCCTAACCCAAATTTGTGTTTGAAGGCTTCTCTCCCAAACCATGGCTCACATGCCATCCAGGATGGGGTCTCTGGAGCCACACCACAGGAGAGTGCCTGCCATTCCCAAGGAAAAAGTGTCCATCACAGTTGCCCAATAATCTCCCGATTAGGAGAAACCTGCAAGGCCCCTGAGGCCAACGCAATATAGGAGGCCACTCTGGACACAAATGCAGTCTGAAACACTCTGATCACCTACATCCAGGCAGACACCGAGTCAATGGTCCTGAGTCAGAAGATTGAACCTGACATGCACCTAGGACCTCACTGGAACCCTAGATTAGGTTTTCAGGCATCAGGCCTGAGAGGCCTGTTCTGGAATACCAATATGATACAACATATGATCTCTGAGCCCCACAACAGAACATCTCCTGACCCCAGACGGAATATATCCTCTTGGACCTGTGTCAAACCCTCAAGGGAGATGAATCCTGCATGTCCCCTTAGCCACTGGCGTTTCTAAGATCTTTCTGGTAAAAATCTAGCATTGTTACCCATGTTCATGAGATTCCATGTCAAAATAAGTCCTTGGTACTTCACCCCACAGCCACCAGAATGAACCTGCCATGTTCCTCAGCTGCAATGGTCAGTGGAGGTGTGGTTTCCAGGCATCCATATGGGAGTGCTCTGCTACACAAACTGTCCACATGGGGGAACCTGGAGACAACAAACCAGAATGCCCCTGTCCGGTAAAAGGAAACCTGTTTGGAGCATCTCACAAACCCCAGCGTGGGAAATTCTCCATTTCCTCTTGACGCCACCCCTCCATTTGACGGTCATCGTAGACACAAACTCCAGCATGAGCAAACATCTGAAAACTGCTTTTACTCAGGTGCCGGATATTCAAAAGAGCAGCTGCACATTGAAACTGCCTTTTACTTCACACTGAATTTAACTACATCTTTGTGTTACTATTCCATCCTCACCCTACTTGTCTGCAATATCCATTGATAGGGAATTCTGGAGCCACAACACAGTATTCTGCCTTCCACATAGAAAAAGAAGGACCTGTTGAGTCTTCCCAGAAACTTCACATGAAGATCAATCGACTCGGCCCACGAGGCAACCCTGATTAATAGTTTTCCTTGGCCACTAGTGCTGTGTCTGACAGAGTCTGAGCCCCGACTCGTGTCAGCCACCCAGAGGTCAAGGCCCATATTTAGCATGAGAGAACGGACATGGCCCTGGGTCATCATCTCTACCCATTTTTGGTATCCATGCATCTGTCTCCCAACTTTGCTGGAATTCCTGCCAATGAGGGAACCTGAAGCACAATAGAGAACTCCTCCTTCCCCATGGCAGGAATCCTGGCTGTTGGGATAGGTGTTCAACCCTCAGCGTGGGAGCCAGATGCATGGCCAAGGAGACCACACCCACTCCTGAGGGCTGCCCTGGGCACAAGCAGGCATTGTGACCCTCAGCCTGAGCATGCTTTCAAACAAACACTCTCAGTTGCACTACCAGGATCCCGCATTGTAGGCCTGGTACACACCTCATCCCAAATCCTAACCCTTGGTGGGATTTTCCAGGGGCCAGACACAGAATCCGTCTCTGGAATCCCTATTTTGGGGCACCCTTAAGATGGAAAACAGCACTCTTCCCTTCCCCGAGGAAGCCACCAAACTACTGGTAGCCACCAGGATCCTTGAGTGGAAAAACCTGCCATGGACTTATGAGACCACACCTGCATTCCGAGGCCATCCTAGACATACAATCCAGATACAAGAGACTGTGCTACCACCTTCGAGTCACCTGATTTACAGGTACTGACAATCTGCCTTCCAGGTCTATGCATTGGGCCTGCAATCACCTCGCTATTAAACCTACCCCGAGTTTGTGTTTGCAGACTTCCCTCCTAAAACCATGGCTCACATGACCTCCAGGTTCTGGTATCTGAAGCCACACCACAGGACTGTGCATGCTATCCTCAAGGAAACTGCCCATCACTTTTGCCCAATACCTCTATATTAGGAGAAACCTGCAAGGCCCCTGAGCCCAGTGCAATAATGGAGGCCACTCTGGATGCAAATGCACAGTCTGAAACATCCTGATCACCTCCATACAGGCAGACACCCAAGTCAATGGGCCTGAGTCAGAAGATTAAACCTTAAATGCCCCGAGGACTTTATTGGCACACTAGATTAGGTTTTCAGGTATCTGTCCTCAGAGGCCTATTCTGAAGTACCAACTTATGATACAGCATATGGTCCCTGAGCCACAAAACAGAACATCTCCTCCCCGAGAAGGAAGCCATGCTCCTTGACCTGTGTCAAACCGTCAGGCTAGTTGAATTCTGAATGGCCCCTTAGCAACCAGCACATTCTGTGATCTCCCTGGTAACAAACCAGCATTGTGACCCATATTCATGAGATTCCATGTCAACTCAAGGCCTCGATACATCGCCCCAGAGCCACCAGAATGAACCTGCCATGTTCCTCAGCTGCAAGGGTCAATGGAGGGGTACTTTCCAGGCATCCATGCGGGGTGCTCTGCTAAACAAACTTTCCACATGGAGAAACTAGAGAAAACAAACCAGACTCCCCCTTTCCGGTAGAAAGAAACTTTGCTATTTTGAGCATCTCACAAGCCCCACGTGGGAAATCCTCCATGATCTCTTGATGCCACCTCTCCATTTGCAGGTAATCATAGACACAAACTCCAGCGTGAGCAAACATCTGACATCCGCCCTTACTCGGGTGCTGGATATTTGAAACAACAGCTGCACACTGGAACTGCCTTTCGCTTTGCACTGATTTTAACCATAGCTTTGTATTACTATTCCATCCTTACCCTACTGGTCCGCAATATCTCTGGAGCCACAATACAGTATTCTGCCTTCCACATAGAAATAAAGACCTGTTGAGTCTGCCCAGAAACTGCACATGAGGCAACCCCAATGAATAGTTTTCCCTGGCCACTAGTGCTGTGTCTGACAGAGCTTGATCCCTGACCTCGTGTCAGCTACCCAGAGGTCAGGGCCCATATTTAGCATGAGAGATCAGCCATGGCCCTGGGCGGTCATCTCTACCCATCCTTGGTAACCAGCCATCTGTCTCCCGAACTTTGTTGGAATTCCTGCCAATGGGGGAACATGAAGCACAATAGAGAACTCCTCCTTCCCCATGGCAGGAATCCTGGCTGTTGGGATGGTTGTCCAACCCTCAGCATGGGAGCCAGCTGTATGGCCAAAGAGATTACACCAACTCCTGAGGGCTTCCCTGGGCACAAGCAGGCATGGTGATCCTCAGCCTGAGCATGCTTTCAAACAAACGCTCTCAGTTGCTCCTCCAGTACCCGCACTGCAGGCCTTGTATGCCCCTAGGCCCAAATCCTAACCCTTGGTGGGATTTTCCAGGTGCCCAGAACAAGAGCCTGTCTCTAAATCCTTGTTTGGGGCACCCGTAAGATGGAAAACAGCACTCTTCCCTTTCCTGAGAAAGGCACCAAGCTATTAGAAGCCGCCAGGATCCTTAGAGTGGAAAAATATCCCATGGACCCATGAAAAAAACCTGCATTCTGAGGCCATCCTGTACACACAATTAGGAGAGAAAAGCCTGTGCGACTGCCTTTGAGCCACCCTTTTTACAGTACCTGACGAGCTGTCCTCCATGTCTATGCATTGGGCCTGCGATCACCTTGCCACTAACCCTAACCCCAGTTTCTGTTTGCAGACTTCTCTCCCAAAACCATGACTTACATGCCCACAAGGATGTGTTATCTGGAGCCACACCACAGGAAAGTGCCTGCCATCCCCAAGAAAACTGTGCCCACCACAGTTGCCCAAACCTTCCTGATTAGAAGAAACCTGCAAGGCCCCTGAACCCACCCCAATATCGGAGGATGCTCTGGACACAAACGTGCAGATTGAAACACCCTGAGCACCTCCATCCAGGCAGACAGCCAAGTCAATGGTTCTGAGTCAGATGATTGAAACTGACATGCCCCTAGGACTTCCCTGGAACCCTAGATTGTGTCTTCAGACCTTTGTTCTCAGAGTCCTGTTTTGGAATACCAAGTTATGATACTACATGTGGTCCCTGATCCCCACAACAGAACATCTCCTGTCTCCAGAAGGAAACGGTGCTCTTGCACCTGTGTCCAACTTTCAGGGTAGATGAATCCTGGAATTCATGAAGCCAGCTGCATGACCAATGAGACCACAACCACATATGCTGGCCACCTAGGGCCCAAATAGGCATTGTGACCCTCAGCCTGAGCATGCTTTCAAATAAGCCTTCTCAGTTGCACCACCAGGATCCCGCTTTGTAGGCCAGGGATGCCCCTAGGCCCATATCCTAACCCTTGGTGGGATATTCCAAACATTCAGACCCAGAGCCCACTTCTGGAATCCCTGTTTTGGAGCATGCGTAAGATGAAAAACAGCATTCTTGCCTTCCCCGAAAAACCCAACAAACTATTGGGAGATGCCAGGATCCTTAGAAAGTAAAATCTCCCATGGACTCATGGACCACACCTGCATTCTGAGGCCATCCTGGATACATAATCCAGATACAAAAGCCTGTGCTACTGCCTTCGCATCACGCGAATTACAGTTCCTGATGAGCTGCCCTCCAGGTCTATGCATTGGGACTGCGATCACCTCGCCATTATCCCTACCTGAGTTTGTGTTTGCATACTTCTCTCCATAACCATGGCTCACATGCCCTCCAGGGTGGGGTTTTGGAATCACACCACAGCACTGTGCGTGCCATCCCCTAGGAAACGGTACACGTCACAGTTTCCCAAACATCCAGATTAGGAGAAACCTGCAAATCCCCTGAGCACACCGCAATATTGGAGGCCACTCTAAACACAAATGCACAGTCTGAAACACTCTGATCACCTACATCTAGGCAGACACCGAAGTCATCTGTCCTGAGTCTGAAGATTGAACCTGACATGCCCCTAGGACTTCATTGGAACCCTAGATTAGGTTTTCAGGCATCTGTCCTCAGAGGCCTGTTCTGGAATATGAACTTATGATACAACAAATGGTCCCTTAGCCACACAACAACACTACATCTTCTGTCCCTAGAAGGAGACACAGCTCTTTGACCTGTGTTAAAGTCTCAGGGTAGGAGAAGCCTGCATGGCACCTTAGCTATCAGCACATTCTAAGATCTACCTGGTAACAAACCAACATTGTGGCCCATCTGCAAGAGATTCAATGTCAACTCAAGGCCTTGGTACTTCACCCCAGAGCCACCAGAAGGAACCTGCCATGTTCCTCAGTTACAATGGTCATTTGAGGTGTGTTTTCCAGGAATCCATGCGGAAGAGCTCCGCTATCCATACTTTCCACGTTGGGGACTCTGGAGCAAACAAACCAAATTCCACCTGTCAGTAGAAAAAACAACCTTGCTGTTTGGAGCGTCTCACAAGCATTAGTGAGGGGAATCCTCCATGGCCTCTTGACGCCACCTCTCGATTTGTCAGTCATCATAGACACAACCTCCAGTGTGAGCAAACATCATTCATCCACCCTTATTTAGGTGCTGGATATCTCGTTCATTGGTAATCATAGATAAAAACTATAGGGTGAGCATACATATGACTTCACCCATACTCAGGTGCTGAGATCTCGAATAAACCACTGCACATTGGAACAGCAATGTGCTCAGCACTGAGCTTAAATGGAGCTTGTCTATTCAGACTTCTGTCCTCACACTCCTCGCCTGTAAGCCCTCCATATTGGGAATTTGGGAGCCACAATGCAGCCTTCTGCCTGCCCACCAGAAAGAAGAAGTGCCCTATGGGTCTGCGCAGAAAATCCACATAAGGATCCACCTGCACGGTCCTCTATGGCACCCCAATATAATAAGCCACCCTGTGCACTATGTTCTGTCTGACACAGCCCAAGCCCTGACCACCTGGCAGCCACACAGATAGTGGAACCCATATCCTACAGGTGTGTGCTGCCTTTACATGAGTCTTTCATCTTGAACCTACCTAGGTATTCAGGTACCTGTTCCAGAACATAGCTCAAATTCCTGCCCATAGGGGACCCTGAAGCAGAAAAGAGTACTCCTCCTTCCCCATGGCAGGAAAAGTAAACATTGAGATGGTTGTCCAAACCTCAGATTGGGATCGAGGTGCATGGAACAAGAAACAGCACCCACTCAGGATGGGGAGCTGGGCACAAATAGGCATTGTGACCCTCACCCTGTGGGAACTGGACCAAGACCCCACAGAGCAGGCTTGTCAGACCCATAGGCCCAAATCCTAAGCCTTGGGGTGCTTACACAGGCAGCAGGACCCAGAACCCATCTCTGGAATCCATGTATTGACAGGAACCCTGACACGGTAACATGTGGTCTCCCCTTCCCCAGTAAGGCACCAAAATCTTGGGTGCCAGGCAGAAACTCCATATAGGAAGAAACTCCCATGGGCACATGAGGACACCCATCCATTCCGTGGCCATCCTAGACACAATCCAGATAGAAAAGCCTGTGCTCCTGCCTCCCAGCCACCCGGATTTCAAATCCAAGGAGCTGCCCACAGGATCTGCATATCGGGCCTGCCAACACCTCACCCCTAAATCTTACCCGAAATTTTGTCTGAATATATTGGTCCCAGAGCCCTGAGCCACATGCCTTCCAGGATGGGGCCTCCAGAACCACAGCACATCACTGGGCCTGTTCTCCGGAAGAAACTCTGCCCCTCTCAGTTGCCCAAACTCTCCACATTAGGAGAAACCTGCAAGGCCCCTGAGCTCACCCCACTTTCATAGGCTGCTCTGGAAAAAAATGCTCTGGCACAGCCTCCGGACCTACCTCCAGGAGGACATGCAGGTCAATGGCGCTGAGTCCAAAGACTGAATCTGCCTTGCCTCTGGAACTTCATCAGTACCGTAGCTTAGGTTTTCAGGCCTCGGTCACTAGAGGCCTGTTCTGGAAAACCAATATATGTTCCAACCTGTGGTCCGTAAGCCATACTGGAGAAACCCTCCTGTCCCAAGAAGGACGACTGGCTCCTGGGAACTGGGTCTAACCCATAGGATAGGAGAATCCAGCATGGCCCCAGGGCCTCCACCACATTCTAAGGTCTCTCTGGACATGAAGCAGCATTGGGACCCATTAGACTGAGAACTTCCATCAAGTCAGATCACTTGGAACTTGGAACCAGAGACAGCGGATCAAGCCTGCCCTGGTCCTCGGCTGTAATAGTAATGCAAGGTGGGCATCCCATGCCTCCATTCAGAAACCTGTGCTATCGAATCTTCTATATGGGGGAACCTGGAGCCCTCTAAGCGGACTTCCCCTGTCCCGCAGTAGGACACCTTGCTGTTTGGAGCAGCTCACAAGCTCCAGCTTGTGAAAACCTCCAAGGCTTGTTGAGAAAACCCCACCATTCGTTGGCCATCATGGATACAAACTCCAGCGTGAGCAGACATCTGACGCTCGACCACACTCAGGTGCTGGAGATCTCTAAACAACTGCTATACATTGGAACGGACATGTTCTCAGCACTGAGCTTAACCATAGCTTGTGTTTTCAGGCTTCTGTCCTCACAGTCCTCGCCTACAAGCCCTCCATATTGGGAATTCTGGAGCCACAATGCAGCCTACTGCCTACCCACCAGAAAGAAGAAGTGCCCTATGGGTCTGCGCAGAAACCCCACATGAGGATCCAGTTGCACAGCTCTCAACGGCACCACAATATCATAGGCCGCCCTCTGCTAGAATGCTCTGTCTGACACAGTTCAAGCCCCAACCTCCGGTCAGCCACCCAGACAGCGGGCACCATATCTGGCAGGTGGGCCCTGCCTTGGCCCGGGGCCGTCATCTTGAAGCAACCTGGGTAATCAGGTACCTGTCCCAGAACTTAGTTCAAATTCCTGCACATGGGGGTCCCTGAAGCAGAAATGAGTACTGCTCCTTCGCCGTGGCAGGAAAACTGAATTTTGAGATGACAGTCCAACCCTAAGAGTGGGAGCCAGGTGCATGGCCTGAGAGCACGCTCACTCAGGATGAGCAGCTGGGCACAAATAGGTATTGTGCCCCTCACCCTAAGACCCTTTCCAACAAGCCCCTTCGTGAGTTGGACCAGGAGCCCACAGAACAGGCCTGTCATGCTCCTAGGCCCAGATCCTAAGCCTTGGTCAGGTTATCCAGGTGTCCGGACCGAGAACCAATCTCTGGAATGCCTCTATGGATGGGACCCCCAGAGATAGAAAACCACGCTTGCCACTTCCCCCAGAAAGACACTAAAATCTGGGGTGCCAGGCAGAATCCCCAGAGAGGTAGACTTTCCCATTGATTCATGAGGCCACCCCTCCATTCCATGGCCATCCTAGACACACAATCCAGACAGAAAAGCCTGTGCTCCTGCCTCCCAGCCGTCCGAATTTCAAATCCCGAGCAGCTTCCCTCAGTTTCTGCAGATCGGGTCTGCCATCACCTCCCCCCTAACTCCTACCCAAGTTTGTGTCTGAAGACTTTGGTCCCAAAGTCCTGACCCACATGCATTCCAGGATGGGGCCTCCACAACCACATCACATCACTGGGCCTGCTCTTCCGAGTCAACTCTGCCCATCTCAGTTTCTCAAGCCCTCCAGATTAGCAGAAACCTGCAAGGCCCCTAATCCCACCCCAATTTCATAGGATGCTCTGGAAAAATGCACAGTCTGACACAGCCTCAGAATCTACCTCCAGGAAGACACTCAGGTCAAAGGGAAGGGATGAATGCCCTAAGACCATGGTGGGACCAAGGTGCTGGGTGTGCGGCCAGCTGTCTCGGTGTCTGTAGGAAGGTCTGGGCTCAGGCTATGTAAGAAAGAGCATTAGAGTTTAGGGTAGCCTATGCAGTTGGGGTGTTGTCGAGGGCCGAGCAGGCTGATCCTCCTTTAGGGTTTCTGGGCAAGGCCATAGACAATGCATTTCTTCCAGTGGGAAGGCAGAGTGCTTTGTTTTGGCCCCAGCATTTCCAGTCAGGAAGGCTTGTGGGCCAGGAATCTGAGGAAGGAAGTCTGAAAACACAAGCTAGGCTTAGGTTTCAGGGCAAGGGCACGGAAGGCACACTCTGCAGGGCTGAAACGAGATCTCATGCATCCGAAGTCAGGGCGTGGATGAGACATTGTCTTAGGTTGGAGTTTCTGTCCAGGATGGCTCTTTCATGAAGGGAAGTGGGCATCACGAGGCCATGGAGGTTTTCCCATAATGGGAGCCGTGAGATGCTCCAATCTGCAAGGATTCCTTCTGCTGGACAGTCGAGACCTGTTGGATGGCTCTAGGACATCCCATACAGAACGACGCCAGAGCAGGGTTCTAAGGAAGGATCCTCACATTCCAATTGTATCCTAGCAACAAGGCAGGTTCCATCTGCTGGCTCTGGGAGTGCAACCAAGGGGACTGATTTGAAATGCACTCCCCTGCGGATGGGTCATAATGTGGGTTTGTATCCGTGGAGACCTTGGAATGGGGCGGTTGCTCTGGCGACCTGAATATTTGTTCGAACTGGAGGTTTTGACACAGCTCCAAAGGACAAGATTTCCATGTGGAGACAAGATTTCCTCTGATTGGTACCTCAGGAAACCCCCTTATGCTGGTATTGGAACGCAAGCCTCTGTGTTCGAGACAAAAGCAATGGATCCAATTAGGGTCTAGGTGCCTGTCCGGTTCAATCTTCTTCTCTGGGCATATCTGTCAATGGGTCTGAGGGGAGGTAGTTCCTCAGCTTGTGATAGATCATCCCTGTTTGTCCTGGGCGACCTATACTACCTATACTATACTACCTATACTATTGGGATGCCCTTGGGGACTTTGGAGGTTTCTCCTAATCTGTACAGTAGTGGCCAATGGAATGGGCAGAATTCCCCTGGAGAGGGCAGGCACTTTCCTGAGTTGTGTCTCCAGGGGACCCAGCCAGGAGGGTGTGTTGGCCAGGGCTGTTGGGACTGAAATCTGAAAACACAATCTCAGCTTAGGTTTGGGGACGTAGGAGCAGATGTTGGCTTAGTTTGTGGTTTTTGTCTGTGGTGGCCCCATCATGAAGGTGGGGGGGTCATCCCGAGGCCATGGAGCTTTTCCCATGGTGGGAGTATGTGATGCTCCAAACTGCAAGGATTCATTCTGCGGGACAGTCGAGACCTGTTGAATGGATCCAGGACGTCCTGTAAGGAAGTTCTCCAGAGCAGGGTTCTATCGATGGATGCCTGGGTGGCCCACCTCACATTCCAGTTGTCTCCTAGCGACAAGGCAGGTTCAATCTGCTGGCAACCAGGTTCGATCCTGGTAGCAACCGAGGGGACTGTGTTGAAATGGACTCTCCTGAGGATCGGTCATAATTTGGGACTTGGGGCATGACAAGCCCATATGCACTCTTGGTCCAGCCCCTGAGAGGATTTACTTGAGGACAGGGCTCACACGGAGGGTCCCAATGTGTGTTTGTGCCCATCGCGGCCCTCAAGCATGGGCGGGGCCTCATGGGCCAGCTGGTTTCTCCTACACTGAACGTTGGACAACATGTCAACCACAAGGTTCTTGCGAGGGGGAAGGAGGAGTTCTGATTTCTGCATCACGTTCACACGTCAGAAGTGACTGGAGATAAGGTCTAGGTTTCTGAAGCCTGAAAACCTAGGTTGGGAAGAGATGACGACCTAAGGCCATGGTGGTTCAGAAGTTCTCAGTGTACGACCGGCTGTCTGGGTGTCGGTCAGGAAGTCAGGCCTCAGGCTGTGTCAGATAGGGCATTAGTGCCCAGGCTAGACTGTATAATAGGGGTACTGTCGAGTGGCATGCAGGTTGATCCTCATTTGGGGTTTCTGGGTAGCCCCATAGAGCAACGTTTTTCTTCTGGATAGCAGGCAGATTGCTACATTGCGTCTCCAGAATTCCCAAACTGGAGGGCTTGTGAGCCAGGAGTGTGAGAACAGAAGTCTGAATACACAAGCTAGGCTTAGGTTTTGGGGCAAGGGCACAGCAGGCATAGTCTGCAGAGCTGAATCGAGATCTCATGCATCTGAAGTCAGGGAGAGGATCAGACATTGCCTCAGGTTGGAGTTTCTGTCCATGATGTCCCCTACATGAAGGTAGGGGCATCACGAGGCCATGGAGGTTTTCCCACGGTGCAAGTGTGTGATGCTGCAAACCACAAGGATTCCTTCTGTGGGACAGTCAAGACCTGTCTGATGGATCAAGGTCGTCCCATCAGGATCTTCTCCAGAGCGTGGTTCTAACAATGGATGCCTGGGCAGCCCAACTCGCATTCCAGTTGTCTCCTAGCGACATTACAGGTTCAATCTGCTGCCTCTGGGGGAGCAACCGAGGGGGCTGAGTTGAAATGGACTCTCCTGAAGATGGGTCATAATGTGGGTCTGTGTCCATGGAGACCTTGGAATGGGGCAGTATCTCCAGGGACATGAAGCTTTCTCCCTACTAGAGGTTTCGACACATCTCCAAAGAAATGTTGTCCATGTGGACACAAGATTTATTCTGTTTGGTACCTCAGAAAACCCCCATATGATGGTTTTGGAAACCAGGCCTCTGAGGAGAGATGCCTAGAAACAAAAACAATAGATCTGATTAGGGTGTGCGTGCCTGTACAGTTCTATTTTCTTCTCAGGGATTACCTGTCTACAGGTCTGAGTGGAGGTCTTTGCTCAGCTTGTGACAGATTGCCCCTGTTTGTCTTGGGCGACCTACACTATTGGGATGGCCTCAGGGACTTTGGAGGTTTCACCTAATCTGTACGCTAGTGGCCAATGAAATGGGCAGAATTCCTTTGGAGAGGGCAGGCACAGTCCTGAATTTTGGCTCCAGGAGGCCCAGCCTGGAGGGTGTGTGGGCCAGAGTTGGTGGGACAGAAGTTTGAAAACACAAACTCGGCTTAGGTTTGGGGACATAGGTATGGTAGGCCCGATCTACAGAATGTGAGGAGAATTTTTCGGGCTATGAACAAATGGTGAGTGTGAGGCGCTTGCTCGGCTGTTGTCTCTGGCCTTTGTGTCAAGGGTGGCCGTGGAATGTCAGGGTGGCCTCATGGGCCATGGATGAGTCTTTTTGTCTCGGGATTTGGCCAGATCCCAAGTGTTTGGGTTGATTCTGTGGACGGGAAGAGTCCTTTCTGCATTTTGTTTGTTTGTTTGTTTGTTTGTTTGTTTTTACCTCAGGTGTCCCACCAAAGAGGGATAACAGAGGAGAGACCTGAGTAGGCATTACTAGATATCTCAAGCTCTCGTTAAGATTGGGGGACTCGGGGCATGGCAAGTCACATATGCAAGCTCTTGGTCCAGTCACTGAGATGCTTTACTTGAGGACAGGGCTCACGCTGATGGTCCCAATGTGTGTTTGTGCCCATCGAGGCCCTCAAGCATGGCCAGGGCCTCATGGGCCACGCTGTTTTCTCCTACACTGAACGTTGGACACATGCCAACCACAAGGTTTCTTGCCATGGGAAAGGAGAAGTTCTGATTTCTGGATCACGTACACTGCTTGACAGTGAGCAGAGATAAGGTCCCGGTTCTGAAGCCTGAAGACCGAAGTTGGGGAGAGATGATGACCTAAGGCCATGGCGTGTCTGATGTGCTCGGTGTGCGTCCAGATGTCTGGGTGTCGGTCACGAGGTCTGGGCTCAGGCTGAGTCAGACAGGGCATTCCTGCTCATGCTGGACTGTATAATTGGGGTACTGTCGAGTGGCGTGCAGGTTGATCCTCATTTGGGGTATCTGGATAGCCCCATAGGGCAATGTTTTTCTTATGTAAGGTAGGCAGAGTGCTGCATTGTGTCATCACAATTCCCAAACTGGAGGGCTTGTGAGCCAGGAGTGGAAGGATAGAAGTCTGAGAACACAAGCTAGGCTTAGGTTTTGGGGCAAGGTCACGGCAGGCACACTGCAGAACTGAATTGAGATCTCGTGCATCTTAAGTCAGGGCAAGGATCAGACATTACCTCAGGTTGGAGTTTCTGTCCATGATGATTGCTACATGAAGGTGGGGACATCACGGGGCCATGTAGTTTTTCCCAAGGTGGGATGGTGTGATGTTGAAAACCACAAGGATTCCTTCTGCAGGACAGTCAAGACCTGCTGGATGGATCAAGGAACGTCTCATAAAAATTTTCTCCAGAGCAGGGTTCTAACAATGGATGCCTGGGCAGCCCAACTTGTATTCTAATCTTCTCTTAGTGACAATGCAGGTTCGGTCTGTTGGCTCTGGGGGAGCAACGAAGGGGGGTGAGTTGAAATGGAGTCTCCAGAGAATGGGTCATAATGTGGGTTTGTATCCATGGAAACCTTGGAATGGGGCAGTGTCACCGGCGCCCTGAATGATTCTCCTAACCAGAGGTATTGACACAGATCCAAAGAGCAAGTTTCCCATGTGGAGACGAGATTTGTTCTGATTGGTGCCTCAGGAAACCCCATAAGCTGATATTGGAAACCAGGCATCTGAGGAGAGATGCCTGGATACCAAAGCAATGGATCCTGTCCACTTCAATCTTCTTCTCTGGGAATATCTGTCTACAGTTCTGAGAGGAGGTCGTTGCTCAGCTTGTGTCAGATCGACCCTGTTTCTCCCGGGAGTCCTAAACTATTGGGATGGTTTCGGGGTCTTTGGATGTTTCTTTTAATCTGTAGGGTTGTGCCAATGGAAAGGGCAGATTTCCCTTGGAGAGGGCAGGCACAGTCCTGAGGTGCAGCCCCGTCTGTCCGGGTGTCGATCAGGAGATCTGGACTCAGACTGTGTCAGACAGCGCATTAGTACCCAGGTTAGGTAGCACAATTGGGGTACAGTCGAGTGGCTTGCAAGTTGATCCTCCTTTGTCGTTTCTAGATAGCACCATAGGGCAGTGTTTCTATTCTGGAGGGCAGGCACAGTGCTGCATTGTGTCTCCAGAATTCCCAAACTGGAGGGCTTGTGGCCCAGGCATGTGACAATGAAATTTTGAGAACACAAGCTAGGCATAGGTTTCGGAATGAGGGCATAGCAGGCACACTCTGCTGAGCTGAATCGAGATCTCGTGGATATGAAGCCAGGGCGAGGATCAGACTTTGGCTCAGGTTGGTGTTTCTGTCCATTTCCTCCCTTCACAAAGGGGCAGGCACATCATGAGGCCATGGTGGTTTTCCCAAGATGGGAGTAGTGAGATGCTCCAATTCCCAAGGATTCCTTCTGCGGGACAGTCGAGACCTGTCGGATGGCTCCAGGATGTCCATTACAGAACGACGCCAGAGCAGCGTTCTAAGGATAGAATCCTGGGTAGCCCGCCTCCCATTCCAGTTATCTACTTGTGATAAGGCAGGTTCGATTGCTAGCTCTGGTGGAGCAACCAAGGGGCTTAGTTGAAATATACTCTCCTGAGGAGGGTTCATAATGTGGGTTTGTGTCCATGGAGACCTTGGAAGGGAGCAGTGGCTCTGTGTACCTGAAGATTTCTCCTAAGTGGAGGTGTTGACACGGCTTCCAAGAGCAAGTTTCCCATATGGAGACGAGATTTGTTCTGATTGAAAGCTCCGGGAACCCACATATGCTGGTATTGGAAACCAGGCCTCTGAGGAGAGATGCCTGGAATCAAAAGCAATGGATCCAATTAGGGCCTAGGTGCCTGTCTGGTTCAATCTTCGTCTCTGGGGATATCTGTCTATGGGTCTGAGTGTAGGTCATTGCTCAACTTGTGACAGATCTCCTCTGTTTGTCCTGGGGGCCCGACAGTGTTGGGATGTCCTTGGGGACTTTGGAGGTTTCTCCTAATCTGTCAAGTTGTGTCCAAAGGAATGAGCAGAATTCCCTTGGAAAGGACAGGAACAGTCCTGAGGTGTGGCTCCAGGGGACCCAGCCTGCAGGGTGTGGGTCAGGACTGTGGGGATAGAAGTCTGAAAACACAAACTTGGCTTAGGGTTGGGGACGAAGGTAAGGACGGCCTGAAATATAGACCAAGAGAACTCTTTATGATATGAAGAAAAGGCGAGTGTGAGGTGCTTGCTAAGGCTTTTTCTCTGGATTTAGTATAAAAAATAACCATGGACTGTCGAGTTGGCCTCATGGGCCATGGACGGGTCTCCCTCAGTGGGGATTTGGACCAATCCCAAGAGATTGGGGTCATTCTGTCGAATGAGAGGAATGCTTTTGTTTTTTCCTAAGGTGTCCCACCAAAAGAGGGATTCCAGAGTAGAGCATTGGGGAGGGGTGACTCCCCAAGTGGGTTTCTGGGAAACTCGACCTCTCTTTAAGACTGAGGTCCTTGGGGCATGGCAAACCCCATATGTGGGCTCTTGTTCCAGTCACTGAGTGGCCTTACTTGAGGACAGGGCTCACTCTTAGGGTCACAATGCGTGTTTGTGCCCAACGCAGCCCTCAAGCATGGGCAGGTCCTCATGATCCACGCTGTTTTCTCCTACACTGCATGTTGGTCAACATGCCAATCACAAAGTTTCTTGCCATGGGGAAGGAGGAGTTCTTATTTCTGCATCACGTTCACCACTGGGCAGTGATTTAGGTTCTGAAGCCTGAAAACCGAGGTTGGGAAGAGATGATGACCTAAGGACAAGGCAGGTGCCATGTACTCAGTGTGCGGCCAGATGTCTGGGTGTCGGTCAGGAGGTCTATGCTCAGGCAGTGTCAGACAGGGCATTAGTGTCCAGGGTAGGCTGTATAATTGGGGTACAGTTGAGTGACCTGCAGGTTGATCCTCATTTGAGGTGTCTGGGTAGCCCATAGGGCAAAGTTTTTCTTCTGGATGGCAGGCAGAGTGCTGCATTGTGTCTCCAGAATTCCCAACGTTGAGGGCATTTTGGCCAGGAGTGTGAGGAAGAAAATCTGAGAGCACAAGTTAGTCTTAGGTTTCGGGGCGAGGGCAGGGCAGGCACACTCTGCAGAGCTAAATTGAGATCTCATGCATCTGAAGTCAGGGCGAGGATCAGACCTTGGCTCGCATTGGAGTTTCTGTCCATGATGGCCCCTTCATGGAGGGGGGACATCAGGAGGACATTGAGGTTTTCCCATGATGGGTACTGTGAGATGCTCCAAACCACAAAGATTCCTTCTGTGCTACAATTGAGAAATGTTGGATGGCTCTAGGACGTCGTATAGGAAACGACTCAAGAGCAGTGTTCTAGGATGGATGCCTGGGCAGAATGTCTCACATTCCAAATGTCTCCTAGCAAAAAGATATTTTCTATCTTCTGGGTCTGGGGGAGCAACCAAGGGGGCTGAGTCAAAATGAACTCTCCTGCGGATGGGTCATAATGTGGGTTTGTGTCCATGGAGACCTTGGAATTGGGCAGTGGCACCGGGATCCTGAAGGATTCTCATAACTGGAGGTTTTGACACAGCTCCAAAGAGCACGTTTAACTTGTGGAGATGACATTTGTTCTGATCGGTGCCTCAGGAAACCCCAAATGCTGGTATTGGAAACCAGGCCTCTGGGAGGAGATGACTGGAAACCAAAGCCATGGATCTGATTAGGACCTAGGGGCACATCGAGTTCAATGTTTTTCTCTGGGGATATCTGCCTACAAATCTGAGAGGAGGTAGTTGTTCAGCTGGTGGCAGATCACCCCTGTTTGTCCCCGGCAGCCTACACCATTGGGATAACTTTGGGGATTTTGGGGGTTCCTCTAATTTGTACAGTTGTGGCCAATGGAATGGGCAGAATTCCCTTAAAGTGGGCAGGCACAGTCCTGAGTTGTGCTCCAGAGACCCCAGCCTGGAGGGTGTGTGGGCCAGGGTTGTGGTGATAGAAGAAGCCTGAAAACACAAACTTGTATTAGGTTTGGGGATGGAGGTATGGCAGGCCCGATCTACAGACCTTGAGGAGAACTATTCGGGATATGAACAAAGAGTGAGTGTGAGGCGCTTGCTGAGGCTTTTGTCTGGATTTTGTATCAACGATATCCGTTGAATGTTGAGGTGGCTTCATTAATCATGGACTTGTATCCCTCTCTGGCGATTTGGACCGATCCTAAGAGTAAGGGGTCATTCTTTAGGAAAGGAGGAGTCCTTTCTGTTTTTTTACCTCAAGTGTCTCAACAAAAGATGGATTCCAGAGGAGAGCCATGGGGAGGGGTGACTGGACAACCCGACATCTGGTTTAGAATGGGGGCCTAGGGACATGGCAAGCCCCATATGTTGGCTCCTGGTCCAGCGACTGTGAGGCCTTACTTGACCACAGGGCTCACGCTGAGTGTCACAATGCGAATTTGTGCCACCCTGGCCCTCATGCATGGGTGGGGCCTCATGGGCAATGCTGGTTTCTCCTAATATGAACGTTCAACAACATGCCAACCACATGGTTTCTTGCCATGGGGAAGGAGGAGTTCTGATTTCTGCATCATGTTAAACCCTGGGCAGTTATTTGAGATAAGGTCTAAGTCTGAAGCCTGAAAACCGAGTTAGGGAAGAGATGACGACATAATGCCATGGTCAGGTCCGATGTGCTCGGCCAGGTGTCTGTGTGCGGCCAGCTGTCTGGGGATCGGTCGGGAAGTCCAGACTCAGTTTGTGTCAGAGAGGGCATTAGTGCCCAGTGTAGACTGTATAATTGGCATACAGTCGAGTGGCATGTAGGTTGATACTCACTTGGGGGTTCTGGGTAGACCCATAGGGCAAAGTTTTTCTTCTGGGGGGCATGCAGAGTGCTGCATTGTAGCTCCGGAATTTCCAAACTGGAAGGCTTGTGGGCCAGGATTGTGAGGGCAGAAGTCTGAGAACACATGTTAGGCCTAGGTTTCAGGGCGAAGGCATGGCAGGCACACTCTGAGGACTTAATCGAGATCTCGTGCATCTCTACTCAGGCGTGGATCAGTCTTTGGCTCAGGTTGGAGTTCCTGTCCATGATGGCCTCTTCATGAAAGGGGAGGTTCTCAAGAGGCCATGTAGGTATTCCCACGATGGGAATTGTGAGTTGCTCCAAACCGCAAGTATTCCTTCTGTAGGACCCTCAAGAACTGTTGGATGTCTTCTGGAGGTCCCATACGGAATGACTCCAGAGCACAATTCTAAGGATGGATGCCTGTTGTTCCCGCCTCACATTCCAATTATTTCCTAGCGACAAGGCAGGTTCAATCTGGTGGCTCTGGGGGAGCATCCTCGGGGGCTGAGTTGAAATGGACTCTCCGGAGGATGGCTTATATTGTGTGTTTATGTCCATGGAAACCTTGGAATGGGGCAGTGGACCAGGGCCCTGAAGGATTATCCCAACCAGATGTTTTGACAGAGCTCAAAAGACAGAAGCTCATGTTTCCTATGTGGAGTCGAGATTTGTTCTGATGAGTGCCTCAGGAATCCCACATATGCTGGTATTGGACACCAGGCCTCTGAGGAGAGAAGTCTGGAAACCAGAGCAATGGATCCGATTAGGGCCTAGGGGCCTCTCCAGTTCAATCTGATTCTCTGGGGCCATCAGTCTACAGGTCATATTGGAGGTAGTTGTTCATCGGGTGTCACATGGCCCCTTTTTGTCAGATCACCCTTGTTTGTCCCGGGCTGCCTCCACTATTGGGATGGCCTCAGGGTCTTTGGAGGCTTTTCCTAATCTGTATGGTTGTGGCCAATGGAATGGGCAGAATTCCCTTGGAGAAAGCAAGCACAGTCCTGAAGTGTGGCTCCAGGGGCCCCAGCCTGGAGGGTTTGTTGGCCAGGGCTGTGGGGACAGAAGTCTGAAAACACAAATTCGACTTAGGTTTGGGGACATAGGTATGGCAGGCACAGTCTATAGACCTTGAGGAAAACTCTTGGGGATATGAACAAAGGATGAGTGTGAGGTGCTTGCTCAGGGTTTGTCACTGGATTTCGTGTCAGTGATGGCCATAGAATGTCGGGGTGGCACCAATCAGAACAAATTAGGAGAAAGCTCCAACATCCCGAAGGCTATCCTAACTGTGTAGGCCACCCGGGACAAACAGGGGCTATCTGCCACCAGTTGAGCTACTACCTCCACTCAGACCCGGAGACAGATGTCCCCAGAGAAGAAGATTGAACCAGATAGGCCGCTAGGACCCCATCAGATCCACTGGTTTGGTTTCCAGCCATCTCACCTCAGAGGCATGGTTTCCAATAGCAGCATATGGGGCTTTCCTGAGGCACCCATCAGAAAAAAATCTCATCTTCTAATAGGAAACTTGCACGTGGGAACTGTGTCAAAACCTGTGGTTAGTAGAAACCTTCAGGACCCTGGTGCCACCGCCTCATTCCAAGGTCCCCATGGACACAAACCCATATTATGACCCATGCACAGGAGAGTCCATTACAACTATGCACCCTCGGTTGCTCACCCAGAGAGCACAGAACAAATCTGTCTTTTCGCAAGGAGAAAATTGGAATGTGAGGCGGGCAGTCCAGGCATCCATCCTTAGAACCCTGCTCTGGAGTCGTCCCTATGGGATGTCCTAGGCCATCCAACAGGTCTCAATTGTCCTGAAGAAGGAACCCTTGTGGTTTGGAGAATCTCACAACTCCCATCGTGGTAAAACCTCCATAGCATCGTGATGTCCCCCCTCCCCTTCATGAAGGGACCATCATGGACAAAAACACCAACCTGAGCCATCGTCTGATCCTCTCCCTGACTTCAGATGCATGAGATCTCAATTTAGCTCTGCAGAGTGTGCCTGCCTGACAGAATTTTTGTTTACAGACTTCACTCTCAAAACCATGGCTCACATGACCTCCAGGATAGGGTCCCTGGAGACAGACCACAGGACTGTGCCTGCCATGCCCAAGGAAACTGCCCATCACAGTTGCCCAGCCATTGCAAAGTAGGAGGAACCTGCAAGGCACCTGATCCCTCCCCAATATTGTCGGCCACTCTGGATGCAAATGTGCAGTCTGAATCATCCTGCTTACCTATATCCAGGAAGACAAATAAATCAATGGTCCTGAGTCAGAAGATGGAAACTGATATACCCCTAGGACCTCATTGGAACCCTAGATTAGGTGTTCAGGAATCTGTCCTCAGAGGCCAGTTCTGGAATAACAACTAATGATACAATGGGTTTTTTCTGAGCCACACCCCAGAACATCTCCTTTCCCCAGAAGGAAACCGTGGTTTCGAACTTTGCAAACCCTCAGGGAGGAGAATCCTGCATAGCATCTTAGCCACCAGCACATTTTATGATCTCCCTGGTAACAATCCCGCATTGTGACCCATCTGCAAGAGATTCCATGTCCACTCAAGCCAGCTGCATGGCCAATGAGACCATGCCTACTCCTGAGGGCTGCCCTGGGATCAAACAGGCATTGTGACCCTCAGCCTGAGCATGCTTTCAAAGAAGCCCTCTCAGTTTCACCACCAGGATCCTGCATTGTAGGCCTGGTACACCCCTATGCCCAAATCCTAACCCTTGGTGGGATTTTCTAGGCACCCTGACCTAGTGTCCGTCTATGTAATTTCTGTTTTGGGTCACCCTTAAGATGGAAAGCAGAACTCTTCCCTTCCCCCAAAAAAGCAACTAAACTATTGGGAGCTGCCAGGATCTTTAGAGACGTAAAGTATCCCATGGACCTATGAGACCATACCTACATTCCAAGGCGTTCCTAGACACACAATCGAGATAGAAAATCCTTTGCTACTGTCTTCGAGTCATACTAATTACAATCCTGATGAACTGCCCTCCAAGACTACGGATTGAGCATAGAGCATTGAGCACGGTTTCCCTGGAATACCAACTTATGATAGAACAAGTGGTCCCTCAGCCACACAACAGTACATCTCCTGTCCCCAAAAGAAAACTGTGCTCCTGGACCTGTGTCAAACACTCAGGGTAGGAGAATCCTGCATGGCCCTTTAGCCACCAGCACATTCAAAGATCTCCGTGGTAAGAAACCAGCATTGTGACCCATCTGCAAGAGATTCAGTGTCACCTCAAGACCTTGGTCCTTCGCGCCATAGCCATCACAAGGAACCTGCCATGTTCCTGAACTGCAATGGTCACTGGGGATGTGCTTTCCAGGTATCCATGCGGAAGAGCTCTGCTCCCAATCTTTCCACATGCGGGACCCTGGAGCTAGCAAACCAGACTCCACCTGCCTGGTAGAAGGAAACTTTGCTATTTGGAGCATCTCACAAGCCCCATCCTGGGAAATCCTCCATGGCCTCTTGACGCCACCACTCTATTTGTCAATCATTATAGACACAAACTCCAGTGTGAGCAAACATCTGACATCCGCCCTTACTCAGGTGCTGGGTATCTCGAATTAGACTCTGCACATTGGAATTCCCTTCCACTTGACACTGAATTGAGCGGTAACTTGTGTTGACAATTCCATCCTCAACCTACTTGTCCCCAAGCCATCTTGGTGAAGAATCTGGAGCCACAATGCAACATTCTTCCTTCCCCATAGAAAGAAGAATTGCCTGGACAGTCTGCCCAGAAACACCACATGAGAATCTATCTGCTTGGCACTCGAAGGAATTCTGATTTATAGGCTGTCCTGGCCACTAGTGCTGTGTCTGACAGAGCCTAAGCCATGACCTAGCATCAGCCAACAAGAGAGAGGGCCCCATATCCAGCATGTGAGACTGGCCATGGCCCAAGTCCATCATCTTTATCCATCATTGTATTCAGGCATCTTTCCCTAGACTTTTGCTGGAATACCTGCCAATAGGGGAACATGAAGCACAATAGAGAATTCCTCCTTCCCCATGACAGGAAACCTGGCAGTTGGGATATTGGTCAAAACCACACAGTGACCATGAGAGACTATGGACTCTGAAAAACAATCTGAGGGGTTTGAAGTGGCGGGGGCGGTGGGAGGTTGGGGTACCAAGTGGTGGGTATTACAGAGGGCACAGCTTGCGTGGAGCACTGGGTGTGGTGAAAAAATAATGAATACTGATTTTCTGAAAATAAATAAATTGGAAAAAAAAACACACAGTGAGAGCCAGCTTCATGGATAATGAGATCACGCCCAGTCCTGAGGGCCGCACTGGGCAAAAACAGGCATTGTGACCCTCAACCTGAGCACACTTTCAAACAAGCCTTTCATTGGCACGGCCAGAAACCCGCATTGCAGGCCTGGTATGACTCTAGGCCCAAATAATAACCCTTGGTGTGATTTTCCAGGCACCCAGTCTGATAGCCTGTCTCTGGAATCCCTGTTTTGGGGCAACCCACTGACGGAAAACAGCACACTAAAAAAGCCACCAAATTTGGGGAGCCGCCAGGATCCTAAGACGGGAAAAATCTCCCATGGGCCCATGACCACACCTGTATTCTGAGGCCATTTTGCAAACACAATGCAGATAAAAAAGTCTGTGCTACCGCCTTCGAGTCACCCTAATTACAGTTCCTCATGAGCTACCCTCTAGGTGTACACAGTGGGCCTGGGATCACCTTGCCACTAACCCTAACCCGAATTTGTGCTTGCAGACTTCTTTCCCAAAACCATGGCTCACTTGCCTTCCAGGATGGTGTCTGTGGAGCCAGAGCACAGGACTGTGCCTTCCATCCCCAAGGAAACTGTGCCCATCTCAGTTGCCCAAACATTTCAAATTTGGAGAAACCTGCAAGGCCCCAGAGCTCACCTCAATATTGACGGCCCCTCTGCACACAATGCCAGTCTGAAACACCCTGATCACCTACATCAAGGCAGATACCCAAGTCAATGGTCCTGAGTCAGAAGTTTGAAACTGACATGCCCCTAGGACCTCATTGGAACCCTAGATTAGGTTTTCAGGTATCTATCCTCAGTGAACCTTCAGGAGTACCAACTTATGATACAACATGTGGTCCCTGAGCCCCACAACAGAAGATATCCTGTCCCCAGAAGGAAACCGAGCACCTTGACCTCAGCCAAACCCTCAGAGTAGGAGAATCCTGCATGGCACCTTAACCAACAGCACAATCTAAGATCTCCCTAATAAGAAACCACCATTGTGACCCCTCTGAAAGATATTCCATGTCAACTCAAGGCCTTGATACTTCACCCCAGAGCCACCAGATGGACCTGCATGTTCCTCAGCTGCAATGATCAATGGAGGTGCGCTTTCCAGGCATCCATGCGGGAGTGCTCTGCTCCCCAAACTTTCCACATGGGGGCCCTGGAGCAAACAAACTAGACTCCACCTGTCCAGTCGAAGGAAACCTTACTGTTTGGAAAATCTCACAAGCCTCAGAGTGGGAAATACTTCATGGCCTCTTGACACCACCGCTCCATTTGTCGGTCATCATAGATAGAAACTCCAGTGTGAGCAAACATCTGACATCCACCCTTAGGTGATAGATATCCCATAAAAGCCGCTGCACAAAGGAACTGCCTTCTGCTTGGCACTGAATTGATCCATACCTTATGTTTACAGTACCATCCTCACCCTACTGGTCCCCAAGCCCTCTTGACAGGGAATTCTGGAGCTACCACTCAGCATTCTTCCTTCCCCATAGAAGGAAGGTTTTTGTGCCCAAAAACCCCACATGAGATTCATTCTGCTCGGCCTTCGAGGGAACCCCGATTTATAGGCTTCCTGGCCACTAGTGCTGTGTCTGGCAGAGCCTGAGCCCTTACCTACTGTCAGCAACCCAGAGAGCGGGCCCCATATCCAGCATGTGAGACTGGTCATGGACAAAGTCTGTCATCTCTACCCATCCTTGGTGTTCAGGAACCTGTCCCCAGACTTTGGCTGGAATCCCTGACAATGGGGGAACCTGAAGCACAATAGAGAACTCCTCCTTCCCATGGCAGGAAACGTGGCTGTTGGGATGGGTGTCCAACCCTCAAAATGGGAGCCAGCTGCATGGCCAATGAAACCATGCCCACTCCTGAGGGCCACGCTGGGCACAAACAGGCATTGTGACCCTCAGCCTGAACATGTTTTCAAACAAGCACTCTCAGTTGCACCACCAGAATCCCACATTGAAGGTCTGATATGCCCCTTAGCCCAAATCCTAAGCCTTGGTGGGATTTTCCAAGCACCCTGACCCAGAGCCCATCTCTTGAATCTCTGTTTTGGTGCATGCATAAGATGGAAAACAGCACTCATCCCTCCCCGAGAAATCCACCAAACAACGGGAGCCGCCAGGATCTTTAGAGCAGAAAAATCTCCCATGAACTCATGAGTCCACACCTGCATTCTGAGGCCACCCTGGACACACAATCCAGATAGAAAATAATGTGCTACCGCCTCCGAGTCACCCGATTTACCATTCCTGATGAGCTGCCCTCCAGGTCTATGCATTGGGCCTGCGATCACCTCACCACTAACCTGAAAGTGAGTTTGTGTTTGCAGACTTCACTCCCCAAACCATAACTTTCATACCCTCCAGGATGAGGTCTCTCTAGCCACACCATAGGATTGTGCCTCCCATCCCCAAGGAAATTGTGCCATCAACGTTGCCAAAACCCACCAGATGCAAGAAATCTGCAAGGCCCCTGAGACCACCCCAATTTTGGAGGCTGCTCTGGACTCAAATGTGCTGTCTGAAACACCCTGATCACCTACATCCAGGCAGACACCCAAGTCAATGGGCCTGAGTCATATGTTTGAACCTGACATGCCCCTAGTACTTCATTAGAACTCTGGATTAGGTTTCCATGCACCTGTCTTCAGAGGCCTGTTCTGTAATACCAACTTATGATTCAACATGTGGTCCCTGAGCCACACAACAGAATATTTCCTGTCCCCAGAAGGAAACTGTGCTCTTGGAACTGTGTCAAACCCTTAGGTTAGATGTATTCTGCATGGCCCCTTAGCCACCAGCACATTCTAAGATCTACCTGGGAACAAACCAGAATTTTGACCCATCTTCTTGAGATTCCATGTCAACTCAAGGCCTTCTTACTTCACCTTAGTGCCACCAGAACGAACCTGCCATGTTCCTCTGCTGCAATGGTCAATGGAGGTGTGCTTTCCAGGCTCCCATATGGAAGTGCACGCAGAGCAGGCCTACCACCCTAGGGCCAAACACTCACCCTCGTAGGGTTTTCCAGGCACCCACACACAGAACCTGTCTCCGGAATCCCTCTTTTGGAGGTTCCATGAGATGGAAAACAGCAGTGTCCCATTCTCCCAGAGACAACAAACCCTTGGGAGCTGAGCAGAATCCCCAGAGCTGAAGTATCTCCCAAGGCCCCATGAAGCCAAACCTACATTTTGCGAAAGTCCGGGGCAAACAATGCAGACAGGAAGGCCTGCGCTACCGCCTCCATGATACTTTAACTTCAGTACACTATGAGCTTCCAACAGGGCCTGCAGATCGGGGCTGTGATCACCTCAGCCCTCACCCTAAACCTACTTCGTATTTGCAGATTTCTGTCCCAAAGACCAGGCCCACATGCCCATCAGGATGGGGCCTCTGGAGCCACACCAGACGACTCTGCCTACACACCCCAAGGAAACTCTGCCCTTCACTGTTGACCAAACCCTGAAGATTAGGAGCAAAATACAAAACCCGTGAGCCCACCTCAATTCCGACAAAAACTCTGGACCCAAGTGCACATTCTGACACACAATGAGCCCCTGTCTCCAGGCAGACATCCAAGTCAAAGGCCCTGAGCCAGAAGATTGAACCTGACACGCCTCTAGGACTTTATCAATACCCTAACTTATATTTTCAGGTGCCTGTCCACAGAGGCCTGTTCTTCAATACCAACTTATATTCCAACATGTGGTCCCTGAGCCACACAACAGAACCCCTCCTGTCCCTTAAGGATATCTTGATCTTGGTAGCTGAGTCCAAGACTCAGTGTAAGAGAATACTGCATGGACCCTGACCGCCCCAACATTCTAATGTCTCCCTGGATACAAAACAGCATGAAACTCCATGTCAATACCAGCGACTTTGAACTTCGCCCCAGTGTCACCAGTACGAAACTGCCATGTTTTCATCTGCAATGGACACTGGAGGTGGGTTTTCCAGGCATCCATTCAGGAGTGCTCTGCTCCCCAAACTTTCCACATGGGGGACTCTGGAGCATACAAATGAGATGCCACCTGTCCAATAGAAGGAAACCTTGCTGTTTGTAGCATCTCACAAGTCCCAGGGTGGGAAATCTTCCATGGCTTCATGCGGCCTCCCCTCCATTTGTCGGTTAATCATAGACACAGACTCCAGTGTGAGCAAACATCTGACATCCGCCCTTATTCAGGTGCTGGATGTCTCGAATCAGCCACTACACACTGGAAGTGCCTTCTGCTTGGCACTGAATTTAACCATAGTTTGTTTTAACAATTCCATCTTCACCCTCCTAGTCCCCAAGCCCTCTTGATAGGGAATTCTGGAGCCACAACGCAACATTCTGCCTTCCCCACAGAAACAAGAAGTGCCTGGTGATTCTGCACAGAAACCCCACATGAGGAACCACCTGCATGGCCCTCGACAGCACCATGATATCATAGGGTGCCATGGGCACTAAGACTCTGTCTCACATAGCCAGAGCCATGACCTCCAGGCAGCCATGCAGACAGTGGACCCCATATCCTGCAGGTGGACCTGCCATGGCCCGAAGTCATCATCTCTATACAACCTGGATATTCAGACATCTGTCCCCAGACCGTAGCTCAAATTGCTTCCTATAGGGAAACCTGAAACACAGGATTATTCCTCCTTTCCGATGGCAGGAAACCTGGCTGTTGAGATGGGTGTCTTACCCTCAGAGTGGGAACCAGCTGCATTGCCCATGAGACCAGGGTCACTCACGGGAGACTCCCTAGGCAAAATCAGGGATTGTGACTCTCAGCGTGAGCCTCCTTTCAAACAAACACCCTCGGTAACAGAACCAGGAGTCCACAGAGTGGGCCTGCCAGGTCTCTAGGGCCAAATCCTCATCCTAGTTTGTGCTTTCCAGGCGCCAGGACCCAGAATCTGTCTCTCAAATTCCTCTTTTGGGGGTCCCCTGAGACGGAAAACAGCTGTCATCCCTTCTGCGAGAGACAACAAACACTGGGAGCTGGGCAGAATCTAAGAGATGAATAATATACCATGGTCTCATGAAGCCACTCCTACCTTTTGCGACCATCCTGGACACACAATTCCTACAGAAAAGCCTGTGCTACCACCTCCATGACACCTTAATTTCAGTACACTATGAGCTGCCCTTAGGGCCTACTGATAGGTCTTGTGAACACCTCGGCCCTCACCCTAACGCTGGCTCGTGTTTGCAATTTCTGTTCCCAAAGTCCTGGCCCACACACCCTCCACAATGGGACCTATGGTCCCACACTGGACGAGTGTGCCTACACTCCTGAAGGAAACTGCCCTTCACTGTTGCCCAAGCCCTGAATATGAGGAGCAAAGTACAAAGCCTCTGAGCCCACCTCATTTTCAATGAATGCTCTGGATCCAAATACGCATTCTGACACAAAATGAGCCCCCACCTCCAGGCAGACATCCAAGTCAAAGGCCATGAATCAGAAGTTTGAACATGCCATGCCTATAGGACTTCATCGATACCCTAGTTTAGATGTTTAGGCACCTGTCCCTAGAGGCTTGTTACCCAATACCAACTTATATTCCAACATGTGGTCCTTGAGCCACACAACAGATACCCTGCTGCCCCAGAAAGATACATTTCTCTTGGTAGCTGTGTCCAATTCTCAGTGTAGGAGAATCCTGCATGGACCTAACCACCCCAACATTCTAAAGTCTCCCTGGATACAAACTAGCATTGTGATCCAACATCATGAAGCTCCATGTCAATTCAGCTCCCTTAGAACTTCGTCCCAGAGCCACCAGATTGAACTTGCCATGTTCCTGAGCTGCAATGGTCAATGGCAGTGTACTTTCCAGGCATCTATGTGGGAGAGCACTGCTACCAAAAATTTCCATATGGGGGACACTGAAGCAAACAAACCAGACTCCCCCTGTCGAGTAGAAGAAAACCTTGCTGTTTGGAGCATTTCAGAAGCCGCAGAGTGGGAAATCCTCCATGGCCTCTTGACGCCACCCCACCATTGGCCGTCATCATAGACACAAACTCCAGTATGAGCAAACATCTGACATCTGCCCTTACTCAGGTGCTGGATGTCTCAAATCATCTGCTGTACACTGGAACAGTCTTCTGCTTGGCACTGAATTTAAACATAGCTTGTGTTTACAATTCCATCCTCATCCTCCTGGTCCCCAGCCCTCTTGATAGGGAATTCTGGAGCCACAGCACAGCATTTTGCCTGCCCCATAGAAAGAAGTGCCTGGTGAGTCTGCCCAGAATACACATGAGGATCCACCTGCATGTCCCTTAACTGCCCCCTAATATCATAGGCCGCCACGGGCACTAAGGCTGTCTGACACAGCCTGAGCCACGACCTCCAGTCAGCCACGCAGACAGTGGTTCCCATATCCTGAAGATGGGACCTGCCATGGCCCAAAATCAACATCTCTGCTCTACCTGGTTATTCAGTCATCTGTCTCCAGACATTAGCCCTGACTATAGGGATACTTAAAGCATAAGAGTTCTCCTCCTTCCCAGTGGCGGGAAATCTGGCCTGTGATATGGGTGTCCAACCCTCAGAGTTGGAACCAGCTGCATGGGCCTGAGATCACGGTCACACATGGGAGTCGCCCTGGGCACAAACAGGCATTGTGATGCTCAGCGTGAGTCTGATTTCAAACAAACGCCCTCAGTAGCTGGACCAGGAGTCCGCAGAGCAAGCCAGCCAGGTTTCTACGGCCAAATCATCTCCCTCGTTGGTATTTTCCAGGCGCCCAGACCCAGTAACTGTCTCCGGAACTTTCTTTTGTGGTTAACCTGAGACTGAAAACAGCAGTCTTCCCTTCCCCCAGAGGCACCAAACTCTTGGGAGCTGGGCAGAATACCCAGAGACGATGAATCTTCCATAGCCCCATGAAGCCACCCCTACCTTTTATGACCATCCTGGACACAGAATCCAGACACTATAGCATAAGCTACTGGCTCCATGACACCTTAATTTCAGTACATTATGATCTGCCCCCAGGGCTTGCAGATTGGGCCTATGATCACCTCGGCCCTCACGCTAACCCTAGTTCGTGTTTGCAGATTCTGTCTCCAAAATCTGGACCCTCATGAACTCCAGGATGGGGCCTCTGGAACCACAACGGAATACTGTGCCTACGCTACCGAAGGAAACTCTGCCTTTCACTGTTGTCCAAACCCTGAAGATTAAGAGCAAAGTGCAAAACCCGTGAGTCAACCTCAATTTCCCAGTACACTCTGGACCAAAATGTACATCCTGACACATAAGGAGCACCTGCCTCCAGGCATACATCCAAGTCAAAGGCCCTGAATCAGAAGTTTGAACATGCCATGACTATAGGACTTCATCGATACCCTAGTTTAGATGTTTAGGCACCTGTCTCCAGAGGCCTGTTCTCCAATACCAACTTATATTACAACATGTGTTCCTTGAGCCACACAACAGAACCCCTGCTGTCCCCAGACGGATACATTGCTCTTCGTAGCTGTGTCCAAGACTCAGTGTAAGAGAATCCTGCATGGGCCCCTCACCACCCCAAATTTCTAAAGTCTCCCTGGATACAAACCAGCATTGTCATCCAACAGCATGAAAATCCATGTCAATTCAGCCCCTTTAAAACTTTGTCCCAGAGCCACCAGATCGAACCTGCCATGTTCCTGAGCTGCAATGGTCAATGGAGGTGTGCTTTCGAGGCATCAATGTGGGAGAGCTCTGCTACCCAAAATTTCCATATGGGAGACACTGGAACAAACAAACCAGACTCCCCCTGTCCAGTAGAAGGAAATATTGTTGTTTGGAGCATCTCACAAGCCACAGAGTGGGAAATCCTCCATGGTCTCTAGACGCCACCCCACCATTTGTCCGTCATCATAGACACAAACTCCAGTGTGAGCAAACATCTGACATCCGCCCTTACACAGGTGCTGGATAACTTGAATCAGCCGCTGTACATTGGAACTGCCTTCCACTTGGCACTGAATTGAACCGTAGCTTGTGTTTACAATTCCATCCTCACCCTACTTGTCCCCAAGCCTTCTTAATAGAGAATTCTGGTGGCACAACACAGCATTTTGCCTGCTCCATAGGAGAAAAAAAATAAAAGTGCTGGTGAGTCTGCCCAGATCCCCCACATGAGGATCCACCTGCATGTTCCTCGACAATGCCTTAATATCATAGGCCACCATGGGCACTAAAGCTCTGTCTGACATAGCCTGATCCATGACCTAGTCTAGTCAGCCACCTAGACATTGGGACCCATATCCTGCAGGTGGGACCTGCTGTGGCCCACAACCATCATCTCTGCTCAACCTGTTTATACAGGCATCTGTCTCCAGAACTTAGCTCAAATCCCTTCCTATGGAGGAACTTGAGGCACAAGTGTCCTCCTCCTTCCTGATGGCAGGAAATCTGGCCTGTGAAATGGGTGTCCAACCCTCAGAGTGGGAACCAGCTGCATGGGTCTTAGGACCACGGTCACTCATGGGAGACGCCCTGGGCACAAACAGGCATTGTGACCCTCAGAGTGAGCCTGCTTTCAAAGAAACTCCCTCAGTAGCTGCACCAGGAGTCCACAGAGTGGGCCTACCAGGTTGGTATGGCCAAATCCTCTCCCTCATTTGTGTTTTCCAGGCACCCAGACCCAGAAACTGTCCCCATAATCTCTCTTTTCCGGTTCCCCTGAGACTGAAAACAGCAGTCTTCCATTCCCCCAGAGATACCAAATTCTTGGAAGCTGGGCGGAGTACCCAGAGATGAAAAATCTCCCATGCCCCCATAAAGCCACCCCTATATTTTGCGACCGTTCTGGACACAGGATCCAGACAAAATAGCCTGCACTACCACCTCCATGACACCTTAATTTCAGTACACTATGAGCTGCCCTCAGGGCCTTCAGATTGGGCCTGTGATAACCTCAGCCCTCACCCTAACCCTAGTTCGCGTTTGCAGATTTGTCCCCAAAGCCCTGGCCCACATGACCTCCAGGATGGGGACTCTCGTGCCACACCAGATGATTGTGACAACAGTCCCAAAGGAGACTCTACACTTCACTGTTGCCCAAACCCTGAAGATTAAGAGCAAAGTAATTGTCCCTGAGCCAATGTCAATTTCGAAGGATGTGCTGGACCAAAATGTGCATTCTGACACACAATGAGCACCTGCCTCCAGGCAGACATCCATGTCAAAGGTCCTGAGTCAGAAATTTTGACCTGACATGCGCCTAGGACTTCATCGATACCTTAAATTAGATTTTCAGGTGCCAGCCCCAGAGGTCTGTTCTCCAATACCAACTTATATACCAACATGTGGTCCCTGAGCTACAGAACCCCTCCAGTCCCCAGAAGGATACCTTGCTTCTGGTAGCTTTGTCCAAGACTCATGTAGGAGAATCCTGCAAGGCCCCTGACTACCCCAACATTCTAACATCGGTGTCCGTATAAACCCCGGACCAGGACACTCTGTGGAGTAGATGACCGTTTTGCCATATGAAGCCCCGTGAGACTCAGAGTGCAGCCCACTCAGACTCCGTAGTGGAAGTGGAGCCATACAGACACATTCACACAGTCAGGCACTTTTTAGATTCAAACTTTTACATATCTCTTACTTTTTACATACGAGTTGTTTTTCTCATTTCCATCAGTGTTAATTACACTTATCAGAATTTTGTACTCTTAGAAATACCTGAACCTCTACTGAAGACTAAATATAAACCAATTGTGAGTTAGTACAACAGAATTCTTTAGATGGTAAATTTATCAATCAGTTAAGCACAGAACGTGGTCACCAGCAGATTTCAAAGCACAAACCCAGTTCCAGCAGCCAACGCTCTAGCATTTTATCCCACTTGGTTAAGACCTACATGTCCAACAAATTTAATTCTATTTGTCATTCAAGCAACCCTTCAGAGTTTCAGGTTACCAAAGACTTCGGAAGCCACTTTAACAATTACCCATTAAAACCTTGAGACAGACAAATAACCATCTCCATGTCAGATGCCATGCTCTCCCACCAGCAAGGCGGAAAGGCTATGCAGTCCACGTTGGGCCAGAAAAGCCAAGGAATTCCCCAAAACAAAGGGAGTTTCTGCAGCTTCTTTAAGGAATATTCCTTAAAGTCTCTATCTAGAGGTCAGTTCATCCCGCAGTGCCAGTTCTGCTTACCAAAAGTGGCCCACTAGGCACTATATTCCACGCCCGGCTCCAATAAGCCAGCATTGGGCACCTTGACCCGGCATAAGACTAACCCCAGTTGACTCCAGTCTTAGCCCTTAACACAAAAAATGAGTGAGCGAGAAGCCTTACATCTATTATGAAGAACAGAGAGAGGAAGTCAGAGTCCCCTTACTCTCTACTTGCCCCATTCCTTCAATCATAACAAACAACACAACAGACAGCAAAGCGACCAGGCAAAGACAACCACAAGTTCAAGGATTCTCAGCCATAACCTGCCAGTGGTGGGGGCTTTATCCACAGACCACTTAGGGGGACTCGAAACCCTCGACTGCCCAGGGGGACTCGAACACCCCCAACTACCCAGGGGGATTTGAACCACCAACCGCCCAGCAGGACTCGAACCCCTCAACTGTCTAGGGGGACTCAAACCTCCTGACTGCCCACTGGGATTCGAACCCCTTGATGTTCTAGGGGACTTGAACCCCATTGCCGTCAAAGGGGACTTGAACCCCCCAGCCACCAAGGGGTACTCGAAACCCCCGACCATCTAGGAGGACTTGAACCCCCTGGCTGTCTAGGGGGACTCGAATCCCCCAACCACCTAGAGGGACTCGAACCCCCTGGCAGGCCCCTGACTGACTGGGGGACTCGAACTCCCCGGCGACAGCCTAGGGGGACTCGAAGCTCCCGACCGCCTAGGGGACTTGAACCCTCCCATCGATCTACCAGCAGAGGGATGGGGCGTCCCCTCATCCACTCCAGCCCTGGGGGGCACGACTGCATCCATCTTCTCCCTGGTGGGCCATACCCTGGAGCTCTAACCAGACAGACAGATAGGATCCCTTGATCTTACTTCCGGAGGCTTTTCCCAAAAATTCCGATGCTGGCTCAGTTCTCGTCGTTTGAATCCGGGTGCCTCCTCCAATGTTAGGGTCCATAATCAAAGGAGCGAGACTGATACAAAATGAAGGTCAAGCAAAGCTTTATATCACGCCAGCATTGAAAATCAAACTGACTGGTCAGGGCCATCTCCTGCAAAGAAGCAACACCTCCCAGCCTCACAGGCTAACTTTTATAGAGGTATTTAGCCGGGCTATACACATGTGGCCAATGAGATTGCAATACACAGAGAACACTGCACTGTGATGCCAAATCACCAAACACAGAATAAAAAAATGCAAGGTAACACACGGGTGCCCAATTGTATTTCAATTTACCCTAGTAGATATATGCATGCTCCACTGATTGGATGTCTTCACCTGGCATGAACTGCCCTTGTATCTAGGCTTTGCATGTAAGTTCCTCTGGGAAGGGCAGGGTCAATCTAAGTTTACTGATTAGGGTCAATCTGAGGACATTACATTAAAACAAAATGACTCCCTCTGGCCAACCAGACCTTTACAGGGGAACATTAAGCACCATAGAGAACTACTTCTTCCAGATCCTGTCTATTGAGATTGGTGTCCAAAACTCAGAGTGGGAGTCAGCTGCATGGCCAATGAGACCACACCCAATCCTGAGGGCAGTCCTGGGCACAAACAGGCATTGTGACCCTCAGCCTGAGCATGCTTTCAAACAAGCCCTCTTAGCTACACCACCAGGATCCTGCATTGCAGGCCTGGTATGCCCCTAGGTCCAAATCATAACACACGTGGGATTTTCAAGGTGCCCAGACCCAGAGCCTGGCTCTGGAATGGATGTTTTGGGGCACGCCTAAGATGGAAAACAGCACTCTGCCCTTCTCTGAAAAAGCCACCAAACTATGGGAAGCCGCCAGGACCCTTCGAGAGGAAAAAATCTCCCATGGACCCATGAGACCACACATGCATTCCAAGGATATCCTAGACACACAATCCCGATAGAAAAATCTGTGCTACCACCTTCCAGTTACCATAATTACATTTCCTGATGAGCTTCCCTTCAGGTTTACGTATTAGGCCTGCGATCACCTTGCCACTAACCATAACCCGATTTGGGTTTGCAGACTTCTTTCCCACAACCATGGCTCACATGTCCTCCAGAATGGGGTCTCTGGAGCCACAGCACAGGACCGTGCCTGCCATCCCCAAGGAAAATATTCCCGTCACAGTTGCCCACACTCTCCAGATTAGGATAAACCTGAAGGTCCCCTGAGCTCACCCCAATATGGGAGGCAGCTCTGGATGCAAAAGCCCAGTCTGAAGCACCCTAATCACCTCCATCCAGGCAGACACACGAATCAATGGTCCTGAGTCAGAAGATGGAAACTGACATGTCCCTAGGACCTCATTGGAACCCTAGATTAAGTTTTCAGGCATCTGTCCTCAGAGGACTGTTCTGGAAAACCAACTTATAATACAACATGTGTTCCCTGAGCCAAACAACAGAATTTTTCCTGTCCCCAGAAGGAAACCATGCTCTTTGACCTGTGTCAAATGTTCAGCGTGGTAGAATCCTGCATGACCCCTTAGTGACCAACATATTCTAAGATCTCCCTGGTAACAAATTAGCATTGAGACCGATCTGCAAGAGATTCCATGTCAACTCAAGGCCTTGATACTTTGCGCCACCAGAACGAACCTACCATGTTCCACAGCTGCAATGGTCATTGGATATGTGCTTTCCACACATCCTTGCGGAAGTGCTCTGCTACCCAACTTTTCCACGTGGAGGACACTGGAGAAAACAAACCAGACTCCACCTGTCCAGTAGAATGAAACCTTACTGTTTGGAGCATCTCCCAAGCCCCAGTGAGCGAAATCCTCCATGGCCTCTTGAAACCACCCCTCCATTTGTTGGTCTTCAAAAACACAAACTCCAGTGTGATCAAAACTCTGACATTGTCCTTACTCAGGTGATGAATATCTCGAATAAGCCACTGCACACTGGAATTGCCTTCTGCGTGGCACTGAATTTAACTGTAGCTTGGGTTTACAATTCCATCCTCACCTACATGGACCCAAATCCCTCTTGGTAGGGAATTCTAAAACCACATTGCAGCATTCTGCCTTCCCCATAGAAAGAAGAATAGCCTGGTGAGTCTGCTCAGAAATGCCAAATGTGGATCAATCTGCTTGGCCATCGAGGGTTTTATAGGCTGCCTCGATTTACTGGTTACCCTGGCCACTAGTGGTGTGTCCGACAGATCCTGAGCCCTGAACTCGTGTCAGCCACCCGGAGAGAGGGGCCCATATCCAGAATGTGAGACCAGTCATGGCCCAAGTCCATCAACTCTACCCATCCTTGGTATTCAGGTACCTGTCCCCAGGCCTTTGCTGGAATCACTGCCAGCGGGGGAACCCAAGCACAATAGAGAACTCCTCCTTCCCAATTGCAGGAAACCTGGCTGTTGGGATGGGTTTCCAACCCTCAAATTGAGAGCCAGCTACATGGTTAATGAGACTATGCCCATTCCTAAGGGCTGCCCTGGGAACAAGCAGGCATTGTATCCCTCAGCCAGAGTATGCTTTCAAACAAGCACTCTCAGTTGCACCACCAGTTTCCCGCATTGCAGGCCTGAGATGCCCCTAGGTCCGAATCCTAACCGTTTGTGGGATTTTCCAGGCTCTCAGACCCAGAGCACGTCTCTGGAATCCCTGTTTTTGGGCACGACTAAGATGGAAAACAGCACTCTTCCCTTTCCCTGAAAAAGCCACCAAAGTATTGGTTGAAGAGGGGATCCTTAGAGAGGAAAAATCTCCCTTGGACCCATGAGACCACACCTGCATTCTGAGGCCATCCTGGTCACACAATCCAGATAAAAATGCCTGTGCTACCTCCGTCCAGTCACCTTAATTACAGTTCCTGATGAGCTGCCCTCCAGGTCTATGCATTGGACCTGAGATCACCTCGCCACTATCCATAACCCGAGTTTCTGTTTGCAGACTTCTCTCCCAAAACCGTGGCTCACATGCCCTCCAGGATGGGGTCTCTGGAGCTACACCACAGGACTCGGCCTGCCAACCCCAAGGAACCTTTGCCAGTCACAGTTGCACAAACCCACCAGATTAAGAGAAATCTGCAAGGACCCTGAGCCAACTCCAATATTAGAGGCCGTACTGGAAGCAAATGTGCAGTCTGAAACACCCTGATCACCTAAATGCAGGGAAACACCCAAGTCAATGGGCCTGAGGCAGAAGATAGTACAATACATGCCCCTAGGACATCATTGGAACCCTAGAATAGGTTTTCATGCATCTGTCCTCCAAGGCCTATTCTGGAATGTCACCTTATAATACAAATTTTGGTCCCTGAGTCACACAACAGAACTTGTACTTTCCCCAGAATGAAACCGTGCATTCCACCTGTTCCAAACCCCCAGGTTAGGAGAATACTGCACGGCACCTTAGCTACCAGCACATTCTAAGATCTCCTTCGTAACAAACCAGCATTGTGGCCCATCAGTAATAGATTCCCTGTCACCTTAAGGCCTTGGTACTTAGCCAAGAACTCTCAGAATTAACCTGCCATGTTTCTCAGCTGCAATGGTCAATGAAGGTGTGCTTTCCAGGCATCCATGCAGGAGAGCCTTGCTACCAAAACTTTCCACATGGGGGACACTGGAGCAAACAAACCAGACTCCCCTTTTCTGGTAGAAGGAAACCTTACTATTGGGATCATCTCACAAATCTCAGCATGGGATATCCTCCAAGCCTTCTTGATGAAACCCCTCCACTTGTCGGCCATCATAGACACAAATTCCAGTGTGAGCAAACATCTGATATCCGCCCTTACTCAGGTGCTGGGTATCTTGAATCCAACACTAAACATTGGAGTTGTCTTTTGCTTGGCACTGAATTGAACCACAGCTTCTGTTTACAATTCCATCCTCAACCAACTGGCTCCCAAGAACTCTTGATAGGGAATTCTGGAGCCACAACACAGCATTCTGCCTTCCCCATAGAAAGATGAAGTGCCTGGTGAGTCTGCCCAGAAACTTCACATGAGGATCAATCTGCTCGGCCTTCGAGGGAACCCTGATGTATAGGCTGCCCTGGCTACTATTGCTGTGTCTGACATAGCCTGAGACCAGACTTAGTTTCAAGCCTCCATAAAGCAGTCCCATATCCAGCATGTGAGACTGGCCATAGCCCAAGTCTGTCATCTCTACCCATCCTTGGTATTCAGGCACCTATCCCCAGACATTTTCTGGAATCCCTGACAATGGAGGAACCTAAAGCTTAATAGAGATCACCTCCTTACCCATCGGAGGAAACCTGGGTGTTGGGATAGGTGTCCAACCCCCAAAGTGGGAGCCAGTTGCATGGCGAATGAGACCACGCCAACTCCTGAGGGCTGCCCTTGGCACAAACAATCATTGTGACTCTCATCCTGAGTATGCTTTCAAACAAGCCTTCTCAGTTGCACCACCAGTGTCCAACATTGCAGTCCTGGTATGCCCCTAGGCCCAAATCTTAACCCTTGGTGGGATTTTCCAGGCACCCAGACCCAGAGCCCATCTCTGGAATCCCTGTTTTGGGCACCCCTAAGATGGAAAACAGCACTCTTCCCTTCCCTGAAAAAGCCACCAAACTATGGGAAACCAACAGGAAACTTAGAGGGGAAAAGTCTGTATGGACCCATGAGACCACACCTGCACTTGGAGTCCGTCCTGGACACACAATCAGAGAGAAAAGCCTGTACTACCTCCTTCAATTTATGCTAATTACAGTTCCTGACATCCTGCCCTCTTGGTCTATGCACTGGGCCTGCGATCACATCACCACTAACCCACACCCGTATTTGAATTAGCAGCTCCCCTCCCAAAACCATGGCTCACATGACCTCCAGCATGGGGTCTCTGTAGCCACACCACAGGACTGTGGCTGACATCCTCAAGGCAACTGTGCCCGTCACAGTTTTCCAAACCGTCCAGAGTATGAGAAACCTTAATGCCCCAGAGCCCACCCCAATATTGGCTGCCGATCTGGGTGCAATACACAGTCTGAAACACCCTGATCACCTACATCCAGGCAAAAGGCCAAGTCAATGGTCCTGAGTCAGATGATTGAACCTGACGTGCTCCTAGGACCTCATAAAAAGCAACATTAGGTTTTCAGGCATCTTTCCTCAGGGACCTGTTCTGGAATACCAACTTCGGATACAACATGTGGTCCCTGAACCACACAATAAAACAAATCCTGTCCCCAGAAGGATACAGCGATCTTAGACCTGTTCCAAACCCTCAGGGTAGGAGAATCCTGCACGGCACCATAGCCACCAGCATATTTTAAGACCTCTGTGGTAACAAACCAGCATTGTGGTCCATCTGTAATAGATTCCCTGTCAACTTAAGGCCTTGTTACTTCTCCCAGAACCACCAGAATGAACCTGCGTGGTCAATGCGTGGAGATGTGCTGTTCAGGCATCCATACGGGAGAGCTCTACTTCCTAAACTTTCCACATGGAGGACGCTGGAAACAAACTATCCAGACTCCACCATTCCAGTAGAAGAAAACCTTGTTATTTGGAGCATCTCACAAGCCTCAATGTGGGAAATCCCCCATGGCCTCTTGATGCCACCCCTCCAGTTTTCGGTCATCAAGACACAAACTCTAGTGTGAGCAAACATCTGACATCCACCCTTACTCAGGTGCTGGATATCTCCAAAAAGATGCTTCACATTTGAACTGCCTTTTGCTTGACAATGAATTGTACAGTAGCTTGTGTTTACAAATACATCATCACCCTACTGCTACTCAAGACCTCTTGATATTGAATTCTGGAGCCACAACACAGCATTCTACATTCCCCATAGAAAGAAGAAGTGCCTGCTGAGTCTGCCCAGAAACCCCACAAGAGGATCAGTTGGCTCGGCTCTCGAAGGAAGCCCAATTTATAGGCTGCTCTGGTCACTAGTGCTGTTTCTGACAGAGCCTGAGCCCAGATCTAGTGTCAGCCACCCAGAGAGTGGGCCCCATATCTAGCATGTGGGACTGGCCATGGCCCAAGTCTGTCATCTATACCCATCCTTGGTATTCTGGTTTCTTTCCCCAGACATTGCTAGAATCCTTCCAATGCAGAAACCTGAAGCACAATAGAGTACTACTCCTTCCCCAAGGCATGAAACCTGGCTGTTGGGATGGGTGTCCAACCCTCAAAGGGGGAACCAGCTGCATGGCCAATGTGACCACACCCACGCATGAGGGCTGCCCTGGGCACAAGCAGACATTTTGACCCGCAGCCTGAATATGCTTTCAAACAAGTCCTCTCAGTCAAACCACAAGCTTCCCACATTGCAGGCCTGGTACGCCCCTAGGCCCAAATTCTAAACCCTGGTTGAATTTTACAGGCGCCCAGACCCAGAGCCCGTCTCTGGAATCCCTGTTTTGGGGCACCTCTAATATGAAAAACAGCAATCTTACCTTCCCCGAAAAAGCTACCAAACTATGGGGAGCTGCCAGGGTCCTTAGAGAGGAAATTTCTCCCATGGACCCATGAGAATACACCTGCATTCTGATGCCATTCTGGACACACAATCCAGATAGAAAAGCTTATGCTACCACCTTCCAGTCACCCTAAATACAATCCCTGATGTGCTACCCTCCAGGTCTATGCACTGTGCCTGCGATCGCCTTGCAACTAACCCGAACCTGAATTTGTGTTTCAGACTTCTCTCCCAAAGCCATGGATCACATGCCTTCCAGGATGGGGTCCCTCGAGGCACACCACAGGACTGTGCCTGCCATCCCCAAGGAAAATGTACCCATCACAGTTTCCCAAACCTTACAGATTAGGAGAAAACTGAAAGGAACCTGAGCCCACCCCAATATTGGCAGCTGCTCTGGATGCAAATGTGCAGTCTGAAACAACCTGAAAATCTCCCTCCAGGCAGACAGCCAAGCCAATGGTCCTGAGTCAGAATATTGAACTGGACATGCCCTAGGACCTCATTGGTACCCTAGATTTGGTTTTCAGGCACCTGCCCTCAGGTCCTGTTCTGAATACCTACTTATGATGCAACATGTGGTCCCTGAGCCACAAAACAGAAAATCTCCTGTCCCCAGAAGGAAACCGTGCTCTTCCACCTGTGCCAAACCCTCAGACAAGGAGAATCTTACATGTAACATTATGCACCAGCACATTCTAAGATATCGCTGGTAACAAACGCGCATTGTGGCCCATCTGCAAGACATTCCATGACAAATCAAGGCCTTTGTACTTCGTCCCACAGCCATCAGAAAGAACCTGCCATGTTCCTCAGCTGCAATCATCAATTGTGGTGTGCTTTCCAGGCATCCAAGCAGGAGAGCTCTGCATCCTAAACTTTCCACATGTGGAACCCTTGAGCAAACAAACCGGACTCCACCTGTCCAGTGGTAGGAAACCTTGTTGTTTGGAGCATCTCACAAGCCTCAGCGTGGGAAATCCTCCATGGCCTCTTGACACCACCCCTCCATTTATCGTTCATAATAGAACAAACTCCAGTGTGAGCAAATATCAGGCAATCGCCCTTCCTCAGGTGCTGGATATTTGAATCAGCTGCTGGACACTGGAACTGCCTTTCGCTTGGCACTGAATTGAACCCTAGCTAGTGTTTACAATTCCATCCTCAACCTACTGGTCCCCAAGGTCTCTTGATAAGGAATTTTACAACCTAAACGCAGCATTCTGCCATTCCCATAGAAATAAGAAGTGCCTGGTGAGTTTGCCCAGAAAACCCACATGAAGATCAATCTGCTCGGCCCTCAAGGAAACCCCAATTTATAGGCTGTCCTGGCCACTAGTGCTGTGTCTGACAGAGGCTAAGCCCCGACCTAGTGTCAACCACCCAGAGATCGGGACCTATATCTAGCAGGTGGGGCCGACCATCGCCCTACTCCAGCATCTCTACAAATCCTTGGTATTCAGGCACCTGTCCCCAGACCTTTGCTGGAATCCCTGCCATTAGGGGAACCTGAAGCACAATAGAGAACTCCTCCTTCCCATGGCAAGAAACCTGGCTGTTGGGATGGGTGTCCGACCCTCAATGTGGGAGCCAGTGCCATGGCCAATGAGCCAATGCCCTCTCCTAGGGGCCGTCCTGGGCACAAGCAGGCATTGTGACCCTCAGCATGAGCATGATTTCAAACATGCCCTCCCAGTGGCACCACCAGGATCCCGCATTGTAGGTCTGGTATGCCCCTAGGCCCAAATCCCAACCTTCGTTGGGATTTTCCAGGCACCCAGACTTAGAGCCCATCCCTGGAATCCCTGTTTTGGGCTCCCCTAAGATGGAAAACAGGACCCTTCAGTTCCCCGAAAGAGTCACCAAACTATGGTGAGCTGCCAGGATTTTTAGAGAGGAAAAGTCTCCCATTCCCCATGAGACCCCACCTAAATTCCAAGCACATCCTGGACACACAATCCAGATAGAAAAGCCTGTACTGCCGACTTCCAATCATCCTAATTACAGTTCATGACGAGCTGCCCTCCAGGTCGACGCATTGGACTGGGATCACTGGGCCACTAAGCCTAAACCTAGTTCTCATTTGCAGACTTTTCTCCCGAAACCATGCCTCTCATGTCCTCCAGGATGGGGTCTCTGGAGCCACACCACAGGACTGTGCCTGACATCCCCAAGGAAACTTTAAACATCACATTTCCCCAAATCCTCCTGATTAGTAGAAACCTCCAAGGTCCCTGATCCCACCCCAATATTGGAAGCCGCTCTGGATGCAAATGCACAGTCTGAAACAACCTGATCACCTACATCCAGGCAGACACCCAAGTCAATGATCCTGAGTCAGAAAATTGAACCTGACATGCACCTAGGACATCATAGGAACCCTAGATTATGTTTCTGGCATCTGTCCTCAGAGGCCTCATCTGGAATGCCAAGTTAGGATACACCATGTGTTCCCTGAGCCACAAAACAGAACATCTCCTGTCCCCAGAAGGAAACAGTGCACTTCGACCTGTGTCAAAAACATAGGGTAGGAGAAACCCTCATAGCCCCTTAGCCACCAGCACATTCTAAGACCTACCGGGTAACAAACCAGTGTTGGGACACATCTGTAAGAGATTCCATGTCAAGGCAAGGCCTTGCCACTTGGCCCAAGAGCCACCAATACTAGCCTTTCATGTTTGTCAGCTACAATGGTCATTGCCCTTGTGCATTCCATGCATCCATGCGGAAGGACTCTGCTAACGAAAATTTCCACATGAGGGTGCCCGGAGCAAACAAACCAGTCTCCACCTGTCCAGTAGAAGAAAACCTTATTTGCAGCATCTCACAAACCTCAGCATGGGAAATCCTCCATGGCCTCTTGATGCCACCTCTCCATATGTTGGTCATCATAGACACAAACTCGAGTGTGAGCAAACATCTTTCATTTGCCCTTACTCAGTTGCTGGATGTCTCGAATGATTCGCTGCACATTTGAACTGCCTTCTACTTTGAAATGAATTTAACCCCAGCTTCTATTTACAATTCTGTCCTCACCCTACTGGGCCTGAAGTCCTCTTGATAGGAATTCTGGAGCCACAACACAGCATTCTGCCTTCCCCATAGAAAGAAGAAGTGCCCGGTAAGACTGCCCAAAAAACGCACATGAGTATCATCTGCTCGGCCTTCACGGATCACCGATTTATAGGCTACTCTGGACAATAATGCTGTGTCTTACAGAGCCTGAGCCCCAACCTCGTGTCAGCCACCTAGAGAGCAGGACCCATATCCATCATGTGAGACCGGCAATGGCCCAGTCCGTCCTCACTACCCATCCTTCGTATTCGGGTATCTGTCTCCAGACCTTTGCTGAAATCCCTGCCAATGGGGGAACCTGAAGCCCAAGAGAGAACTGCTCCTTCCCCATGGCAGGAAACCTAGCTGTTGGGATGGTTGTCCAACCTTCAGAGATGGAGCCAGCTGCATGGGCAATGAGACCATTCCCACTCCTAAAGGGTGTCCTGGGAACAAATGGGATTTGTGACCCTCAGCCTGATCATGCTTTCAAACAAGCCCTCTCAGTTGCACCACCACAATCCTTCGTTACAGGCCTGGTTGGCCCCTAGGCCCAAATCCTAACCCTTGGCGGGAAATTCCTGGTGCCCAAACCCATAGCCCATCTCTGGTATTCCTGTTGTTGGGCACCCCTAAGATGGAAAACATCACTCTTCCCTTCCCCAAAAAAGCCACCAAACTATGGGGATCCGCCAGGATCCTTAGAGAGGAAAAATCTTCCATGGACCCATGAGACCACACCTGCATTCTGAGGCCATCCAGGACACAAAATGCTGATAGAAAGGGCTATGCTACCGCCACTGAGTCACCCTCATTACAGTTCCTGACGAGCTGCCCTCCAGGTCGACACATTGGACTGGGATCACTGTGCCACTAAGCCTAAACCTAGTTTTCGTTTGCAGATTTCTCTCCCAAATCCATGCCTCTCATGTCCTCCAGGATGGGGCATCTGGAGCCACACCACAGGACTGTGCCTGACATCCCGAAGGAAACTTTGCCCATCACATTTGCCCAAAGCCTCCAGATTAGGAGAAACGTCAAATGACCCTGATCCCATCCCAATATAGGAAGCCACTCTGGATGCAAACACAAAGTCTGAAACACCCTGATCACCTACATGCAGGCAGACACCCAAGTCAATGATCCTGTGTCAGAAAATTGAACATGACATGAACCTAGGACAGACTTGGAACCCTAGATTAGGCTTCAGGCATCTGTCCTCAGAGGGCTATTATGGAATACCAAGTAAGGATACAACATGTGGACACTGAGTCATACAACAGAACATCTCCTGTTGCAAGAAGGAAACTGTGCTCTTCGCCCTGTGCCAAACCCTCAGGGTAGAATTATCCTGCATGGCATCTTAGCCACCAGCACATTCTAACATCTCCATGGTAACAAACCAGCATTGGGACCCATCTGTAAGAGATTCCATGTCAACTCAAGGCCTTGGCACTTAGTCCCAGAGCTACCAGAAATATCCTGTCATGTTCATCATCTGCAATGTTCATTTGACGTGTGTTTTACAGGAATCCCTGTGGGAGAGCTCTGCTACCCAAATTTTCCACATGGGGGACCCTGGAGCAAACAAACCAGGCTCCACCTGTCCAGTAGAAGGAAACCTTGTTGTTTGGAGCATCTCACAATCTTATGAATGGGTAATCCTCCATGGCCTCTTGAGGTCACCCCTTCATTTGTCGGCCATCATAGACACAAACTCCAGTGTGAGCAAACATCTGACATCTGCCCTCCTCAGCTGGATATCTCACATTAGCCGCTGCACAATGGAACTGCCTTCTGCTTGGCACTGAATTTAACCATAGCTGGTGTTTACAATTCCATCCTCACCCTATTCATCCCCAAGCCATCTTGATAGGGAATTCTGGAGCCACACTGCAGCATTCTGCCTTCCCCATAGAACGAGGAAGTGCCTGGTAAGAATGCCCAAAACCCCCACATGAGGATCATCTGCTGGGCTCTCAAGGATCCCCGATTTATAGGCTGCCCTGGCCACTAGTGCTGTGTTTGACAGAGCCTGACACCCAACCTTGTGTCAGCCACCCAGAAAGCGGGGCCCATAACCATCATGTGAGACTGGTCATGACACAATCAGTCCTCTCTCTGCATCCGTGGTATTCGGGCATCTGTCTCCAGACCTTTGCTGGAATCCCTTACAATGGGGGAACCTTAAGCCCAAGACAGAACTGCTCCTTCCCTAAGGCAGAAAACCTAGCTGTTGAGATGGTTGTCCAACCCTCATAGATGGAGCCAGCTGCATGGGCAATGAGACCATGTCAACTCCTGAGGGGCGCCCTAAGAACTAACAGGCATTGTGACCCTCAGCCTGAGCATGCTTTCAAGCAATCCCTCTCTATTTCACCACCAGGATCCCACATTGCAGGCCTGGTATGCCCTTAGGCCCAAATCCTAACCCTTGGAGGGAATTTCTTGATGCCCAATCCCAGAGCCCGTCTCGAGAATCCCTGCTTTGAGGCACCCCAAGATGGAATGCAGCACTCTTCCCTTCCCCAAAAAAGCCACCAAACAATTGGGAGCCACCAGGATCCTTAGAGAGGAAAAGTCTTCCATGGACCCATGAGACCACACCTCCATTCTGATGTCATCCTGGACACAAAATGCCAATAGAAAAGCCTGTGCTACCATCATTGAGTCACCCTAGCTACAGTTCCTGCTGAGCTGCCCTCCAGGTCAGCACTTTGGGCTACGATCACCACGCCACTAAGTCTAAACCTAGTTTTTGTTTGTGGACTTCTCTCCCAAAACCATGCCTCACATGTCCTCCAGGATGGGGTCTCTGGAGCCACACCACAGGACTGTGCCTGACATCCCCAAGGAAACTTTGCCCATCACAGTTGCCCAAATCCTCCAGATTAGGAGAAACCTGCAAGGCCCCTGATTCCACTGCAATATTGGAAGGGACTCTGGATGCAAATGCAAAGTCTGAAATATCCTGATCACCTACTTCCCGGCAGATACCAAAGTCAATGATCCTGAGTCAGAAAACTGAACACGACATGCCCCTAGGACAACACTGGAACCCAAGAAGAGGTTTTCAGGCATCTGTCCCCAGATGGCTGTTCTCTAAAACCAACGTATGATACAGTATCTGTTCCCTGAGTCACACAGCAGAACATCTCCTGTCCCGAGAAGGAAATTCTCCCCATTTCAATGTCTCCATGGACCCAAACCCACATTAGGACCCATCCGCAAGAGAGTCCATTTCAACTCAGCCCCCTCTCTTTCTCCCCCTGAACCAGCCGATCAAAACTGTCTTGTCACTATGAGACAATTGGAATGCAAGGTGGGCTGCCCAGGCATCCATCTTTAGAACCCTGCTCTGGAGTCCTTCCGTATGGGACGTCCTGGAGCATTCCAGCAGGTCTCAATTGTCCCACAGAAGGAATCCTTGTTGTTTGGAGCATTTCACAGTTCCCATTGTGGGAAAAATTCCATGGCCTCATGATCTTCCCCCCTCTACATGAAGGGGCCATCATAGACAGAAACACCAAACTTAGCCAACATCTGAACCTCGCCCTGACTTCAGATGCATGAGATCTCGATTCAGCTCTGCAGAGGGTGCCTTCCATCCCCTCGCCCCGAAACCTAAGCCTATTTTGTGTTCTCAGACTTCCGTCCTCACTCTCCTGGCCCTCAAGTGCTCCAGTTTGACACTACTGGAGTCACAAAGCAGCACTCCGCCTGCCCTCCAGAAGAAAAATGTTACCATCTGGGGCTAGCCAGAAACACCAAGTGACTATCAACCTGAACGCCACTAGACTACCTCAATTATACAGTCTATCCCTGGGCACTAATGCCCTGCCTGACACAGCCTGAGCCCAGAACTCCCGACCGACACCCAGACAGCTGGCCGCACACTGAGCACATTAGACCCGCCATGGCCTTAGGTCGTCATCTCTTCCCAACCTCGTTTTTCAGGCTTTGGAACCTAGACCTTATCTCCAATCATTACCCAGGGGTTAACGTGATGCAGAAATCAGAACTCATCCTTCCCCATGGCAAGAAATATTGTGGATGTCATGTTGTCCAACATTCAGTGTAGGAGAAACCAGCGTGGCCCATGAGGTCCTGCCCATGCTTGAGTGCAGCGTTCGGAACAAACACACATTGTGACTCTCAGCATGAGCCCTATTCTCAAGTAAGGCCTCTCAGTCACTGGGCCAAGAGCCCGCTTCTGGGGATTGCCATGTCCCTAGGCCCCATCCTTAACCAGAGTTCGGGCTGTCAAATCGCCCCTTCACAGGACTCTGTTCTAGAATACCACTTTGGTGAGACAACAAAGGTTTAAAAAAAAAATGCATCCCACAAAATGCGCCCAAACTCTAGGGATCGAGCTATATCGCCACAGAGGGACACTCATCCATGGCCCTTGAGGCCACCCCGACATTCCACGGCCATCATTGACACAAAATCCAGAGGCAAAAGCCTGAGTAAGCACCTCACACTCGCCATTTATTCATAACCCGAAGAGTTATCCTCACGGTCTGTAGATCAGTTCTGCCATACCTATGTCCCCAAATCTAAGCTGAGTTTGTGTTATCAGACATCTGTCCCCACAGCCCTGACCAAACACCCTCCATGTTGGGGCCCCTGTTGCCACAACTCAGGACTGTGCCTGTCCTCTCCAATGGAATTCTGCCCATTCCATTGACAAGAACCATACAAATTCGGAGAAACCTCCAAAGTCCCTGAGGCCAGCCCAATAGTGTAGGATGCCCAGGACAAACAGGGGCGATCTGACACCAGCTGAACAGCAGCCTCCACTCAGAATCGTAGACAGATGTGCACAGAGAAGAAGATTGAACCAGACAGGACCATAGGCCCTAATCAGTCCCATTGCTTTGGTTTCCAGGAATCTCTCCTAGAGGCCTGGTTTCCAATATCACCATATGGGGGTTTCCTGAAGCACGAATTAGAACAAATCTTGCCTCCACATGGGAAAATTTCTCATTGGAGCTGTCTCAAAATCTCCGGTTAGGAGAATCCTTCAGGTCCCTGCTGACAACACGCCATTCCAAGGTCTCCATGGACACAAACCCGTATTAGGACCCATGCGCAGGAGATTACATTTCAACTCAGCCCCCTTGGTTGTTCCCCCAGAGCCAGCAGATCGAAATTGTCTTGTTGCTAGCAGACAATTAGAATGTGAGGCGGGCTGCCCAGGCATCCATCCTTAGAACCCTGCTCTGGCGTTGTTCCCTATGGGATGTCCTGGGGCCATCCAACAGCTCTCAAATATCCTGCAGAAGGAATCCTTGTGTTTTGTAGCATCTCACAACTCCCAACTTGGGGAAACCTCGATGGCTTTGTGATGCCCACCCTCCTTATGAAGGGGAAATCATGGAAAAGAACTCCAACCTGAGCCAATGTCTGATCCTTGCCATGACTTCAGATGCAAGAGATCTCGATTCAGCTCTGCAGAGTGTGCCAGCCATGCCCTCGCCTTGAAACTTTTGTCTAGCTTGTGTTCTCAGAATTCTATCTTCACACTCTTGGCCCCCAAGCCCTCAAGTCTGGCAATTCTGGACCCACCATGCAACACTCTGCCTGCCTTCCAGAAGAAAAATGTTGCCATATGGAGCTTCCCAGACACCCCAAATGAGGAGAGATCTACAAAGTCCGGGACTCTACTGTATCCAAATTATATATTCTAACCTGGGCACTAATACACTGTCTGACACAGCCTGAGCCCGGACCTCCTGACCAACACCCAGACAGCTGAATGCACACTGAGCAGACCAGAACCGTGATGGCCGTAGCTCATCATCTCTTCCCAACCTAGCTTTCCAGGCTTCAGAACTTTGACCTTAACTCCAAACCCTGCCAGGGGGTGAACGCAATGCAGAATCAGAACTTCTCCTTAACCATGGCAAGAAACCTTGAGGTTGGCATGTTGTACAACGTTCAGTGTAGGAGAAACCAGCGTGCACCATGAGGACCTGCCCATGCTTGAGTGCAGCCAGAGCAAAAACACGCATTGTGCCTCTCAGCGTGAGTCCTGTCCTCTAGTAAGACCTCTCAGTGGCTGGACCATTAGACTTCATAATGGGCTTGCCATGACCCTAGGCCCCAATTTTTAATCAGATTTCTGGTTCCCCATTGCCCATCACCAGGGATCTGCTCTGGAATCCCTCTTCTGGTGGGACACCTGAGGAGGAAAAAAAAAAAAAAAAAGGACTCCTCCCATCCCACAGAATGACCCCAAACCTTTGGGATCGGGACAAATTCCAGGGTCCATAGACCACGAGGCCACCCGGACATTCCATGGCCATCGGTGAAACAATATCCAGAGACAAAATCCTGAGCAAGCGCCTTCACACTCTCCCTTTGTTTATATCCCGAAGAGTTCCCCTCATGGTCTGTAGATCAATCCTGCCGTACCTATGACCCTAAACCTAAGCTGAGGTTGTGTTTCCAGACAACTGTCCCCACAGCCCTGGACCACACACCCTACAGGCTCAGACCCCTAGAGCCAAACCTGAGGACTGTTCCTGCCCTCCCCAAGGGAATTCTGCCAATTCCACTGGCCACAACTGTACAAAGAAAATAAACTTCCAAAGTTCCTGAGGCTATCCCAATAGTGGTGGCTGCCCAGGACAAACGGGGCAATCTGAGCCCATCTGAGCACCTACCTGCACTCAGACCCATAGACAGACAGCCCCAGAGGTAAATTGGAACGAACAGGCCCCTAGGCCTTAATCGGATCCATTGCTTTGGTTTCCAGGTGTCTCTCCTCAGAGGCCTGGGTTCCAATACCAGCATATGGCTGTTACTTGAGGCACTCATCAGAACAAATCTCGTCTCCAATGGGAAACATGCACGTTGGAGCTGTGTCAAAGCCTTTGGTTAGGAGAACCCTTCAGGGCCCTGGTGCCAGCGCCTCATTCCAAGGTCTCCATGGACACAAACGCACATTAGGTCACCATCCACAGGAGAGTCCATTTCAACTCAGCCCCCTCGTTTGCTCCCCCAGATCCAGCAGATCTAACCTGTCTTGTCACTAGGAGACAATTGGAAGCCCTCCAGTTTGGCAATACCAGAACCACAATGCAGCACTCTGCCTGCCTTCCAGAAGAAAAACATTGCCCTCTGGGGCTACCGAGAAACCCTAAATGATTATCTTCTGCATGCCACTTGACTGTATCCCAATTATACAGCCTATCTGGGCACGAATGCCCTGTCTGGCACAGCCTGAGCGGTAACCTCCTGAACAACACCTAGAAAGCTGGCCCCAAAATGAACACATCAGACCCGCCATGGCCTTATGTTGTCATCTCTTCCCAATCTCGGTTTTCAGGTTCTAGAACCTAGACCTTATCTCCAATCACTGCCCAGAAGTGAACGTGATGCAGAAATCAGAACTCCTCCTTCCCCATGGCAAGAAACCTTGAGATTGGCATGTCCAAGGTTCAGTGTAGGAGAAACCTGCATTCTCAATGAGGCCCCACCCATAGTGGAGGGCCGCCTTGGGCACAAACACACATTGTGACCCTCAGCGTGAGACCACTTTTCAAGTAACGCCTCTCAGTAGCTGGACCAAGAGAAGCATATGGGGCTTGCCATGCCCATAGGCCCCCAGGCCTAACCAGGGGCGGGTATTCCAGCAGTCTGTACCCAGTGTTCTGCTCTAGAATCACTCTATTGGGGGAACACATGAGGCAGAAAACAGGACTACTCCCTTCTCACAGAATGACCCCAAACTCTTGGGAGCTGGGCAAATCACCATACAGGGAGACTCTTCCACGTCCCGTGAGGCCACCCCTACATTAAACGACCATTGTGAATACAACATCCAGAGACATAAACCTGAACGACTGCCTCTCACTTGCCCTCCTTTCTAATTGTGAAGAGCTCCCCTCACGGACTGTAGATCACTCCTGCCATAACCTCGACCCAAACCTCAGCCAAGTTTGTGTTTTTGGACGTCTGTCCCCACAGCCCTGGCCCGCACAGCCTCCAGGCTGGGGCCTCTGGAGCCACACCACAGGACTGTCCTGCTCTATCCTAGGAGACAGTGCCCATTTCATTGCCCAAACCCCACATAATAGGAGAAACCTCAAGGACCCTGAGGACATCCTACTACTGTAAGCCACCCTAGACAAACAGGGGCATCCTGACACAAGCTAAGCAACTACCTCCACACAGACACACAAACAGATGTCCGCAGAGACAGAAGATTGAAACGGATAGGCCCCTAGGCCCTAATCTGAACTCTTGCTTTGGTTTCCAGGTGTCAATCCTCAGAGGGCTGGGTTCGAAGACCAGCATGTGGGGCTTTCCTGAGGCACCAAACAGAACACCTCTCGTCTCCACATGGGAAACTTGCTTGTTGGAGCTGAGTCAAACCCTTCGGGTTGGAGAATCCTGCAGAGTCACTGATCCACTGCCACATTCCAAGGTCTCCATGGCCACCAACCTACATTATGACTCATCCTCAGGAGAGTCCATTTCAACTCAGCCCTCTGTGTAGCTCGCCCAAGAGCCCACAGATTGAGCCTGCCTTGCCCGATCAGCCAGTGGGAATGTGAGGTGGCGTTTCCAGGCATCCATGCTTAGACCCCCGCTCTCGAGTCTTTCCATACGGGGCGTCCAGAAATCATCCAATAGGACCCAACTGTCCTGCAGAAGGAAACCTTGAGGTTTGGAGCAGCTCACAACTCCCAGCCTAGGGAAACATCCCTGGCCTCATGATGCCCCCACCCCATTCAGAAGGGGCCATCATGGACACAAACTATAGCCTGAGGCAATGCCTGATACTCGTCCTGACCTCAGATGCAGGAGATCTCGATTCAGCCTCTACAGAGTGGGCCTGCCGTGCCCTCGGCCCCAAACCTCATGCTAGGTTTTGTTTTCAGACTTCCTTCCTCACACTCCTGGCAAACACGCCCTCCAGACTGGGAATTCCCCAATCACAACACAACCCTCTGCCTGCCCACCAGAAGAAAAACATTGTCCTTGGGGGCTTTCCAGAAACAACAAATGAGTATCAACCTTCTCAGGCTTCGACCACACCCCAATTGGATAGGCTGCCCTGGGCACTAATGCTCCGTCTGACACAGCCTGAGGCCAGACGTCCCAACAGACAAGGAGACAGCTGGCTGCACACTCAGCACATCGGACACGCCATGACCTTACACTCCCATGTCTTCCCAACCTGGGTTTTCAGAAATCTGAACCTAGACATTATATCAAATCCTGGCACACGTGGGTACCTGAAGTACAAATCAGAACTTCTCCTTCCCCATGACTGTAAAGCTTGCTGTTAGCATGGAGTCATACCTTCAGGATAGGAGAAACCTTCATGACCCCTGAGGCCCAGCCCAAACTTGAGTGCCTCCTTGGGCACAAACTCGCATTGTGACCATCAGCGTGAGCCCCATGTCGAAGTAAGGCCCTTAAGGGCCTGGAACAAGAGCCTGAATATTGGTCTTGCCAAGCCTCTATGCTCCCAATCCTCACCAGAGTTCTAGTTTTCCTTTCACTCATACCCCAGGCTATGATCTGGAGTCCCTCCCCTGGAGGAACACCTGAGCCAGACAACAGGACTCCACCCTTCCCACAAAATGACTCCAAAATCTTGGGAGCTGGCCCCACTCCTCAGAGAGGGAGACTCTTCCATAGACCCTGAGGCCACCCCTATATTCCACGGCTATGAGGGACACAACATCCAGAGACAAAACCTTGTGTGACTGCCTCCCATTCGCCCTTCTTTCATAAACTGAGGATATCCCCCCACCATCTGTGGATCCGTCCTGCCATACCCTCAGTGCCACACCTAAGGAGAGTTTGTGTTTTCAAACATCTATGCCCACAACTAGAACTACACACCCTCCAGGCTAGGGCCTTTGGAGACAAACCAAAGGACTGTGACTGTCCTCTCCAAGAAAACTGTGCCCAATCCATTGGCCACAACCCTATAGATTAGGAGAAACCTCCAAGGCCTCCAAGGCCATACCAACAGCGTAGGCTGCCCTGGACTAAGAGGGGCATTCTGACACCAGCTGAGCAACTATCTCTACTTAGACACCCAGACAGTGTCCCCAGAGACAGAAGATTGAAATGGACAGGCACCTAGGCCCTAATCTGAACCCTAGCTTTGGTTTCCAGGTATTCCTCTTCAGAGGACTGATTTCAAAGACCAGCATATGGGGCTTTTCTGAGGCACCAAACAGAGCCTCTCTCATCTCCACATGGGGAGATTTTTAATTGGAGCCATATCAAACTCTTCGGTTAGGCAAATTCTTCAAGGACCCTGAGCCACCAGCCCCTTTCAAGGTCTCCATGGACACAAACCCACATTACGACCCATCCTCAGGAGAGTCCATTTCAACTCAGCCCCCTGGGTAGCTCGACCCAGAGCCAGTAGTTCAAGCATGTATTGTCTCAAAGAGCTAATGGGAATGCGAGGTATGCTGTACAGGCATCCATCCTTCAAACCCTGCTCTCCAGTCCTTCCATATGGGACGTCCTGGAGCCATTCAACAGGACTCGACTGGACTGCAGATGGAAACCTTGTGGTTTGGAGCAATGCACAAACTAGCATATGTGCTGGTGTCTAAAGTGCTGTGCAGGATTCTCCAAATCTGAGGGTATGGCACAGGTCGAAGAGCACGGAATTCTTCTGGGGAGAGGACATGTTCTGTCGTGTGGCTCAGGACGACATGATGTGTTATAAATTGGTATTCTAGAACAGGCCCCTGAGCACAGATGCCTGAAAACCTAATGTGGTTCCATTGAAGGCCTAGGGGCATTTCAGGTTCAATCTCATAACTCACAATTATTGATTTGGCTATCTCCCTGGATGTAGGTTATCAGGGTGTTTCAGACTGCGCATTTGCACCCAGAGGGGGTGGCAATATTGGGGTGTGCTCATGGGCCACACAGGTTTCTCCTAATCTGGAAGGTTTTGGCAACTCTGATATGCACCGTGTCTTTGGGGTTGGCATCCAGAGTTCTGTGGTGTGGCTCCAGAGATCCCATTCTGGAGGGCATATGAACCATGGTTTTGGGAGAGAAGTCTGGAAACAGAAATTCGGTGGTGATGTGATCGCAGGCCCAGTGCATAGACCTTGAGGGCAGCTTGTCAGGAAATTTAATTAGGTTGACCGGAGGGCAGTAGCCCAGGCTTTTCTCTCTGGATTGTGCATCCTGGATGGCCTCAGAATGAAGGTGTGGTCTCATGGGTCCATGGGAGACTTTTCCTCTCTATGGATTTTGGCGGCTCTCCATAGTTTGGAGGGTATTTCGGGGAACAGAAGAGTGTTGTTATCTATCTTAGGGGTGCCCCAAAATAGGGATTCCAGACACGGGCTCTAATTCTGGGCGTCTGGGACATCCCACCAATGGTTAGGATTTGGGCCTAGGGGCATATGAGGCCTGCAATGCAGGATCATGGTAGTGCAACTGAGAGGGATTGTTTGAAAGCATGCTTAGACTGAGGGCCACAAAGCCTGTTTGCTTCCAGGACAGCCTTCAGCAGTGGGCGTGGCCTCATTGTTCTTGTAACTGGCTCCCCCTTTGAGGGTTGGACAACTATCACAACAGCCAAACGTCCTGCATGAGGAAGGAAGAGTTCTCTATTGTGCTTAAGCTTCCCCCATTGGCAGGGATTCCAGCAATGGTTTGGGGACAGGTGCCTGATTACCATGGATGGGTAGAGATGACGTACTTGGGCCATGGCAATCCCAAATGCTAGATGTGGGGCCCACTCTCTGGCGACTAACACTAGGTCGGGGTTCAGGCTCTGTCAGACACATCACTAGTGACCAGGGTGACCTATAAAACGGGGTTGAATCCTGAGCAGATTGATTCTCAGGTGGGTTTTCTGGCCAGACTCACCAGGCACTTCTTTTTATAATGAAGGCAGAATGCTGTGTTGTAGCTCCATAATTCCCTATCAAGAGGGCTTGGGGACCAGTCAGGTGAGGATGAAGTTGTAAACAGAAGCTGCGGTGCAATTCAGTGCTAAGCGGAATGCAGTTCTTATGTGCAGCCGATTATTTGAGATATCCAGCACCAGAAAAAGGATGGATGTTAGATATTTGCTCACACGGGAGTTTGTGTCTATGATGACTGTGAAATGGAGGGGTGGCATCAAGAGGCCATGGAGGGGTTTTCACGTTGAGGCTTAGGAGCTGCTCCAAACAGCAAGGTTTTGTTCTACTGGACAGTTGGAGTCTGGTTTATTTGCTACAGGGTCCCCCATGTGGAAAGTTTGGGTAGCAGAGCTCTACCGCATGGATGCCTGGAAAGCTCAACTCCATTGACCATTGCAGCTGAGGAATATGGCAGGTTCATTCTCTTGTCTCTGGAGCGAAGTACCAAGTCCTTGAGTTGACATGGGATCTCTTGTAGATGGGCCACAATGCTGGTTTGTTACCAGGGAGATCTTAGAATTTGCTGGTGGCTAAGGTGCTGTTCAGGATTTTACTACCCTGGGCATTGGCACAGATGGAAGGGCACAGTATCCATCTGGGGACAGGAGATGTTCTGTTGCGTGGCCCAGGGAACACATGTTGTATCATAAGTTCGCATTCCAGAACAATCCTCTGAAGAAAGATGTCTGAAAACTAAATCTAGGTTTCCAATGACGTACCAGAGCCATATTAGGTTCACTAATCTGACTCAGGACCATGAATTTGGCTGTCTGCCTGGATGTAGGTGTTCAGGAGGTTTCAGACTGCATATTTGTGCTCAGAGTGACCACCAATATTGGGGTAAGCTCAGGGGCCTTGCAGGTTTCTCCTAATCTAGAAGGTTTGGAAACTGTGACAGGCACAGTTTCCTTGGGGATGGCAGGGACTGTGCTGTCGTCTGGATCTAGCGACTCTATCCTGGAGGGCATGTGTGCCATGGTTTTGGTAGAGAATTCTGCAAACACAAATTTGGATTGGGGTGAGCTGCAAGGTGATCGCAGGCCCAATGCATAGACCTGGAGGGCAGCTCGTTTGGAACTGTAATTAGGGTGACTGGAAGGCAGTAGCAGAGGCTTTTCTCTCTGGATTGTGTGTCCAGGATGGCCTCGGAATACAGGTGTGTTCTGATGGTTCCATGGGAGACTGCTCCTCTCTATGGATCCTGGTGGCTCACAATAGTTTGGTGGATTCTTCAGGAAGGGAAGAGTGCTGTTTTCCATCTTAAGGGTGCCCCAAAACAGGGATTACAGAGACTGGCTCTGTTTCTGGGCATTTGTAAAATCCCACTAAGTTTTAGGATTTGTGCCTAGAGGTGTACCAGGCCTGCAATGCAGGATCATGGTGGTGCAACTGAGAGAGATTATTTGAAAGCATGCTCAGGCTGAGGGTCACAATGCCTGTTTGTGCCCAGGGCGGCCCTCAAGAGTTGCCATTGTCTCATTGATGCTGTAACTGGTTCCCCCTTTGAGGGTTGGACATCCATCCCAACCCTGGTTGGGATGCCATGGGGAAAGTGGAGTTCTCTATTGTGCTTTATTGCCATGGGGAAAGTGGAGTTCTCTATTGTGCTTCAGGTTCCCCATTTTCAGGGATTCTCGCCAAGGTCTGGGGACAGGTGCCTGAATACCAAGGATGGGTAGAGATGACGTACTTTGGCCATAGCAATCTCAAATGCTAGGTATGGGGTCTGCTCTCTGGTGGCTGAAACTTGGTCGAGGCTCAGGCTCTGTTAGACACAGCAGAAGTGGCCATGGCAGCCTGTATATCAGGGTTGACTCAAGGGCCGAGCAGATTGATCCTAATGTGGAGTTTCTGGGAAGACTCACCAGGTCTTTCTTCATTCGATGGGGAAGGCAGAATGCTGTGTTGTGGCTCCAAATTTCCCTATCAAGAGGGCTTGGGGACCAGTCGGTTGAGAATGGAATTATAAACACAAGCTACGGTTCAATTCAGTGCAAAGCGGAAGCCACTTCCAATGTGCAGCGGTTTATTCGAGACATCCAGCACCAGAATAAGGGTGGATGTCGAATATTTGCTCACACTGGAGTTTGTGTCTATGATGACTGACCAATGGAGGGCTGGCGTCAAGAAGCCATGGAAGAGTTCACATGCTGAGGACTGTGAACTGCTCCGAACAGTAAGGTTTCATTCTATTGGGCAGGTGAAGTCTGGTTTGTCTGCTCTAGGCTCCCCCATGTGGAAAATTTGTTAAGCAGAGCTCTTAGGCATGGATGCCTGGAAAGCACACCTCCATTGACTATTTTAGTTGAGGAACATGGCAGATTTGTTCTGGTGGCTCCGGGGCAAAGTACCAAGGCCTTTACACATGGAGGACCATGGAGCAAACAAACCAGACTCCACGTGTCCAGTAGAAGGAAACCATGCGGTTTGGAGCATCTCACAATCCTCAGCGTGGGAAATTCTCCATGGCCTCTTGACGCCACCCCTCCATTTGTCAATCATCATAGACACAAACTCCAGTATGAGTAAACACCTGACATCGGCCCTTACTCAGGTGCTGGATATCTCAAATCAGCCATTGCACATTAGAAATGCCTTCTGCTTGGCAATGAATTGAACCGTAGCTGTGTTTACAATTCCATCCTCACCCTACTGGTTCCCAAGCTCTCTTGATAGGGAAATCTAGAGTCACAACGCAGCATTCCACCTTCCCCATAGAAAGAAGAAGTGCCTGGTGAGACTGCATAAATGTCCATATGAGGATCAATCTGCTTTGCCTTCAATGGGACCCCCAATTATAGGCTACCCTGGCCACTAGTGCAGTGTATGACAGAGCCTGACCCCAACCTCGTGCCAGCCACCCAGAGAGCAGGGCCCATATCCAGCATCTGAGAATGGCCCTAGCCCAAGTCCGTCATCTCTATCCAACCTTGGTATTCGGGCATCTGTCCCCAGACCTTTGCTAGAATCTATGCCAGTGGGGAAATCTGAAGCACAATAGAAAACTCCTATTTTCCCATGGCAGGAAACCTGGCCATTGGGCAGGTGTCCAACCCTCAGAATGGGGACCAGCTACATGGACAATGAGACCACCCCCTCTCCTGAGGGGCGCCGTGGGCATTAGCAGGCATTGTGACCCTCAGCCTGAGCATGCTTTCAAATAAGCTGTCTCCATTGTACCACCAGAATCCTGCTTTGCAGGCCTGGTACGCCCCTAGCCACAAATCCTAACCCTTGGTGGGAATTTCCAAGCGCCCAGACATAGTGACTGTCTCTAGAATTTCTGTTTTGGGTCACCCCTAAGATGGAAAACACACTCTTCCCTTCCTCGGAGAAGCCACCAAGCTATTGGGAGCCGCCAGGATCCTTAGAGAGGAAAAATCTCCGATGGACCCATGAGACCACACATGCATTCTGAGGCCATCCTGGATACACAATCCAGATAGAAAAGCCTATGTTTCCACCTTCGAGTCACCTGTATTACAGATCCTGATGAGCTGACCTCCAGGTCTGCATTGGGCCTGCGATCACCTCACCACTAAACCTAAACCCACTTTGTGTTTGCAGACTTCTCTTCCAAAACAATGGCTACATGTTCTCCAGGATGGGGTCTCTGGAGCCACACCATAGGACTGTGCCTGCCTTCACAAAGGAAACTGTGCCCGCCTTCCCAAAGGAAACTGTGCCCGACACAGTTGCCCAAACCCTCCAGTTTAGGAGAAACCTGCAAGGCCTCTGACCCCACCCCAATTTTTTTAGGCCACTCTGGATGCAAATGCGCAGTCTGAAACACCCTGATCACCTCTGTCCAGGCAGACACCCACATCAATGATCCTGAGTCAGAACATTGAACCTGACTGGCCCCTAGGACCTCATTGTAATTTTAGATTAGGTTTTCAGGCGTCTGTCATCAGAGGCATGTTCTGGAATACCAACTTATGATACAATATGTGATCCCTCAGCCACAAAATAGAAGATCTCCTGTCCTCAGAAGGATACCGTGCCCTTCTACCTGTGTCAAACCTTCAACATGGGAGAATCCTGCATGGCCCCTTAGCCACCAGCTCATTGTAAGATCTCCCTGGTAACAAACCAGCATTGTGATCCATCTGCAAGAGATTCCATGTCAACTCAAGACCTTGGTTCGTCGCCTCAGAGTCACCAGAATGAACCTGCCATGTTCCTCAGCTGCATAGATCAATGGAGCTGTGCTTTCAAGGCATCCATGCAGGAGAGTTTGCTACCCAAATTTTCCACATAGGGGACCATGGAGCAAACAAACCAGATACCACGTATCCAGTAGAAGGAATCATTGCTGTTTGGAGCATCTCAAAAGTCTTCACGTGGGAAATCCTCCATGGCCTCTTGACTGAACCCTTCCATTTGTCACACATCATAGACACAAACTCCAGTGTGAGCAAATATCTGACATCCACCCTTACTTAGGTGCTGGATATCTTGAATCAGCCGCTGCGCATTGAAACTGGCTTCCCCTTGGCACTGAATTTGACCTTAGCTTGTGTTAATATTCCATCTTTTCTCTACTTAATAGGGAAAAACCCTCTTGATAGAAAATACTGGAGCCACAACGCAGCATTCTGCCTACCCCATAGAAAGAAGTGCCTGGTGAGTCTGCCTAGAAACGCCACATGAGGATCAATCTACTCGGCCCTAGAAGCAACCCCAATTTATAAGCTGCCAAGACCAGTAGTGCTGTGTCTCACAGAGCCTATGCCCCGACCTCATGTCAGCCACCCAGATCGTGGGACCCATATCCAGCATGTGAGACTGGCCATGGCCCAAATCCATAATCTCTACCCATCCTTGTTATTCAGACAACTGTCCCCAGACCTTGTTGAATCCCTGCCATTGGGGAAACCTGAAGCACAATAGAGAACTCCTATTTCCCCATGGCAGGAAACCTGGCTTTTCGGTTAGATGTCCAACCCTCAGAGTGGGAGCCAGCTTGATGGCCATGAGACCACACCCACTCATGAGGTCATCCCTGGAAAGAGAGACGCATTGTGACCCTCAGCCTGAGCATGCTTTCAAAGAAGCTCTCTCTGTTGCACCACCAGTATCTCACATTGCAGATCTGGTACACCCTTTGGCCCAAATCCTATCCCTTGTTGGAATTTTCCACGCACCACCCAGAGCCCGTCTCTGGAATCCCTGCTCTTGTGTACCCCTAATATGGAAAACAATACTCTTTCCTTCCCTGAAAAAGCCACCAAACTATTGGGAACCGCCAGGATCCTTGAGAGGAAAAATCTCCCGGTGATCCATGAGACCACACCTGCATTCCGAGGCCATCATGGACACAAAATCCAGATACAAAAGTGTGTGATAACCACTTTCGAGTCACCGGATTTACAGTTCCTGCTGAGCTGCCCTCCAGGTCTATGCATTGGGCCTACGATCACCTCGCCACTAACCCTGACCCAAGTTAGTGTTTGCAGACTTCTCTCCCAAAACAATGGCTCACATGCTCTCCAGGATGGGGTCTCTGGAGTCACACCACAGGACTGTGCCTGCCATCCCCAAGGAAACTGTGCCCAACACAGTTTCCCAAACCCTCCAGATTAGGAGAAACCTTCAAGGCCCCTGAGCCTACCCCAATGTTTTTAGGCCGCTCTGGATGCAAATGTGCAGTCTGAAACACCCTGATCACCTCCGTCCAAGCAGACACCCACATCAATGTTCCTGACTCAGAAGAATGAACCTGACAGGCCCCTAATACCTCATTGGATTCCTAGATTAGGTTTTAAGGCATTTGTCCTCAGAGTTCTGTTCTGGAATACCAAATTATGATACAACATGTGGTCCCTGAGCCCACAACAGAACATCTCCTGTCCCCAGAAGGAAACTGTGCTCTTTGACCTGTGCCAAACACTCAGTGTAGGAGAATCCTGCATGGCACCTTAGCCATCAGCACATTCTAAAATCTCCCTGGTAACAAACCAGCACTGTGACCCCTCTGCAAGAGATTCCATGTCAATTCAAGCCTTGGTACTTCTCGGCAGTGCCACCAGAAGAGACCTGCCATGTTCCTTAGCTGCAATGGTCAATGGTAATGTTCTTCCCAGGAATCCATGCAGGAGTGCTCTACTACCCAAATTTTCCACATGGGGGACACTGGAGCAAACAAACCAGACTCCCCATGTCCAGTAGAAGGAAACCTTGCTGTTTGGAACTTGTCACAAGTCTCAGCGTGGGAAATCCTCAGGGCCTCTTAACACCACCCCTCCTGTTCTCAGTCATCATAGACCTAAACTCCAGTGTGAGCAACCATCTGTTATCCACCCTTAATCAGGTGCTGGATATCTCCAATAAGCCAATGCTCATTGGTACTGCCTTCGCTTGGCACTGAATTTAACCGTAACTTGGTTTTACAATTCCATCCCCATCCTACGGGTCTCCAAGCCCACTTGATAGGGAATTATTGAGCCACAGTGCAGCATTCTGCCTTACCCATAGAAAGAAGAATGCCTGGTGAGACTGCCCAGAAACCTGACATGAGGATCAATCTGCTCAGCCCTCGAGGGAATCCCAATTAATAGACTTCCCTGGCCACTAGTGCTGTGTCTGAAAGAGCCTGAGCCCCAACCTCGTGTCAGCCACCTAGAGAGAGGGACCCATATCCAACATATGAGACCGGCTTTGGCACAAGTCTGTCATCTGTACCCATCTTTGGTATTTAGACATCTGTCCCCGCTGAAATCCATGCCAATGGGGAAACCTGAAACACAATAGAAAACACCTATTTCCCCGGCAGGAAACCTGGCTGTTGGGATGGGTGTCCAAACCTCAGAGTGGGAGCCAGCTGCATGGCCAATGAGTCCACGACCACTGCTGAGGTCCTCCCTGGGCACAAACAGGTATTCAGACCCTCAGACTGAGCCTACTTTCAAACAAGCCCTCTCTGTTGCACCACCAGGATCTCGCACTGCAAGCCTGGTATGCCCCTAGGCCCAAATCCTAACCCTTGGTTTCATTTTCCAGGTGCACAGACCCAGAGCCCGTCTCTGGAATTCCTGTTTTGGGCATCCCCTATAATGGAAAACAATACTCTTCCCTTCGCCAAAAAAGCCACACAACTATTGGGATATGGCAAGATCCTTAGAGCGGAAACATCTTCCATGAACCCATGAGAACACACCTGCATTCCGAGGCCATCCAGGACACACATTCCAGATATAAAACCCTATGCTACCATGTTCGAGCCAACCTAATTACAGTTCCTGACGAGGTGCCCTCTATGTCTATGCCTTAGGCCTGCGATCACCTAGCCACTAATCCTAATCCAAATTTGTGTTTTCAGACTTCTCTCCCAAAAGTATGGCTCACATGTCCTCCAAGATGGCGTCTCTGGAGCCACACCACAGACTGTGCCTGCAATACCCAATGAAACTCTGCCCATTACAGTTGCCCAAGCCCTCCTGATTAGGAGAAACCTGCCAGGACCCTGTGTCCACCTCAATAGTGGAGGCCGCTCTGGACGCAAATGTGTGGTCTGAATCATCCTGATCACCTATATCCAGGCAGACACTCACGTCAATTGTCCTGAGTCAGAAGATTGAAACTGACATGCCCCTAGGACCTCATTGGAATCCTAGGTTAGGTTTTCAGGCATCTGTCCTCAGAGGCCAGTTCTGGAATACCAACTTATGATACAACATGTAGTCCCTGAGCCACACAACAGAACATCTCCTTTCCCAAAAGGAACCATGCTCTTCTTCCTGTGTCAAACCCTCAGGGTAGTTGAATCCTGCATGGCAGCTTAGCCACCAGCACATTCTAAGATCTCCCTGGTAACAAACTAGCATTGAGACCCATCAGCAAGAGATTCCATGTGTACTCAAGGCCCTGATACTTCGCCCCATAGCCACCAGAACAAACCTCCCTTGTTCCTCAGCTGCAATTGTAATTGGTGGTGTGCTTTCCACACATCTTTGGGGAGGACTCTGATACCGAACTTTCCACATGGGGGACACTGGATCACACAAAGCGGACTCCACCTGTTCAGTAGAAGAAAACCCTGCTGTTTGGAGCATCTCACAAGTCCCAGCGAGGGAAATCCTCCATGGCCTATTGACGTCACCCCTCCATTTCTCAGTCATCACAGACACAAACTCCAGTGTGAGCAAAAGTCTGACATCGCCCTTTCTCAGGTGCTCGATATTTCAAATCAACCACTGCACACTGGAACTGCCTTCCACTTGGCACTGAATTGAACCATGGCTTGTGTTTACAATTCCATCCTCACCCTCCTGTTCCCAAGCCCTCTTAATAGGGTATTCTCCAGCCACATCACAGCATTCTGCCATCCCCATAGAAAGAAGAAGTTCCTGGTGAATCTGTCATGAAACCCCACTTTAGGATCAATCTGCTCGGCCATAGAGGGAACCCTGATTTATAGGCTGCTTTGGCCAGTAGTGCTTTGTCTGACAGAGCCTGAGCCCCGACCTACTGCCCTCCATCCAGAGAGTGGGGCCCATATCCAGTATGTGAGACATGTCATGGCTCAAGTCCTTCATTTCTACCCATTCCTGTTATTCAGGTATCTGTCCCCAGTCCTTTCCTGGAATCCCTGCCAATGGGGGGTGTTAGGGTCTGTAATCAAAGAAATGGGACTGATACAAAGTGAAGGTCAAGCAAAGCTATATTTTGCACCAAGCATCGAGAATCCAACTGACCAGTCAGGGCCATCTCTTGCAAAGAGGCGACCCCTCCCAGCCTCACATTACTCCCAGACTAACATTACAGAGGTAGTTTAGCTGGGGTATACGAGGGTGACCAATGAGATTTCAGTACACAGAGAACATTGCACAGTCATGCTAAGTCTGCCACACAGAAAAATAAAAAAGCTGCCAGGTAACGCACACGTGCCCAATTGAATTTCAATTTACCCTAGTAGATATATGCATGCCCCAATGATTGGATGTCTTCACCTGGCCTGACCCGCCCTTGTATGTGGGCTTTGTAAGTAAGTTCCTCTGTGAGGGGCGGGGTCAATCTAAGTTTACTGCATGGGGTCAATCTAAGTTCACTATGTAAACACAAAATGACTCCCTCTGGCCAAACAGACCCTTACATTTCCCCCTTTTCTTTGAAGATTAGTCAAATCCTTGACTTTTCAGCCAGTTCTGAAAGGGTTATATTGAGCAAGTAAGTCTAACATTTTTATCACTCTAGTTTTCTTTTGTACAAATGACACTAGTGCACAGTCGGCTGATGAGTTAGCCATTTACCGCTTCATCTAATTTCCTACCGATACTTTACATAAACAGGTAACAATAAGAGCAACAATAAACTCATAGTCCTTTGAGTCTTATCTTTAGTCCATGGTCAGCAGGGTCCATTGGTTGAGGCTTCCAGCTATCAGGGGCATCATCATCCTCGGTTCCTTTGACGTGATCCTCGTCAATCCAGGCCCTGATGCCTTCTACTTTTATTGCTGTGGGGATGGTCAGGATAAGAGTAAATGGTCCCTTCCAGTGAGGCTCCAAGTTCCCCACTTGATAGTGACATACTGAATCCAAGTCCCTGGATTTGTAAGGATGTGGTTCCACCTCCGTCTCCATCCCAGTGTGGGCAGTCCAAATCCCAGCATGGACTTTTTTAAAGACAGACTGTAATTCCTGCAGTGACTGGAGTACAGACTGATCAGTCATTTCTGCTAGGGCAACCTCTTGTAGCCAAGGACCGAGTGGGGGGGAAAGGCGGTCTCCCAAACATTATTTCAAATGAGGTCACCTTGTTTAAATAGGGTGTACATCGTGCCCTGAGGAGGGCAAAAGAAGGAGATCCACCCATGCACCGCCAGTCTCCAGAATTAATTTTGTCAAGGTCTCTTTAAGAGTCTCTCTGCTTGCTCAGAACTCTGGGGCCGATAAGCACAATGTATTTCCAATTTGTGCCAAAGCCTTGGCCAATGTCTGTGAGACTGAGCTCACAAATGCAGGGCCATTGTCTGACCCAATTGTGAGAGGCAGACCAAACCTAGGAATTATTTCTTCTAGTAGCCATTTTTTGCCTACCACTCCTGCCATCTCACATTTGGTGGAAAAAGACTTTACCCAGCCTGTAAAGGTATCTACAAAAACTAACATATACTTGTGCCCATATTTTAGAGGTTTCATTTCTGTAAAATCAATTTCCCAATAAATTCCTGGTTCCTTACCTCTTTCTCTTTTCCCTCTTCCAATTCTAGTTCCTCCCACCTCAACTGCCTGGCATTGAGCACATCTATCAACTACATCCTGAAACATATGCCCTAATTAAGAATCTTGTTATTGCTTGCCTATAAGGTCCTTGAGTTTGTGTATCCCCAAATAAGTACCCTGACATATCTGGTGTACTAACTCCTTACCTAGTCTTCGAAGAAGAATTAAATTTCCTCTTAGTCTTAGCCCAGTCTACTTCATAGTCTAATTTATTGCGTTTTGGTAAATACTATAAATCTTCCTCTGAATAGTCCAGTTTTTCTGGTAGGGCTAGAGTCGGGAGTGTAAACATCTCTTGCACTGTTTCTCGGGCTGCTTTCTTTGCAGCTTGATCTGCTAAGTGGTTTCCTTTTGAAATCAGATCGGTCCCCTTTTGGTGTCCCAGGCAATGCATAACAGCCTCCTCTTTTGGGTCCCAAATAGCCTGGAAGAGAGCCAATATTTCTCCTCTGTTTTTAATTCCTTTTCCTTATGCTGCTAATAGGTCCCTTTCTTTATAAATAGCCTCATGTTTATGGAGAGTAGCAAAGGAATACCTGCTGTCTCTATAGATGTTGGTAGTTTTACCTTTGGCCATCTGCAGGGTCTTAGTGAGTGCAATCAGTTCTGCTTTTTGTGCCAAAGTTCCATGTGGCAGGGCTGCTGTCCAGAGCTCCTGCTCAGGAGAAACCACCACAGCCCCTGCATACCTCTTTCCATTGACCATGTAGCTACGCCCATCTGTGAAGAGAGTCATCTCGGCATCCGGGAGGGGAATGTCTCTGAGATCTGGCCTTATTGCTGTGACTTGGGTTAGGACCTCCCCACAGTCATGTGGATGGGCAACCAGCTCCTCTGGCATAAGTGTGACTGGATTTCGCACCACCGGGCCTGGAAGGTCACTCTTGGTTCGTTGAAGAGGAGGGCCTGATCCCCTGTCATTCGGGTGTTCATCATCCATCTTTGGTTGGAGTCTGGAGAATGCCCTCGATAGAGTGGGTGGTGGTCAAGATGAGATTTTGACCCAAAGTCAAAATTTGCATCCTTGGAAAGTGAAAACTTGCATCTTTGAGCAGGAGATTTGTGGCAGCAGTTATGCAAAGGCACGAGAGAAACCAGCAGCTAGTGAATCTAGTTTCTTGCTAAGATAGGCTACTGGCCTTTGCCAAGGCCCCAGAGTCTGAGTTAAAACTTCTTTGGCCACCCCTGTTTTTTTATCCACATGCTAGTGGAAGGACTTGGTAACATCTGGGATGGCCAATGCTGGGGCACTCAGTAAGGCTGTTTGTAATTCCCGAAATGCTCCTTCTACCTCAGTTGTCTACTTTATCATAGTGAGCCCTCCTTTTGCCAGTTCGTAGAGAGGTCAGGCAATCTCTGCAAACCGCGCTATCCACATCCTACAGTAGCTCACTGTCCCAAGAAACTCCCTCACATTTTGGGACATGGTGGGGTGGGGGTTTTGAATAATCACCTGTTTCTTGTACTCAGACAGTGAACTCACTCCCTCGTGGAGGTGAAAGCCTTTAAGTAGCATGGATCTGACAGAGCTGTGCTTTCTTCACTGACACCCAATACACTTTTTCCTGCAGAGTCTGTAAGAGAGCTCTTGTCCCCAAGAAACATTCCTTTTTAGTCCTCAGTGACTACTAGCAAGTCATCAACGTACTGTAACAGAGTGACTCCTTGGTTTTGAGGTTCTGTACTCACAAAAATCCTCATACAGGGCCTCGACAAAGATAGTGGGTGAATTCTTGAGCCCTTGGGGAAGTCTTGTCCAGGTGAGCTGGCATTGGAATCCTTCCTGTGGGTCAGACCACTCAAAAGCAAAAAGGTGCTGAGAAATCCTTTGCTTAAGACATGCAGAAAAAATGTTTCCTTGAGCTCTAAGACGGTATACACTGTTCTTTGGGGGCCTAGAAGAGAGAGTAGGGTATAGGGGTTAGGCACCGTCGGGGGGATATCTTCAAAATATTTATTAACTTCCCACAAGTCCTGGACGGGTCGGTACTCCCCAGTCTCGGCCTTTTTGGCGAGCCGCAAAGGTGTGTTCCACGGAGATTCTAAGGAACTAGGATCCCCTCTCCTCGGAGGTGGTTAATGTGTTTTCTTGCCCCTTCCTTTGCTTTTGGGGAAGGGGGATACTGCCGAACATGTACAGCCATAGCTGTTGCCTTTAATTGTACCACCACTGGTTGTTGTTCCGTGGCCAAGCCAAGGGGCTTCCCTTCAGCCCAGACCTTGGGAAACTCGTCCTGTAGCATATGGTGAAGCTTCCCAACCCCTTTGTTTCCTCTGGTTTTGAGACTGGCTCGTAAAGGAGGTGTTCATCTACTGCTGCCATAAGCACTTATACAGTGGTTGTCTCAAGGCTACAGTCATGCCTCCTTCGAAGAACTGAATGCCAGCTCTTAACTTGTGGAGACCTCTTTCCATCAAGTTATATAGGGCATTAGGGAGGACCAAAAATTGATGTTTAACTTATCCTGAGACCAAATTTAAAGTTTTATCTGTTGCCCATTTATGGCTTTCTGTGCCATTAGCTCCTTGTACCCAGAATTCCTCTCCAAGTAATTTTCCCATAGGTTTAAGTAATGGTGAAAATTGGGCTCCCGTTTCCACCAAAAAATCAACTGATTTCCCCTCCACTTCAATTTTTACTGGAGGTTTGGGGAGGGGATCCGAAACATGACCCCATCAGTCTCTGGTGGCAAGCTTTGCTATCTTTCATTTGGGCACTCCCCTGTCCCAATGTTCTCTTTCCTTACAGTAAGTGCACTGATCTGAATATAATTCTTCCGCCTTCCTTTTCTGAGCTTAGGCTTTTCCTTCCATTTACTACCCCCTACCCATCTCCTCTCTGCCTCATGTAATGCCAAAACCTTAACCAGTTTTTTTCTTTGGTCTGTTTTTCATCCTCTTGTGCATCCCTGTTGTTAAACACCTTTTTTGGCTATTCCGACTAAGTCAGTCAGATTCTTCCCTTTAAATCCTTCAATTCTCTGAAGTTTCCTATATCTGGGGCTGACTGACTGACAAAGCAAAATCGTCTATGTGAGGTATCCTGCAACTGCCCTGAAGTTTACCTCAAGTTGTCTAGCTTAAGTAAACAAACTTTTAAAGACAATCAAATCTAGAATTTAACATCCATAAAGGTGTGTTATTAAAACATAATTTTTCTCTCTAAAATAACCCTCGTTTTCAGAGATAGCCAAATCAGGACTAATTTATTTGAAAAACAAGTCCAGTTTTAACAAGCTTGGCCTAATTATTTACATAAACACAGCAAGAACAGTGAGGGATCCTATAAATCTCTTAGAATCTTCTCTGCTGGAACTTCTCATAAGGATCCTATATGTTTTACTTATGATAGCCTCTCCAGGCCAGAAGCCAAGCTACATAGTTGCAATCAGACATGCCAGCAATACCTGTTGATTTGGGTGAATTCCTGTTCCTGAGACCCCCAAGGAATCCTGAAGCTCCTGCACCTGCCAGGAAGTAACATCATTTACTCACCTGGTGCAGCTGCTGGGAACTCTGTAAGCAAGGTATCAGGCCAACAGTTCCAAAAGGCTTTACGGTTCCAGGTTTTATAAAGTCAACCTTAGTTCCTTTAAGCTCTCTAGTAATATCTGAGTCTTTTCTAATATGTCATTCCAGTCAACGCCATGGTAAAATAAAATAACCAATGTTACCAATGGTGTCCTGTTACAAGGAGAATGGATTCTTATTGAACTTATGCAAATGACTGTTGCGATGGACGAATGAATACTTGCTGAGATCTTTTGGTTTCAGAGGGTTCAGAGAGAGAGAAAGAGTTGAATACATTGATTTGTTTACAAATGACTACATTTTATCTCTGTAAGTTACAGATAACTTAAGAAAAATTTTCTCTAGTCTGGAAGAGCAAACATAAGACAAAACATCAAGAGATACAACATTACAGTCTTTCAGTTCACCTAGTCCCATGTTAATAATTTTGGTTTAGTCCGAATGCAGCTTTTCCTTCTCTAAAGTCTTACCGATTTCAGTTTCAGAACTTCAACATATGAAAGACCTGTATTTGTCCTGATAGTCTCCCATATGAATTTTCTTTGAGACGGAATTTATCTTACAAGAGAAATAAATCAATTAAAAATGACAAAAACTCAGAATAAATATAGTAAAGAGCTGGTGAGATGAACATTTACAATGTAACTGTCAAGAAAATCAGGTTACTTCTGTGACATGTAACATTTCTATGATCACAATATCAAGTGGTGATCTATCAACATATTAAAATTTGGGGAATGCATGGCATTTTCCCAAATGTAACCCAAGGTTTATCATTGGTTTAAATCTTGTCAACAATTGCTAAAACTTTAGAAAAGTTTTAAAACACATGCCTAAATATAATCAGGGATGTTAAACACCTGATAAAACAAAATATAGAAACTGAATTTTCTGGGCAGACAAAGAGAAAACCTTAACAGATCAGTTAAGAAAACTTTGTTTTTTTAAATAGAGAGAAAACCAGCTTTTCGATAATAGTGTCTTTCTTTTAAGTATGCAGATAATGAGTTTAGTAGGTTTCCCTTCCATCACGATGATGTCGCAGACAAAGGGAGGGGGATCTTTCAGATGCTGTCCTGCTTGCATCCCTCGCGGGAACGTAGGAGCTTCTTAGTTAAGGTCTGTCCGTAAAATCCCTGAACCAGGATACTCCATGGAGTTGATGACCGTTATGCCATATGACGCCCCGTGATACTCAGGGTGCACACCACACAGAATTTGTAGCAGAAGTGGAGTCATACAGACACATTCACACAGTCTGGCACTTTTTAGATTCAAACTTTCACATATCTCCTACTTATTACATAGAGTTGCTTTTCTCATTTCCATCAGTATTAATTAAACTTAACAGAATTTTGTACTCTTAGAAAAACCTGAACCTCTACTGAGGTTCTTCTACTGAAGACTAAATATAAATCAATTGTGAGTTATTACAATAGAATTCTTTAGATGGCAAATATATCAATCAGTTAAGCACAGAACGTGTTTACCAACAAGTTTCAAAAGTACAAACCCAGTTCCAGCAGCCAACGCTCTAGCATTTTATCCCATTTGGTTAAGACCTACATGTCCAACAAATTTAATTCCATTTGTAATTCAAGCAACCCTTCAGAGTTTCAGGTTACCAAAGACTTCGGAAGCCACTTTAACAATTACCCATTAAAATCTTGAGACAGACAAATAACCATCTCCATGTCAGATGCCATGCTCTCCCTCCAGCAAGAGGGAGGGGCTATGCAGTTTACGTTGGGCCAGAAAAGGCAAGGGATTCCTCAAAACAAAGGGAGTTTCTGCAGCTGCTTGGGAATATTCCTTAAAGTCTCTGTCTCGAGGTCAGTTCATCCCGCAGTGCCAGTTCTGATTACCAAAAGTGACCCACTAGGCACTATATTCCATGTCCGGCTCCAATGAGCCAGCATTGGGCACCTTAACCCAGCATTCATCTAACTCCAGTTGGCTCCAGTCATATCCCTTAACACACAAAATGAGTGAGCAAGAAGTCTCACATCTATTATGAAAAACGGAGAGATGAAAGTCAGAGTCCCCTTACTCTCTGCTTGCCCTATTCCTTCAATCATAACAAACAACACAACATACGAAAAAGGACCAGGCAAAGACAACCACAGGCCAAAGGATTCTTACCCATAACCTGCCACTGGTGGGGGCTTTATCCTCTGACCACCTAGGGGGACTTGAACCCCTCAAACACCTGGGGGGAATCAAACCCCCCAACAACCCAGGGGGACTCAAGCCCCCAACAGCCCAGGAGTCTCAAACCCCCCGACAGTCCAGGGGTCCTAACCCCCCCAACAAACCATGGGGTCTTGAACCCCCTGACCGTCTAGGGAGACTTGAACCCCCCGACAGCCCTGGGGACTCGAACCCCCAGCAAGCCCCTGACTGACCGGGGGACTCATACACCTCGGCGACCGCCTAGGGGTGTTCAAAACCCCTGACCTCCCAGGGGGACTCAAACCCCCCATTGATCTACCAGCAGAGGGATGGGGCATCCCTGCATCTACTCCAGACCTGGGAAGCATGGCTGCGTCCATCTTCTCGCTGGTGGGCCATACCATGGAGCTCCAACCACACAGACAGATAGGATCCCGAGATCTTACCTCCGGAAGCTTTTCCCCAAAATTCCAATGCTGGCTCAGTTCTCGTCATCTGAATCCTGGTGCCCCTCCAATATTAGGGTCCATAATCAAAGGAGTGATACTGATACAAAGTGAAGGTCAAGCAAAGCTTTATTTCGCGCCAAGCATCGAGAATCAAACTGACCGGTCAGGGCCGTCTCTTGCAAAGAGGTGACCCCTCCCAGCCTCGCATACTAATTTTTATAGAGGTAGTTTAGCTGGGCTATACACAGGTGGCCAATGAGATTGCAATACACAGAGAACATTGCACAGCCATGCTAAATCACCACACACAGAAAAAAATAATGTTAGGTAACACACGGTGCCCAATTGAATTTCAATTTACCCTAGTAGATATTTGTGTGCCCCATTGATTGGATGCCTTCACCTGGCCTGACCCACCCTTGTATCTAGGCTTTGCGAGTAAGTTCCTCTGGGAATGGCAGGGCCAATCTAAATTTACTGTGTAGGGTCAATCTAAGGTCACTACATAAACACAGAATGACTCCCTCTGGATAACTAGACCCTTACAGGGGAAACTTTAGCACAGTAGAGAACTCCTTCTTCTGGATGGCATGAAACTGGCTGTTAGGATTGGTGTCCAAACTCAGAGTGGGAGCCAGATGCATGGCCAATGAGACCACACCCAATCATGAGGGCAGACGTGGGCACAAACAGGCATTGTGACCCTCAGCCTGAGCATAACTTCAAACAATCACTCACAGTTGCACCACCAGGATCCGGCATTGCAGGCCTGGTACGTTCCTAGGCCCAAATCAAAACCCTTAGTGGGACCCAGAGCCTGGGTCTAGAATCTCTGTTTTGGGGCATGCCTAAGATGGAAAACAGCACTCTTCCCTTCCCTGAAAAAGCCATCAAACAATGGGGAGCCGCCAGGATCCTTAGAGAGGAAAAATATCCCATGGACCCATGAGACCATACCTGCAATCCGAAGCCATCCTAGTCACACAATCCATATAGAAAAGTCTGTGCTATCACCTTCCAGTCACACTAATTACAGTTCCTGACGAGCTGCCCTCCAGGTTTGCTCATTGGGCCTGCGATCACCTCCACTAACCATATCCCGATTTGGGTTTGCAGACTTCTTTCCCAAAACCATGGCTCACATGTCCTCCAGAATGAGGTCTCTGGAGCCACACCATAGGACTGTGCCTGCAATACCCAAGAAAAGTGTGCCTGTCACAGTTGCCCAAACCCTCTAGATTAGGATAAACCTGTAGGGCCCCTGAGCTTACCCCAATATGGGAGGCCGCTCTGGATGCAAATGTAGGTGATGTCTTAAACATCCTGATCACCTACATCCAGGGAGACACCCATGTCAATGTTCCCGAGTCAGAAGATTGAACCTGACCTGCCCCTAGGACCTCATTGGTACCCTAGATTAAGTTTTCAGGCATCTGTCCTCAGAGCCTGTTCTGGAAAACCAACTTATAATACCACATGTGTTCCCTGAGCCACACAACAGAACATCTCATCTTCAGAAGGAAACCGTGCACTTCGCCCTGTGTCAAACATTCAGGGTAGTATAATTCTGCATGACAACTTAGCCACCAACACATTGTAAGATCTACCTGGTAACAAATTAGCATTGAGACCCATTTGCAAGAGATTCCATGTCAACTCAAGGCCTTGACACTTCACGCCATAAACACCAGAAGAAACCTGCCATGTTCCTCAGCTGCAATGGTCATTGGAGGTGTGCTTTCCATGCATCTTTGCGGAAGTGCTCTGCTACACAAACTTTCCACATGGGGGATACTGGAGCAAACAAACCAGACCAGTAGAATGAAACCTTACTGTTTGGAACATCTCCCAAGCCCCAGCGAGGGAAATCCTCCATGGCCTCTTGACGCCACCCCTCCATTTGTTGTTCATCATAGACACAAACTCCAGTGTGAGCAAAATTCTGACATCGGCCCTTACTCAGGGGATGAATATCTCGAATAACACTAGAACTGCCTTCTGTGTGGCACTGAATTTAACCGTATCTTGGGTTTACAATTCCATCCTCACCCTCATGAGCACAAAACCCTCTTGATAGGGAATTGTTAAGCAACATTGCAGCATTCTGCCTTCCCCATAGAAAGAAGAAGTGCCTGGTGAGTTTGCCCAGAAATGCCAAATGTGGATCAATCTGCTCAGCCATCAAGGGATTTATAGGCTGCCTCGATTTACTGGTTACCCTGGCCACTAGTGCTGGGTGAGACAGGGCCTGAGCCCCAAACTCGTGTCAGCCACCCAGAAAGAGGGCCCCATATCCAGCATGTGAGACCAGCCATGGCCCAAGTCCGTCAACTCTACCCATCCTTGGTATTCAGGCACCTGTCCCCAGACCTTTGCTGGAATCCCTGCCAATGAGGGATCAGAAGCATAATAAAGAATTCCTCCTTCCCTATGAAAAAAAAAACTGGCTGTTTGGATGGGTGTCTAACCCTCAAAGTAGAGCCAGCTACATGGGAGATGAAACTACGCCCACCCCTGAGGGCCACCCTGGGCACAAACAGGCATTGTGACCCTCAGACTGAGCATGCTTTCAAAAACGGCTTCTCAGTTTCACCACCACCATTCCGCTTTGCAGGCCTGGTACGGCCCTAGGCCCAAATACTAACACTTCCTGGGAATTTCCAGGCACCCATTCCCAGAGCCCATCTCTGGAATCCCTGTTTTGGGCACCCTGAAGAAGGAAACAGCACTCTTTGCTTCCCCGAAAATGCCACAAAAATATGGAGAGCCGCCAGGATCCTTATAGAGGAAAAGTCTCCCATGGACCCATAGGACCACACCAGTATTCTGAGGCCATACTGGACACAAAATACAGACAGATAAGCCTGCAGTACCACCTTCCAGTCACCATAATTACAGTTCCTGACGAGCTGCACTCAGGTCTATGCATTGGGTCTATGATGAACTCACCACTAACCCTGATCTAAATTTTGTTTGCAGACTTCTGTCCCAAAACCATGGCTCACATACCCTCCAGGATTTGTTCTCTGGAGACACACCACTTTACTGTGGCTGCCATCCCCTTGGAACTGTACCCGTCACAGTTGCCCAAACCTTCCAAATTAGGAGTAACCTTCAAGGCCCCTGAGCCCACCCCAATATTGGCGGCCACTCTGGATGCAAATGTGCAGTTTGAAACACCATGATCAACTACTTCCAGACAGACAGTCAGTCAATGGTCCTGAGTCAGAAGGTTCAACCTGTCATGCCCGTAGGACCTCATTGGAATCCCAGGTTTGGTTTTCAGGCATCTATCTCAGGGGCCTATTCTGGAATACCAACTTATGATACAACATGTGCTCCCTTAGCCACACGAAAGAACATGTCCTGTCCCCAGAACGATACTGTGCTCTTCAACCTCTGCAAAAGTCTCAGGGTAGAAGAATCCTGCATGGCACCTTAGCCGCCAGCACACTCTAACATCTCCGTGGTAACAAATCAGCATTGCGGCCCATCTACAAGAGATTCTATGTCAACTCAAGGCCTTGGTACTTCGCCCCAGAGCCACCAGAAAGAACCTGCCATACTCCACAGCTACAAAGTTCAATGAAGGTGTGCCTTCAGTGCATCCATGCCGGAAAGCTCTGCTACCCAAACTTTCCACATGGGAGACACTGGAGCAAACACATCAAACTCCACCTGTCCAGTAGAAGGAAACCTTGCTTTTTAAAGCACCTCACAAGATCCAGGGTGGGAAATCCTCCATGACCTCTTGACACCACCCCTCCAATTGTTGGTCATCATAGACACAAACTCCAGTGTGAGCAAACATCTGACATCTGCCTTTACTCAGGTGCTGGATATCTCGAATCAGCTGCTGCACATTGGAACTGCCTTCTGGTTGGAAATGAATTGAACCATAGCTTGTGTTTACGATTCCATCCTCACCCTACTGGCCCCCAAGCCATCTTGATTGGGAATTCTGGAGTCACAACGCAGCATTCTGCCTTCTCCATAGGAAGAAGAAGTGCCTGGTGAGTCTGCCCAGAAACACCACATGAGAATCAATCTGCTCAGCCCTCGAGATATCCCCGATTTATAGGGTGACCTGGCCACTAGTGCTATGTTTGACAGAGCCTAAGCCCTAACCTCCTGTAAGCCACCCAGAGAGCAGGCCCCATAACTAGCAAGTGGGACCGGACAGGGCCAATGTCCTGCATCGCCACCCACCGTTGGTGTTCAGGCACATGTCCCCCGACATTTGCTGGAATCCCTACCAATGGGCGTCTTGATGCCACCCCTCCATGTGTCGGTCATCGTAGACACAAAACCCAGCGTGTGAACAAACATCTGACATCTGCCCGTACTCAGGTGCTGGATATTCATTTCAGCCATTGCACAATAGAACTGCCTTTCGCTTGACACTGAATTGAACCGTAGCTTGGGTTTACAATTCCATCCTCACCCTACTGCTCCGCAAACTCTCTTGACAGGGAATTCTGGAGTCACAACGCAGCATTCTGCCTTCCCCATAGAAAGAAGAAAGGCCTGGTGAGTCTGCCCAGAAACTCCTTATGAGGATCAATCTACTCGTCCCTCGAGGGTACCCAGATTTATAGGCTACCCTGGCCACTAGTGCTGTGTCTGACAGAGCCTGAGCCCCGACTTTGTGTCAGTCACCCAGACATCAGGGCCCATATCCAGCATGTAAGACCGGCCATGGCCCAGGGCCATCATCTCTACCCATACTTGGTATTCACACATCTATCCCCACATTTGATGGAATGCCTATCAGTGGGACAACCTGAAGCACAAGAGAGAAATCCTCCTTCCCCATTGCAGGATTCCTGGCTGTTGGGATGGGTGTCCAACCCTCAGAGTGGGAGCCAGCTGCATGGCCAAGGAGACCACGCCTAGTCCTGAGGTCTGTCCTGGACACAAGCAGGCATTGTGATCCTCAGCCTGAGCATGCTTTCAAGAAAACACTTTCAGTTTCATATCCAGGATCCAGCATTGTAAGCCTGATATGTCCCTAGGCCCAAATCCTAAACATAGGCGGGATTTTTCAGGTTCCCAAACCAGATGTCCATCTCTGGATTCCCTGTTTTGGGGCATCCCTAAGATGGAAAACACCATTCCCTTTCCCGAGAAAGCCTCCAAACTATTGGGAGATGCCAGGATCCTAAGAGAGGTAAAATCTCCAATGAACACATGAGACTACAGCTGCATTCCGAGGCCATGCTGGACACACAATCCAGATACAAAAGCCTGTGCTACCGCATATGAGTCACCTGATTTACAGTTCCTGAAGTGTTCCAGGTCTACGCATTGGGCCTGCAATCACCTCGCCACTAACCCTAACCCAAGTTTGTGTTTGCAGACTTCCATCCCAAAAGCATTGCTCACATGCCCTCCAGGTTGTGGTATTTGGAGCTACACCACAGGACTGTGCCTGCCATCCCCAAGGAAACTGTGCCCCTCAGTGTTGCCCAAACCCTCTAGATTAGGAGAAACCTGCAATGCCCTTGAGCCCACCCCAGTACTGGAAGCTTCTCTGGATGCAAATGTGCAGCTTGAAACACCCTGATAACCTCCATCAAGGCACACACCCAAATACATGGTCCTGAGTCAGAAGATTGAACCTGACATGCCCCCTAGGACTTCATTGGAACCCTAGATTAGGTTTTCAGGCATCTTTCCTCAGAGGCCTTTTCTGGAATACCAACTTATGATACAACATGTGATCCCTGGGCCACACAAAAGAACATCTCTTTTCCCCAGAAGGAAGCTGTCCTCTTGGACCTCTGTCAAACCATCAGCGTAGATGAATCCTGCATAGCCCCTTAGCAACCAGCACATTCTATGAACTCCCTGGTAACAAACCAGCATTGTGACCCATCTTCATGAGACTCCATGTCAACTCAAGGCCTTGATATTTCACCCCAGAGCCACCAGAACGAAACTGCCATGTTCCTCAGCTGCAATGGTCAATCAAGGTGTGCTTTCCAGGCATCCATGCAGGAGTGCTTTCCTACACAAACTTTTCACATGGGGAAACCAGAGCAAACTTACCAGATTCTCCCTGTCCGGTAGAAGGAACCTTACTGTATGGAGCATCTCACAAGCCCAAGTGTGGGATATCCTCAATGGCCTCTTGAGGCCACCCCTTGATTTGTTGGTCATTTTAGACACAAAGTCCAGTGTGAGCAAACATCTGACATCCGCCATTACTCAGGTGCTGGATATTCAAATCAGCCGCTGCATAGTGGAACTGCCTTTCGCTTGGCCCTGAATTTAACCAAAGCTTGGGTTTACAATTCCATCCTCACCCTAGCGGTCAGCAAGCCCTCTTGATAGGGAATTCTGGAGGCACAACGCAGCATTCTGCCTTCTCCATAGAAAGAGAAGGGCCTTGTGAAACTGCCCAGAAACTTCACCTGAGAATCAATCTCCTTGGCCCTCAAGGGAGCCCCAATTTATAGGCTTCTCTGGCCAATAGTGCTGTGTTTGACAGAGCCTGAACCCTGACCGTGATGCAGCCACCCAGAGGGCGGGGCCCATATCCAGAATGGGAGACCGGCCATGGCCCAGGGCCATCATCTCTACCCGTCCTTGGTATTCAGGCATCTGTCCCCAGACCTTTGCTGGAATCCCTACCAATGGAGGAAGCTGAAGCATAATAGATAAACTCTCCTTCCCCATGGCAAGTATGTTGGCTGCTGGGATGGGTGTCCAATCCTCAGAATGGGAGCCATCTGTATGGCCAGTAAGACCACACCCAATCCTGAGGGCTGCCCTGGGCACAAACAGGCATTGTGACCCTCAGCCTGAGCATGCTTTCAAACAAGCCCTCTGAGTGTCATCACCAGGATCCCGCATTGCAGGCCTGGTATGCCCCTAGGCCCAATTCCTATACCTTGGTGGGATTTTTCAGGTGTCCAGACTCAGATCCCGTCTCTGGAATCCCTGTTTTGGGGCACACATAAGATGGAAAACTGCACTCTTCCCTTCCCTGCAAAAGCCACCAAACTATGGGGAACCGCTAGGATCCTTAGAGAGGAAAATTCTCCCATGGACTCATGAGAACACACCTGCATACCGAGGCCTTCCTGGACACACAATCCAGATAGAAAATCCTGTGCTACTGCCATCAGATCAACCTAATTACAGTTCCTGACGAACTGCCATCCAGGTCTATGCATTGGTCTTGCGATCACCACGCCACTAACCCTAATCTGAATAGTGTTTGCAGATTTCTCCCCCAAAACTGTGGTCATGTATCTCCAGGATGGGGTCTCTGGAGCCACACCACAGGACTGTACCTGCCAACCTCCATGGAAACGTTGACCATCACAGTTGCCCAAAACTTCCAGATAAGAAGAAACCTGCAAAGCCCCTGAGCCCCCCTAAATATTTTCAGTCGCCCTGGATGCAAATGCAGTCTGAAACACTCTGATCATCTGCATCCCAGCAGAAAGCAACGTCAATGGTCCTGAGTCAGAAAATTGAACCTGACAAGCCCCTTTGGACCCCATTGGAACCCTAGATTAGGTTTTCACTCAACTATCCTCAGTGGTCTGCTCTGGAATACCAACTTGTGATACAACATGTGGTCCCTGATCCACACAACAGAACATCTCCTGTCCCCAGAAGGAAACCGTGCTCTTCAACCTGTGCCAAACCCTCAGTGGAGGAGAATCCTGCACGGCCCCTTAGCGACCAGCACATTCTAAGATATCCCTGGTAAAAGAACAGCATTGTGGCCCATCTGCAAGAGATTCCATGTCAACTCAAGGCCTTTGTACTTCGCCCCACAACCACCAGAATGAACCTGCCATTTCCTCAGTTGCAATGGTCAGTGGAGGTGTGCTTCCAGCCATCCATAGGGAAAGCTCTGCTACCCAAACTTTCCACATGCAGGACACTGGAGCAAACAAATCAGACTCCATCTGTCCATTAGAAAGAAACCTTGATGTTTGGATCATCTCACAAGTCTCAGCGTGGGAAACCCTCTGTGGCCACTTGATGCCACCCCTCCATTTTTCGGTCAACATAGACACAATCTTCATTGTGAGTAAACATCTAAGATGAACTAAGACCCTGGTGGGTCCAATGTGCTCAGTGTGTGGCCAGTTGTTGAGAGCCGGTCGGGAAGTGTCATCTCAGGCTGTGTCAGACTGGGCATTAGTGCCCAGGGTAGACTGTATAATTGTAGTACAGTCGAGTGGCCTGTAGGTTGATCCTCATTTTGGGCTTCTGGGTAGCCCCATAGGCCAACGTTTTTCTTCTGGAGGACAGGCAGAGTGCTGCATTGTGGCTCCAGAATTCCTGAACTATAGGGCTTGTGGGCCAGGAGTGTGAGGACGGAAGTCTGAGAACTCAAGCTAGCCTTAGGTTTCCGGGCGAGGGCATGGCAGGCACATTTTGCAGAGCAGAATCGAGATCATGCATCTGAAGTCAGGTCAATGACAGACGGTGGCTCAGGTTGGAGTTTTTCTTCATGATGGCCCCTTCTTGAAGTGGGGGAGCATCATGAGGCCATGGAGGTTTTCCCACAATGGGAGTTGTGAGATGCTTCAAACCTCAAGAATTTCTTCTGCAGGACAGTTGAGACCTGTTGGATGACTACAGGATGTCCCATACAGAATGACTCCAGAGCAGTGTTAAGGATGGATGCCTGGGCAGCATGCTTCTCATTCCAACTGTCTCCTAGTGAGAAGACAGGTACTATCTGCTGGCTCTTGGGGAGCGTCTGAGTTGGCTGAGTTGAAATGGACTCTCCTACGGATGGGTCATAATGTGGGTTTGTCTCCATGGAGACCTTGGAATGGTGCGCTTGCACCAGGGCCCTGAAGGATTCTCCTAACTGGAGGTTTTGACACAGCTCCAATGAGCAAGTTACCCATGTGGAGAGAAGATTTCTTCTGACTGGTGCCTCAGGAAAACCCTATATGCTGGTATAGGAAACCAAGCCTCTGAGGAGAGATGCGTGGAAATCAAAGCAATGGATGGGATTAGGGCCTCAGGGACTCTCCTGTTCAAACTTCTTCTCTGTGGACATCGGTCAACTGGTCTAGGTGCAGCTAGTTGCTCAGCTGTTGTCTGATCACCACTGTTTTTCCCGGGTGGCCTACAATATTGGGATGACCTCGTGGTTTGGAGGTATCTCCTAATTTGCAAGGTTGTGGCCAATGGAATGGGCAGAATTCCTTTCCTGCAGTGTGGCTCCAGGGACGCCAGCCTCAAGGGTGTGTGGGCCAGGGCTGTGGGGACAGAAGTCTGAAAAGAGAAACTCGGCTTAGGTTTGGGGACATAGGAATGGCAGGCCCTATCTAGAGACTGTGAGGAGAACTCTTCGGGATATGATAAAAGGGAGAGTGTGAGGCACTTGCTCAGGCTTTTTTTCTCTATGTTTTGTGTCTCCAACGGCTGTGGAATGACGCGGTGGCCTCATTGACCATAATCGAGTTTCCCTCTCTGGGGATTGTGCCTGATCCCAAGAGTTTGTGGTCATTTTGTAGGATGGGAGGAGTCCATTCTGTTGTGTGTGTGTGTGTGTGTTTTTTTTCTCAGGTGGCCCACCAAAATTGGGATTCCAGAGCAGAGCTCTGTGGAGGGGCAACTGGAGAATCTGACCTCTGGATAAGAATGGGTGCCTAGGGTCATGGCAAGCCCCATATGCGGGCTCTTGGTTAGACACTGAGAGTTCTTACTTGGAGGCAGGGCTCAGGCTGGGGGTCACAATGCGTGTTTGTGCCCAAAGCTGCCCTCAAGCATGGGAGGGCCCTCATGGGCCATGCTGGTTTCTCCTACACTGAACGTTAGACAGCATGCCAACTGCAAAGTTTCTTGCCACAGGGAAGGAGGAGTTCTAATTTCTGCATCACGTACACCTGTGCATAGTGATTGCTCATAAGGTCGAGATTCTGAAGCCTGAAAACCGAGGTTGGGAAGAGATGACGTCCTAAGGCCATGGCGGGTCCCATGTGCTCAGAGTGCGGCCCGCTGTCTGGGAGTTGGTTGGGAGGTGTAGGCTCAGGCTGTGTCAGACAGGGCATTAGTGCCCAGGCTAGACTGTGTAATTGGGGTACAGTCGAGTGGTGTACAGGTTGACCCTCACTTGGGGTTTCTGGGTAGCCCCATAGGGCAACGTTTTTCTTCTGGAGGGGAGGCAGAGGGCTGCATTGTTTCTCCAGAATTTCCAAACTGGAGGGCTTTTGGGCCAGGAGTGTGAGGATGGAAGTCTGAGAACACAAACTAGGCTTAGGTTTCAGGGGGAGGGCACAGCAGACACACTCTGCAGAGATGAATCAAGATCTCGTGCACGTGAAGCCAGGGCGAATATCAGACATTTGCTCAGGTTGGAGTTTCTGTCCATGACGTCCCCTTTATAAAGGGGAGCATCTCACGAGGCCATAAGGTTTTCCTACAATGGGAGTTGTGAGATGCTCCTAACCGCAACGATTTTTTCTGTGAGACACTCGAGACCTGCTGGATGGCTCCAGAACGTCCCATATGGAGTGACTCCAGAGGAGCCTTCTAAGGATGGATGCCTGGGAAGCCCACCTCCCATTCCAGTTGTCTCCTAGTGACAAGGCAGGTTTGATCTGCTGGCTTTGGGAGAGATTCCAAAAGGGTTCAGTTGAAATCGACTCTCCTGAAGGAGGAGTCAAGATGGCGGAGAAGTAGCAGGCTGAGACTACTTCAGCTAGCAGGAGATCAGCTAGAGAGCTTATCTAAAGATTGCAAACACCTGCAAATCCATCGGCAGATCAAAGAGAAGAAGAACAGCAATTCTAGAAACAGAAAAACAACCACTTTTTGAAAGTGAATCCAAAGCGACGGGAAGATAGACCCCGGGGGGAGGGTCGGGCTCCCGGCAAGCGGCGGAGCAACGGAGCACAAAATCAGGACTTTTAAAAGTCTGTTCCACTGAGGGACATCGCTCTGGAGGTTAAACTGGGGCAAAGCCCACACGGGGTCGGCGTGACCTCAGGTCCCGCAGGGTCACAGAAGGATCGGGGGTGTCTGAGTGTTGCAGAGCTTGCGGATATTGGAACGGGAAAGCCGGCTACAGAGACAGAGCCGACACTAAGCTCGCAGCTCGGTGTTGCCTTGAACCAGTCGCAAGCTCGGTGAGCTCGGAGCACGGCTGGAGGTCAGGCAAACGCGAGTTACTAGGAGATGTTCGCTGAGGGCACACTGGGGAGTGGGGCCCTGGGCTCTCGGCTCCTCCGGGCCGGAGACCAGTAGGCCTCCATTTGTATTCCCGTCCTCCGGAACTCTACGGAAAGCGCTCAGGGAACAAAAGCTCTGGAAAGCGCTCAGGGAACAAAAGCTCCTGAAAGCAAAGCTGAGTGGATCACTCAGCCCGGCCCCTGGTAAGGGCTGTGCAATTCCGCCTGGGACAAAGACACTTGAGAATCACTAAAACAGGCCCCTCCCCCAGAAGATCAACAAGAAATCCAGGCAAGAACAAATTCACCTACCAAGGAGTGAAGTTTCAATACCAAGGAGAGAGCAGCAGAATTCCAGAGGAGGAGAAAACAAACCACGGAACTCATGGCTTTCTCCCTGTGATTTTTTAGTCTTGCAGTTAATTTAATTTTTTTCTTTTTCATTTTTTTCTCTTCTTCTGCTAACATTTTTTAAACTTTTTCCCCATTTCTTTTTTAACGTTTTTTAACTAGTTTATCTAATATATATATATATATATATATATATATATATATATTTCTTTTTTATACTTTTCTTTATTCGTTTTCTTTTTTTTTATTCTTTTTTTTCTTTCTTTATTTTTGAACCTCTTTTTGTCCCCAAATCAGAAGAGATCCCAATCTCTTCAATCTTTTTTTAATTACTTTTTAAATTCTTGATTGAATTTTTAATTCAATCTCTTTTGTTAAATACTTTTATTTCTTTTTTTTCTTTCTTTCTTTTTGAATCTCTTTTTTATCCCCAAATCAGAAGAGATCCCAATCAGAAGAGATTGGGAGATTCTAATCAGAGGAGATACCAATCATAGGAGATCCCTCACCCAATCGTGAGGGGGCAGAAATCCCCCCCATGATTTGGGATCTCTTCTGATTTGGTTAAAGCATATTTTCCTGGGATTGTTGCTACCCTTTTAGTATTTTACTTCCTCCTTCATATACTCTTAGCTGGAAAAAATGACAAGGCGGAAAAATTCACAACAAAAAAAAAGAACTAGAGGCAGTACCGAAGGCTAGGGACCTAATCAATACAGACATTGGTAATATGTCAGATGAAGAGTTCAAAATGATAATTCTCAAGGTTCTAGCCGGGCTTGAAAAAGGCATGGAAGATATTAGAGAAACCCTCTCCAGAGATATAAAAGCCCTTTCTGGAGAAATAAAAGAACTAAAATCTAATGGAGTTGAAATCAAAAAAGCTATTAATGAGGTGCAATTAAAAATGGAGGCAGTCACTGCTAGGATAAATGAGGCAGAAGAAAGAATTAGCGATATAGAAGACCAAATGACAGAGAATAAAGAAGCTTAGCAAAAGAGGGACAAACAGCTACTGGATCATGAGGGGAGAATTCGAGAGATAAGTGACACCATAAGATGAAACAACATTAGAATAATTGGGATTCCAGAAAAAGAAGAATGATAGAGGGGAGCAGAAGGTATACTGGAGAGAATTATTGGGGAGAATTTCCCCAATATGGCAAGGGGAACGAGCATCAAAATTCAGGAGGTTCAGAGAACGCACCTCAAAATCAATAAGAATAGGCCCACACCCCGTCACCTAATAGTAAAATTTACAAGCCTTAGTGACAAAGAGAAAATCCTGAAAGCAGCCCGGGAAAAGAAGTCTGTAACATGCAATGGTAAAAGTATTAGATTGGCAGCTGACTTATCCACAGAGACCTGGCAGGCCAGAAAGAGCTGGCATGATATTTTCAGAGCACTAAACGAGAAAAACATGCAGCCAAGAATACTATATCCAGCTAGGCTATCATTGAAAATAGAAGGAGAGATTAAAAGCTTCCAGGACAAACAAAAACTGAAAGAATTTGCAAACACCAAACCAGCTCTACAGGAAATACTGAAAGGAGTCCTCTAAGCAAAGAGAGAGCCTACAAGTGGGAGATCAGAAAGGAACAGAGACAATAAACAGTAACAGTCACCTTACAGGCAATACAATGACACTAAAATCCTATCTCTCAATAGTTACCCTGAATGTTAATGGGCTAAATGCCCCAATCAAAAGACACAGGGTATCAGAATGGATAAAAAAACAAAACCCATCTATAAGTTGCCTCCAAGAAACTCATTTTAAACCCGAAGACACCTCCAGACTTAAAGTGAGGGGGTGGAAAAGAATTTACGATGCTAATGGACATCAGAAAAAAGCAGGAGTGGCAATCCTTATATCAGATCAATTAGATTTTAAGCCAAAGACTATAATAAGAGACGAGGAAGGAATCTATATCATATTCAAAGGGTCTCCCCAGCAAGAAAATCTAACAATTTTAAATATCTATGCCCCCAACGTGGGCGCAGCCAACTATATAAACCAATTAATAACAAAATCAAAGAAACACATCAACAATAATACAAAAATAGTAGTACAATAATAATACAATAATAGTAGGGAACACTCCCCTCACTGAAATGGACAGATCATCCAAGCAAAAACTCAACAGGGAAATAAAGGCCTTAAATGATACACTGGATGAGATGGACATCACAGATATATTCAGAACATTTCATCCCAAAGCAACAGAATACACATTCTTCTCTAGTGCACATGGAACATTCTCCAGAATAGATCACATCCTCGGTCCTAAATCAGGACTCAACCGGTATCAAAAGATTGGGATCATTCACTGCATATTTTCAGACCACAATGCTCTGAAGCTAGAACTCATCCACAGGAGGAAGTTTGGAAAGAACCCAAATACATGGAGACTAAACAGCATCCTTCTAAAGAATGAATGGGTCAACGGGGAAATTAAAGAAGAATTGAAAAAAATCATGGAAACAAATGATAATGAAAATACAACGGTTCAAAATCTGTAGGACACAACAAAGGCAGTCCTGAGAGGAAAATATATAGCGGTACAAGCTTTTCTCAAGAAACAAGAAAGGTCTCAGGTACACAACCTAACCCTACATCTAAAGGAGCTGGAGAAAGAACATGAAAGAAAGCCTAAGCCCAGCAGGAGAAGAGAAATCATAAAGATCAGAGCAGAAATCAATGAAATAGAAACCAAAAAAACAATAGAACAAATCAACCAAACTAGGAGCTGGTTCTTTGAAAGAATTAATAAAATTGATAAACCCTTGGCCAGACTTATCAAAAAGAAAAGAGAAAGGACCCAAATAAATAAAATCATGAATGAAAGAGGAGAGATCACAACTAACACCACAGGAATACAAACTATTATAAGAACATACTATGAGCAACTCTACGCCAACAAATTTGACAATCTGGAATAAATGGATGAATTCCTAGAAACATATAAACTACCAAAATTGAACCAGGAAGAAATAGAAAGCCTGAACAGACCCATAACCAGTAAGGAGATTGAAACAGTCATTAAAAATCTCCAAACAAACAAAAGCCCAGGGCCAGATGGCTTCCCGGGGGAATTCTACCAAACATTTAAAGAAGAACTAAATCCTATTCTCCTGAAACTGTTCCAAAAAATAGAAATGGAAGGAAAATTCCCAAACTCATTTTATGAGGCCAGCATCAGCTTGATCCCAAAACCAGACAGGGATCCCATCAAAAAAGAGAGCTATAGACCAATATCCTTGATGAACACAGATGCAAAAATTCTCACCAAAATACTAGCCAATAGGATTCAACAGTACATTAAAAGGATTATTCACCACGACCAAGTGGGATTTATCCCAGGGCTGCAAGGTTGGTTCAACATCCGCAAATCAGTCAATGTGATACAACACATCAATGAAAGAAAGAACAAGAACCATATGATACTCTCATTAGATGCTGAAAAAGCATTTGACAAAGTACAGCATCCCTTCCTGATCAAAACTCTTCAAAGTGTAGGGATAGAGGGCACATACCTCAATATCATCAAAGCCATCTATGAAAAACCCACCGCAAATATCATTCTCAATGGGGAAAAACTGAAAGCTTTTCCACTAAGATCAGGAACACGGCAGGGATGTCCATTATCACCACTGCTATTCAACATAGTACTAGAAGTCCTAGCCTCAGCAATCAGACAACAAAAGGAAATTAAAGGCATCCAAATCGGCAAAGAAGAAGTCAAATTATCACTTTTCGCAGATGATATGATACTCTATGTGGAAAACCCAAAAGACTCCACTCCAAAACTGCTAGAACTTGTACAGGAATTCAGTAAAGTGTCAGGATATAAGATCAATGCACAGAAATCAGTTGCATTTCTCTACACCAACAACAAGACAGAAGAAAGAGAAATTAAGGAGTCAATCCCATTTACAATTGCACCCCAAACCATAAGATACCTAGGAATAAACCTAACCAAAGAGACTAAGAATCTATACTCAGAAAACTATAAAGTACTCATGAAAGAAATTGAGGAAGACACAAAGAAATGGAAAAATGTTCCATGCTCCTGGATTGGAAGAATAAATATTGTGAAAATGTCTATGCTACCTAAAGCAATCTACACATTTAATGCAATTCCTATCAAAGTACCTTCCATCTTTTTCAAAGAAATGGAACAAATAATTTTAAAATTTATATGGAACCAGAAAAGACCTCGAATAGCCAAAGCGATATTGAAAAACAAAGCCAAAGTTGGTGTCATCACAATTCCGGACTTCAAGCTTTATTACAAAGCTGTCATCATCAAGACAGCATGGTACTGGCACAAAAACAGACACATAGACCAATGGAACAGAATAGAGAGCCCAGAAATAGACCCTCAACTCTATGGTCAACTAATCTTCGACAAAGCAGGAAAGAATGTCCAATGGAAAAAAGACAGCCTCTTCAATAAATGGTGTTGGGAAAATTGGACAGCCACGTGCAGAAAAATGAAATTGGACCATTTCCTTACACCACACACAAAAATAGACTCAAGATGGATTAAGGACCTCAATGTGAGAAAGGAATCCATCAAAATCCTTGAGGAGAACACAGGCAGCAACCTCTTCGACCTCAGCTGCAGCAACATCTTCCTAGGAACATCGCCAAAGGCAAGGGAAGCAAAGGCAAAAATGAACTTTTGGGATTTCATCAAAATCAAAAGCTTTTGCACAGTAAAGGAAACAGTTAACAAAACCAAAAGACAACTGACAGAATGGGAGAAGATATTTGCAAACGACATATCAGATAAAGGACTAGTGTCCAAAATCTATAAAGAACTTAACAAACTCAACACCCAAAGAACAAATAATCCAATCAAGAAATGGGCAGAGGACATGAACAGACGTTTCTGCAAAGAAGACATCCAGATGGCCAACAGACACATGAAAAATGCTCCATATCACTCAGCATCAGGGAAATACAAATCAAAACCACAATGAGATATCACCTCACACCAGTCAGAATGGCTAAAATCAACAAGTCAGGAAATGACAGATGCTGGCGAGGATGCGGAGAAAGGGGAACCCTCCTACACTGTTGGTGGGAATGCAAGCTGGTGCAACCACTCTGGAAAACAGCATGGAGGTTCCTCAAAATGTTGAAAATAGAACTGCCCTATGACCCAGCAATTGCACTACTGGTATTTACCCTAAAGATACAAACGTAGTGATCCAAAGGGGCACGTGCACCCGAATGTTTATAGCAGCAATGTCCACAATAGCCAAACTATGGAAAGAACCTAGATGTCCATCAACAGATGAATGGATCAAGAAGATGTGGTATATATACACAATGGAATACTATGCAGCCATCAAAAGAAACGAAATCTTGCCATTTGCGACAACATGGATGGAACTAGAGCGTATCATGCTTAGCGAAATAAGTCAAGCGGAGAAAGACAACTATCATATGATCTCCCTGATATGAGGAAGTGGTGATGCAACATGGGGGCTTACGTGGGTAGGAGAAGAATCCATGAAACAAGATGGGATAGGGAGGGAGACAAACCATAATTAACTCTTAATCTCACGAAACAAACTGTGGGTTGCTGGGGGGAGAGGGGTTGGGAGAAGGGGGCTAGGGTTATGGACATTGGGGAGGGTATATGCTTTTGGGTAAAGTGGAAGGGGAGATGAACCATGAGAGACTATGGACTCTGAAAAACAATCTGAGGGGTTTGAAGTGGTGGGGTGGTGGGAGGTTGGGGTACCAGGTGGTGGGTATTATAGAGGGCACAGCTTGCATGGAGCACTGGGTGTGGTGAAAAAATAATGAAGACTGTTTTTCTGAAAATAAATAAATTGGAAAAAAAAAGAAAAGAAACCAGGCCTCTGTGTAGAGATGCCTGGAAACCAAAGTAATGGATCTGATTAAGGCCTAGGGGACCGACCCCTTCAATCTGGATCTCTGAGGACATCTGTCTATGCATCTGAGTGGAGGTAGTTGCTCAGCTTGTGTCAGATCGCCCCTGTTAGTCCCTGGCATCCTATGCTATTGGCATGACCTTTTCGAATTTGGAGGTTTCTCCTAATCTGTAGGGTTGTGACCAATGGAATGGGCTTAATTCCCTTGGAGAGGGCAGGCACAGTCCTGAGGTGTGACTCCAGGTTCCTCAGCCTGGAGGGTCTGTGCCAGGGCTGTGGGGACAAAAGGTTCTGAACACAAAATCCGCTTAGGTTTGGGGACGTAAGTATGGCAGACCTGATCTTCAGACCATGAGGTGATCTCTCCGGAATATGAACAAAAGGTGAGTGTAAGGCGATTGCTCAGGCTTTTGTCTCTGGATTTTGTATCAACAATGGCCTTGGAAGGTCTGCATGGCCTCATGGGCAATGGTGGGAATCCTTCTCTGGGAATATGGCCCGATCCCGAGTTTGGGTACATTCTGTGTGATGGGAGGAGTCCTTTCTCTTTTTATACATCATGTGTCCCACCAAAGAGGGATTCTAAAGCTAGCCCTTCAGAGGAATAATTGGGCAACCCGAATTCTGGTTAAGAATGGGGGCCTAGGGGCATGGCAAGCGCCATATGTGGGCTCTTGATCCAGCCATTAAGAGGCCGTCCTTGAGTATAGGGCTCACGCTGAGGGTCACAATGTGTGTTTGTGCCCAATGCGGCCCTCAACATGGGCAGGGACTCATGGGCCACACTGGTTTCTCCTACACCAAAGGTTGGAAAACTTGCCAACCACAAGATTTCTGGCCATGGGGAAGGAGGAGTTCTGATTTCGGCATCACGTTTACCCCTGGGCAGTGATTGGAGTTAAGGTCTAGGTTTTGAAGCCTGAAAATCAAGGTTGGGAACTGATGAAGACCTAAGACCATGGCGGGTCTGATGTGCTCAGTGTGCAGCCAGCTGTCTGGATTTTGGTCGGGAGGTCCGGGTTCAGGCGGTGTCACACAGGGCATTAGTGCCCAGGGTAGACTGTATAATTGGGGTGCAGTCGAGTGGAATGCAGGTTGATCCTCATTTGGGGTTTCTGGGTAGCTCCATAGGGCAATATTTTTCTTTGCGAGGGCAGGGAGAGTGCTGCATTGTGTCTCCAGAATTCCCAAACTGGAGGACTTGTGGGCCAGAAGTGTGCGGATGGAAGTCTGAGAACACAATCTAGGCTTAGGTTTCAGGGAGAGGAAATGGCAGGCCCACTCTGCAGAGCTGAATCAAAAACTCATCCATCTGAAATCATGGCAGGTATCAGACATTGGGCTGGTTGGAGTTTCTCTCCATGATGTCCCCCTCATGAAGGGGGATGGTTTCATGAGGCCATGGGCAGGCATCACGAGGCCATGGATGTTTTCCCATGGTGGGAATCTGTGATGCTCCAAACCGCAAGGATTCCTTCTGCAGGACAGTCGTCCTGGATGGATCAAGGGTGTCCCATACAGAACAACGCCAGAGCAGGGTTCAAAGGATGGATGCTTGGACAGCCTGCCTCGCATTCCAGTTGTCTCCCAGCCACCAGGCAGTTTCTATCTGCTGGCTCTGGGGGAGCAACCAATGGGACTGGGTTGAAATGGACTCTTCGGAGGATGGGTGGTAATGTGGGTTTGAGTCCATAGAGACCTAGGAATGGGGAGGTGGCTAAGGGACCTTGAAGGATTTTCCTAACCAGAGGTTTTCACACATCTCCACTGATCAAGTTTCCCATGTGGAGATGACATTTTTTCTGATTGGTGCCTCAGGAAACCACCATATGGTGGTATTGGAAACCAGGCCTCTGAGGAGAGATGCCTGGAAACAAAAGCAATGGATCCGATTATGGCCTAGATGCCTATCTGTTTCAATCTGCTTCACTGGGGACATCTGTCTACAGGTCTGTGGATGTAGTTGCTCAGCTTGTGTTAGATCGCCCCTGTTGTCCCAGGAGGCCTACACTATTGGGATGGCCTCAGGGACCTTGGAGGTTTCTCCTAAACTGTAAGTTTGTGGCCAATGGAATGGGCTTACTTCCCTTGGAGAGGGCAGGCACAGTCTTGAATTGTGGCTCCAGGGGCCCCATCCTGGAGGGTGTGTGGTACAAGGCTGTGGCGACAGAAGTCTCAGAACACAAACTCCAGTCAGGTTTGGGGATATAAGTATGGCAGGCCCAATCTACAGACCGTGTGGAGATCTCTTCGGGATATGAACAAAGGGTGAGTCTTGGGCCCTTTCTCAGTCTTTTCTCTTTGGATTTTCTGTGAATGAGGGCCGTGGAATGTAGGGGTGGCCTAATGGGTCATGGATGAGTCTCCCTCTCTGGGGATTTGGCCCAATCCCAAGAGTTTGGGGTCATTCTGTGGGATGGGAGGAGTCCTTTATGTTTTTTGTTTGTTTGTTTGTTTTTACTTCAGTTGTTCCACCAAAAGAGGATCCCAGAGAGATCCCTGGGGATGGGCCACTGGACAACCTGACCTGTGATTAAGTTTGGGGGCCTGCGGGCATGGCAGGCACCATATGCGGGATCTTGGTGCAGCCTCTGGGAGACCTTCCTTGAGGACAGGACTCATGCTGAGTGTCACAATGCATGTTTGTGCCCAACGCAGCCCTCAAGCATGGTCGGGGCCTCATGGGCCACGCTGGTTTCTCCTACACTAATGTTGGACAACATGCCAACCACAAGGTTTCTCACCATGGGGAAGGAGGAGTTCTGATTTCTGCATCACATTCACTCCTGGGAAGTGATTGGAGATAAGGTCTAGGTTCTGAAGCCTGAGAACCGAGGTTGGGAATAAATGAAGACCTGAGGACCTGGCGGGTCCAATGTGCTCAGTGTGCGGCCAACTGTCTGGGTGTCAGTCATGAGGTCCAGGTTCAGTCTGTGTCAGACAGGTCGTTAGTGCCCAGGGTAGACTGTATCATTGGGGTACAGTCGAGTGGCATGCTTTAGGGGCGAGGGCACAGCAGGCACACTCTGGAGAGCTGAATCGAGATCTCGTGATTTTGAAGTCAGGGCTAGGAACAGACGTGGGCTGGTTGGACCTTCTGTCCGTGACGGCTCCTTGATGAAGGGGGAGTATCTCACGTGGCCATGGAGTTGTACCCATGATGGGAGTTGTGAGATGCTCCAAACCGCAAGGATTCCTTCAGCTGGAGAGTAGAGACCTGTAGGATGGATCCAGGACGTCCCATTAAGAACGACTCCAGAGCAGGTTTCTAAGGATGGATGCCTGGAAAGCCCAACTTGCATTCCAATTGTCCCCAATTGTCCCCTAGTGACAAGGCATGTTCGAACTGCTTGCTGTGGGGGAGAAACCGAGGTGGCTGAGTTGAAATGGACTCTCCTGATGATCCATCATAATGTGGGTTTGTGTCCATGGAGACCTTGAAATGGGGCAGTGGCATCAGCGCCCTATAGGATTCTCTTAACCGAAGGTTTTAAGACAGCTCCAAAGAGCAAGTTTCCCATGTGGAGATGAGATTTGTTCTGATTGGTGCCTCAGGAACCACATTAAGATGGTATTGGAAACCAGGCATGTGAAGAGAGTTGCCTGGAAACCAAAGCAATGGATCTGATTAGGGCCTAGGGGACTGACTGGTTCAATATTCTTCTCTGGGAACATCTTTCTATGATACTGAGTGGAGGTCATTGCTCAGCTGTTGTCAGATCACCCGTTTGTCCCGGGGGCAGACAGAATTGGGATGGTCTTGGGGTCTTTGGAGTTTTCTCCTAATCTGAATGGTTGTGGCCAAAGGAATGGGCAAAATTCCCTTGGAGAGGGCAGGCACGGTCCAGAGGTGTGGCCCCAGCTTTCTGGGTGTCGGTCGGGAGATCCGGGCTCAAGTTGTGTCAGACAAGGCATTAGTGCCCAGACTAGTATGTATAATTGGGGTAAAGTCGAGTGGCATGCAGGTTGATCCTCATTTGGCATTTCTGGGTAGCCCCATAGGGCAACATTTTTCTTCTGAAGAGCGGGCAGAGTGCTGCATTGCGGCTCCGGAATTCCCAAACTGGAGGACTTGTGGGCCAGGAGTGTGAGAATGGAAGTCTGAGATCACAAGCTAGTCCAGGTTTTGGAGGCGATAGCAGGGCAGGCACACAATGAACAGCTGAATTGAGATCTCATGCATCTGAAATCAGGGCGAGGATCAGATGTTAGCTCAGATTGGAGTTTCTGTTCATGATCCCCCTTCATGAGGGTGGGGCATCAAGAGGCCATGAAGGTTTTCCCTCAATGGGAGTTGTTAGATGCTCTAATCAGCAAGGATTGCTTCTGCGGGCCAGTTGAGACCTGTGAGATGGCTCCAGGATGTCCCATATGGAATGACGCCAGAGCAGTGTTTTAAAGTGGATGGCTGGAGAGCCCACCTGTCATTCCAACTGTCTCCTAGTGACAAGACAGGTTCAATCTGCTGGTTCTGGGGGAGCAACCGAGGGGGATGAGTTGAAATGGAATCTCCTGAGGATGGGTCATAATGTGGGTTTGTGTCCATGGAAACCTTGGAACGGGGCAGTAGCTCTGTGTACGTGAAGGTTTCTCCTAACTGGAGGTTTTGACACAGCTTTAAAGAGCAAGTTTCCCATGTGGAGACGATATTTGTTCTGATTGGTACCTCTGGAAACCCCCATATGCTGGTATTGGAAATCAGGCCTCTGAGGAGAGATGCCTGGAAACAAAAGCAATGGATCCGATTAGGGCCTAGGTGCCTGTCCAGATCAATCTTCCTCTCTGGGGATATCTGTCTACGGGTCTGAGTGGAGGTCATAGATCAGCTTGTGACAGATTGCCCCTGTTTGTCCTGGGCAGCCAACACTACTGGAATGGATTCAGGGACTTTTTAGGTATCTCCTAATCTGTAGCATTGTGGCCAATGGAATGGGCGAAATTCCCTTGGAGAGGGCAGGCACAGTCACGAGTTGTGGCACCAGGGGTCCCATCCTGGAGTGGGTGTGGGCCAGGACTTTGGGGAGAGAAGTCTAAAAACACAAACTCATCTTAGATTTGGGGACATAGGTATGGCAGGCCCAATATGCAGACCGTGAGGAGAATTTTTCAGGCTATGACAAAGGGCGAGGGTGAGGTGCATGTTCAGGATTTTCTCTCTGGATTTCGTGTCAACGGTGAGCGTGGAATGTTGGGGTGCACTCATGGGCCATGGACGAGTCTTTCTCTCTGGGGATTTGGCCGGATCCCAAGAATTTGGAATAATTCTGTGGGATGGGAGGAGTCCATTCTGTTTTTATAACTCAGGTGTCCCACCAAAAGAAGGATTCCAGAGAAGAGTCCTGGGGAGGGGCAATTGGAAAACCCGAATTCTGATTAAGAATGGGGGACTAGGGGCATGAACGCCCCATATGCGAGCTCTTGGTCCAACCACTCAGAGGCCTTACCAGAGGACAGAGCACACGCTGAGGGTGACAATGTGTGTTTGTGCCCAACGTGGCCAGCAAGCATGGGTGGGTCCTCACAGGCAATGTTGGTTTCTCCTACACTGAATGTTGGAAACACCAACCACAAGATTTCTGGACATGAGGAGGGAAGAGTTCTGATTGCTGCATCACGATCACCCCTGGACAGTGATTGGAGATAAGGTCTAAGATCTGAAGCCTGAAAACTGATGTTGGGAAGAGATGATGAACTAAGGTCATGGCGGGTCCAATGTGCTCAGTGTGCAACCAACTGTCTGGGTGTGGTCGGGAGGTCCAGGCTCAGGCTGTGTCAGACAGGGCATTAGTTTCCAGGGTAGACTGTATAATTGAGGTACAGTAGAGTTGTGTGCAGGTTGATCCTCATTTGGTGTTTCTGAGTAGCCCCAGAGGGCAATGTTTTTCTTCTGGAGGGCAGGCAGAGTGCTGAATTGTGTCTCCCGAATTCTCAAACTGGAGGGTTTGTGGGCCAAGAGTGTGAGGACGGAAGTCTGAGAACACAAGCTAGGCTTAGGTTTGGAGGCGAGAGCACGGCAGCCACATTTTGCAGAGCTGAATCGAGATCTCGTGCATCTGAAGTCAGGGCGAGGGTCAGATGTTGGCTCAGGTTCGAGGTTCTGTCCATGATGGCCCCTTCATTGAGGTGGGGAGGCATAAAGGGGCCATGGGGGTTTTCACATGATGAGAGTTGTGAGATGCTCCAAACAGCAAGGATTCCTTCTGCAGGACAGTCAAGACATGTTGGATGGCGCCAGGACGTCCCATAAAATGACTCCGGAGCAGGGTTCTAAGGATGGATGCCTGTCAGCCCACCTCACATTCCAATTGTCTCCTAGAGACAAGGCAGGCTCCATCTGCTGGATCTGGGGGAGAAACCGAGGGGGTTGAGTTGAAATGGATTCTCCTTTGGATGGGTAATAATGTGGATTTGTGTCCATGGAGACCTTGGAATGGGGCAGTGGGACTGGGGCCCTAAAAGATTGTCCTAATTGGAAGTTTTGATACAGCTCCAAAGAGCAAGTTTCCCATGTAGGGACAAGATCTGTTTTGATGGGTGCCTCAGGAAACCCCCATATGGTGGTATTGGAATCCAGGCCTGTGGGGAGAGATGCCTGGAAACAAAAGCAAAGGATCTGATTAGGGCCTAGGGGCCTATCCGGTTAATGTTCTTCTCTGGGGAAATCTGTCTATGGGTCTGAGTGGAGGTAGTTGCTCAGCTGGTGGCAGATCACCCCTGTTTGTCCCAGGGGGCCTACACTATTGGGATGGCCACGGGGACTTTGGAGGTCTCTCCTAACCTGTAGGGTTGTGGCCAATTCAATGCGCAGAATCCCCTTGGAGAGGACAGGCACAGTCTTGAGTTGTGGATCCAGGGGCCCAAGCATGGAGCATTTGTGGGCCAAGGCTTTGGGGACAAAAGTCTAAAATCACAAACTCGGCTTAGGGTTGGGGATGAAGGTATGGCCGGCCTGAAATACAGACTGTGAGGAGAACTCTTCAGTATAGGAACAAAGGACGAGTGTGAGACACTTGCTCAGACTTTTGTCTCTGGATTTAGAGTCAAAGATAGCCATGGAAAGTCAGGGTGGCCTCATGGGCCATAGACGAGTCTCCCTCTCTGAGGATTTGGCCCAATCCCAAGAGTTTGGGCTCATTCTCTGGAATGGGAGCAATTCTTTCATTCTTTCTTTTCTTTTTTTTTCTTTTCTTTTTTTTTTTTTTTTAAACCTAAGCTGTTCCACCAAAAGAAGGATTCCAGAGCACAGCCCTGGGGAGGGAAGACTTGACATCTCAACCTCTGGTTAAAAATGGGGTCCTTGGGGCATCGCAAGCACCATATGCGGGCTATTGTTCCAGCCACTGAGAGGCGTACTTGAGGACAGGGCTCATGCTGAGGGTCACAATGTGTGTTTGTGCCCAACGAGGCCTTCAAGCATGGGCAGGTCCCTATGAGCTACGCGGGGTTCTCCTACACTGAACATTGTACAACATGCCAACCACAAGGTTTCTTGCCATGGAGAAGGATGAGTTCTGATTTCTGCATCACGTTCACCCCTGGGCAGTACTGGGAGAAAAAGGTCTAGGTTCTGAAACTTGAAAACCGGGGTTGGGAAGAGATTACGACCTTAGGCCATGGCGGTTCCGAATGCTCAGTGTGGATCCCGCTGTCTGGGTGGTGTTCACGAGGTCCTGTCAGACATTCGTGAGGAATGTCAGACAGGGCATTAGTGCCCAGGCTATACTATATAGTTGGGGTACAGTCAAGTGACGTGCACCTTGATCCTCATTTGGCATTCCTGGGCAGCCCCATAGGGCAACCGCAGAGCTGAATTAATATGTTGTGCATCTGAAGTCAAGGAGAGGATCAGACGTTTGCTCAGCTTGGAGTTTCTGTCCATGATGCACTGTCCATGAAGGTGGGGGGCATCATGTGGCCATGGAGGTTTTCCCATGATGGGAGATGTGAGAAGCACCAATCGGCAAGGATTCCTTCTGTGGGACAGTCAAGACCTGTCAGATGGCTCCAGGATGCTGCATACGGAACAACTGCAGAGCGCAGTTCTAAGGATCATTGCCTGGAGAGCCCATCACGCATTCCTATTGTCACCTAGCAACAAGGCAGGTTTGATCTGCTGGGTCTGGGGGAGCAACCGAGGGGGCTGTGTTGAAATGGACTGCCCTGAGGATGGGTCATAATGTGGGTTTGTGTCCATGGAGACCTTGGAATGGGGCAGTGGCTCTGAGGAACTGAAGGTTTCTCCTAACTGGAGATTTTGACACCACTCCAAAGAACACGTTTCCCATTTGGAAACGAGATTTGTTCTGATTGGTACCTCCAGAAAAAACACATATGCTGGCATTGGAAAGCAGGCCTCTGAAAAGAGATGCCTGGAAACAAAAGCAATGGATTCGATTAGGGCCTAGGAGTCTGTCCAGTTCAATCTTCTCTGGAGATATCTGTCTGCGGGTCTGAGTGGAGTTAGTTGCCCATCTTGTGAAAAATCGCCCTTTTTTTGTCCTGGGCAGCCAACACTATTGGGATGGCCTTGGGGACTTTGGAGGTTTCTCCTAATCTGTAGTGTTGTGGTCAATGGAATGGGCAGAATTCCCATGGAGAAGGCAGGCACAGTCCTAAGGTGTGACTCCAGGGGCCGGAGGTTTTGTGGGCCAGGACTGTGGGGACAGAAGTCTGAGAACCCAAACTCAGCTTAGGTTTGGGGACATATGTATTAAAGGCCCAATCTATAGACCTTGCGGAGAATTTTTCGGGCTATGAACAAAGGGCGAGTGTGTGGCGATTGCTCAGGCTTTTGTCTCTGGATTGTGTGTCAAGGGTGGACATGGAATGTTGGGGTGGCCTCATGGGCCATGGATGAGTCTTTCTTTCTTGGATTTGGCCCAATCCCAAGTGTTAGGGGTCATTCTGTGGATGGGAGGAGTCTTTCCTGTATTTATTTTTACCTCTGGCTCCCCACCAAAGAGGGATTCCAGAGCAGAGCCCTGAGTATGAGTGACTAGACATCTCGACCTCTGGTTAAGATTGGGGGACTATGGGCTTGACAAGCCCCATATGCGGGCTTTTGTTCCAGTCACTGGGAGGATTTACATGAGGACAGGGCTCACGCTGATGGTCACGATGTGTGTTTGTGCCCATCGCAGCACTCAAGCATGGGCGGGGCCTCATGCGCCGCTGGTTTCTCCTAAACTGAACGTTGGACAACATGCCAACCACAAGGTTTCTGGCTATAGGGAAGGAGGAGTTCTGATTTCTGCACCACGTTCACTCCTGGGCAGTGACTGGAGATATGATCTAGGTTCTGAAGCCGGAAAACCATGGTTGGGAACAGATGAAGACCTAAGGCCATGGTGGGTCCGATGTGCTCGGTGTTCGCCCTGCTGTCTGGGAGTCGGTCGGGTGGTCTGTGCTCAGGCTGTGTCATACAGGGCTTTAGTTCCCAGGCTAGACTGTATAATTGGGGTACAGTCGAGTGGCATGCAGGATAAAGGTTTTGACACAGCTCCAACAAGCAAGTTTCCCATGTGGTGATGAGATTTGTTCTGATTGGTGCCTCAGGATACCCCCATATGCTTGTATTGGAAACCAGGCCTCTGGGGACAGATGACTGGAAACCAAAGCAATGGATCCGATTAGGGCCTAGAGGCCTGTCCAGTTCAATCTATTTCTCTCGGGAAAGCTGTCTACTGGTCTGAGTGGAGGTAGTTGCTCCACTGGTGTCAGATCACCTCTGTTTCTCCCGGGAAGCCTACACTATTGGGATTACCTCAGGGACTCTGGAGGTTTCTCCTAATCTTTAGGGTTGTGGCGAATGGAATGTGAAGAATTCCCTTGGAGAGGGCAGGCACAGTCCTGATTTGTGGCTCCAGGGGCCCCAGCCTGGAGGCTATGTGGGCCAGGGCTGTGGGGACAGAGGTCTGAAAACACAAACTTGCCTTAGGTTTGGGGAGCTAGGTTAGGCAGGCCATATCTACAGACCGTGAGGAGAACTCTTTGGGATATGAAAAAAAGGCTAGTGTGAGGCGCTTGCTCAGGCTTTTGTCTCTGAATTTTGTGTCACCAATAGCCGTTGAATGTTGAGATGGCTTAATCGGCCATGGATGAGTCTCCCTCTCTGGGGATTTGGCTCAATCCCAAGAGTTTGGGGTCATTCTTTGGGATAGGAGGAGTCCTTTCTGTATTTTTACCTCAAGTGTCCCACCAAAAGATGGATTCCAGAGGAAAGCACTGGAGAGTGGTGATTGGACAACCCAAACTGGTTAAGAATGGGGGACTAGGAGGGACAAGATGGCGGGGGAGCAGGAGGAACCGCCTTTTCAGCCGATACCCCAAAGTGAGCTGATTACCTACCAAAGAACTCCGATCACCCATGAAATCAGCCTGAGATCAGAATTATACATGTCTGGATCTCTACAGAGGCAGAAGATGCCAGTGGGCAGGTAAAGCAGAGTGGTAAAGGTGGACTGATATTATAAGATAAACAAAAGGGGGAGGGAGCCACCAGAAGCAACCGGTTGGAAAGTAATACCCCAATAGGAGCAATAATGCCCTGCGTCTGGGGACCAGCATTAACTTGGAGACTGGTTGAAAGCACTCCAAAAGAGCAAAGGATTGCGGGGGGGAAATCAGGGAGGCTAGGGTCAGGGGCTTAAGTCCCTGTTCCCGGACAGCCTCCCCGGTCTGAGGCAGAGAGCGTGCCGCGGAGAAACCAGCTCTTGGTCCCTAAGCCGCCAGCGCGTCCAAGAATGCTTGGGTTCTAGCTCTTGTGAGGGGATGGGAGCCAAGCCAGTTGGCAGAACATGCAGCCCTACCACAAAGCTTGAGATATGCGTGCATGTCCCTCATGCTCCCCTGAGTTAAAACGGCCCGGCTGGCGCTCTTTGACCCGCGCCATTGTGTCAAAGCCTAAGCCGTGCACCCCAAACTCTCCCCTGACAGAGGTGCGCAAAAGCCCAGACTGGTGTTTATGGACTTGCGCCCTGTTCTCAGTACCTGAGACTTGCGCGCGTCTGATAGCCACCTCTGAAAGAGGTGCAAGCAAGCCGGGCACTCCCAGCCCTGGCCAGCGGCAAAATCTCAGCGTGTGATCGCTGCTTGGAACCTCTCTGGCCGTCGGGAGCTCCCAGACAGCTGCCACTGCCTTGGCTTTGGGTACAAGCAAAAGATCCGGTGCCCCCAGGGTCTGCAACTTGGAACCTGCTCTGCCAGCGGCCAAGGAGGAACTTATTTAGGCTCTGAACCCAGACTGAGGCTTCTCTCTGAGAGGGAGATAAGGGTGTGGTTTGTTTTCCTCTAAAACTACAAAAACCATCAAAGGCGGTCAAGGTGAGAGAAAAAAAAAAAGTGAACAAGCATAAAAACCGCCAGAGAACAAAAGCCTGAAAAAAAAAAAAAAACAGTTTCCTCAGAGCCCACCCTCTTGAGGGGGGCAGGAGGACTTAACTCAGGAAACATCATTGACTGACAACGGACGTGGCAGGCCCCTCCCCCAGAAAACAAACCAAGAAAGAAAAGAAAAGAGAAAAAAAAAGGACTACAAGAGAACAGTCACTACTTCATAGGAAAACTTGTATTGTTCACTCGTTCCCACTATTCCGGTTCATTGTTTTTTTTTTTTTTACACACATAGGTAATTTTTAAACCTATTTACCATCACAGCAAGCTGTACAGTACATCAATTTCCTTAATACCTTTCTAACCTGAACTTTTTGATACATACACCTATGGGTTTTTTTTTGCATATTTATTTTTTAATTCCTTTTTTAAATTTTTAGTTTAGTTTAGTCTAGTTTATTCCTTTTTATTTTTATCCTCTAATATTCATATAGACCTAAACTTCAAAGTAATCCCCTTTCCCCAATCAATACTACCCCTATAGGTAAACCAATTTTTAATCCCCCTTTATCTTAGGAAAGTGGAATCCTTTAACAAAGATATCAAGATACATCCAGGAAGAATCAAAACAACCTTCCTTGCACACACTGAGAATTTATAAGAAATCTCCCATCTTCTTCCACCAGTGTTTCTGTGTTTTTGTGTTTGTCCTAATAGCATATAAATTTTACATTTGGGGTTCTTTTTGATGAGGTTCTTTCTTTATTTGCGTATATATATTTCTCTTGTCATATACTTGTATCAGTCTTTTTATCTCTTTTTGTGTGTCTACTTCATAAATCTTACCTTGGGGCCCTTCTGGTTTGAACCTTCTTTTTCATCTTCCCATTCTTTCCTGTCTTTCTCTCTCTCTCTCTCTCTTATTTTTTTCTTCTTTTCTTTTTTTTTTTCTTTTTCTTTTCTTTTGTCTCTCATTTGGGTGGGGAATCCTGATTGCTCCGAAGTGTTCCTGGGTGCACCTTGACTGCACCAGAGTCGATACATCCAGCAACATCTGTTCAGTCTTCTCCCACCAAAATGACTAGGAGGAAGAATGCCCAACAGAAGAAAAATACAGAGGATGGACCTTCTGCAACAGAGCTAACGGCTATCAACATAGACAATATGTCGGAAAGAGAATTCAGGCTAACAATTATCCAGGCAATAGCTAGGTTGGAGAAAGCCATGGATGACCAAACAGAATTGATGAGGGCCGAACTGAAAGCGACAAGACAGGATGTTCACAATGTTAGGGCGGAGCTTAAAGCTACCAGGGAGGAGGTCCACAATGCTCTCAATGAGTTCCAATCTAATCTAAACTCTCTCAAAGCTAGGGTAACTGAGACAGAAGATAGAATTAGTGATCTGGAAGACAAACAGATAGAGAGAAATTATTAGGAGGAAGCCTGGAACAAACAGCTTAGATCCCACGAAAGCAGAATCAGGGAAATAAATGATGCCATGAAGCGTTCCAATGTCAGAATTATTGGAATCCCCGAAGGGGAGGAGAAAGAAAGAAGTCTAGAAGATATCATGGAACAAGTCCTTCATGAAAATTTTCCGAATCTCGCAAATGAAAGCAGCGTTCATGTACAAGAGGCTGAAAGGTCTCCACCCAAGATTATACATTCCAAAAAAACATCACAACATCTGATAGTCAAATTGAGGAATTATAATTGTAGGTATAATCTCTTGAAAGCCGCCAGGTCAAAGAGGCTCCTTACTTACAGAGGGAAGCCCATCTGAATAACGTCAGACCTGTCCACAGAGACCTGGCAAGCCAGAGAGGCTGGCAAGATATATTCAGGGCACTAAATGAGAAGAACATGCAGCCAAGAATACTTTATCCAGCAAGACTGACATTCAAAATGGATGGAGAGATAAAGAGTTTTCAAGACCAGCAAGGCTTAAAAGACTATGCAACCACCAAGCCGACACTGCAGGAAATATTAAGGGGGGGTTCTATAAAAGAAGAAAAATCCTAAGAATAGCATTGGACAGAAATATAGGGACAGTCTACAAAAAGAAAGACTTCAAAGGTAACTCGATGTAAATAAAAACGTATCTATCAATAATCACTCTCAATGTGAATGGCCTAAATGTGCCAATAAAGTGGCACAGGGTTGCAGATTGGGTAATACGACAGGACCCTCCAAGAGACCCATTTTGAACCTAAAGACACACCCAGACTGAAAGTGAAGGGATGGAGAAGTATTTTACATGCCAATTGGCCTGGAAAGAAGGCTGGGGTAGCAATTTTCATATCAGATGAATTAGACTTCAAACTAAAGACTACAGTCAGAGATACAGAAGGACACTACATAATCCTTAAAGGGACTATCCACCAAGATGATCTAACAATTGTAAATATCTATGCTCCCAATATGGGAGCAGCCAATTACTTATAAAAACTATTAATCAACAAAAAGAGTCATATTGATATGAATACACTAATCGTAGGAGATCTTAACACGCCTTTCTCAGAAATAGACAGATCATCGAAGCAGAAAATCAATAAAGAAGCAAGAGCATTGAATGACACATTGGACCAGATGGACTTCATAGATATATACAGAACATTCCACGCTAAAACAACAGAATACTCATTCTTCTCAAGTGCACATGGAACCTTCTCCAGAATAGACCACATTCTGGGTCACAAATCAGGATTTAACCGATACCAAAAGACTGAGATTATTCCCTGCATATTCTCAGATCACAATGCTTTGAAACTGGAGCTCAAACACAAGGAAAAGTTAAGAAGGAACTCAAACACCTGGAAGCTAAAAACCACCTTGCTTAAGAATGCTTGGATCAACCAGGAGATCAGAGAAGAACTGAAAGAATTCATGGAAACCAATGAGAATGAAGACACTTCGGTCGAAAACCTATGGGATACGGCAAAGGCAGTCCTAAGGGGGAAATACATAGCCATCGAAGCCTCCCTCAAAAAAATTGAAAAATCCAGAGTACACCAGCGACCTCTACACCTTAAAGAACTGGAGAATCAACAATAAATCAAACCAACTCCACACATAAGAAGGGAAATCATCAAGATTAGAGCTGAGATCAATGAGGTAGAAACCAGAGGTACAGTAGAACGTATCAATGAAACTAGAAGCTGGTTTTTTGAAAGAATCAATAAGATCGAGAAACCATTGGCGACACTAATCCAAAAGAAAAGAGAGAAAGCCCAAATTCATAAAATTATGAATGAAAAGGGAGAGATCACAACTAACACCAAGGAAGTAGAAACAATCATCAGAAGTTATTATGAACAGTTATATGCCAATAAGCTTAGCAACCTAGATGAAATGGATGCATTCCTGCAAAACTATAAACTCCCAAAATTTAACCAGGAAGAAATTGACAACCTGAATAGACCAATATCTAATAACAGGATTGAATCAGTGATCAAAAACCTTCCAAAAAACAAGAGCCCAGGACATGATGGATTCCCTGGGGAATTCTACCAAACCTTCAAAGAAGAAATAACACCTATTCTCCTAAAGCTGTTTCAAGAAATTGAAGCAGAAGGAAAAATTCCAGACTCTTTCTATGAAGCCAGCATTACCCTGATCCCCAAACGAAGCAAAGACCCTACAAAAAAGGAGAATCTTAAACCAATATCACTGATGAATATGGATGCTAAGATTCTCAACAAGATCCTAGCCAACAGGATCCAACAGCACATTAAAAAGATTATCGACCATGATTAGGTGAGATTCATCTCTGGGCTACAAGGATGGTTCAACATTCGCAAATCAATCAATGTGATACAACAAATAAATAGGAGAAGAGAGAAGAACCACATGGTCCTCTCGATTGATGCAGAAAAAGCATTTGACAAAATTCAGAATCCGTTCCTGATTAAAACGCTTCAAAGTATAGGGATAGAGGGAACATTCCTGAACCTCATCAAATCTATCTATGAAAGACCCACAGCAAATATCATCCTCAATGGGAAAAAGCTTGCAGCCTTCCCGTTGAGATCAGGAACAAGACAAGGATGCCCACTTTCACCCCTCTTATTCAACATAATATTAGAAGTCCTAGCAACAGCAATCAGACAACAAAGATAAATAAAAGGTATCCAAATTGGTGATGAAGAAGTCAAACTTTCTCTCTTCGCAGATGACATGATTCTTTATATGGAAAACCCAAAAGACTCCACCAAAAAACTATTAGAACTCATACAGCAATTCAGCAGCGTGGCAGGATACAAAGTCAATGTGCAGAAATCAGTGGCTTTCTTATACACTAACAATGAAAATACAGAAAGGGAAATTAGAGAATCGATCCCATTTACTATAGCACCAAGAACCATAAGATACCTGGGAATAATCCTAACTAAAGAGGTAAAGGATCTATACTTGAGGAACTATAGAACACTCATGAAAGAAATTGAAGAAGACAGAAAAATATGGAAGACCATTCCATGCTCTTGGATCGGAAGAATAAACATTGTTAAAATGTCTATACTGCCTAGAGCAATCTATACTTTTAATGCCATTCCGATCAAAATTCCACCGGCATTCCTCAAAGAGCTGGAGCAAATAATCCAAAAATTTGTATGGAATCAGAGGAGACCCGGAATCGCTAAGGAAATGTTGAAAAACAAAAATAAAGCTGGGGGCATCACGTTACCTGATTTCAAGCTTTATTACAAAGCTGTGATCACCAATACAGCATGGTACTGGCATAAAAACAGACACATAGACCAGTGGAACAGAGTAGAGAGCCCAGATATGGACCCTCAACTCTATGGTCAATTAATCTTCGACAAAGCAGGAAAAAATATACAGTGGAAAAAAGACAGTCTCTTCAATAAATGGTGCTGGGAAAACTGGACAGCTATAAGGAGAAGAATGAAACACGACCAATCTCTTACACTGTACACAAAGATAAACTCAAAATGAATAAAAGACCTCAACGTGAGACAGGAATCTATCAAAATCCTAGAGGAGAACATAGGCAGTAATCTCTTTGATATCAGCCACAGAAACTTCTTTCCAGATATGTCTCCAAAGACATAGGAAACAAAAAGCGAAAATAAACTTTTGGGACTTCATCAAAATCAAAAGCTTCTGCACAGCAAAGGAAACAGTCAAAAAAACAAAGAGTCAACCCATGGAATGGGAGAAGATATTTACAAATGACAGTACAGACAAAAGGTTGATATCCAGGATCTATAATGAACTCCTCAAACTCAACACACACGAAACAGCAAACATATCAAAAAATGGGAAGAAGATATGAACAGACACTTCTCTCATCAAGACATACAAATGGCTATCAGACACATGAAAAAATGTTCATCATCATTAGCCTTCAGGGAGATTCAAATTAAAACCACATTGAGATATCACCTTACACCAGTTAGAATGGCCAAAATTAACAAAACAGGAAACATGTGTTGGAGAGGAGGTGGAGAAAGGGGAACCCTCTTACACTGTTGGTGGAAATGCAAGTTGGTGCATCCTCTTTGGAGAACAGTGTGGAGATTCCTCAAGAAATTTAAAATAGAATTTCCCTATGACCCTGCCATTGCACTCCTGGGTATTTACCCCAAAGATACAGATGTCGTGAAAAGAAGGGCCATCTGTACCCCCATGTTTATAGCAGCAATAGCCACGGTCGCCAAACTATGGAAAGAACCAAGATGCCCTTCAACAGACGAATGGATAAGGAAAATATGGTCCATATACACTATGGAGTATTATGCCTCCATCAGAAAGGATTAATACCGAACTTTTGTAGCAACATGGACGGGACTGGAAGAGATTATGCTGAGTGAAATAAGTCAAGCAGAGAGGGTCAATTATCATATGGCTTCATTTATTTGTGGAGCATAACAAATATCATGGAGGACAAGGGGTGTTAAAGAGGAGAAGGGAGTTGAGGTAAATTGGAAGGGGAGGTGAATCATGAGAAACTATGAACTCTGAAAAACAATCTGTGGGGTTTGAAGTGGCGGGGGTGTGGGAGGTTGGGGTACTAGGTGGTGGGTATTATAGAGGGCACAGATTGCATGGAGCACTGGGTGTTGTTCAAAAATAATGAATACTGTTTTTCTGAAAATAAATAAATTGAAAAAAACTAAAAAAAAAAAAAAAACGAATGGAGGACTAGGAGCATGAACGCCCCATATGCGGGCTCTTGGTGCGGGAGATGCCTTACCTGAGGACAGGGCACACGCTGAGGGTCACAATGCCTGTTTGGGCCCAACATAGCCATCAAGCATGGGAGGGGCCTCAAGGGCAGCGCTCGTTTCCCTTACACTAAACATTGAACAACATGTCAACCACAAGGTTTCTCGCCATGGGGAAGGAGGAGTTCTGATTTCTGCATCACGTTAACCCCGGCCAGTGAATGGACATAAGGTCTAGATTCTGAAGCCTGAAAACCAAGGTTGGGAATAAATGATGACCTAAGGACATGGTGGGTCCAAAGTGCTCAGTGTGCATCCAACTGTCTGGATGTCGGTCAGGAATTCCGAGCTCAGACTGTGTCAGACAGGGCATTAGTTCCCAGGGTAGACTCTATAACTGTGGTACATTTGAGTGGCATTCAGGATGTTCCTCATTGGGGGAATATCCCACCAAGGGTTAGGATTTGGGCCTACAATTGGGAATTCTGGTGGTGTAACTGAGAGTGCTTGTTGAAAGCATGCTCATGCTGAGTGTCACAATGCCTGTTTGTGCCCAGGGAGGCCCTCAAGAGTGGGCCTGGTCTCATTTGCCATGAAGCTGGCTCCCATTCTGAGGGTTGGACACCCATCCCAACAGCCAGGTTTCCTTCCATGTGAAAGGAGTTCTCTATTGTGCTTCAAGTTCCCCCACTGGCAGGGATTCCAGCAAAGTATGGGGACAGGTGTCTGAATACTAAGGATGGGAAGGGATGACGGACTTGGGCCATGGGTGGTCACACATGCTGGATATGGGACCCTCTCTCTCTTTGGCTGACATTAGGTCGGGACTCAGGCTCTGTCAGACACAGCACTAGTGGCAATGGCAGCCTATAAATCAGGATTCCCTCGAGGGCCGAACAGTTTGATCTTCATGTGGGGTTTCTGGGCAGACTCAACAGGCACTTCTTCATTCTATGGGGAAGGCAGCATGATACATTGTGCCTCCATAATTCTCTATGAAGAGTGCTTGGGGACCAGTAGGGTGAGGATGGAATTGTAAACTCAAGCTATGGCAAAATTCAGAGCTAAGCGGAAGGCAGTTCCAATGTGCAGCGCCTTATTTGAGATATCCATCACCTGAGTAAGGGCGGATGTCAGATGTTTGCTCACACTGGAGTTTGTGTCTATGATGACCCACAAATGGAGGGGTGGCATCAAGAGGCCATGGAGTATTTCCCACGCTGAGGCTTTTGAGATGCTCCAATGAGGTTTCCTTCTACCGGACAGGTGGAGTCTGGTTTGTTTGCTCCAGAGTCCCCCATATGGAAAGTCTGTGTAGCAGAGATCTCCTGCATGGAAGCCAGGAAAGCACACCTCCATTGACCATTGCAGCTAAGGAAGATGGCAGGTTCATTCTGGTGGCTCTGGGGTGAAGTACCAAGGCCTTGAGTTGACATGGAATCTCTTGAAGATGGTCCACAATGCTGGTTTGTTTCAAGGGAGATATTAGAATTTGCTGGTGGCTAAGGTGTTATGCAGGTTTCTCTTACACTGACAGTTTGGCACAGGTCAAAAAGTCCCGTTTCCTTCTCAGGACAGGAGATGTTCTGTTTTGTGGCTCAGGGACCACATGTTGTATCACAAGTTGGTATTCGTGAACAGACCTCTGAGGAAAGATGCCTGAAAATATAATCGAGGGTTCCAATGAGGTCCTAGGGGCATGTCAAGTTCAATTTTCTGAAAGGACCATTAGCTTGGCTGTCTGCCTGGTTATAGGGGATCAGGTTGTCTCAGACTGCAAATTTGTGACCAGAGCAGTCAGCAATATTGGTGTGGGCTCAGGGGCTTGCAAATTTCTCCTTATCTGGAACGTTTGGGCAGCTGTGATGGAAATAGTTTCCTTGGGGAAGGCAAGCACAGTCCTGTGGTGTGGCTCCAGAGACCCCATCCTGTAGGGTATGTGAGCCATGGTTTGGGAAAGAAGTCTGCAAACACAAATTCAGGTTAGGTTAAGTGGCGAGGTGATCACAGGACCAATGCATAGACTTGGAGTGCAGCTTGTCAGGAACTGTAATTAGGGTGACTGGAAGGCGGGAGCACAGACATCTATCTGGATTGTGTGTCCAGGTTGGCCTTGCAGTGCAGGTATGGTCTTCTGGGTCCTTTGCTCTCTAAGGGTCTTGGTGGCTCCTCATAGTTTGGTGGCTTTTTCGGGGAAGGGAAGAGGGCTGTTTTCCATCCTAGGTGTGCCCCAAAACAGGGATTCCAGAGACGGGCTCTGGATCTGGGCATCTGCAAAATCCCACCAAGTATTACCATTTGGGCCTAGGGTTGTACCAGGCCTGCAATGCGGATCACGGTGGTGCAACTGAGAGGGTTTGTTGAAAGCATTCTCAGGCTAAGGGTCACAATGCCTGATTGTGCCCTCAGGGGGGCCCTCAGGAGTGGGCGTGTTCTCTTTGGCCATGAAGCTGGCTCCCATTTTGAGTGTTGAACATCCATTCCAACAGCCAGGTTTCTGCCATAGGGAAGGATGAGTTGTCTTGCTCCAGAATTGCCAAACTGGAGAGGACAAAAGTCTGAGAACACAAGCTAGACTTAGATTTCGGAGCGAGGGTACGGCAGGCACACTCTGCAGAGCTGAATCGAGATCTCATGCATCTGAAGTCAGGGCGAGGATTAGATGTTTGCTCAGGTTGGAGTTTCTGACCATGATGGCCCCTTCATGAAGGGGGCTCATCAGGAGGCCATTGAGGTTTTACCACGATGGGAGTTTTGAGAAACTACAAACTGCAAAGATTCCTTCTGTGGTACAATTGAGACCTGTTGGATGGCTCCAGGACATCGCATATGAAACGACTCCAAAGAAGGGTTCTAAGGATAGATGCCTGGGCAGCCCACCTCACATTCCAATTATCTCCTAGCAAAAAGACATGTTTCAATTTGCTGGCTCAGGAGAGCAACCGAGGGGGCTGATTTGAAATGGACTCTCCTGCGGATGAGTCATAATATGGGTTTGTGTGCATGGAGACCTTGGAATGGGGCAGTGGCACAGGGCCCTGAAGGATTTTCCTTACCGGAGGATTTGACACAGCTCCAAAGAGCAAGTTTCCCATGTGGAGACAAGATTTGCTCTGATCAGTGCATTAGGAAACCCCAAATGCTGGTATTGGAAATCAGGCCTCTGGGGAGAGATGACTGGAAACCAAAGCAATGTATCCAATTAGGGCCTAGGGCCTGTTGGGTTCAATGTTCTTTTCTGGGGAAATCTGTCTTCGGATCTGAGTGGAGGCAGTTGCTCAGCTGTTGTCAGATAGGCCCTGTTTGTCCCAGGAGGCCTACACTATTGGGATGGACTCAGAGACTTTGGATGTTCTTTCAATATGAAAGGTTGTGGCCAATGGAATGGGCAGAATTCCCTTGGAGAGGGCAGGCACAGTCCTGAGGTGTGGCTCCAGGTGTCCCAGCCTGGAGGGTGTGTGGGCTAGGGCTGTGGGACTAAAGTCTAAAAACATAAACTCGGCTTAGGTTTGGGGCCTATGGTATGGCAGACCCGTTTTAGACCTAGAGGAGAACTCTTCAGGATATGAACAAAGGGCGAGTGTTAGGCACATGCTCAGACTTTTGTCTGAATTTTGTGTCAACAATGTCCGTGAAATATTGGTATGGCACCAATCAAAACAAATTAGGAAAAAGCTCCAAAGTCTCTGAGGCTATCCTGAGTGCCATTCGACTGCACCCCAATTATATAGTCTACCCTGGGCACTAATGCTCCATCTGATACAGACAGAGCCCGGGAACACCCTACCGAATCCCAGACAGCTGGCCTCACACGAGGCACATCGGACACGCCATGACCTTAGGTTGTTATCTGTTCCCAGGCTTGGTTTTCAGGCTTCAGAACCTAGACCTTATCTCCAATCACTGCCCAGCGGTGAATGTGATGCAGAAATCAGAACTCCTCCTTCCCCATGGCAAGAAACCTTGTGGTTGGCATGTTGTCCAACGTTCAGTGTAGGAGATAACAGTGTGGCCCATGACGGCCCACCCATGCTTGAGGACAGCTTTGGGCACAAACACACATTGTGACCCTCAGTGTGAGCCCTGTCCTCAAGTAAGGCTTCTCAGTGGCTGGACCATGAGCCCGCACATGGGCCTTGTGATGTCCTTAGGCCCCCAAACTTAACCAGTGTTTGGGTCGTCCGGTCGCCTCTCCCCAGGGTTCTGATCTTTAATCCTTCTTTTGGTGGCACAACTGAGGTCTAAAAACAGAAAGGTCTCATCCCATTGCACAGAATGATCCCAAACTCTTGGTATAGATCCAAATCACCAGAGAGGGAGACTAATCCATGGCCCCTGAGGTCACCCCGACATTCCACGGCCATCTTTGACACAAAGTTCAGAGACAAATGCCTGAGCATATGCCTCCCACTCGCCCTTTGTACACATCCCAAAGAGTTCTCCTTACGGTCTGTTGATCAGTCCTGCCACACCTATGTCCCCAAACCTAAGCAGAGTTTGTGTTTTCAGACTTCTTTCCTCAAGCCCTGGCCCACACACCCTCCAGACTGGGGCCTCTGGAGCCACATCTCAGGACTGTGCCTTCCCTCTCCAAGGGAATTCTGCCCATTCCATTGGCCACAACCATAGAAATTAGAAGAGACCTCCAAAGTCCCCGAGGCCATCCCAATAGTGTAGGCGGCCCAGGACAAAGGGGTGATCTGACACCAGCTGAGCAACTACTTCCACTCAGATCCATAGAGAGATGTTCCCAGAGAAGAAGATTGAACCGGACAGGCCCCTAGCCCCTAATCGGATCCAATGCTTTGGTTTCCAGACAGCTCTCCTCAGAGGTCTCGTTTCCAATATCAGCATAAGGGGGTTACCTGAGGCAAACATCAGAACAAATCTCATCTCCACATGAGAATCGTGCCCCATGGAGCTGTGTCAAAACCTCCGGTTAGGAGAATCCTTCAGGGCCCCAGTGCCACTGCCCCATCCCAAGGTCTCCATGGACACAAACCCACATTAGGACCCATCCACTGGAAAGTTCATTTCAACTCAGCCCCCTCGGTTGCTACCCCAGAGCCAGGAGATCGAACCTGTCTTGTTGCTAGCAGACAATTGGACTGCGAGTCGGGTTGCCCAGACATCCATCCTTAGAACCCTGCTCTAGATCGTTCAGTATGGGACGTCCTGGAGCCAAGCAACAGGTCTCAATTGTCCCGCAGAAGGAATCTTTGTGGTTTCAAGCATCTCACAACTTCCACAGAGGGAAAATCTCCATGGCCTCGTGATGCCCTCCCCCCCTTCATAAAGGGCCCATCATGGACAGAAACTCCAACCTTAGACAATGTGTGATCCTCGCCCTGACTTCAGATGCACGGGATCTTGATTCAGCCCTGCAGAGTGTGCCTTCCCTGTCCTCGCCCCCAAACAATGCCTAGTTTGTGTTCTCAGACTTCCGTCCTCACACTCCTGGCCCACAAGCCCTCCAGTTAGGCAATTCTGGAGCCAGAATGCAGCACTCTGCCTGCCCTCCAGAAGAAAAACGCTGCCCTCTGGGGCTACCCAAGAACCCCACATGAGGATCACCATGCACGCCACTCAAATGTACCCCAATTATATAGTCTACGCTGGGCACTAATGCCCTGTCAGACAGAGCCTGAGCCTGGACCTCCCAACGCACACCCAGACAGCTGGCCGCACACTGAGCACATTCAGACCTGGCATTTCCTAGGTCCTCAAATCTTCCCAATCTCAGTTTTCAGGCTTCAGGACCTAGACCTTATCTCCAATCACTGCCCAGGGGTGAACGTGATGCAGATATCAGAACTCTTCCTTCCCCATGGTAAGAAACCTCGTGTTGGTTGGCATGTTGTCCAACGTTCAGTGTAGGAGATAACAGTGTGGCCCATGAGGTCCCGCCCATGCTTGAGGACAGTGTTGGACACAAACATGCATTGAGACCCTCAACGTGAGCCCTGTCCTCAAGTAATGCCTCTTAGTGGCTGGACCAAGTGCAGCATATGGGGCTTGCAATGCCCCTAGGCCCCCAATCTTAACCAGAGTCCGGGTTGTCCAGTCGCCCCTCACCAGGGCTCTAATCTTTAATCCTTCTTTTGGTGGCACAACTGAGGTCTAAAAACAGAAAGGTTCCATCCCATCGCACAGAATGATCCCAAACTCTTGGTATCAGAACAAATCACCAGCGAGGGAGACTAATCCATGGCCCCTGAGGCCACCCCGACATTCCATGGCCATTGGTGACACAAAATCTAGAGACAAAAGCCTGAGCATACACCTACCACTCGCCCTTTGTTCATATCCTGAAGAGTTTTCCTCACGTTCTCTAGATCAGGTCTGCCATACCAATGTCCCCAAACCTATGCGGAGTTTGTATTTCTCAGAGTTCTGTCGCATAACCCTGGCCCTCACACCCTCCAGACTGGGGCCTCTGGAGCCACACCTCAGGACTGTGACTGCCCTCTCCAAGGGAATTCTGCCCATTCCATTGGCCACAACCATACAAATTAGGAGAGACCTCCAAAGTCCCCGAGGCCATCCCAATAGAATAGGCCGCCTAGGACAAACAGGGCCGATCTGACACAAGCTGAGCAACTACCTCCACTCAGACCCATATACAGATGTTCCCAGAGAAGAAGATTTAACCAGACAGGCCTGTAAGTCATAAACGGATCCATTGCTTTGGTTTCCAGGCATCTCTCCTCAGAGGCCTGGTTTCCAATACCAGCAAATGGGGGTTTCCTGAGGCTCCGATCAGAGCAAATCTCGTCTCCACATGGGAAACTTGAACATTGGAGCTGTGTCAAGACTTCCAGTTAGGAGAATCCTTCAGAAACCCGGTGACAAAACCCCATTCCAAGGTCTCCATGGACACAAACCCACATTAGGACCCATCCGCAGGAGAGTCCATTTCAACTCAGCACCCTCGTTTGCTCTGCCAATGACAGCAGATCGAACTTCTGTTTTCGGTAGGAGACAATTGGAATGTGAGGTGGCCTTCACAGGCATCAGTCTTTAGAACCCTGCCCTGGAGTCATTTCGTATGGGACGTCCTCAAGCCATCCAACAGGTCTCAATTGTCCCGCAGAAGGAATTCTTGCAGTTTGGAGTATCTCACAAATCCCATCGAGGAAAAAACTCCATGGTCTCGTGTTTCCCCACCCCCCTTTATTAAGGGGCCATCATGGACAGAAACTACAACCTGAGCCAACGTCTCATCCTCGCCCTGACTTCAGATGCACGAGATTTAGATTCAGCTCTGTAGAGTATTCCTTCCATGCCCTCCCCCAAAACCTATGCCCAGCTTGTGTTCTCAGACTTCCGTCCTCACACTCCTGGCCCACAAGCCCTCGAGTCTGGCAATTCCACAGCCACAATGCAGCACTCTGCCTGCCCTCCAGAAGAAAAACGTTGCCCTCTGGGGCTACCCAGAAAACCCAAATAAGGATCAACCTGCACGCCACTCAACTACCTCAATTATATAGTCTACACTGGGCACTAATGCTCTATCTGACACAGCCTGAGCCCAGAACTCCGGATGACACACAGACAGGTGTTCCCACACTGAACACTTTCGGACTCACCAGGGACTTTAGTTGTTATCTATTCCCAACCATAGTTTTCAGGCTTCAGAACCAAGACCTTATCTCCAATCACGGCACAGTGGTGAATGTGATGCAGAAATCAGAACTCCTCCTTCCCCATGGCAAGAAACCTTGTGGTTGGCATCTTGTCCAACGTTCAGTGTAGGAGAAACCAGTGTGGATCATGAGTCTCCGCCCATGCTTGAAGGCAGAGTTGGGCACAAACATGCATTGTGACCCTCAGCTTGAGCCCTGTCCTCATGTAAGGACTCTCAGTGGCTGGACCAAGAGCCCACATATGGGGCTTGCCATGCCCCTATGGCCCCATTCTTAACCAGAGGTCAGGTTGTCCGGACGCCCCACCCAAGGGCTCTGCTCTGGGATCCCTCGTTTAGTGGCACACCTGAGGTGAAAACACAAAACAGACTCCTCCCATCCCACAGAAAGACCCCAAAATTTTGGGATTGGGCCAAATCTCTAGAGAGGGAGACTCGTCCATGGCTCATAAGGCCACCCGGACATTCCCCAGCCTTTGGTGACACAAAATCCAAAGACAAAAGCCTGGGGTAGTGCTTCAAACTTGCCCTTTGTGCATATCCCCAAGAGTTCTGCTCTCGGACTGTTGATTGGGCCTTCCAATCAACAGTCCCCACCATAAGCCGAGTGTGTGTTTTCAGACTTCTGTCCCCACAGCCCTGGCCCACACACCCTCCAGGCCGGGGCCCCTGGAGCCACCCCTCAGGTCTGTGCCTGTCCTCTCAAAGGGAATTATGCCTGTTCCTTTGGCCACAACCGTACAAAGTAGGAGAAACCTCCATGTCCCCGAGGCCATCCCAATAGTGTAGGCTGCCCGGGACAAACAGGGGCAATCTGACTCCATCTGAGCACCTACCTCCACTCAGACCCATAGACAGATGTCCCCAGAGAAGAATGTTGGAACGAATAGGCCCCTAGACCCTAATCAGATCCATTGCTTTGGTTTCCAGGCATCTCTCCTCAGAAGCCTGGTTTCCAATACAAGCATAAGGGGATTTCCTGAGGCAACCATAAGAACAAACCTCGTCTCCACATGGCAACTTGTGCATTGGAGCTGTGTCAAAACATCCGGTTAGGAGAATCCTTCAGGGCCCCAGTGCCACTGCCCCATTGCAAAGTCTCCATGTACCCAAACCCACTTTAGGACCCATCCATAGGAGAGTGCATTTCAACTCAACCTCTCGGTTGCTCCCCCAGAGCCAGCAAATCAAACCTGTCTTTTCACTAGGAGACAATTGGAATGCGAGGCGGACCGCCAGGCATCCATCCGTAGAACCCTGATCTGGAGTCTTTCCCTATAGGACGTCCTGGAGCCATCCAACAGGTCTCAATGGTCCTGCAGAAGTTATCCTTGCGGTTTGGAGAATCTCACAACTCCCATCAAGGGTAAAACTCCATGGCCTCATCTTGTACCGTCCCCTTCATGAAAGGGTCATCATTGACAGAAACTCCATCCTGAGGCAACGTCTGATCCTCGCCCTGACTTCAGATGCATGAGATCTCAATTCAGCTCTTCAGAATGTAACTGCTGTGCCCTCGCCCTGAAGCCTAAGACCCTCTTGTGTTCTTAGACTTCCGTCCTCACACGCCTGGCCCACAAGCCCTCCAGTTTGGGAATTCCCAGCCACAGCGCAGCACTCTGCCTGCCCTCCAGAAGAAAAAGGTTGCCCTATGAGGCTACCCAGAAACCCCAAATGATTATCAACCTGCACGCCACTCAACTGTACCCCATTTATACAGCCTACCTTGGGCACTAATGTCCTTTCTGACACAGTCTGAGCACAGACCTCCCAACCGACACCCAGACAGCTGGCCACACACTGAGCACATCAGACCCGCCATGGTCTTAGGTAGTCATCTCTTCCCAACCTAGCTTTTCAGGCTTCAGAACCTTGACCTTAACTCCAATCAATGCCCAGGGGTGAACGTGATGCAGAAATCAGAACTCCTCCTTCCCCATGGCAAGAAACCTTGTGGTTGGCATGTTGTACAGTGTTCATTGTAGGGGAAAGCAGCGTGGCCCATGAGGCCCCGCCCATGCTTGAGTGCCGCGAGAGCACATACACGCACTGTGACCCTAAGCATGAGTCCTGTCTTCAAGTAAGGCCTCTCAGTGACTGGACCAAGAGATGGCATATTGGCCTTGACATCCCCCTACGCCCCATATTTTAACCACAGGTCGGGTTGTCCATTCGCCCCTCACTAGGGGGTTGCTCTGGAATACCTCTTTTGGAGGGACACCTGAGGTAACAAAATAGAAATGATTCTTTCCACCCCACAGATTGACCCAAAACTCTTGGGATCGGGTCAAAACCACAGAGAGGGAGACTTGTCTATGGACCATAAGTCCTCCCTGACATTCCACAGCCATCGTTGACACAAAATCCAGAGACAAATGCCTAAGGAAGGACCTCACAATAGCCCTTTGTTCATATCCTGAAGAGTTCTTCTCACGGTCTGTAGATTGGGCCTGCCATACCAACGTCCCCAAACCTAAGCCAAGTTTGTGTTTTCATACTTCTGTCCCCACAGTCCTGGCCCACACATGCTCCATGTTGAACCCCTGGAGCCACACCTCAAAACTGTGCCTTCCCTCTCCGAAGGAATCTGCCTATTCCATTGGCCACAACCTTGCAAATTAAGAGAAATCTCCAAAGTCACTGAGGCTATCCCAATAGTGTAGGCCATCCTGGACAAACAGGGGCGATCTGACACCAGCAAGGCAACTACCTCCATTCAGACCCATAGACAGATGTCCACATAGAGGAAGATTGAACTGGATAGGCCCCTAGGGACATACCACTACTGTAAGTCTCCCTGGACAAACAGGGACATTCTGACACAAGCTGAGCAACTACCTCCACGCAGACACACAGACAGATGTCCACAGAGGCAGAAGATTGAACCGGGCAGGCCCCTAGGCTTAATCTGAACTCTTGCTTTGGTTTCCAAGTGTCACTCCACAGAGGCCTGGGTTCGAAGACCAGCATACGGGGCTTTCCTGAGGCACCAAACAGAACCTCTCTCATCTCCACATGGGGAGCTTTCTTATTGGAGCGGTATCTAACCCTTCAGGAAGGCGAATTCTGCAGGGACCCCTGAAACACCAGCACGTTCTAAGGTATCCATGGACACAAACGCACATTATGACCCATCCTCAGAAGACTCAATTTCAACTCAGCCCCCTGGGAGGCTTGCCCCAGAGTCAGCAGATCAAAAATGTCTTGTCGCTAATAGCCAATGGCAATGCGAGTCATGCTGTACAGGCATCATTCCTTCAAACCCTATTCTCCAGTCCTTCCGTATGGGATGTCCTGGAGCCATCCAACAGGACTCGACTGTCCCGCAGAAGGAAACCTTGTGCTTTGGAGCATCTCACAAACTCAGCATGGGAAAACCTCCTTGGCCTCATGAGGCCCCCGCTTCATGAAGGGGCCATGATGGACACAAACTCCAGCCTCAGCCAACGTCTGATCATAACCCTGACTTCATATGCATGAGATCTCGATTCAGCCTCTGCAGAGTGGGCCTGCTGTGCCCTTGGACCCAAACCTCACCCTAGCTTGTGTTTTCAGACTTCTGTCCTCACACTCCTGGCCCACAAACCCTCCCTATTGGGAATTCTTGGGTCACAACAAAGCACTCTGCCTTCCCTCCCAGAAGAAGAAACATTGTCTTTGGTGTTGTCCACAAACCCCAAATGAGGATCAAACTGTTCGGCCCTCGGCAACACCCCAGTTCCATAGGCTACAATAAGCACTAATGCTCTGTCTTACATAACCTGAGCCCAGACCTTCCAACAGACACCCAGACAGATGGCCGCTCATCTAGCACATCAGACCCTCCATGGTCTTAGGCCATTCATCCTTTCCCATTGACCTGTGTGTCTTCCTGGAGGTATGTTTTTAGGCTGTGTCAGACTGTGCATTTTTTCTAGAGTGGCCTATGAAATTGTGGTGGGCTCAGGGGCCTTGCAGTTTTCTCCTAAGCTGGAGGGTTTGGGAAACTGGGACGGGCAGAGTTTCCTCGGGAGAGCAGGACGAGTGATGTGGTGTGGTTCTGGAGGACCCATCTTGGAAGGATTATGGGTAAGAGCTTTGGGAACAAAGTCTTCAAACACAAACTCGGGTAGTAGTTTGGCGCGAGGTGATGACAGGCCCGATCTGCAGATACTGTGGGCAGCTGCTCGGGATTTGAAATTCTGGCGAATGGAAGGCGGGAGCACAGGCTTTTCTGTCTGGATTGTGTGTCTAGGATCGCCACGAAATGGAGGTGTGACCTCATGGATCCATGGGATATCCTTTCTATCTGGGGATTCTGCCTGGCACCCAAGAGTTTTATGTATTTCTGGGGAAGAGGAAACACTGTTTTCCATCTCATGGGTCCTGTTCAAACAGGGATTCTAGAGATGTGTTATGGCTTCAGTTGCCTCCAAAATCCAACCAAGGCTTTGGATTTGAGCTTACAGGCATGAGAGGCCCGCTCTGTGGGCTCCTGTTCCAGGTCCTGAGTGACCTTGTTTGAAGAGGGTCTCAGGCTGAGGGTCACAATGCATGTTTGTGCCCAGCTGTCCATAAGGGGTGGGCTTGGTCTCATGGTGCATGCACCTGACACCCACTCTAAGGGTTGAACAGCCATCTCAACATTTAGTTTCCCTTCCATGGGGAAGGAGAAGTACTCTTTTATGCTTCAGGTCCCTCATGGGCAGGAATTCGAGCTAAGTTCTGGGACTGGTACCTGAATACCCAGGTTACTTCGAGATGATAGCCGTGGGCCAAGGCAGGATCCACCTGCAGGATATGGGGCCATTATCTGGGTCGCTGACAGGAGGTCAGGGCTCAAGCTGTGTCAGACAGAGCATTCATGCAGTCGGTGACCTATGATTTTGGGTGATGTTGAGAGCCGTGCAGCTGGATCCTCATGTGGGGTTTCTGCGAGACCCATAGGACATTTGTTCTTTCTGATGGGCAGGAAGAAGGCTGAATTGTGGCTCCAGAATTCCTAATATGGAGGGCTTGCAGGCGAGAAGTGTGAGAAGAGAATCTGAAAACACAAGGATCGGTTAAGCTCAGTGCGGAGCACATAGCAATTCCAAAGTGCAGCAGTTGTTTCAAGATCTCCAGCACCTGAGTATGGGCGAAGGTCAGATGTCTGCTCACGCTTTAGTTTGTATCCATCATGGCCAAAGAATGATGGGGTGGCCTCAAGAGGCCTTGGAGGTTTTCCCAAGCTGGAGCTTGTGAGCTGCTCGAAACAGCAAGGTGTCCTACTGCAGGAGAGGGGAAGTACGCTTCAAAGTATCCAGGTTCCCCCATATGGAAAGATTCTATAGCAGAGCTTTCTGAATGGAGGCCTGGGAAGCCCACCTCGTGTTACCATTACAGCCGAGGAACAGGGCAGGCTTCATCCACTCTCACTGATTCCAATTTCCAAGTGATCTGCATTGATGGAAGTTCTCAGTCTAATGGGTCCCAATGCTGTTTGTTGTCCAGGGAGAACTTAGAATGTGGAGGTGGCCCGGGGGGCCAGGCAGTATTCTTCTATCCTGAGGGTAAGACCCAGTTCCCAGGAGCCAGGTTTCCTTCTCAGGAGAGGTGGGGTTCACTTGTATGGCTCACGCACCACAATGTTGGACCACATGTTTTTACAGAACAGGCCTCTGGGGACAGAGGCCTGGAAACCTTAGCTAGGTTTCTGATAAGGTCCTGAGCATGCCAGGTTCAATCTTCAGACTCAGGGCCATTGACCTGCATGTCTTCTTGGAGGTAGGTGCTGAGTATGTGTCAGACTGTGCATTTTTTCCAGAGCAGCCTATGAAATTGGGGTGGGCTCAGGGACCTTGCAGGTTTCTCCTGATCTGGAGGGTTTGGGCAACTGAGACGGGCAGAGTTTCCTCCAGAGAGCAGGCCCAGTGATGTGCTGTGGATCTTCAGGCCCCATCCTGGAGGTCATTTGGGTAAGGGATTTGGGACCAAAGTCTTCAGACACAAACTTGGGTAAGAGTTAGAGGCGAGGAGATGGCATTGCCGATCTGCAGACCCTGAGGGCAGCTCCTGTTGATTTGAAATTCAAGCAGCTGGGAGGCAGGCACACAGGCTTTTCTTTCTGAATTGTGTGTGTAGGATGGCCATGACATGGAGGGGTGGCCTCATGGGTCCATGGGATATTTTACCCCTCTGGGGATTCTGTCACCCAAGAGTTTGGTGTCTTACCGGGGTAAGGGGGAGCATGGTTTTCTGTGTCAGGGGTCCAGTTCAAACAGGCATTCCAGATATGGGTTCTGTGTCCTGGTGCCTGGATAACCCCATTAAGGCTTAGAATTTGGAACTAGGGCATGACAGACCCGCTCTTTGGGCTCCTGATTCAACTCCCAATGGGACTTGTAGGAAAGGGGTCTCAGTCTGAGGGTCACAAGGCCTGTTTGTGATAAGCTGCCTATCCTGAGTGGGCGTGCACTCATGGGCCATGGACCTGACTCCCACTCTGAGGGTTGGACAGCCATCTCAACATTCAGTTTTCCTGCCATGGGGAATGAGGAGTACTCTTTTGTGCTTCAGGGTCCCCCATGGGCAGGAATTTGAGCTACGTTTTGGGACAGGCACCTGAATATCCAGGTTGCTCCGAGACAACAGCCTTGGGCCAAGGCAGGACCCACCTGCAGGATATGGGGCTCTCTGCCTGGGTGGCTGACAGGAGGTCAGGGCTCAAGCTGTGTCAGAGAGAGCATTCGTGCAGAGGGCAGCTTATGACAATGGGGTCACATTGAGAGCCGTGCAGCTGGACCCTCATGTGGGGTTTCTGAGCAGACCCATAAGGCACGTCTTCTTTCTGGTGGGCAAGCAGAAGGTTGCGTGGTGGCTCCAGAATTCCCAATATGGAGGGCTTGCAGGTGAGAAGTGTGAGGACAGAAGTCTGAAAACACAAGCTATGGTTAAGCTCAGTGCCAAGCACATGACCATACCAATGTGCAGCAGATGTTTCGACATCTCCAGCACCTGAGTATGGGCGAAGCTCAGATGTCTGCTCTCCCTGGAGTTTCTATCCATGATGGTCAATGAATGGTGGGGAAGCCTCAAGAACCCTTGGAGGATTTCCCAAGCTGGAGCTTGTGAGCTCCTCCAAACAGCAAGGTAACCTACTGCGGAACAGGGGTAGTCCACTTAGAGGGCACCAGGGTCCCCCATATGGAAAGATTCGATAGCATAACTCTCTGAATGGAGACCTGGGAAGGCCACCTCGCATTAGCATTTTAGCCAAGGAACAGGGCAGGCTTGATTCCCTGGCTCTAATTCCAAGTTCCAAGTGATCTGTATTGACGGAAGTTCTCAGTCTAACGGTTCCCAATGCTGCTTGGTGTCTAGGGAGACCTTAGAATATGACAGTGGCTCTGGGGCAAGGCAGGATTCTCCTACCTGAGGGTTAGACCCAGTTCCCAGGAGCCAGGTTTCCTTCTCGGGAGAGGTGGGGTTCTCTTGTATGGCTCACGCACCACATGTTGGACCATATGTTGGTTTTCCAGAACAGTCCTCTGGGGACAGAGGCCTGAAAACCTAAGCTAGGGTTCCAGTGAGGTCCTAGGGGCACGGCAGGTTCAATCTTCGGACTCAGGGCCACTGACCTGCGTGTCTTCCTGGAGGTAGGTGCTGAGTCTGTGTCAGATTGTGCATTTTCTCCAGAGCGGCCTATGAAATTGGCGTGGGCTCAGGGGCCTTGCAGGTTTCTCCTGATCTGGAGGGTTTGGGCAACTGAGATGGGCAGAATTTCCTCGGGTAGCAGGCCCACAGATGTTCTGTGGTTTTGGAGGACCCATCCTGGAGGTCATGTGGGTCAGGGCTTTGGGAACAAAGTCTTCACACACAAACTCGGGTAGGAGTTATGGTCAATGTGATGGCATTCCCGATCTGCAGACCCTGATGACAGCTCCTCGAATTTGAAAGTTAGGTGGCTGGGAGGCAGGAGCACAGGCTTTTCTGTATGGATTGTGTGTCTAGGATGACCAAGGAATAGGGGGCTGGCCTAATGGATCCATGGGATATTCTTCCTATCAGGGGATTCTGCCCGGCACCCAAGAATTTGATGTCTTTCTGGGGTAGAGGAAAACGCTGTTTTCCATCTCAGGGATCCCGTCCAAACAGGGATTCCAGAGATGTGTTCTGGGTCCAGGTGACTGGATAACACAACCAAGGCTTAGGATTTGGGCCTAGGGGTATGAGAGGCCCGCTCTGTGGGCTCCTGGTCTAGTACCCGAATGGGCTTGGTTGAAGAGGTTCTCAGGCTGAGGGTCACAATGCTTTTTTGTGCCCAGCTGCCCATCCTGAGTGGGCGTGGACTCATAGCCCATGCACCTGGCTCCCACTCTGAGGGTTGGAGAGCCATCTCAACATTCAGTTTTATTGCCATTGGGAAGTAGGAGTACTCTTTTGTGCTTCAATGACCCCTATGGGCAGGAATTTGAGCTTTTTTCTGGGACAGGTAGTGAATACCCAAGTTTGTTTGAGAGGACGTCCTCGGGCTAAAGGAGGACCCATGTGCAGTATTGGGCTCCGCTAGCTGTGAGGCTGACAGAAGGTGTGGGAACAGGCTGCTGTAGACACAGCATTCATGCACAGGGTGGCCTATGATATTGGGGTGTCGTTGAGGGCCGTGCAGGTGGGTCCTCATGTGGGCTTTCTGCGCAGACCTATAGGGCACGTCTTCATTCTGGTGGGCTGGCAGAAGACTGTGTTGTGGCTCCAGAATTCCTAATATGGAGGGCTTATATGCAAGGAGTGTGAGGACAAAAGTCTGAAAACACAAGCCACGGATAAGCTCAGTGCCGAGCACATGGCCCTTCCAATGTGCAGCAGTTGTTTCGAGATCTCTAGCACCTGAGTATGCATGAGGGTTAGCTGTCTGCTCATGTTAGAGTTTGTATCCATGATGTCCAACGAATGGTGGGGAGGCCTCAAGAAGCCTTGGAGGTTTTCCCAAGATGGAGTTCGTGAGCTGCTCCAAACAGCAAGATGTCCTACTGTGGGACAGGGTAAGTCTGTTTTGAGGGCTCCAGGGTCCCCCATATGGAATTATTTGATAACAGAGTTCTCTGAATGAAGGCCTGGGAAGCTTTCCTCGCATTACCATTGTAGCCGAGGAACAGAGCAGGCTTGATCCACTGGCTCTCTGTCCCCAGAGGCCTTAAAGCCTAAGCTAGGTTTCTGATGAGGTCCTAGGGGCATGGCAAGTTCAATATTTGGACTCAGGAACCTTGACCTGTGTCTCTTCCTGGAGGATGGTGCTGAGGCTGTGTCAGATTGTGCATTTTCTTCAGAGTAGCCTAGGAAATTGTGGTGGGCTCAAGGGCCTTGCAGTTTTCTCCTGATCTGGAGGATTTAGGCAACTGAGATGGACAGACTTTCCTCCGGAGAGCAGGCCCAGTGATATATTATGGTTCTGGAGGCCCCATCCTGGAGGGCATATGGTAAAGGGCTCTGGGTCCAATGTCTTCAGACATAAAATCGGGTAAGAGTTATGGGCGAGGTGATGGCAGGGCCGATCTGCAGACCCTGAGGGCAACTCCTCGGGACTTGAAATTCGTGTGGCTGGGAGGCAGGAACAAAGGCTTTTCTGTCTGGATTCTGCCTAGGATGGCCTCGGAATGGCGGAATGTCGTCATGTGTCCATGGGAGATTCTTCCTATCTGGGGATTCTATCTGGCACCCAAGAATTTGGTGTCTTACTTGGGGAAGGAGAGAGCGCGGTTTTACGTGTCAGGGTTCCTGTCAAAACAGGGATTCCATAGATGGGTTCTGGGTCCTTGTGCCTGAATAACCCCACAAAGAATTACGATTTGGGCCTAGGGGCATGAAAGGCCAGCTCTGTGGTGTCCTGGTCCAGCTCCCATGGGGGAATTGTTAGAAATGGGTCTCAGGGTGAGGGTCACAATGACTGTTTGTGCCCAGCTGCCCATCATGAGTGGGCATTGTCTCTTGTTCCATGAACCTGGATCCCAATCTGAGGATTGTACAACCATCTCAACATTTAGTTTTCCTGCCATGGGGAAGGAGGAATACTCTTTTGTGTTTCAGGTTCCCCCATGGGCAGGAATTTGAGCTATGTTCCGGGACAGGTACCTGAATACCCAGCTTGGTTCGAGATGAAGGACTCAGGTCAAGGCAGGTCACACCTGCCGGATATGGGACCCACTATCTGGGTGGCTGCCAGGAGGTTGGGGCTCGGGTGGTGTCAGACAGAGCATTGGTACACAGGGTGGCCTATGATATTAGGGTGCCATAGAGGGCCGTGCAGCTGGATCCATATGTGGGGTTTCTGCGCAGACCCATAGGGGACTTCTTTCTGGTGGGCAGGCAGAAGGTTGCATTGTGGCTTCAGAATTCCCAATATGGAGGGCTTGAAGGTGAGAAGTATAAGGACAGAAGTCTGAAAACACAAGCTACGGTTAAGCTCAGTGCCGAGCACATGGCTGTTCCAATGTGCAGGGGTTGTTTTAAGATCTCCAGCACCTGAGTATGGTAGAGGGTCAGATGTCTGCTCACGATGGAGTTTGTATCTATGATGGCCAATGAACGAAATATCCAGTACCTGAGTAAGGGTGGATGTCAGATATTTGCTCACACTGGATTTTTTGTCTATCATGACTGACAAATGGAGGAGTGGCGTCAAGAGGCCATGGAGGATTCCCCACGCTGAAGCTGCTATGGTCAGTGGAGGTGTGCTTTCCAGGCATCCATGAGGTAGTGCTCCGCTACCCAAAGTTTCCACATGGGGGAACCTGGAACAAACAAACCAGACTGCCCCTGTCTGGAAGAAGGGACCCTTGCTGTTTGGAGCATCTCACAAGCCCAAGCTTGGAAAATACTCCATGGCCTCATGACATCACCCCTCCATTTGTCAGTCAACATAGACACAAACTCTAGCATGAGCAAACATCAAATATCTTACATCCGCCCTTACTCAGGTGCTGGATATCTCGAATAAGGAACTAAACATTGGAACTGCCTCCTGCTTGACCCTGAATTGAACCGTAGACTGTGTTTACAATTCCATCCTCACCCTACTGGTCCACAAGCCCTCTTGATAGTGAATTCCGGAGCCACAATGCAGCATTCTGCCTTCCCCATAGAAAGAAGAGCCTGGTGAGTCTGCACAGAATCTCCACATGAGGATTAATCTGCTCAGCCCTCGAGGGAAGCCGATTTATAGGCTGCCTTAGTCACTAGTGCTGTGTCTGACAGAGCCTGAGCCCCGACCTTGTGTCAGCCACCCAGAGGGCAGGGCATATATCCAGAATGTGAGACAGACCATGGGCCAGGGCTGTCACCTCTACCCATTGTTGGTATTCAGGAATCTGTCCCCAGACCTTTCCTGGAACCCCTACCAATGGAGCTACCTGAAAAACAATAGGGAACTCCTCCTACCCCATGGTAGGATTCCTGGAAGTTGGGATGGGTGTCCAACCCTCAGAGTGGGAGCCAGCTACATGGCCAAGGAGACAATGCCTACTCCTGAGGGCTGCCCTGGGCACAATAGCCATTGTGAATCTCCGCCTGAGCATGCTTTCAAACAAACGCTCTTATTTTCACCTAAAGGACAGCCACTGCATGCCTGGTATGCTCCTAGGCCAAAATCCTAACCCTTGGTGGGAATTTCCAGGTGCCCAGACCCAGAGCCCATCTCTGGAATCCCTGCTTTGGGGCATACCTAAGATGGAAAACAGCACTCTTCCCTTCCTCGAGAAAGGCATCAAACGATTGGGAGCCTCCAGGATCCTTAGAGGAAAAATCTCCATGGACCCATGAGACCGCACCTGCATTCTGAGGCCATCCTGGACACACAATAGAGATACAAAAGCCTGTGCTACGCCTTCGAGTCACCTAATTTATAGTTCCAGATGAGCTGCTCTCCAGGTCAACACATTGGACCTGCGATCACCTTGCCATTAACCCTACCTGAGTTTGTGTTTGCAGACTTCTCTCCCAAAACAATGGCTCACATGCCATCGAGGACGGGATCTCTGGAGCCACAAAACAGGAAAGTGCCTGCCATCCCCAAGGAAAATGTGCCTGTCACAGTTGCCCAAACCCTCCAGATTAGGAGAAACCTGCAAGTCCCCTGTGCCCAGCCCAATATTGGAAGCCGATCTGGATGCAAATGCACAGTCTGAAGCACCCTGATCGCCTCCATCAAGGCAGACCCGAGTCAATGGTTCTGAGTCAGATGATTGAACGTGACATGCCCCTACAATCTCATTGGAACCCTAGATTAGGTTTTCGGGCATCTGGCCTCAGAGTCCTGTTCTGGAATACCAATATGATACAACATATGGTCCATGAGCCCCAAAATAGAACTTCTCCTGTCCCCAGATAGAATCCATGCTCTTTGACTTGTGTCAAACCTTCAGGGAAGATGACTCCTGCACGGCCCCTTAGCCACAAGCACATTCTAAGATCTCCCTGGTAACAAACCAGCATTGTGAACCATGTTCATGAGATTCCATTTCAACTCATGTCCTAGGTACTTCGTCCCAGAGCCACCAAAATGAACCGGCCATGTTCCTAAGCTGTAATAGTCAGTGGAGGTGTGCTTTCCAGGCATCCATGTGGGAGTGTTCTGCTACCACATCTAACCAAAGGGGGGACCCTGGGGCAAACAGACCAGACTGCCCCTGTCTGGTAGAAGGAAACCTTCTGTTTGGAGAATCTCAGAAGCCCCAGTGTGGGAAATATTCCATGGTCTCTTGATGCCACCCCTCCATTTCTCAGACATCATAGACACAAACACCAGCATGAGCAAACATCTGGCATCCGCCCTTACTCAGGTGCTGGATTTTTGATTCAACTGCTGCACACTGGAACTGGCTTATGCTTAACACTGAATTTAATCATAACTTGGGTTTACAGTTCCATCCTCACACTCCTGGTCAGCAAGCCCTCTTGAGAGGAAATTCTAGAGCCACAGCACAACATTCTGCCTTCCCCATAGAAAGAAAAAGGGCCCGGTGTGTCTGTCCAGAAACTCCACACGATGATCAATCTGATTGGCGCTCGGGGGAACCCCAATTTATAGGCTTATCTGGGCACTAGTGCTGTGTCTGACAGAGCCTGATCCAAACCTAGTGTCAGCCACCAAGAAATCAGGGACCATATCCAGCATGTGAGACTGGCCATGGCCCAAGTCTGTCATCTCTACCCATCCTTGGTATTCAGGCATCTGTCCTCAAACCTTTGGTAGGATCCCTTCCAATGGGGGAACCTGAAGGACAATAGAGAACTCCTCCTTCCCCATGGCAGGAATCCTAGCTGTTGAGATGGATTTCCAACCCTCAAAGTGGGAGGCAGCTGCATGGTCAAGGAGAGCACGCCCACTCATGAGTGCCACCCTGGGCACAAGCAGGTACGGTGACCCTCAGCCTGAGGATGCTTTCAAACTAATGCTCTCAGTTGCACCATAAGTATCCTGCAATGAAGGCCTGGTACACCCCTAGGCCAAACCTAACACTTGGTAGGATTTTCCAGTGGACCAGACCCAGAGCCCGTCTCTGGAATCCCTATTTTGGAGCACCCCTAATTTGGAAAACAGCACTCTTCTCTTCCCCGAGACAGCCACCAAACTATTGGAGCCCCCAGGAATCTTAGAGAGGAAAAATCTGCCATGGACCCATGAGACCACACCTGCATTCTGAGGCCATCCTGGACACACAATCTAAATACAAAAGCCTGTGCCACCACCTTCGAGTCATCCGATTTACAGTTCCTGACGAACTGCCTTCCAGGTCTATGCTTTGGGCCTGCAATCACATCGCCACTAACCATAACTCGAGTTTGTGTTTGCAGACTTCCCTGAGCCAAGGTTCACATGACCTCCAGTTTGTGGTATCTTGAACCACACAAAAGGACTGTGACTGCCATCCTCAAGGAAACTGTGCCTGTCAATGTTGCCCAAAACCACTAGATTAGGAGAAGACTACAAGGCCCCAATATTGGCCCAGCCCAATTTTGGAGGCCGCTCTGGACTCAAATGCGCAGTCTGAAACACCTTAATCACCTCCATCCAGGTAGACACCCAAGTCAATGGTCCTGAGTCAGAAGATTGAACCTGACATATACCTAGTACTTCATTGGAACCCTAGATTATGTTTTCAGGTATCCGTCCTCATAGGCCTGTTCTGGAATACCAATGTATGATAAAACATGTGGTCCCTGAGCCACAGAATATCTCCTGGCCCCAGAAGGAAGCTGAGCTCTTGGACCTGTGTAAACCCTCAAGGTAGATGAATCCTACATGGCCGCTTAGCAACCAGCACATTCTATGATCACCCTGGTAACAAACAAGCATTGTGACCCATCCTCATTAGACTCCATGTCAACTCAAGGCCTTGATATTTGCCCCAGAGCCACCAGAACGATTCTGCTATGTTCCTCATCTGCAATGGTCAATGGAGGTGTGCTTTCCAGGCATCCATGTAGGAGTGCTCTGCTACCCAAACTTTCCACATGAGAAACTTGAGCAAACAAACCAGACTCCCCCCTGTCCGGTAGAAACTTTGATGTTTGGAGCATCTCACAAGCCCCAGCATGGGAAATCCTCCATGGCCGCTTGATGCCACCCCTCCTTTTGTGGGTCATCATAGACACAAACTCCAGTGTGAGCAAACATCTGACATCCGACCATACTCAGGTGCTGAATATCGAATCAGCTGCTACACACTGAAACTGCCTTTCGCTTGGCACTGAATTTAACTGTAGCTTCAGATTACAATTCCATCCTCACCCAATAGGTCCGCAATATCTCTTGATAGGGACTTCTGGAGCCACATCACAGCATTCTGCCTTCCCCATAGAAAGAAGAAGGACCTGGTGAGTCTGCCCAGAAACTGGACATGAGGATAAATAACTCAGCCCAGGAGGGAACCACAATTTATAGTTTTCCCTGGCCACTAGTGCTGTGTCTGACAGGGCCTGCCCAGACCTCATGTCAGCCATCCAGAGGGCGGGGCCCATATCCAGCATGTGAGACCAGCCATGGCCCAGGGCTGTCATCACTATCCATCCTTGGTATTCAGGAATCTGTCCCCTAGACCTTTGCTAAAATCCCAACCAATGGGGGAACCTAAAGCAAAATAGAGAACTCCTCCATAGCCATGGCAGGAATCCAGCTTTGAGATGGGTGTCCAACCCTCAGAATAGGAACTGGATCCATGTCCAATGAGACCACACACACTCCTGAGGGCCACCTGGGCACAAGCAGGCATTGTGACCCTCAGCTTGAGCATGCTTTCAAACAAACGTGCACAGTTGCACCTCCAGTAATCCGCATTGCAGGCCTTGTATGGCCCGAGGCCCAAATCCTAACCTTTGGTGGGATTTTCCAAGTGCTTAGACCCAGAGCTGATCTCTGTAATCCCTGTTTTGGGGCACCCCTAAGATGGAAAAGAGCACTCTTCCCTTCCCCGAGAGAGCCACCAAAGTATTGGGAGCCGCCAGGATCCTTGAGAGGAAACATCTGCCATGGACCCATGAGACCACACCTGCATTCCAAGGCCTTCCTGGAAATTCCATCCAGATACAATAACCTGTGCTACTGCCTTCAAGACAACTGGTTTACAGTTCCAGACTTGCTGGACTCCAGGTGTATGGATTGGGCCTGTGATCACTTCGCCCCTAACCCTAACCCGAGTTTGTGTTTGCCTTCTCTCTCAAAACCATGGCTCACATGCCCTCCAGGATGGGGTCTATGGAGTCACACCACAGGACTGTGCATGCCATCCCCAAGGAAAATGTGCCCATCACAGTTTCCCAAACCCTCCAGATAAGAAATTTGCAAGAAACCTGAGCCCAGCCCAATATTGGAAGCCGCTCTGGATGCAAATGCACAGTCTGAAACAGCCTGATCACCTCCATCCAGGCAGACACCCAAGTCAATGGTCCTGAGTCAGAAGATTGAACCTGACATGCCCCTCGGATCTCATTGGAACCCTAGATTTGGTTTTGAGGCATCTGTCCTCAGAGGCCTTTTCTGGAGTACCAACTTATGATACAACATATGGTCCCTGAGCGTACAACAGAACGTCTCCTGTCTCCAGATGGAATCCGGGCTCTTGAACCTGTGTCATATCCTCAGGGTAGAAGAATCCTGCATGACCCCTTAACCACCAGCAGATTCTAAGATCTCCCTGGGAAAAAACCAGCATTGTGACCCATCTTCATGAAATTTCATGTCCAATCAAATCCTTGGTACTTCACCCCTGAGTCACCAGAATGAACCTGCCATGTTTCTCAGCTGCAATTCTCAATGGACGGGTGCTTTCCAGGCATCCATGTGTGAGAGCTATGCTACCCAATCCTTCCACATGTGGGACCCTGGAGCAAACAAACCAGTAGAAGAAAGCCTTCTATTTGGAGCATCTCACAAGGCCCAGCGTGGGAAATCATCCATGGCTTCTTAAAGCCACCCCTCCATTTCTTCATCATCATAGACACAAACTCCAGTTGAGCAAATATCTGACATCTGCCCTTACTCAGGTGCTGGGTATTAGATTCACCGCTGCACACTGGAACTGCCTTTTGCTTGACACTGAATTGAATCGTAGCTTGGGTTTACAATTCCAACCTCAGCCTCCTGGTCCACAAGCCCTATTGATAGAGAATTCTGGAGCCACAATTCAGCATTCTGCCTTCCCCATAGAAAGAAACGGGGCCTGGTGAGTCTGCCCAGAAACTCCACATGAGGATCAATCTGCTCAGCCCTCGAGGAAACCCCAATTTATAAGCTGCCCTGGGCACTAGTGTTGTGTCTGACAGAGCCTGAACCAAGACCTACTGTCAGCCACCCAGAGACCGGGGTCCATATCCAGCATGTGAGACCGGCCATGGCACAAGTCCATCATCTCTACCCATCCTTGGTATTCAGTCATCTGTCCCCATACCTCTGCTGGAATCCCTTCCAATGGGGGAACCTGAAGCACAATAGAGAACTCCTCCAATCCCATGGCAGGAATCCTGGCTGTTGGGATGGGTGTCCAACCCTCAATGTGGGAGCCAGCTGCATGGCCAAGGAGACCACGCCCACTCATGTGGGCCACCCTGGGCATTAGCAGACATTGTGACTCAGCCTGAGCATGCTTTCAAACATCCCTCTCATTTGCCCCAAAAGGATCCCGTATTGCAGACCAGGTACACCTTTAGGCCCAAATCATAAAACTTGGTGGGATTTTCCAGGGTCTCAGACCCAGAGCCTGTCTCTGGAAACCCTATTTTGGGGCATGCCTAAGATGGAAAAGAGCACTCTTCCCTTCCCCGAGAAAGCCACCAACTATTGGGAGTCCCCAGAAACCTTAGAGAGGAAAAATCTCCCATGGACACATGAGAACACACCCGAATTCCGAGGCCATCCTGGACACACAATCCAGATACAAAAGCCTGTGCTACTGCCTTTGAGTCACCCGATTTACAGTTTCTGATGAGCTTCCCTCCATGTCTATGCATTGGGCCTGTGATCACCTTGCCACTAACCCTAACCCGAGATTGTGTTTGCAGACTTCGCTCCCCAAACCATGGCTCACATGCCCTCCAGGTTGTGGTATCTGGAGTCACACCACAGGAGTGTGCCTGCCTTCCCCAAGGAAACTGTGCCTGTCACTTTTGCCCAAACCCTCTAGATTAGGAGAAGCCTGCAAGGCCCTTGAGCCCACCCCAATATTGGAGGACACTCTGGACGCAAATGCACACTCTGACACACCCTGTCACTTACATCCAGGCTGATAGCCAAGTCAAAGGTCCTGAGACAAATGATTGAAACTGACATGACCCTAGGACTTCATTGGAACACTAGATTATGTTTTCAGGTATCTGTACCCAGAGGTCTGTTTTGGAATATCAATTTATGATACAACATGGTCCCTGAGCCACACAACAGAACATCTCCTGTCCCCAGAAGGAAGCCGTGCTCTTGGACCTGTGTCAAACACTCTGAGTAGATGAATTCTGCATGGCCCCCTAGCAACCAGCACATTCTTTGATCTCCCTGGTAAAAAACAAGCATTGTGACCCATCTTTATGAGACTCCATGACAAATCAAGGCCTTGGTAGTAGCCCCAGAGCAACCAGAATGAAACTGCTATGTTCCTCAGCTGCCATGATCAATGTAGGTGTACTTTCCAGGCATCCAGCAGGAGTGCTCTGATACCAGCTTTCCACATGAGGAACAGTGGAGCAAAAAAACCAGACTCCCTTGTACGGTAAAAGGAAACCTTGCTGTATGGAGTATCTCACAAGCCCGAGCGTGGGTAATCCTCCATGGCCTCTTGAGGCCACGCTTCCATTTGTTGGTTATCATAGACACAAACTCCAGCATGAGCAAACAACTGACATTTGCGCTTACTCAAGTGACAGATATTCGAATCAACCGCTACACAATGGAATTGCCTTTTGCTTGGCACTAAATTTAAAAGTAGTTGGCTTTAAAATTCCATCCTCATGTAGTGTTCCGTGAGCCCTCTTTTTTTTTAAAGATTTTATTTATTTATGTGACAGACAGAGATTACAAGCAGGCAGAGAAACAGGCAGAGAGAGGGGAGGAAGCAGGCTCCCCGCTGAGCAGAGAGCCCGATGCAGAGCTCGATCCCAGGACTCTGAGATCATGACCTGAGCCGAAGGCAGCGGCTTAACCCACTGAGCCACCCAGGCGCCCCCCGTAAGCCCTCGTGATAGGGAATTCTGGAGCCACAACTCAGCATTTTGCCTTCCCCATAGAAAGAAGAAGGGCCAGGTGAGACTGCCCAGAAACCCTACATGAGGATCAATCTACTCGACCGTCAAGGGAACTCTGATTAATAGGTTGCCCTGGCCACTACTGCTGTGTCTGAGAGAGCCTGATCCCTGACGTCGTGTCAGGACCCAGAGGGCGGGTCCCATTTCCAGAATGTGAGACCGGCCAGGCCAAGGGCCGTCATCCCTACCCATCCTTGGTATTCAGGCATCTGTCCCCAGACCTTTGCTGGAATTCCTGCCAATGTGGAAAACTTAAGAAAAATAGAGAACTCCTCCTTCCCCATGGCAGGAATCCTGGCTGTTGCAATGGGTGTCCAACCCTCAGAGTGGGAGCCAGCTGCATGGTCAATGAGAACACGCCCACTCCAATGGACCACGCTGGGCACAAACAGACATTGTGACCCTCAACCTGAGGATGCTTTCAAACAAACACTCTCAGTTATACCTTCAGGATCCCGCACTGCGGGTTTGATATGCCCCTAGGCCCAAATCCTAACCCCTGGTGGGATTTTCTATGTGCCCAGACCCAAAGCCTGTCTCTGGAATCCCTGTTTTGGGGCACCCTTAAGATGGAAAATAGCTCTCTTCCCTTCGCCAAGAAAGCCAACATAGTATAGGGAGCTGCCAGGATCCTTGAGAGGAAAAATATCCCATGGACCCATGAGACCACACCTGCATTCCGAGGCCATCCTGGACACACAGTAAAGATACAAAAGCCTGTTTTTCCACCTTTGAGGCACCCGACTTACAGTTCCTGACGAGCTGCCCTCCAGGTCTATGGGTTGGGCCTGCGATCATCTCGCCACTAATTTAACCCAAGTTTGTGTTTGCAGACTTCTCTCCCAAAACCATGGCTCATAGGCCCTCCAGGATGGGGTCCCTGGAGCCACACCCCAGGACTGTGACTGCCATCCCCAAGAAAAATGTGCCGGTCACATTTGCCCAAACCCTCCAGATAAAAAGAAATCTGCAAGGCCTCCGAGCCCAACCCAATATTGGAGGCTGCTCTGGATGCAAATTTGCATTCTGAAACACCCTGATCACCTGAATCCAGGAAGACATCCAAGTCAATGGTCCTAAGTCAGAAGATTGTACCTGACATGCCCCTAGGACCTCATTGTAACCCTAGATTAAGTTTTCAGGCATCTCTCCTCAGAGACCTGTTCTGGAGTACCAACTTATGATACAACATATGGTCCCTGAGCCCCACAACAGAACATCTCCTTTCCCAATATGGAAACCGTGCTCTTGGACCTGTGTCAAACCCTCAGGGTAGATGAATCCTGCTCGGCACCTTAGCCACCAGCAGATTCTAAGATCTCACTGGTAACAAACCAGAATTGTGACCCATCTTCATGAGACTCCATGTCAACTTAAGGCCTTGGTACTTCACCCCAGAGCCTCCAGAACGAACCTGCCATGTTCCTCCGCTTCAATGTTCAATGAAGGTTTGCTTTCCAGGCATCCATGCCTGAGAGCTATGCTCCCAACCTTTCCACATGGGGGACTCTCGAGCAAGCAAACCAGACTGACTTTGTCTTGTAGAAGTAAAACTTGTTGTTTGGAGCATCTCACAAGCCCAAGCGAGGGAAATCCTCCATGGCCTTTTGATGTCACTCCTCCATTTGTCAGTCATCATAGACACAAACTCCATCTTGAGAAACATCTGACATCTGCCCTTACTCAGGTGATGGATATTTGAATCAACCACTGCATACTGAAACAACCTTTCACTTGGCACTGAATTTTACTGTAGCTTGGGTTTACAATTCCATCCTCACCCTACTGGTCCCCAGGCACTCTTGATAGGGAATTCTGGAGCCACAACGCAGCATTCTGCCTTCCCCATAGTAAGAAGAAGGGCCTGGTGAGTCTACCCAGAAACTCCACCTGGGGATCTATCTGCTCTCACCTTGAGGGTCCCCCAATTTATAGGCTGCCCTGGCCACTAGTGCTGTGTCTGACAGAGGCTGAGCCCCAACCATGTGTCAGCCACCCAAAGAGAGGGGGCCATTACCAGCATGTGAGACCGTGCATAGCCCAGGACCGTCATCTCTACCCATCCATTGTATTCAGACATTTCTGCCCAGACCTTTGCTGGAATTCCTGCCAATGGGGGCACCTGAAGCACTGTGGAGAACTCCTTGCCAATGGCAGGAATCCTGGCTGTTGGGATTGGTGTCCAACCCTCAGAGTGGGAGCCAACTGTATGGCCAGTGAGACCACGATGACTCATGATGTCCACCCTGGGCACAAGCAGGCATTGTGACCCTCAGCCTGAGCATGCTTTCAAACAAATGCTCTCAGGATGCTGGAGGATCCTGGAGATCCTGTAATGCAGGATTACAGGCTTGGTACACCCCTAGGCCAAAATGCTAACCCTTGGTGGGAATTTCCAGGCACCCAGACCCAAAGCCTGTCTCTGGAATCCCTCTTTTGGGGCACCAATATGATAGAAGGCAGCACTCTTCCCTTCCCCGAGAAAGCCACCAAACTATGGAATGCCATCAGGATCCTTAGAGAGGAAAAATCTCCCATGGACCCATGAGACCACACCTGAATTCCAAGGCCATCCTAGACACACAATCCAGATACAAAAGCCTGTGCTAATGCTTTTGAGTCACCAGATTTTAGTTCCTGATGAGATGCCCTCCAGATCTCTGCATTGGGCCTACGATCACCTCACCACTAACCCTAACCCGAGTTTGTGTTTGCAGACTTCTCTCCCAAAACCATGGCTCACGTGGCCTCCAGGATGGGGTCTCTGGAGCCACACCAAAGGACTGTGCCTGCCATCTGCAAGGAAACTGTGCCTGTGAAAGTGCCTATGCCTTAACCTTCCAGCTTAGGAGAAACCTGCAAGGACCCAGAGTCCACCCCTGTATTGGAGGCCGCTCTGTACACAAATGCCCAGTCTGAAACACCCTGGTCGCCTACATCTAGGCAAACACCGAGTCAATGGTCCTGAGTCAGAAGTTTGAACCTGACATTCCCCTAGGACTTCCTTGGAAACCTAGATTAAGTTTTCAGGCATCTGTCCTCAGAGGCCTGTTCTGGAATACCAACTTATGATACAACATGTGGTCTTTGAGCCCCAAAACAGAACATCTGTCCCCAGAAGGAAACCATGCTCTTGGGCCTGTGTCAAACCCTCAAGGTAGATGAATCCTACATGGCCTTTTAGCCACCAGCACATAGTAAGATCTTTCTGTTAACAAACCATTACCAGCATGTGAGACCCTGCATGGCCCAGGACTATCATCTCTACCCATCCATGGTATTCAGGCATTTCTGCCCAGACCTTTGCTGGAATTCCTGCCAATGGGGGAACCTGAAGCACTGTAGAGAACTCCTCCTTCCCCATGGCAGGAATGCTATCTGTTGGGATTGGTGTCCAACCCACAGAGTGGGAGCCAACTGTATGGCCAAGGAGACCACGCCCACTCATGAGGGCTCCCCTATGCACGAGCTAGCATTGTGACCCTCAGCCTGAGCATGCTTTCAAACAAAAACTATCATTTGCACCTCCCGGATCCCGCATTGCAGGCCTGGTATGCCCTAGGCCAAAATGCTAGCCTGTGCTAACGCCTTTGAGTCACCCGATTTACAGTTCCTGACGAGCTGCCCTCCAGATCTCTGCATTGGGCCTACAATCACCTCACCACTAACTCTAACCTTTGGTGGGATTATCCAGGTGCCCAGACCAAAAGCCCATCTCTGGAATCCCTGTTTTGGGGCTCCTGTAAGATGGAAAACAGCACTCTTCCCTTCCTCGAGAAAGCCACCGAACTTTTGGGAGCCACTAGGATCCTTAGAGAGAAAAAAATCTCCCGTGGACCCAGGAGACCACAACTGCATTCCGAGGCCATCTTAGACACACAAACCAGATCCAAAGGCCAGTGCTACCACCTTCAAGTCACCCGATTTAAAGTCCTGACAAGCTTCCCTCCAACTCTATTCATTGGGACTGCAATCACCTCGCCACTTACCCTAACCCGATTTTGTGTTTGCAGACATCTCTCCCAAAACCATTGTTCACATGCTTTCCAGGATTGGGTCTATGGAGCCACAACACAGGATTGTGACTGCCATCCCCAAGGAAACTGTGCCCATCACAGTTGCCCAAACCCTCCAGATTAGGAGAAACCTGCAAGGCCCCTGAGCCCACCACAATATTGAAGGCCACTCTGGATGGAAATTCACAGTCTGAAACATGATGATCACCTCCATCAAGGCAGAGACCCAAGTCAATGGTCCTGAGTCAGAAGATTGAACCTGACATGCCCCTAGGACTTCACTGGAACCCTAGATTAGGTTTTCAGGCATCTGACCTCAGAGGTATGTTCTGGAATACCAACTTATGATATAACATGTGGTCCCTGAACCCCACAACAGAACATCTCAGGTCCCCAGGAGGAAACCGTGCTCTTGGACCTGTGTCAAACCCTCAGGGTAGATGGATCCTGAACGACCCCTTAGCCACCAGCACATTCTAAGATCTGCCTGGTAACAAACCAGGGTTGTAACCCATCTTCATGAGACTCCATGTCAACTCAAGGCCTTAGTACATCTCCCAGAGCCACCAGAAGGAACCTACCATGTTCCTCACCTGCAATGGTCAATGGATTTGTGCTTTCCAGGTTTCCATGCCGTAGTGATATGCTACACAAACTTTCACATGGGGAAAACGGTAGAAGGAAACTTTGATGTTTGGAGAATCTCACAAGCCCCACCATGGGAAATCCTCTATGGCCTCTTGATGCCACCCATCGATTTGTCGATCATCATAGACACAAACTCCAGCATGAAGAAACATCTGACCTCCACCCTTAATCGAGTTCTGGATATTTGCATCAGCCATGCACACTGGAACTGCCTTTCACTTGGCAATGAATTGATCCATAGCTTGTGTTTACAATTCCATCCTCACCCTACTGGTACACTTGCCCTCTTTATAGGGAATTCTGGAGCCACAGCACAGCATTCTGCCTTCCCAATAGAAAAAAGAAGGGCCTGGAGAGTCTGCCCAGAAACTCCACATGAAGACAAATCCACTCGGCCCTCGAGTGGACCCCGATTCATAGGCTGCCCTGGCCATTAGTGTTGTGTCTGACAGAGCCTCAACCCCGACTTCTTGTCAGCCACCAAGAGGGCAGAGCCCATATACAGCATTTGAGAACGACCATGGACTAGAGGCTTCGTCTATACCCGTCCCTGTTACTCAGGCATCTGTCCCCAGAAATTTCCTGGAATCCCTACCAATGGGGGACCTGAAGCACAATAGAGAACTCCTCCTTCCCCATGGGAGGGTTCCTGGAAGTTGGGAAGGGTGTCCAACCCTCAAAGAGGGAGCCAGCTGCATGGCCAATGCACTCCACTCTGGAGGGCCACGCTGGGCACAAGCAGGAATTGTGACCCTCAGCCTGAGCATATTTACAAGCAAACGCTCTCAGTTGCACCACCATGATCCCGCATTGCAGGCCTTGTACGCCCCTAGGCCCAAATCTTAACATTTGGTGGGATGTCCAAGACTCCCAGAACCAGAGATCGTATCTGGAATCCCTGTTTTGGGGCACCCCTAAGTTGAAAAACAGCACTCTCCCCTTCCCCGAAAAAGCCACCAAATTATGGAGTGCTGCCAGGATCCATACAGAAGAAAAGTATCCCATGGACCCATGAGACCACACCTGCATTCCGAGGCGATCCTGGACACACAATCCAGATTAAAAAGCCTGTGCTACTGCCCTAAATAAAATTCCTTACAAGTTGACCTTTAGGTCTACGCATTGGGCCTGCGATCACATCACCACTAACCCTAACCCAAATTTGTGTCTGCAGACTTCTCTCCCTAAACCATGGCTCACATGCCCACCAGAATGGGATCTCTTTAGTAACACCAAAGAATTCTGACTGCCATCCCCAGGGACACTGTGCATATCAGAGTTGCCCAAACCTTCCAGGTTAAGAGTAACCTGAAAGGCCCATGAGCCCACCCCAATATTGCCGGCCACTCTGGACGCAAATGCACAGTCCGAAACACCCTGATAACCTACATCCAGGGAGACAGCCAAGTCAATGATCTTGATTTAGAGGATTGACCCTGAAATTCCCCTGGGCCCTCAATGGAACCCCATTAGGTTTTCAGGCATCTGTCCTCAGAGCCCTGTTCTGGAATACCAATTGATGACACTTCGTGTGGTCCCTGAGCCACACCACAGAACATCTCCTGTCCCCAGAAAGATACCGTGCTGTTCGACCTGTGCCAAACCCTCAGGGTAGGAGAATCCTGCATGGCACCTTAGCAACAAGCACATTCTAAGATCTCCTTTGTAACAAACCAGCATTGTGGCCAATCTTAAAGAGATTCCATGTCAACTAAAGGCCATGATACTTCGCCCCAGAGCCACCAGAACAAACCTGCCATGATCCTCAACTGCAATGGTTAATGGAGGTGTGCTTTCCAGGCATCCATGCTGGAGAGCTCTGCTTCACAAACTTTCCACATGGGGGAACCTAGACCAAAAAACCAGACTTCAGCTGCCCAGTAGAAGAATACCTTACCAGTTTGGAGCAGCTCACAAGCCTCAGCTTGTGAACTCCTCCATGGCTTCTTGATGCCAACCCTCCATTTGTCAGTCATCATAGACACAAAATTGAGGGTGAGCAAACATCTGACATCCAACCTTTTTCTGGTGCTGGATGTCTAAAATAAACCGCTGCACTTTAGAACTGCCTTCCACATGGCACTGAATTGAACCATGGCAGCTCGTGTTTAAAATTCCATTTTCACCTGACTGGTCCCCAAGCACTCTTGATAGGAAAATCTGAAGCCACAATGCAGCATTCTGCTTTCCCCATGGAATGAAGAAGAGCCTGGTGTGTCTGCCCAGAAACACCACATGAGGATCAGTCTGCTTGGCCCCGATCGAGTCAACCCTGATTTATAGGCTGCCATGGCCACTTTTATTGTGTCTGACAGAGCCTAAGCCCCCACCTAGTTTCAGCCACGAGAGAGTGGGCCCCATATCTAGCATTTGCTATGGTCATGGCCCAAGTACGTCATATCTATCCATCCTTGGTAATCAAGCAACTGTCCCCAGACCTTTGCTGGAATCCCTGCCAATGGGTGAACCTGAAGCACAATAGAGAACTCCACTTTCCCCATGGCAATAAACCTGGCTATTGGGATGGGTGTCTAACCCTCAAAGGGGGAGCCAGTTACAAGGCCAATGAGACCATGCCCACTCCTGTGGGCCGCCTTGGGCACAAACAGGCATTGTGACCCTCAGCCTGCGCATGCTTTCAAACAATCCCTCTCGGTTGCACCACCAGGATCCCACACTGCAAGCCTGGTATGCCTCTAGGCACAAATCCTAAAACTTGGGATTTTTCATGTGCCCAGACCGAGAGCCCATCTCTGGAATCCCTGTTTTGGAGCACCCCTAAAATGGAAAACAGCAATCTTCCCTCCCCCAAAAAAGCCACCAAACTATGGAGAGCTGTCAGTTTCCATAGAGTGGAAAGGTCTCCCATGGACCCATGAGACCACACCTGCATTCCGAGGCCATCCTAGACACACAATCCAGATACAAAAGCCTGTGCTAACGCCTTTGAGTCACCCGATTTACTGTGCCTGACGAGCTGCCCTCCATGTCTATGCATTGGGCCTGCAATCACCTCGCCACTAACACTAACCCGAATTTGCGTTTGCAGACTTCCCTCCCAAAACAATGGCTCTCATGCCCTCCAGGATGGGGTCTCTGGAGCCAGACAACAGGACTCTCCCTGCCATCCCCAAGGAAACTGTGCCTGTCACAGTTGTCCAAACCTTCCAGATTAGGAGAAACCTACAAGGACCCTGAGCCCACCCTAATACTGGCGGACACTCGGGATGTAAATGTGCAGTCTGAAAAATCTTGATCACGTACATCCAGGCAGACAACCAAGTCAATGATTCTGAGTCAGAAGATTGAACGTGACATTACCCTGGACCTCATTGTACCCTAGATTAGGTTTTCAGCATCTCTCCTCAGAGGCCTGTTCTGGAATACTAACTTATGTTACAACATGTGGTCCCTGAGCCACACAACAGAACATCTCTTGTCCCCAGAAGGAAACCGTGCTCTTTGGCCTGTTCCAATCCCTCAGGGTAAGAGAATCCTGCTTGGCACCTTAGCCACCAGCACATTCTAAGATCTCCCACATATCAAACCAGAGCTGTGACCCATGTGCCAGAGATTCCAAGTCAACTCAAGGCCTTGGTGTTTCGCCCAAGAGCCACCAGAACAAAATTGCCATGTTCTTCAGCTGCAATGGTCAAAGTAGCTGTGCTTTACTAGCATACATGCGGGAGGGCTCTGCTCCCCAAACTTTCCACATGGGGGACCCTGGAGCAAACAAACCATACTCCACCAGTCCAGTAGAAGGAAAACTTGCTGTTTGGAGCATCTCACAAGCCTCAGCGTGGAAAATACTCCATGGCCTCTTGACGCCACCTCTCCATTTGTCGGTCAGCATAGACACAAACTCCAGTGTGAACAAAAGTCTGACATCCGCCCTTACTCAGTTGCTGGATGTCTCGAATAAGCCGCTGCACATTGAAATTGCCTTCTGTTTGGCACTGAATTTAACCTTAGCTTGTGTTTAAAATTATATCCTCACCCAACTGGTCCCCAAGCCCTCTTGATAGGAAATTCTGGAGCCATGATGCAGCATTCTGCCTTCCCCATAGAAAGAAGAAGTGCCTGGTGAGTCTGCCCAAAAACACCACAAGAGGATTTATCTGTTTTGCCCTCGAGGGTACCCCGATTTATACGATGCCCTGGCCACTAGTGCTGTGTCTGACAGAGCCTGAGCCCCGTCCTCATTTCAGCTTCCTGGAGAGCTGGGCCCATATGCAGAATGTGAGACATGCCATGACACAAGTCCATCCTCTCTACCCATCCTTGGTATTCTGGCATCTGTCCCCAGACCTTTGCTGGAATCATTGCCGATGGGTGAACCTGAAGCACAATAGAGAATTGCTCCTTTTCCATTGCAAGAAACCTGGCTTTTGGGATGGCTGTCCAACCCTCAGAGTGGGAGACAGCAGCATCGTCAATGTGATCAGACCCACTCCTGAGGGCTGCCCTGGGCACAAAGAGGCATTGTGACCCTCATCCTGAGCATGATTTCAAATAATCACTCTCAAGTGTACCACGAGGATCCTGCATTGTAGTACTGTGATGGCCCTAGGCCCAATCCTAACACTTGTGGGGATTTTCCAAGCACTCAGACCCAGAGCCTGTCTCTGGAATCCCTGTTTTGGGGCACCCCTAAGATGGAAACCATCACTCTTCCCTTTCCCCAAAAACCACCCAACTATTGGTAGCCGCCAAGATCCTTAGAGAGGACAAATCTCCCATGGACCTATGAGACCACACCTGCATTCCAAGGCCATCCTGGACACACAATATAGATATAAAAGCCTATGCTTCTGCCTTCAAGTCCCACTAATTACAGTTTCTGAGGATCTGCCCTACAGGTCTACGCATTGGGCTTGTATCACCTCGCCTTAACCCTAACCCGAGTTTGTGTCTGCAGTCTTCTCTCCCAAAACCATGGCTCACATGCCCTCAAGGATGAGGTCTCTGCTGCCACACCACAGGACTGTGTCTGCCATCACTAAGGAAACTCTGCAAATCATATTGGCCCAAACCCTCCAGATTAGGAGAAACCTGCAGGGCCCCTGACCCCACTATTGGAGGCCTACCCCACTACTGGTCCCCACTCTGGATGCAAATGCACAGTCTGAAACACCCTGATCACCTACATCCAGGCAGATAGCCAAGTCAATGATCCTGAGTAAGATGATTGAACCTGTCATGCCCTTAGGACCTCACTGGAAACCTAAATTAGATTTTCAGGCATCTGTCCTCAAAGGGCTGTTTTACAATACCAACATATGTTACAACGTGTGGTCCCTGAGCCACACAACAGAATAACTCCTGTCTCCAGAAGGAAACCGTATTCTTGGACCTGTGTTAAACCCTCAGTGTACGAGAATACTGCATGTCACCTTAGCCACCAGAACATTGTAATGTCTCCCTGGTAACACCAGCACTGTGATCCATGTGCAAGAAATTCCAAGTCAACTCAAAGCCTTGTTACTTCACCCTAGAACCACCAGAACGAACCTGTCATGATCCTCAGCTGTAATGGTCAATGGAGCTGCGCTTTCCCGGCATCCATGCAGGAGAGCTCTGCTACCCAAACTTTCCACATGGGGGACACCAGAACAAAAAACCCAGACCCCTCCTGTCCAGTAGAAGGAAACCTTGCTATTTGGAGCATCTCACATGCCTCACAGTGGGAAATACTCCATGGCCTCTTGACGCCACCCCTCCATTTGTCCGACATCAGAGACAAAAACTCCAGTGTGAGCAAACGTCTGACATTTGCCCTTACTCAGGTGCTGGATGTCTCCAATAAGCCGGTGCATTGGAACTCCCTTCTGCTTCTCACCGTATTTAACCGTAGCTTGTGATTACAATTACATCCTCACCCGACAGGTCCCCAGGCCCTCTTGATAGGGAATTCTGGAGCCACAATGCAGCATTCTGCCTTCCTCATAGAAAGAAGTAGTGCCTGGTGAGTTGCCCAGAAATCACACATGAGGATCATTCTGCTCGCCCCTTGATGGTACCCCGATTTATAAATTTCCCTGGCCACTAGTGCTTTATCTGACAGAGCCTGAGCCCTGACCTCATGTCAGACACCCAGAGTGCTGGGCCCATATGCAGCATGTGAGATCAGCCAAGGCCCAAGTCCATCCTCTCTACCCATCGTTGTTATTCCGGCATCTGTCCCCAGAATTTTGCTGGAATCGCTGTCAATGGGGAAACCAAGCACAATAAAGAACTGATCCTTCCCCATGGCAGGAAACCTGGCTGTTGGGATGGTTGTCCAACCCTCATAGTGGGAGACAGCTACATTGCCAATGAGACCACACCCACTCCTTAGGGCCGTCCTGGGCACAAACAGGCATTGTGACCCTCAGCCCTGAGCATGATTTCAAACAAGCCCTCTCAGTTGCACCACCAGCATCCCTCATTGCTGGCCTGACACGACCCAAGGCCCAAATCCTAACCCTTGGTGGGATTTTCCCGGCACCAAGACACAGAGCCCCTCTCTGGAATCCCTGTGTTAGGGAATCCCTGAGATGGAAAAGAGCAATCTTCCCTTCTTTGAAAAAGCGACCAAACTATGGAGAGACATCAGGATCTTTAGAGAGGAAATGTCTCCAATGGACCCATGAGACCACACCTGTATTCTGCGGACATACTGGACACACAATCCAGTTACAAAAGTCTGTGCTATCGCCTTCAGTCACACTAAATACAGTTCCGGTCGAGCTGCCTTCCAGGCCTATGCATTGGGTCTGCGATCACCTCGCCATTAACCCCAAAACAAGTTTGTATTTGCAGACATCTCTGCTCCAAAACCATGGCTCACATGCTTTCCAGGATGGGGTCTCTGGAGCCACACCACAGGATTGAGCCTTCCTTCCCCAAGGATACTGTGCCTGTCACAGTTGCCCAATCCTTCCAGTTTAGGAGTAACCTGCAAGGCCTCTGAGCCCAAACCCAATATTTTAGCTGCTCTGAACGCAAATGAGCAGTCTGAAACACCCTGATCACCTACATTCAGGCAGACATCCAAGTCAAAGGCCCTGAGTCAGCAGATTGAACCTGACATGCCTCTAGGACTTCATCAATACCCGAACTTAGATTTTCAGGTGCCTATCCCCAGGGGCCCATTACCCAATACCAACGTATATTCCAACATATGGTCCCTGAGCCACACTACAGAACCCCTCCAGTCTCCAGAAGGATACCTTCTTCTAGGTAGCTGAGTCCAAGACTCAATGCAGGAGAATCCTTCATGGCCCCTGACCACCCCAACATTCTAACATCTCCCTGGATACAAACAATCATTATGATCCAACAGCATGAAACTCCATGTCAACTCAGGCTGCTTGGAACTTAGCACCAAAGACACCAGATCGAACCTGCCATTTCCTCAGCTTCAATGGGCCATGAAGCTGTGCTTTCCAGGCATCCATGCGTGAGAGCTCTGCTACCCAAACTTTCCATATGGGGTAACCTGGAGCAAACAAACCAAAATCCCCCTGTCCAGTAGAAGGAAACCTTGCTTATTGGAGCATCTCACAAATCACAGCCTGGGAAATACTCCATGGCCTCGTGTGCCACACCTCCATTTGTCTGTCATCATAGAAACAAACTACAGGGTGAGCAAACATCTGACATCCGCCCTTACTTAGGTGCTGGATAGCTCAAACTCACCTGCACACTGCCGCTGCACACTGGAACTGCCTTTTGCTTGGCTCTGAATTGAATCGTAGTTTGTATTTACCATTCCGTCCTCACCCTTCTAGTCCCCAAGGCCTCTTGATAGGGAATTCTGGAGCCACAATGCAGCATTATGCCTGTCCCACAGAAGGAAGTGCCTGATGAGTCTGCCTAGAAAACCCACTTGAGGATCGACCTGCATGGCCCTTGATGGCACCCTAATATCATAGGCTGCCGTGGGCAATCAGGCTCTGTCTGACTCAGCCTGAGCCACGAACTCCATTCAGCCACACAGACAGTGGGCCCCATATTCTGCAGGTGGGACCTGTTGTGGCCCGAAGCCATCACATCTCCTCAACCTGGATATTCAGGCGTCTCTCTCCAGACCATAGCTGAAATCCCTGCCTATGGGGGAAACTGAAACCCAGGAGTACTCCTCCTTCCTGATGGAAGGAAACCTGGATGTTGGGATGGGTGTTCAACCCTCAGAGGGGGAAGCAGCTGCTTGGCCCATGAGACCATGGTCACTCATGGGAGCCACCCTGGGCAAAAACAGGCATAGTGACCCTAAGTCGGAGCATATTCCAAACAACCCCTCTCAGTTGCACCACCAGGATCCCGCATTGCAGGCTTGGTATGCCTCTAGTCTCAAATACTAACCGTTGTTGCGATATTCCAGGCACCCAGACCCAGAGCCCGTGTCTGGAATCCCAGTTTTGGGCCACCCCTAGGATGGAAAACAGCACTTTTCCCTTCCCCGAAAAAGCCCCCAAACTATTGGGAGTTGCTACGATCCTAAGAGAAGAACAATCTCCATGTACCCATGAGACAATATCTGCATTCTGAGGCCATCCGGGACACAGAATCCAGATATAAAAGCTTGGGCTACTGCCTCACATCACCCTAATTACAGTTCCTGATGAGCTGCCCTCCAGTTCTACGCACTGGTACTGTGATCACATCGCCACTAACCCTAACCCAAGTTTGTGTTTGCAGAGTTCTCTCTCAAACCATGGATCACATTCCCTCCAGGATGGTGTCTCTGGAACCATACCACAGGACTCTGCCTGCCATCCCCAAGGAAACGTTGCCCAAACCATTTGCCCAAACCCTCCAGATGAGGAAAAACCTGCAAGGCCCCTTAGCCCACCCCAGTATTGGAGACTGCTCTAGACACAAATGTGCAGTCTGAAACACCCTTAGTCCTTACATCCAGGTAGTCAATCAAGTCAATGGTCCTGAGTCTGATGATTGAAACACACATGCCCCTAGGACCTCATTGGAACCCCAATTAGGTTTTCATGCATCTATCCTCAGAGGCCTGTTCTAGAATACCAACTTATGATACAACATGTGGACCCTAAGCTACACAGCAAAAAACTCCTGTCGCCAGAAGGAAAACGTGCTCTTGGACCTGTGTCAAACCCTCAAGGTAGGAGACTCTTGAATGTCACTTTAGCCACCAGCACAGTCTAAAATCTCCCTGGTAACAAATCAGCATTGTAACCCCTGTGCAAGACATTCCATGTCAACTCAAGGCCTTGTTTCTTCACCCCACAGCCACCAGAACAAAACTGCCATGTTCCTCAGCTGCGTGGTACATTGAGATATGCTTTCCGGACATCCATGTGGGAGAGCTCTGTTACCTAATATTTCCACATGGGGGACCAAGGAGCAAACACACCAAACTCCAACTGTCCAGTAGAAAGAAACCTTGCTGTTTGGAGCATCTCACAAGCCTAAGCATGGGAAATACTCCATGGCCTCTGGACACCACCCCTCCATTTGTCTGTCATAATAGACACAACCTCGTGTGAGAAAATATCTGACATCCACCCTTACTCACATGTTGGATATCTCACATAAGAAGCAGCCTATTGGAAATGCCTTCCGACTGGCACTGAATTTAACAATGGCTTGTGTTTACAATTCCATCATCACCACACTGGTCCCCAAGTCCTCTTGATAGGGAATTTTGGAGCCACAGCGCACCATTCTGCCTTCCCCACAAAAAGAAGTGCCTGGTGAGTCTGCCCAGGAACCCCACATGAGGATCAATTTACTCCTCCCTCGAGAAAACCCTGATGTATAGACTGCCCTGGCCACTAGTGCTGTGTCTGACAGAATCTGAGCCCCGAACTCATGTCATCCTTCCAGAGAGTGGGGCCCTAATCCAGCATGTGAGATGGTCCATGGGCCAAAGCCATCATCTGTACCCATCCTTGGTATTCAGGCATTTGTCCCCAGACCTTTGCTGGAATCCCTGCCAATGGGGAAATCTGAAGCACAATGGAGATCTCCTACTAACCCATGGTGAAACATGGCTATTTGGTGCCCAACCCTCAAAGTGGAGCCAGCTCCACGGCCAATGAGACCACGCCCACTCCTGAGAGTCGCCCTGGGCACAAACCTGCATTGTGACCCTCACCCTGAGCATGCTTTCAAACAAGCACTCTCAGTTGCACCACCAGGATAGTGCATTGGAGGCCTGGAACCCTCCTAGGCCGAAATCCTAACCCTTGTTTGGATTTTCCAGGCAACCAGACACAGAGCCCGTCTCTGGAATCCCTGTTTTTGGACACCCCTAAAATGGGAAGCAGCACTCTTTCCTTTCCGGAAAAAATCACAGAACTACTGGGAGCTGCTAGGACCTTTAGAGAGGAAAAATCTCTCCTAGATTCATGAGAAAACACCTGAATTCTGAGGCCATCGTGGACACACAATCCAGATATAAAAGCCTGTGCTACTGCCTAGAGTCACCCTTATTACAATTCCTGACGATCTTGCTCCAGTTGTACTCACTGGGCTTGCGATCACATCGCCACTAACCCTAACCCAAGTTTGTGTTTGCTGACTTCACTCTCAAAACCATGGCTCACATGCCCTCCAGGAACTGGTCTCTGGAGCCACACCACAGGACTGTGTCTCCATACCCAAGGAAACTTTGGCCTTCACAGTTTCCCAAACCCTCCAGATTAGGAGAAACCTGCAAGGCCCCTCAGCCCACCCCAATATTGAAGGCCTCTATAGACACAAATGCGCAGTCTGAAACACCCTGATTCCCTACATCCAGACAGACATCCAAGTCAATAGTCCCGAGTCTAAAGTTTGAACCTGACACGCCCCTAGTACCTCAATGGAACTCCATTTAGGTATTAAGGTATCTGTCCTCAGAGGTCTGTTCTGGAATAACATCTTATAATACAGCATGTTGTCCCTGAGCCACAAAACAGAAAAACTCCTGCCCCTACAAGGAAACTGTGCTCTTGGACCAGTGCCAAACCCTCAAGGTAGGAGAATCCTGCATGGCACCTTAGCCACCAACACATTCTAAGATCTCCCTTGTAACAAACCAGCATGGTGACCCCTTTGCTACAGATTCCATGTCAACTAAAGGCCTTGCTACTTCATCACTGAGCCACCAGAATGAACCTACCATGCTTCTCATCTGCATGGTCCATGGAAATGTGCTTTCCAAGCATCCGTGTGGGAGAGATCTGCTACCCAATCTTTCCACATGGGGGACCCTGGAGCAATCAAATCAGACTCCACCTGTCTAATAGAGGGAAACCTTGCTGTTTAGAGCATCTCACAAGGCTCAGTGTGGGAAATCCTCCAGGGCCTCTTTACGCCACCTTTCCATTTGTTGCTCATCATAGAGACAGATTCCAGTGTGAGCAAACATGTGACATCTGTCCTTTCTCACGTGCTGGATATCTCAAATAAGACACTGCACATTGGAACTGTCTTCAGCGTGGCACTGAATTTAACCATGTCTTTGGTTTACAATTCCATTCTCACTCTACTCTTCCACATGCCCTCTTGATAGGGAATTATGGAGCCACAATGCAGCATTCTGCCTTCCCCATAGAAAGAAGAATTGCCTGAGAGACTGCCAGGAAATCCCACATGAGGATCTGTCTGCTCGGCCCTTAAAGGAACCCGATTTATAGGTTCACTGGCCACTAATGCTGTCTCTGACAGAGCCTGAGCTCCGACCTCGTGTCAGCTACCCAGAGAGTTGGGCCCATATCCAGCATGTGAGAATGGCCATGGCCAACGTCCGTCCTTTGTACCCATCCTAGGTATTCAGGCATCTGTACCCAGACCTGTGCTGGAATCCCTGCCAGTGGGGGAACCTTGAGCACTATAGAGAAATCCTATTTCCCCAAGGCAGGAAACGATGCTTTTGGGATGGGTTTCCAACCCTCAGAGTAGTAGCCAGCCTCATGGTCAATGAGGCCACGCCCACTCACATGGGCCACCCTGGGCACAAACAGGCATGTAGACCCTCAGCCTGAGCATGCTTTCAAGCCAGCCCTCTTAGTTGCACCACCCTGATCTCGCTTTGAAGGCCTGGGATGCTCCTAGGCCCAAATCCTAACCCTTGGTGAGATTTTCTAGGCGCCCAACCCAGAGTCCGTCTCTGGATTCCCTGTTTTGGGACACCCTTAAGATGGAAAACAGCACTCTTTCCTTCCCTGAAAATGCAAACAAAGTATTGGGAACCGCTGGCATCGTAGAGAGGAAAAATCGTCCATGGATCCATGAGACCAGACCTGCATTCAGAGCCATCCTAGACCCACAATCCATATAGAAAGGCCTGTGCTACCGCCTTTGAGTCACCATAATTACAGTTTTTGACGAGCTGCCTTCCAAGTCTATGCCTTGGGCATGCGATCACCTCACCACTAACCATAACCCAAGTTTGTTATTGCAGACTTCTCTCCTAAAACCATGGCTCACATGCCCTCCAGACTGGGTCTCTGGATCCATACCACAGGACTGTGACTGCAATCCCCAAGGAAACTGTGGGTGTCACATTTGCCCAAACCATCCTGATTAGGAGAAACCTGCAAGGCCTCTGAGCCACCCCAATATTGGAGGCTGCTCAGGATGCAAATGCACAGTCTGAAACACCCTGATCTCCTTCATCCAGGAAGACACCAACGTCAATCTTCCTGACTCAGAAGATTGAACCTGCCATGCCCCTAGGACCTCATTGGAACCCTAGATAAGGTTTTCAGGACTCTGTTCTCAGAGGCCTGTTCTGGAATACAAACACATGATAAAACATGTGGTCCCTGAGCCACACAACAGAACATCTCCTATCCCCATAAGGAAACCGTGCTCGAAGGCCTGTGTCAAACCCTCTGGGTGGGAGAATCCTGCACGGCCCCTTAACCACCAGCACATTCTAAGATCTCCCTAGTAACAAACCAGCATTTTGACCCATCTGCAAGTGGTTAATTCTCAACTCAAGGCCTTGGTACCCCCCTTAGAGCCAGCAGAGTGAACCTGCCATGTTCCTCAGCTGCAATGGTCAATGAAGGTGTGCATTCCAGGCATCCAAGTGGGAGTTCTCTGCCACCCAGACTTTCCACATGGAGGACCATGGAGCAAACAAACCAGACTCCACCTGTCCAGTAGAGGGAAACCTTGCTGTTTGGAGCATTTCACAAGCCTCAGCGTGGGAAATCCTCCATGGCATTTTGACGCCACCCCTCCATTTGTCGGTCATCATAGACACAAACTCCAGTGTGAGCAAACATCTGACATCTGCCCTTACTCAGGTGCTGGATATCTCAAATCAGCTGATGCACATGACTACTGCCTTCCGCTTGACACCGAATTAACCATAGGGTGTATTTACAATTCCACCCTCACCCTACTGATCGCCAAGCCATCTTGATAGGGAGTTCTGAAGCCACAACACAGCATTCTGCCTTCCCCACAGAAAGAAGTAGTGCCTGGTGAGATTGCCAGGAAATCCCAAATGAGACTCAATCTGCTCGGCCCTCATGGGATTTATAGGCTGCCTCGATTTATAGGCTACCCTGGCCACTAGTTCTGTGTCTGACATAACCTGAGCCCTGACCTCGTGCCCGCCACCCAGAGAGCCGGGCCCATATCCAGCATGTTAGACCGGCCATGTCCCAGGTCCGTCATCTCTACCCATCCTTAGTATTCAGGCATCTGTCCAGAGACTTTTGCTGGAATCCCTGCCAATGGGGGAATGTGAAGCACAATAAAGAACTCCTATTTCCCCAAGGCAGGAAACGTGGCTTTAGGGATGGGTTTCCAACCCTCAGAGTGGCAGCCAGCTGCATGGCCAATGAGAACACTACCACCCATGAGGGCCACCATGGGCACAAACAGGCATTGTGACCCTCAGCTTGAGCATGCTTTCAAGCCAGCCCTCTCAGTTGCACCACAAGGATCGAGCACTGAAGGCCTGGTATGCCCCCAGGCCCAAATCCTAAACCTTGGTAGGATTTTCAAAGTGCCCAGATCCAGAGCCTATCTCTGGAATCCGTATTTTGGGGCACCCCTAAGTTGGAAACCATCACTCCTCCTTTCAATGAAAAGTCACCAAACTATTGGGAGCCACTGGGATAATTAGAGAGGAAAAATCTCCCATGGACCCATGAGACCACACCTGCATTCCGAGGCCATTCTGGACACACAATCTATGTCACCCTCAGCCCGCAAGAACGATAACCAGCCTGGCATGGTGTTAATGCTTTGTCTCTTTATTTCGACAACTTTCTTAGCTTATATGTGTCAGGGTGACCAATAAGGGGCCAAACAATGGGGAGAGCCAATGAGAGTCCTGTTACTATGCTGATTAAATTTGAAACAGCCAATGACTATGTCCTCCTTTAGGTGGACTTCACCAGAAAGTTCGGTGTTCACTTGCAGCATATTTTGCCGGCAGTGAGCCAAGCACCATCATGTAATGGTGGGGACTTTACTGGCCAGAGGCGGTCCCCGACATCTCCCCCTTTTTTGTGTTATGGCAGAGATTGTGCCTGTCTTAGGTCGTCAGTAGCAGAAAACATCCTTACCCGTCATCAGACACAAGATATCAATGATCTCTGTCCTGTCTTAGGTTGGTATGTTTTTCTACTGATCTTACCCGTCATTGACTACCGATCTAGCATGCTTAGCCATATCTGGGGAGATGTCCCAGCCTCTATTGACATAAGGGCTTGTACTATAGCTCGGCTCTGCTCTTGCTGCTGTGTTCCCCATTGGCGAACTTTTCTGAATAGAAGCAGAATGCCAATAAGAAGGAGGACAAGAAGACCAATTGTGCCAGCCCATTGTTTGGTAAACTGGAACATATTGCTGAATGTTTGAAATAGCTCTGGGAGGGAAGCTGGTTGCACACACGTACTCGTGTGAAATTTTGAAAATCGTCAGACCAAGCACCCTGCAAATACTGGGAGAGCTGTCGGGAGACATTCTGTAAGTCACATGAGTGAGTTATGAATTAGTATAGGCTATGGGAGTTACACAAATTGCCGGGAAGTGTGCTATACATCCCAGTCCCAATAGGGCCCCCAATATGTCCACTTGTTCTTGAACCAAATCCACTCTCTGGTTGACTATCAGGATTCCTGCTTACAGATGTGCATTGATCTGAGTGTGTTTGAAGGGCAGCCACCATTCCTTCTGCAAGGGTGTTCACAGCTTCCGCAGTGGGCATAGTTGCAGCAAGTGAGACTGCTGCTGCCGTGGCAGCTGCTGTAGATATAGCCAATGCTGTCACATAGCCAATGGTGTCACAACGGTGGCTGTGATACCAAAATCTCTCTTCTTTCTGGATAGCACCACCGGTAACTTGTCATCTGGAATGAAAACTGGGATAGGAACATGGGTAGGGATACGCATAATCACAGCCAGCTTGAAGGCCGTGACATTCCAGCACTGGGAAAGATAGCAATTAAATAATATTATTGGGACAAGACACATTAACTGTTGTCTCAAAGGTACTAGAGTCATTTTGTTTATAAGAACAGTTGAGGGATTTGCCACCATTTAACATGGACACTGCTGAGATATCAGTACATGCTCCTAACAAGTTACAGACCTGCCATGCATCAAAGGGAGAGGAGGGAATATGAGAGAAGAATTAGTCACTGGTAAAGGATATAGCCATGCTTTAACAATTGCTCACAGCTCTCTGGCTTGAGTCTGCCGCAGGAGGTGTAGCATCCCCAGAGTTATCATCAGCATCTTCAGCATCATGACTGGTGTTCGGAGGCAAGGCTGCACACACCAGCCGCTCTGGGATCCAAATTGGAGCCTCTTTTTCCTGTGGAAAAACACATACAGACCCCCTACTCCATACTAACACTGGATCTGGTCCATTCCACTTTCCTGTGAGGATGTCCTTCCAAAGTACTAAAGGCTTAGGGGGAGCAGCAGCAGCACTTGCATGTCTGTCTGCAGCTGATTTACCTGTTTTGTCCAACGTTAAAAAATTCAAAATAAAGAGAACGGTGTTGAGCTTATCTTTAGGGGACCTGAAGGTGTCCCCTATTCCCCCTTTTTGTTTATAAAGCGCATTTTTTATTGTAAGATGCGCGCGCTCCACAACACTCTGTCCTTGTGGGTTATAGGGTATTCCATGTATCAAGTGAATGTCAAGTTGTTGTAGGAAGGCTTTAAAGGGTTGTGAGGTGTAGGCTGGACCATTATCTGTCTTTAACTGGCGTGGCTTTCTCCATGCCGCAAAAGCCTGTAGGCAATGGGCGATAACATCTCTGGATTTTTCCCCCGTATGCACTGAGGCGAAAATTATTCCAGAGCAGGTATCTACAGAGACATGAACATATCTTAACTTTCCAAATTCTGAAACATGTGTGACATCCATTTGCCATATATGATTAGGTAACAGACCCTTAGGATTAACCCCTAAGGACGGTGCAGGTAGTAAAGTCACGCAATTTCTGCAGGAGACTACTATGTCCTGTGCCTGTGCTTTTGTTATGTTAAATTTGAGGCGAAGAGTTAAAGCTTTCACATGGAACAGCTTATGATAATGTCTCGCCTGTTGCACCAGGTCCTCAATGGCAAAGACAAATTCTCCTCTGGTTAAGGAGTCTGGTAACCGATTACCTTGTGTCAGGGGGCCTGGTAAGGTTGTATGAGCTCTTCTGTGGCCAACATAAAATGGAGCCTTCCTGTCCCAAACTAATGTTTGGATTTCTTGTAATGCCTTAGAGATAGTAGACCTGGCATTAATAGAACCCACATTTTCAATGAAAGAGACAGCTTGCACCACATATCTACTATCTGATAAAATGTTGAAGGGTTCTTGATGAAACATTTGAAATGCTTTTATCACTGTGAGCAGCTCGGTTTCTTGGGGAGAGGAGCTTTGAAATAGGAAGGTCCAACTCTCTTCTTTGGTAACTATAGCTCCTACTCCTTGCTTAGATCCATCAGTGAATATAAGCCTTACATTACTGAGGGGTTTATGGTGAGTGATCCTATGGTATATGATTGGATTGGATAAACTGAACTGTAGCCATGGATGTGATGGGTAGTGGTTATCAAATTGAGCGCACGTTATAGTTATCAAAATGGCCCAGTCATCATCACAGGCTGCTAGGCACTTTATTTGTTCCTGCGTATATGGTGTTATTATAGTATCTGGTTGTTTACCAAACGCTGCTATACTAAGTTTAATCCCTTTAAGTATAATTTGTGCAACGGCGCTTGGGTACCAAGGCAAGACCTTCCCTGGAGAGTGGGCCAAACTAACCCATGATATGGGGCCAGATTGCCAAAAAACTGCAGTGGGAGCTCGTTTTTCGGCAAGGACATAAAATAGCAAAGGTTTGGAATAGTCAATTCTGTCTATCTGAGCAGCTTCTAGCCTTTTCTGGATCAGATTGATGGCTGCTTTTGCCCCCTCAGTCAACTGACGAGGAGAGGTGAGGTTAGGGTCTCCTTTAAGTGTCTCAAATAAGGGTGACAATTCCTGATCAGTGAGTTTTAGATAGGGCCTGATCCAATTGATATCTCCTAACAATTTTTGAAAATCATTTAATGTGTTTAGTTGATCCGTCCGCAGGGTTATCTTTAAAGGTCTGACTTTAGTATTCTCTAACCTAGTTCCCAAATACTCTTTAATGGGCGTCATTTGGACCTTTTCTGGTGCTATGTGTAATCCGAATCTCTCAAAATGTTTGAAAAGAAAGGAAAGGGCCTTCTCAATATATTGTTCTTCTTTATGGCACAGCAAAATATCATCCATATAATGATACACAATGAGTGGGGGAAATTGTGTTCTCACCTCCTTCAGGGCTTGATCTACATATAATTGTTCACATTGTAGGGATGTTGGCCATGCCCTGAGGCAATACCAACCATTCATAGCGTTGATATGGACTAGAATGACTAATGGTAGGTACTGTGAAAGCAAAACGTTGGGTGTCCTCGGGGTGCAATGGGATGGAAAAGAAACAATCTTTAACATCGATTACCACGAGGGCCAACCAGAGGGCAGGGCTGAGACTAAAGGCAGCCCCAGCTGTACTGCTCCCATGGCCACCATCCTTTCATTAACAGCTCGTAAGTCATGTAACAATTGCCACTTCCCCGACTTCTTTTTAATCACAAAAATAGGCGTATTCCATGGTGATGTGGAGGGCCAAATATGCCCAGCGGCAAGTTGCTCTTTTATCAACGTGTGGGCAGCTTCACGTTTTTCTTTAGGCAGGGGCCACTGAGAAACCCACACGGGTTTACTGTTTTCCCATTGAATTTTTAGAGGTTCAGTGTCCCCTAAGAAAAGCCCAGCCCCAGCCCACCTATTCTTTGAGAGAAGTAATTAGTCAAGGGAATAGGTTCAGGAGTGCCCTGCAGCTGTTTCCCTAGGCCTCCCGTTCCAGGATAACCAGACTTAGTCACTAAGGCTTGAGCTTCCTCACTATAGAATAATTCTGTAGTCAACTTCAGGTTCATTTGGGCCAAAACATCCCGTCCCCACAATGAAATGGGAATCTTAAGGACATATGGCTGCACAAGTCCATGGTGGCCTTCATCATCCTTCCATGGCAGTGTAGCTGCACTGCACATGGGGCTATGAGCAATCCCTAATCCTCGAAGTGTTTGATCAGCCTTTTGCACAGGCCAATCCTTAGGCCAATCAGCTTCATTGATGATGCTGCGATCTGCTCCAGTGTCTAATAAGCCTATGAATTTCTTGCCTCTTATCCAAAGAGAGTAAAGGGGTCTATTTTCCATGCCTAGTGTGATGCATGCTAGAGGAGCTCCAGATAAACCGAGCCCCTTTTGTTCCCGCGTAACCTCATGGCTTCCAAAAAGCTTGTGACAACTAGGCGATACCAGGATTTGAGCTATCTTATCACCTGGACTAATAGCTGTAATTCCACGTGGGGAAGATACCAGGATTTTCACCGTTCCTTTATAATCAGCATCTATAACTCCGGGGTGAACAATGAGTCCTGATAACGCCATGGAGCTCCGTCCTAACAAGAGGCCCACGGTGTCCTCAGGTAATGGACCCTTAAAATCTGATTCGACTACCTGGATCCCCATCTCTGGAGTCAATATGAGTCTGGTGGTGGCACGGATGTCCATTACTGCACTCCCTATTGTGGCTCGCCTTGGCTCGTCGGCGGATAATGCGAGCGAGCCACCTGTTGGAGCACCCCATACATTTGAGGGCCCTGGGGTGTGGGGCCCCCCTTCCCGTTTTTTGACCCTCTTGGAAGCAGAGAGTTTCCTCATATATCCCTTATTGAGCGGCATTCATTTGCCCAGTGGGCACCTCTCCCACATCTTGGGCAGATACCTGGTTTTTTAGACTCCTGATAAGACACCTTTATCTCGGGGCACTCACGCTTAAGGTGTCCTGGCTCCTTGCAGTAATAACAAACTCCAGGAATACCCCTATGTTTATATTGTTGAGCTCCCTGTAATCCTTGTAAACCTTGAGTGATAGCTGCAGCCATAACCTGCCCTTGAATAACACTGTCATTGATATCCCTGCAAACTTTAATATATGTACTCAAGTCTTTGCTTTTCCAAGGTCTGATGGCTTCTTTACAGCACTTATGAGCTTGCTCATAAGCCAGCTGTTTTATCAATGGCATGGCTGCCTCTACCTCCCCAAATATTCGACCAGCTGTTTGCATCAGCCTCGCTACAAAATCAGCATATGCCTCATTTGGTCCTTGTATTACCTTAGACAGCTGACCCTGTAAATCCCCACTGCCTTGAATTGTTTTCCATGCTTTAGTGGCTGCCGCGGCTATTTGCAGATACACCGCAGGGTTGTATTGTATTTGGGCCTGCTTTCCCATGTACGGTCCCATTCCCATTAACATTTCTAGGTCCCACTGAGGATTTCCAGCCGCTGCATTACGGCGGGCAGTGTCCTGTGAGTGTTCTTGCCAGGCTGTTTTCCATACTAGATATTGCCCTCCTGACAAGGTTGCGCGGGCTAGATCACCCCAGTCTTCAGGGACTAAGTTCATTCCTGCTATGGTCTCCAACAAAGATACCCTAAAGGCTGCCTGAGGGCCATACTGAATAACTGCTTCCTTTAATTGCTTAACTAGTTTAAAATCAAGAGGCTGATGATACCGCTGGTTGTTTTGGTCCTCTAAAACTGGAAAGGCAGAGGTCAGGTCATGATCTCTCCAGCTCGAAACCCTGCCACTACTGCATGTGGTGCAGCAGCTACAAGCTCCTTGGCACGCCATAGGATTATACGGCAGAGGGGCACTAGGCGTTGCTGGAGTCGACAGTTTCAACTGTTCAAACTTGGAGTGCATTTTATGGTCTAACTCTTCCCCTGACATTTCTTCTTCCTCTTCACTAGAACTACCCCCCTCTGAGGCACAAGAAGACCGCTCCTCTTTCACTTCCTCCAATGCCTCTGCTCCCTCTTGTAGAGCTGATACACATTTGGGTTCAGACCCCACCAGGCATCCCCGGACTAAGGCCCATATTGCCAGGGTCCCGGGTGGCAAAGGCGCTTTATTGTCCTGTCTCTTCAAATCCTCTCCTAAGTGGTCCCATTGAGGTATGTTTAGCAAGCCTTCATCTAGGAACCATGGAGCCACCTTTTCCACTGTATTCAAAAAGGCCCGAGCAGTTTTTGCTTTTAGTGGAGTTCCATTGGCTTTCAGCAGGTCTTTTAAAGACCCTTCCAACCGCTCTTTAGATACTTCAAATCCCATTATGAACACACAGACAACAGACGCGGACGTTAAGGACACTAACTAACACATTGACTTTTTACGCGCATATACTTCAGTCGACCTTTACTCCCCGCTTTACCACGGAAGAAAATCCCGGCTCTATGGCCGCCCCGCTTCTTATTGCGTTCTTGTACAAGATTCCCACCAGTTTAATCGTGGTCCCTTAAGAAAATCCCGGCTCTATGGCCGCCCACTTCTTGTTGTGGTCTTGTACAAGATTCCCACCACTTTGATCGTGGTCTCTTCCCCGCTTACCTGCGGTTTTTCTCCTTGCAAGTTTTACTTACTTGTTAACTATTCCCGGGTCTCAGCACCATTTGTCGCCCTCGGCCCGCAAGAACGACAACCAGCCTGGCATGGTGTTAATGCTTTGTCTCTTTATTTCGACAACTTTCTTAGCTTATATGTGTCAGGGTGACCAATAAGGGGCCAAACAATGGGGAGAGCCAATGAGAGTCCTGTTACTATGCTGATTAAATTTGAAACAGCCAATGACTATGTTCTCCTTTAGGTGGGCTTCACCAGAAAGTTCGGTGTTCGCTTGCAGCGTATTTTGCCGGCAGTGAACCAAGCACCATCGTGTAATGGTGGGGACTTCCCTGGCTGGAGGCGGTCCCCGACAAATCTAGATATTAAAGTCTGTACTACCGCTTTCGAGTCACCTTAATTACAATTCCTGATCAGCTGTCCTCTAGTTCTATGCATTCGGCCTGCAATCACCTCGCCACTAACCATAACCCGAGTTCGGGTTTGCAGAATTCTCTCCCAAGACCATGGCTCATATGCTCTCCATGATGGGGTCTCTGCAGCCACACCAGAGCACTGTGCCTGCCATCCCCAAGGAAAATGTGGGTATCGCATTTGCTCAAACGCTCCAGGCTGCAAGGCTCTTGAGCCCATCTTAATATTGGAGGCTGGGCGGGACACAATGAGCGTCTGAAACACCATGATCACCTCCATTGAGGCAGACACTGAAGTCAATGGTCCTGAGTCAGAAGATTGAAACTGACATGCCCGTAGGACCTCATTGGAATTCTAGATTAGGTTTTCAGTCGTCTATCCTCAGAAGCCTGTTCTGGAATACCAACTTCGGATACAACATGTGGTCCCTCAGCCACACAACAGAGCATCTCCAGTCCCTAGAAGGAAACTGTCCTTCGACCTGTGTCAAACCCTCAAGGTGCGAGAATCCTGCATGGCCCCTTAGCCACCAGCACATTCCACGATCTCCCTGGTAACAAACTAGCATTGAGACCCATCAGCAAAAAATTCCATGTAAAGTCCAGTGAATCCTTCAGCCACATCACAGCATTCTGCTATCCCCATAGAAAGAAGAAGTACCTGGTGAGTCTTTCCTGAAACCCCACTTGAGGATCAATCTGTTTGGCCCTTGAGGGGACCCCGGTTTATATGCTGCTTTTGCCACTAGTGCTTTGTCTGACAGAGAATGAGCCCCTACCTAGTGCCCTCCTCCCAGAGAGCAAGGCCCATATCCAGCATGTGATCCTGGTCATGGCTCAAGTCCATAATCTCTACCCATCCTTGTTATTCAGGCATTTCTCCCCAGTCCTTTCCTGGAATCCCTGCAAATGGGGGTGTTAGGGTCCATAATCCAAGAAGCGGGACTGATACAAAGGAAGGTCAAGCAAAGCTTTATTTTGCGCCAAGCATTGAGAATCAAACTGACCACTCAGGGCTGTCTTTTGCAAAGAGGTGACCCCTCCCAGCCTCCCAGACTAACGTATATAGAGGTAGTTTAGCCAGGCTATACACAGATGGCCAATAAGATTGCAGTACACAGAGAATACTACACATGCATGCTGTTTCTGCCACACACAGGAAAAAAAAAAAGCTAAGTAACATACATGTGCCCAATTGGATTTCAATTTACCCACTGATTGGATGTTTTCACCTGGCCTGAACCGCCCTTGTATCTAGGCTTTGCAATTAAGTTCCTCTGGGAGGGGCGGGGTCAATCTAACTTCAGTACATAAACACAAAATGACTCCCTCTGGCCAACCAGGCCCTTACACTCCCTCTTTTCTTTGGAGATTAGTCAAATCCTTGACTTTTAAGCCAGTTCTATATTCCTTGGTTGTAAAGGGTTATATTGAAAATGTAAGTAACATTTTTATCACTCTACTTTTCTTTTGTACAAATGACACTAATGCACGTCGGCTGATGAGTTAGCCATTTACTGCTTCATCTAATTTCCTACCTATACTTTATATAAACAGGTAACAATAAGAGCAACAATAAACTCATAGAATTTTGAGTCTTAGCTTTAGTCCATGCTCAGCGGGGTCCACTGGCTGAGGTTTCCACCTCTGGGGGACGTCTTCATCCTGGGCTCGTTTGACGTGACCCTAGTGAATCGAGGCCCTGATGCCTTCTACTTTTATTGCTGTGGGAGTGGTCAGGATGACAGCAAACGGTCCCTTCCAGCAGGGCTCCAAGTTCCCCACTTGATAGTGATGTATCCAATCCAAGTCCTTGGGTTGGTAAGGATGTGGTTCCACCTAAGTTTCCATCCTAGAGTGGGCAGTCTGGATCCCTGCATGGGTTTTTTTAAGACAGACTGTAATGCCTGCAGTGACTGGAGTAGAGACTAATCAGTAATTTCTGCTAGGGCAACCTCTTGTAGCCGAGGACAGAGCGGGGGGAGCGGTCTCCCAAACATTATTTCAAATGAGGTCACCTTGTTCAAATAGGGTGTACCTTGTGCCCTGAGGAGGGTGAAGGACGGAGATCCACCCATCAAAAGCCAGTTTCCAGAATTAGTCTTTACAAGGTCTCTTTAAGAGTCTGGTTCATTCTCTCTACTTGCCCGGAACTCTGGGGCTGATAGGCACAATGTAGTTTCCAATTTGTGCCCAAAGCATTGGCCAATGTCTGTGAGACTGAGCTCACAAATGCAGGGCCATTGTCTGACCCAATCGCGAGAGGCAGCCCAAACCTAGGAATTATTTCTTCTAGTAGCCTTTTTTGTTGCCTAACACTCCTACTCTCTCACGTTTGTTGGAAAAAGACTCTACCCAGCCTGAAAAGTTATCTACAAAAACAAACATATACTTGTGCCCATATTTTAGAGGTCTCATTTCTGTAAAATCAATTTCCCAATAAATTCCTTACCTGTTTCTCTTTTCCCTCTTCCAATTCTAGTTCCTCCCACCTCAACTGCTTGGCATCGAGCACATCTATCAACTACATCCTGAAACATATGCCCTAATTTAGAATCCTGGAATTGCTTGCCTATAAGGTCCTTGAGTTTGCATATCTCCAAATAAGTACCCTGATGTATCTGGTCTATTAACTTCTTACCTAGTCCTCAAAGAAGAATTAAATTTTCTCATTTAGTCTTAGCCCAATTTCCTTTGTAGTCTAATTTATCTCATTTTGGTAAATACTTTAAATCTTCCTCTGAATAGTCCAGTTTTTCTGGTAGGACTAGAGCCAGGTGTGTAACCAGCTCTTGCACTGTTTTCTGGCTGCTTCCTTTGCAGCTTGATCTGCTAAGTTATTTCCTTTTGAAATCAGATCAGTCCCCTTTTGGTGTCTCGGGCAATGCATAATAGCCACCTCTTTTGGGCCCCAAATAGCCTGGAGGAGATCCAATATCTCTCCTCTGTTTTTAATTCCTTTATCTTCTGCTGCTAATAGGCCCCTTTCTTTATAAATAGCCCCATGTATATGGAGAGTATCAAACGCATAACTGCTGTCCGTATAGATATTGGTGGTTTTACCTTTGGCGAAATGCAGTACCTTAGTGAGTGCAAACAGTTCCACTTTTTGTGCCGAAGTTCCTTGTGGTAGGGCTGCTGTACAGAGTTCCTGCTCAGGAGAAACCACCATAGCCCACACATACCTCTTTCCATTGACCATGTAGCTACTCCCATCTGTGAAGAGAGTCATCTCGGCATCCAGGAGGGGAATGTCTCTGATATCCAGCCTTATTCCTTGGTTTAGGACCTCCCCACAGTCGTGTGGATGGTCAGCCAGATCCTCTGGCATCAGTGTGATTGGATTTAGCACCACCGGGGGCTGGAAGGTCACTCTTGGTTTGTTGTGGAGGAAAGCCTGATACCCTGTCACTGGGGTGTTCATCATCCATGAGTCAGTTGGAGTCCAGAGAATGCCTTCGATAGAGTTGATGGTGGTCAAGATGAGATTTTGACCCAAAGTCAAAATTAGCATCCTTGCGAAGTGAAAACTTGCATCCTTGACCAGGAGGGCCATGGCAGCAATTATGCAAAGGCACAGGGCAACCCAGCTGCTACTGGATCTAGTTTCTTGCTAAGATAGGCTACTGGCCTTTGCCAAGGACCCAGATTCTGAGTTAAAACTCATATGGCCACCCCTCCTTTTTCATCCACATACAAGCGGAAGGGCTTGGTAACATCTGGGGTAGCCAATGCTGGGGCGCTTGGTAATGCTATTTGTAATTCCAGAAATGCTCCTTTTGTCTCAGCTGTCCACTCTATCATAGTGAGCCCTCCTTTTGCCAGTTCATAGAGAGGTCAGGCAATCTCCGCAAACCGTGGTATCCACAGCCTATGGTAGCCCACCGTCCCAAGAAACTCTCTCACTTTTTGGGATACAACATGTGGTCCCAGAGCCACAGAACATCTCCTGTCCCCAGAAGGAAACCGTGATCTTGACCTGTGTCAAAACCTCAGGGTTGGAGCATCCTGCACAGCACCTCAGCCACCAGCATATTCTAAGATCTCCATGGTAACAAACAGGCACTCTAACCCATGTGCAAGAGATTCCAAGTAAACTCAAGGCCTTGGTACTTCGCCCCAGAGACACCAAAACGAACCTGCCATGTTCCTCAGTGCAATGGTTACTGGAAGTGTGCTTTCCACCATCCATGCAGGAGAGCTCTGCTACCAAATCTTTCCACTTAGGGGACCCCAGAGTAAACAAACCAGATTCCACCTGTCCAGTGGAAGGAAACATTGCTATTTGGAGCATCTCACAAGCTTCAGCGTGGGAAATCCTCCATGGCATCTTGACGCCAACCCTCCATTTGTTAGTCATCATAGACAAAAACTCCAGTGTGAACAAACGTCTGACATTCGCCCTTACACAGTTGATGGATATCTCAAATACACCCCAACACTTTGGAACTGCCATCTGCTTGGCACTGAATTGAGCCATAGCTTGTGTTTACAATTCCAGCCTGAGCAGACTGGTCCCCAAGCCCTCTTGATAGAGAATTCTCTAGCCACAAGGTAGCATTCTGCATTCCCCATAGAAAAAAGTAATGCAAGGTGAGTCTGCCCAGAAACCCCAGATGGGGATTAATCTGCTCGGCCCTCGAGGGAACCCTGATTTATAGGCAGCCCTGGCCACTAGTGCTGTGTCTGACAGAGCCTGAGCTCCGGCATCGTGTCAGCCACCCAGAGAACAGGGTCCATATCCAGCATGTGAGACCGGCCAAGGCCCACGTCCATCCACTCTACCCATCCTTGGTATTCATGCATCTCTCCCCAGACCTTTGCTGGAATCCCTGCCATTGGGGGAACCTGAAGCACAATAAAGAACTGCCCCTCCCCGATGGCAGGAAACATGGCTGTTGGGATGGGTGTCCACCCCAGTGAGTGGGAGACAGATGCATAGCCAATGAGATTACACCCACTCATGAGGGCCACCCTGGGCACAAGCAGGCATTGTGACCCTCAGCCTGAGCATGCTTTCAAACAACGCCTCTCAGTTGTTCTACCAGGATTCAGCATTGCAGGTCTGGTACAACCCTAGGCCCAAATCCTAAGCACTGGTGGGATTTTCCAAGTGCTCATACCCAGGGCTCGTCTATGGATGCCTGTTTTGGGGAACCCCTAAGATGGAAAACAGCACTCTTCCCTTCCCCAAAAACCACCTAACTATTGGTAGCCGCCAAGATCCTTAGAGAGGACAAATCTCCCATGGACTCATGACACCACACCTGCATTCCGAGGCCATCCTGGACACACAATCCTGATATAAAACCTGTCCTTCCGCCTTTGATTCCCCATAAATACAGTTCCTGTGGAGCTGCCATCCAGTTCTACATGTTGGGCCACTAACCCTAAACCGAGTTTGTGTTTGCAGACTTCTCTCCCAAAACCATGGCTCACATGACCTCCAGAATTAGGTTTCTGGTGCCACACCATAGGAATAAGCCTGTCATACCCAAGGAGGCTGTGTGTGTCACATTGGCCCAAGCCATCAAGATTAGGAGAATAGTGCAAGGCCCCTGAGCCCATCCCAGTATTGGAGGCCGCTCTGGATGCAAATGAGCAGTGTGAAACACCCTGATCACGTATATCCAGGCAGACACCAAGTCAATGGTCCTGAGTCAGAATATTGAATCTCACATACCCCTAGGACCTCATTGGAAACCTAGATTAGGTTTTCAGTCATCTGTAATCAGAGGGCTGTTTTGGTACACCAATTTATGATATAACATGTGGTCCCTGAGCCACACAACACAACAGCTCTTGTCCCGAAAAGGAAACCGTGCTCTTGGACCTGTGTCAGACCCTCAGAGTAGGAGACTCCTGCATGGCATCTTACCCAACAGCACATTCTAAGTTCTCCCTGGTAACACCATCACTGTGACCCATGTGTAAGAGATTCCAAGTCACCTCAAGGCCTTGTTACTTCGCCCAGGAGCACCTGCCATGATCTTCAGCTGCAATGGAGCTGCAATGGAGCTGTGCTTTCCCGGCATCCATATGGGAGAGTGCTGCTACCCAAACTTTCCACATGGGTGACCCTGGAGCAAACAAACCAGACTCCTCCTGTCCAGTAGAAGGAAACCTTGCTATTTGGAGCATCTCACAAGCCTCAATGTGGGAAATCCTCCATGGCATCTTGATGTCAAATATCCATTTGTCGTTCATCATAGACACAATCTCCAGTATGAGCAAATGTCTGACATCTGCCCTTACTCAGGTGCTGGATGTCTTGAATAAGCTGCTGTGCCTTGGAACTACTTTCTCCATGGCACTGAATTTAACCATATCTTGTAATTACAATTCCATCCTCACGCGACTGGTCCCATGCCCTCTTGATAGGGAATTCTGGAGCCACAAAACAGCATTCTACCATCCCCTAGAAAGAATGGGGACCTGGTGAGTCTGCCCAGAAACCCCACATGAGGATCAATCTGCTTGGCCCTCGAGGGTACCCCGATTTGTAGGCGGCCCTGGCCACTAGTACTGTGTCTGACTGAGCCTGAGCCCCAACCTCGTGTCAGACACCCAGAGAGGGGGGCACATATCCAGCATGTGAGACCGGCCATTGCCCAAGTCCATCATCTCTATGCATCCTTTGTATTTAGGCATCTGTCCCCAGACCTTTCTGGAATCCCTGCCAATGGAGGAAACTGAAGCACATTAGAGAAATGCTCATTCCCCATGCCAGGAAACTTGGCTGTTGGGATGGGTGTCCAACCCTCAGAGTGGAAGCCAGTTGCATGGCCAATGAGACTACACCTCCTTATGAGGGCCACCCTAGGCACAAGCAGGCATTGTGATTCTCAGCCTGAGCATGCCCTAAAACAAGCCTTCTCAGGTGCACCACCAGGATCCCGCATTGCAGTCCTGGGACGACTCTAGGCCCACGTCCTAACCCTTGTTAGGATTTTCCAGCGCTCAGACCCAGAACCCATCTCTGTAATTCCTGTTTTGGGGCACCCATAAGATGGAAAACAACATGCTTCCCTTCCCCGAAAAAGGCACCTAACTATTGGTAGCCGCCAAGATCCTTAGAGAAGAAAAAACTCACATAGACCCACGAGACCACAGCTGCATTCCAAGGCCAACCTGGACACACAATCCAGATATAGAAGCGTGTGCTTCCACCTTCCAGTCCCCCTAATTACATTTCCTGACGAGCTGCAATCCAGGTCTACGCATTGGGCTTGTGATCACCTCACCACTAACCCAAACCTGGGTTTGTGTTCGCAGACTTCTCTCCCAAAACCATGGCTCACATGCCCTCCGGAATGAGGTCTCTGGTGCCACACCACAGGACTGGTCCTGCCATCACCAAGGAAATTGTGTCCATCAGAGTGGCCAAAACCCTTCAGATTAGGAGAATCCTGCAAGGCCCCTGAGACCCCCCCCAAAATTGGAGGCTGCTCTGGGCACAAATGCACAGTCTGAAAGACCCTGATCACCTACATCCGGGCAGACACTGACGTCAATGGCCCTGAGTCAAAAGGTTGAAACTCACATACGCCTAGGACCTCATTGGAACCTTAGATTAGGTTTTCAGGCATCTGTCCTCATAGGCCTGTTCTGGAATACCAACTTTTGAAACAACATGTGGTCCCTGAGCCACACAACAGAGCAAATCCTGTCCACAGAAGGAAACCGTGCTCTTGGACCTATGTCAAACCCTCAGGGTAGGAGAATCCTGCATGGCAACTTAGCCACCAGCATATTCTAAGATCTCCCACATAACATACCAGCATTGGGACCCATGTGCAAGAGATTACAAGTCAACTCAAAGCCTTGTTACTTCACCCAAGAGCCACCAGAACAAACCTGTCTTGATCTTCAGATGCAATGGTCAGTGGAGTTGCACTTTCCAGTCATCCATGCGGGAGCGCTCTGATACTCAAACTTTCCACATGGGGGACCCTGGAACAAACCAGACTCCTCCAGTCCAGTAGAAGGAAACCTTGCTATTTGGAGCATCTCCCAAGACTCGGCCTGCCAAATCCTCCATGGCCTCTTGATGTCATCTCTCCATTTGTCGGTCATATAGACACAAACTCCAGTGTGATCAAACATCTGACATCCACCCTTACTTAGCTGCTGGATATTTGAATCAGCCACTGCACACTGGAATGGCCTTTCGCTTGGCACTGAATTAACTGTAGCTTGGATTTACAATTCCATCCTCACCCGAGTGGTCCCCAAACCATCTTGATAGGGCATTCTGGAGGCACAATGTGGCATTATGCCTTCCAAATTGAAAGACGTGCCTGTTGCGTCTGCCCAGCAACTCCACATGAGGATCAATCTGCTCGGCCCTCAATGGTACCTCGATTTATAGGCTGCCCTGGCCACTAGTGCTGTGTCAGACAGAGCCTAAGCTCTGGCCTCGTGTCAGCCACCCAGAGAGCAGGGCCCATATCCAGCGTGTGAAACAGCAATGTACCAAGTCCGTCCTCTCTACCCGTCCTTTCATTCAGGGAGCTTTCCCTCGACCTTTGCAGGAATCCATGCCAATGCCGGTACATGAAGCACAATAGAGACCTGCTCCTTCCTCATGGCAGGAGAAAAAAAAAGAAAGAGTTCCCTCATGGTCTGTAGATCAGGCCTGCCATACCTACGTTCCCAAACCTACGCCAAGTTTGTGTTTTCAGACTTCTGTCCCCACAGACCTGGCCTACACCCTCCAGGCTGTTTTCCTTGCATTGACACCTCAGGACTGTGCCTGCCTTCTCCAAGGGAATTCTTCCCATTTCATTGTCAAAACCAAACAAATTAGGAGAAACCTCCAAAGTGCCCGAAGCTATCCCAATAATATAGGCCGCCCGGGAGTAACAGTGTCAGTCTGACACCAGCAAAGCAACTACCTCCACTCAGATCCATAGACAGATGTCCCCCATGAGGAATATTGAACCAGACAGGCCCCTAGGCCCAAAAAAGAGCCATTGCTTTGGTTTCCAGGGATCTCTCTTCAGAGGCCTGTTTTCCAATATCAGTATATGGGGGTTTCCTGAGGTACCCATCTGAACAAATCTTGTCTCCACATGGGAAATTTGTGCATGGGATCTCTGTCAAAACCTCTGATTAGGAGAACCCTTCAGGGCCCCGGTGCCACCGCCCCATTCCAAAGTCACCATGGACACAAAACCACATTATGACCCATCTGCAAGAGAGACCATTTCAACTCAGCCCCCTTGGTTGCTTCCCTAGAGCCAGCAGATTGAACCTGTCTTGTCACTAGGAAACAATTGGAATGTGGGGCAGGCTGGGCAGGCATCCATCCTTAAAACCCTGCTCTGGAGTCATTCTGTATGGGACGTCCTGGAGCCATCCAACAGGTCTCAATTTTCCCGCAGAAAGAATCCTTGAGGTTTGGAGCATCTCACAACTCCCATTGTGGGACAACCGCCATGGCTTCGTGGTGCCCCCCCCTCCCACTTCATGAAGGGGCCATAATGGACAGAAACTCCAACCTGAGCCAACGTCTGACACTCGCCCTGAGTTCAGATGCACCAGATTTCAATTCAGCTCTGCAGAGTGTGCCTGCCATTCCCTCACTCAAACATATGCCTAGCTTGTGTTCTCAGAATATTGTTCTCACACTCTTGGCCCACAAGCCCTCCAGTCTGGGAATTCTGGAGACACAATGCAGCACTCTGCCTGCCCTTAGGAAGAAAAAAGTTACCCTCTGGGGCTAACCAGAAACCCCAGATGAGGATCAATCTGCACGCATCTCGACTGTACCCCAATTATACAATCTACCCTGGGCACTAATGCCATTTCTGATACCACATGAGCCTGGACCTCCCGACCCAATCCCAGACAGTGGGCCGCACACTGAGCACATTCGGACCCACCATGTCCTAGGTCCTCATCTCTTCCCAGGCTCCGTTTTCAGGCTTCAGAACCTTGACCTTATCTCCAGTCACTGCCCAGTGGTGAATGTGATTCAGAAATCAGAACACCTCTTTCCCCATGGCAAGAAACCTCCTGGTTGGCATGTTGTCCAACCTTCAGTGTAGGAGATAAGAGCATGGCCCATGAGGCCCCGCCCATGCTTGAGGGACGTGTTGGGCACAAACAGGCATTGTGACCCTCAGCATGAGCCCTGTCCTCAAGTAAAGCCTCTCAGTGGCTGGACCAAGAGCCCGCTTATGGGGCTTGTGATGCCCCTAGCCCCCCAGCTTACCCAGAGTTTGGGTGGTCTAGTCGCCCCTCCCCAGGGCTCTGCTCTTTAATCCCTCTTTTGGTGGCACACCTGAGGTATAAAAAGAGAAAGGTCTCCTCCTATCACACAGAATGATCCCAAACTCTTGGGATCGGTCCAAATCGCCAGAGAGGGAGAATCGTCCATGGCCCCTGAGGCCACCCCGACATTCCACGGCCATCGGTAACACAAAATCCAGAGACAAAAAGCTGAGCATACGCCTCCCACTCGCCCTCTGTTCATATCCTGAAGAGTTTTCCTCACGGTCTGTAGATCAGTTCTGCCATACCTATGCTCCCAAACCTAATCCTAGTTTGTGTTTTCAGAGTTCTGTCCCCATTGCACTGTCCCACACACCCTACAGTCTAGGGCTTCTGGAGCCTCACCTCAGGACTAATGCTCTGTCTGACACATCCTGAGGCCCAATCTCCTGGCACCCACCAAGAGAGCGGGCCCCATATCCGGCAGGAGTGATATGCCTTGACCTGAGTCCTTCATCTCGAACCAACCTGTGTATTCACGTACCTGTCCCAGAACATAGTTCAAATTCCTGTGCATGGGGGAACCTGAAGCACAAAGGAGTATTCCTACTTCCCCATGGCATGGAAACTAAATGTTGATATGGTGGTCCAACCCTCAGATTGGGATCCAGGTGCATGGAACATGAGACAACGACCACTAAGAATGGGCATCTTCTCACAAACAGGCATTGTGACCATCACCCTGAGACCCAATTCCAACAAGTCCCTGTGGGAGCTGGACCAGGGCCCCACAGTGTGGGCCTGTCATGCCCCTAGGCCCAAATCCTAAACCTTTGTGGGATTATCCAGGCACAAGGACCCAGAACCCATCTCTGGAATCCCTGTTTTGACAGGAACCCTAACACAGTAAACCCTGCTCTCTCCTTCCCCCAGTAAGACACCAAACTCTTGGGTGCTGGACAAATTCCCCAGAGAGGTAGAATATCCCATGACACATGAGGACACCCCACCATTCTGAGGCCATCCTAGACATAATCCAGACAGTAAAGCCTTTGCACCTGCCTTCCAGCTGCACGAATTTCAAATCCCAAGGATCTGCCCTTCAGAGTCTGCAGATCGGGCCTGCCATCACCTCGCGCATAACTCTTACCCAATTTTGTGTCTAAAGACTTTGGTCCCAGAGCCCATAACCACATGACCTCCAGGATGGGGCCGCCAGAACCACACTACATCACTGGGCCTGTGCTCTGGAGGAAACTCTGCCGTCTCAGTTGCCCAAACCCTCCAGAGTAGGAGAATCCTGCAAGGCCCCTGAGCCCACCCCAATTTCATAGGCCACTCTGGAAAAAATGTACAGTCTGACATAGCCTCAGCACCTACCTCCAGGAAGACACGCAGGTCAAAGGCCCTGAGTCCGAAGGTTGAACATGACATGCCCCTACAACTTCATCAGAACCCTAACTTAGGTATTCAGGACTCTGTACCCAGAGGCCTGTTCTGGAAATTCAACATATGATCCGACATGTAGATCCTGAGCCATACAAGAGAAGCCCTCCTGTTCCGAGAAGGAAACCTGGCTCCTCGGAACTGGGTCTAACCCTCAGGTAGGAGAATCCTGCATGGCCACAGACCTACCACCACATTCTAAGGTCTCCCTGGACACCAAGCAGCATTGTGACTCTTTAGACTAAGAACATCTGTCAACTTAGATCACTTGGAAATTGGAAGCAGAACCAGCGGATCAAGCCTGCCATGTTCATCGGCTGCAATGGTAATGCAAGGAAGGCTTCCCTGGCCTCCATTCAGAGAGCTCTGCTATTGAATCTTTCCATATGGAGGATCCTGGAGCCCTCTAAGCATAATTCCCCTGTCCTGCAGTAGGACACCTTGCTATTTGGAGCAGCTCACAAGGTCCTGTTTGGGAAAACCTCCAATAATTATTGAGGCCACCCCACAATTCATTGACCATCATGGATACAAACTCCAGCGTGAGCAGACATTTGACCCTCACCCATACTCAGGTACTGGGGATCTCGAAACAACCACTGCACATTGGAATGGCCATGTGCTCGGCACTGAGCTTATCCATGGCATGTGTTTTCAGACTTCTGTCTTCACACTCCTTGCCTGCAAGCCTTCTATATTGGGAATTCTGGAGCCACAACACAGCCTTCCACCTGCCCACCAGAAAGAACTACCCTATGGGTCTTTGCAGAAACCCACATGAGGATCCTCCTGCACGGCCATCAGTGGCACCCCAATATAATAGGCTGACCTCTGCACAAATGTTCTGTCTGAAACAGCATGATCCCCGACCTGCTGTCAGCCACCCAGAGAGCGGGCCCCATTTCTTGCAGGTGGATTCAGCCTTGGTCTGAGGCCATTATATCGAAGCAACCTGGGTATTCAGGTACTTGTCCCAGACTTAGCTCAAATTCCTGCCCATAGGGGACCCTGAAGCACAAAAGAGTAATCCTCATTCCCCATGGCCAGAAAACTCAATGTTGAGATGGCTGTCCAACCCTCAGAGTGGGAGCCAAGTGCATGGCCCATGGGACCACGCCCACACAGGATGGGCAGTTAGGCACAAACAGTCATTGTGACACTCATAATGAGACCCCTTTCCAAAGAGCCCCCTTGGGAGCTGGACCAGATCCCACAGAGAGGGCCTGTCTTGCCTCTAGGCTTAAAACCGAAGCCTTGGCTGGGTTTTCCAGGTGCCTGGACCCAGAACCCATCTCTGGAGTCCCTGTTTAGACAGGACCCCTGAGATGTAAAACAGCATTTTCCTCTTTCCCAGAAAGATATCAAACTCTTGGGTGCCAAGCAGAATCCCCAGAGGGGAAGAATATCCCATGGACCAATGAGGTCACCCCTCCATTTTGTGGCCATCCTAGACATACAATCCAGACCGAAAAGTCTGTGCTCCTGCCTTCCATCCAACCAAATTTCAAATCCCGAGGAGCTGCCCTCAGGGTCTGTAGATGGGGTCTGCCATCACCTTGCCCCTAACTCTTACCCGAGTTTGAGTCTGAAGATTTGGACCCAAAGTCCTGACCCATATGTCTTCCAGGATGGGCCTCCAGGACCACACCACATCACTGGACCTGGTCTCCTCAGGAATTTCAGCCCGTCTCAGTTTCCCAAACCCACCAGATTAGGAGAAACCTGCAAGGTCCCAAAGTCAACCCCAATTTCATAGGCTGCTCTGGAAAAAAATTCACAGTCTGACGCAGCCTCAGAACATGCCTCCAGGAAAACACACAAGTCAATGGGAAGGGATGAATGGCCTAAGACCATGGGGGGTCCGATGTGCTGAATGTGTGGTCTGCTGTCTCAGTGTCTGTCGAAAGGTTTGGGCTCAGGCTATGTAAGACAGAGCATTAGTGCTTAGGGTAGCCTAGACAATTGGGGTGTTGTCGAGGGCGGAGCAGTTTGATTTTCATTTGGGGTTTCTGAGAAATGCCATAGAGAAAGTTTTTCTTCTGTGGGGCAGGCAGAGTGCTTCTTTCTGGCCCCAGAATTCCCAATCGGGAGGGCTTGTGGGCCAGAAGTGTGAGGACGGAGGTCTGAAAACACAAGCTAGAGTGATGTTTGGAGCCAAGGGCACAGCAGGCCCACTCTGCAGAGGCTGAATCTAAATCTCCTGCATCTGAAGTCAGGGTGAGGATCAGACGTTGGCTGAGGCTGGAGTTTGTGTCCATGATGGCACCTTCATGAGGCGGGGGCCTCATAAGGCCAAGGAAGTTTTCCCCTGCTGAGTTTGGAGGTTGCTCCAAACCACAAGGTTTCCTTCTGTGGGACAGTCAAGTCCTGTTGGATGGCTCCAGGACATCCCATATGGAAGGACTGGAGAGCAGGGTTTGGAGTATGGATCCCTGTACAATATGCCTCGCATTCCCATTGGCAAATAGTGAAAAGACATGTTTGATCTGCTGGCTCTGGGGCAAGCTACCCAGGAGCCTGATTTGAAATGGACTCTCCTGAGGATGCATAATAATGTGGGTTTGTGTCCATGGAGACTTTGGAATGTGCTGGTGGTTCAGGAGCCCTGCAGAATTCGCCTACCTGAAGGGATTGATACATCTCCAATAAGAAATCTCCCCATGTGGAGACGAGATAGGTTCTGTTTGGTGCCTCAGAAAAGCCCCATATGCTGTTCTTTGAAACCAGTCCTCTGAGAAGGGATACCTGGAAACCTAAGCTAGGGTTCACATTAGGGCCCAGGGGCCTGTCCGTTTCAATCCTCTGTCGCTGGGGATACTGTCTGAGTGTCTAAGTGGAGATAGTTGCTCAGCAGGCGTCAGAGTGCCCCTCCTGGTCCAGGGCAGCCTACACTATCGGGATGGCCTCAGGGGCCTAGGGGTTTTTTCCTAAACTGTAGGGTTGTGGTCAATGGATTGGGCACAGTTTCCTTGGAGAGGACAGGCGCAGTCTTTTGGTGTGGCTCCAGAGGCCCAGCCTGGAGGTTGTGTGGGTCCAGGCTATGGGCACAGAAGTCCGAAAACACAAAGCCAGATTAGGTGTGGCGCCAAGGGTATGGCAGGCTGGATCTACAGACCTAGAGTGGAGCTCCTTGGCTTATGAAAGAAGGGCAAGTGGGAGGCATTCCCTCAGGCTTTTGTCTCTGGATGTTGTGTCCAGGATAGCTGTGGGTTGTAGGGGTGGCCTCAGGGATTATGGACGAGTGTCCCTCTCTGTGGATTTGGCCCGCTCCCAAGAGTTTGGGGACATTTTGTGGGAAGGGTGGAGTCCTGTTGTCTGGCTCATGTGTCTCTCCAATAGAGGGATTACAGAGCAGAGCCCGAAGTATGGGTGACTGGAAAACTTGAACTCTGGTGAGGATTGGGAGGATAGGGGCTTGGCAAGCCCCATATGCGGGCTCCTGGTCCAGGCCCTGAGAGCCTTACTTCTATGTGGGGCTCACGCTGAGGGTCACAATGTGAGTTTGTGCCCAAGGCAGAACTCAAGTCTGGGCGTGGCCTCAGGGGCCATGAAATTTTCTCCGACCCTGAAGGTGTGACTCCATGCCAACAGCAAGCTTTACAGCCATGGGGAAGGAGGAGTTCTGATTTGCCCTTCAGGTACCCAACTGTGTGGGGATTTGATATAATGTCTAGGTTCAGATATCTGAAAACCCAGGTTGGGAAGAGATGACGGCCTAAGGCCATGGCGTGTCTGATGTGCTGGGTGTGTGGCCAGCTGTCTCCTTGTCTGTTGGGACATCTGGCCTCAGGCTGTGGCAGACAGAGCATTAGTGCCCAGGGCAGCCTTTCCAATTTGGGTGTGGTTGAGGCCTGAGCAGTTTGATCCTCATTTGGGGTTTCTGGAGAGCCCTCTAGGGCAACGTTTTTCTTCTGGTGGGCAGGCATAGGGCTGCGTTGTGGTTCCCGAATTCCCAGTCTGGAGGGCTTGTTTGCCAGGAGTATGACGAATGAAGTCTGAAAACACAAGCTAGCGTTAAGTTTGGGGCCGAGGGCATGGAAGGCCCACTCCTCAGAGGCTGAATCAAGATCTCCTGCATCTGAGGTCATGGAAGAGTGTGAGATGTTGCCTCAGGCTAGAGTTTGTGTCCATGATGGCCCCTTCCTGAAGGGGTGGGGGCTTCATGAGGCCAGGGAGGTTCTCTACGGTGGAAGTTGTGAGCTGCTCCAAACCTCAAGGTTTCCTTCTGTAGAACAGTCGAGTCCTCTTGGATGGTTCCAGGCTGCCCCATATGGAAAGACTCGAGAGTAGGTGTCTAAGCATGGATACTTGGAAACGCCACCTCACATTACCACTATTTGGTCGGGACAAGGCAGGTTCAATCTGCAGGCTCTTGGGTGAGCTACTTAAAGGGCTGAGTTGAAATGGACTCTCCTGAGGATGGGTCATAATATTTGTTGATTGGCCATGGAGACCTTGGAATGTGGCGGTGGCTCAGGGACTCTGCAGGATTCTCCAACCAGAAGGGTTTGACACAGCTTCAACAAGGAAGCTTCCCATGTGGACACGAGAGGTGTTCTGTTCAGTGACTCAGGAAAGCCCCATATGCTGATCTTTGAACCCAGGCCTCTGAGGAGTGACACCTGGAAACCAAAGCAAGAGTTCAGATTAGGGCGTAGGGCCCTGTCCAGTTCAATCTTCTCTCTATGTGGACATGTGCCTGCATGTCTGCCTGGAGGTAGTTGCTCAGCTTGTGTCAGAATGCCCCTGTCTGTCCAGGGTGGCTTACAGTAGTGGGATGTCCTCGCGGGACTTGAGGTTTCTCCTATTTTGTAGGGTTGTGGCGAATGGAATGGGCACAGTTTCCAAGGAAAGAGCAGGCACTGTCCTGTGGTATGGCTCCAGTGGACCCAGCCTGGAGGCTGTGTTTGCCAGGGCTTTGGGGACAGATGTCTGAAAACACAAACTTGGCTCAGGTTTGGGGCCAAGTTTATGGCAGGCCTGATCTCCAGTCCATGAGGGGAGCTCCTCTGGATATGAAAGGAGGGCGAGTGGGATGCAATCACTCAGGCTTTTTTTTCTGGGTGTTGTGTTCACAATGGCCATTTTATATATGGGTTGCCTCATGGGCCAAGGAAGAGTCTCCCTCTCTGCTCATTGGCCAAGCTCCCAAGTGTTTGGGCTCATTCTGTGGGAAGGGAAGAGTATTGTTTTCTGCCACTGGTGTCCCCCAGTAGAGAGATTCTAGAGCAGAGCAGTGGGTACTGACAACTGGAATACCCACCATCTGGTTAGGCCTGAGTGCCTATGGGCATGGCAAACCCTATATGCGGGCTCTTGGTCCAGCTACTGAGAGTCGTTACTTGAACACAGGACTCACGCTGAGGGTCACAATGCGTGCTTGTGCCTAAGGCGGCCCTCAAGAATGGGTGTGGCTCATGGGCCATGCAGGCTTTTCCTACACTGAAGGTTTGACCTACTGCCAACAGCAACGTTTCTTGCCATGGGGAAGAAGGAGTTCTGACTTGTGTGTCAGGTTCCCACCTGTGCAGGGATTAGAGATAAGGTCTAGGTTCTGATGCCTGAAAACCCAGGTTGGGAAGGGATGATGGCCTAAGGCCGTGGTGGATCCAATGTGCTGGGTGTGCGGCCAGCTGTCTCGGTGTCTATTGGAAGGTCTGGGCTCACTCTATGTGATACAGCGCATTAGTGCTTAGGGTAGCCTATGCAAATGAGATGTTGCCGAGGGCCAAGCAGTTTGATCTTCATTTGGGGTTTCTGGGCAATGGTATGTTATTCTTTTGGGGGGCAGGTAGAGTGCTTCATTGTGGCCCCAGAATTCCCAGTAGGGAGGACTTGTGGGCCAGGAATGTGAGGTCGGAAGTCTGAAAACACAAGCTAGAGTGAGGTTTGGAGCCAAGGGCTCGGCAGCCCACTGTGCAGAGGCTGAATCAGGATCTCCTGCATCTGGATTCAGGGTGATGATCAGACGTTGGATGATGTTGGAGTTAGTGTCTGTGATGGCCCGTTCATGAAGCGGGGGCTTCATGAGGCCAAGAGGTTTTCCCACACTGAATTTGTGAGTTGCTCCAAACCACAAGGTTTCCTTCTGCAGGACAGTTGAGTTCTTTTGGATGGCTAAAAGGACGTCCCATACGGAAGGACTGGAGAGCAGGTTTCGAAGGATGGATGCCTGTACAGCATAATTCGCATTCCCATTGGCTATTTGCGACAAGTCATGTTTGATCTGCAGGCTCTGGGAAAAGCTACCCAGGGTGCTGAGTTGAAATGGACTCTCCTGAGGATGGGTTGTAATGTGAGTTGTGTTCATGGGGAACTTAGAGTATGCTGGCGTTTCAGGAGCGCTACGGAATTTGCCTACCCGAAGTGTTTGATACAGCTCCAATAAGAAAGCTCCCATGTGGAGATGAGAGAGGTTCTGTTTGGTGCCTCAGGACAGCCCCATATGCTCTTCTTTGAATCCAGGCCTTTGAAGAATGACACCTGGAAACCAAAAGAAGAGTTCAGATTAAGCCTAGGGGGCTTTCCGGTTCAATCTTCTGTCTCTGCAGACATCTGACTGCGTGTCTGCATGGGTGTAGTTGCTCAGCTTGTGTCAGAATGTCCCTGTTTGTCCAGGGCAGCTTACAGTAGTGGGATGTCCCAAGGGGCCTAACCAGTTCAATCTCCTTCTGTGGGGACATCTCTCTACGGGTTGAGTGGAGGTAGTTGCTCAGCTGTTGTCAGATCACCCTGTTTGTCCTGGGCGGCCTACACTATTGGGGTTGCCTCAGTGACTTTGGAGGTTTCTCTTTATTTGCAAGACTGTGGCCAATGGGCCACAATGGAAGGATTGTGGGAATGGGAAGAATTCCGTTGGAAAGGGAAGGCACAGATTTGAGGAGGAATGGGAAGAATTCCATTGGAAAGGGAAGGCACAGTTTTGAGGTGTGTCTCCAAGGGCCCAAGCGTGGAGGGTGTGTGGGTCAGGGCTGTGGGGACAGAAGTCTGAAAAGTCAAACTCGGCTTAGTTTTGGAGACATAGGTATGGCAGGCCAGATCTACAGACCATGAGGAGATCTCTTTGGGATATGAACAAATGGCAAATGTGAGGCACTTGCTCAGGCTTTTGTCTCTGGATTTTGTGTCAATGATGGCTGTGAAATGTCGGGGAGGCCTCATGGTCCATAGACGAGTCCCTCTCTGTGTATTTGGCCCGTTCCCAAGTGTTTGGGTCAATCTGTGGGATGGGAGGAGTTCTTTCAGTTTTGTTACCTCTTTTGTGTCCCACCAAAAGAGGGATTACAAAGCAGAGCCCTGGGGATGGGTGAATGGACACACCAAACTATGGTTAAAAATTGGGGACTAGGGTCATGGCAAGCCCAATATGCCATCTCTTTGTCCAACCACTGACAGGCTAACTTGAGGACTGGGATCATGCTGAGGGACACAATGTGTGTTTGTGACCAACACGGCCCTCAAGCATGGGCGGGGCCTCATGGGCCACACTGGTTTCAACTATAGTGAATGATGGACAACATGCCAACCACAAGATTTCTTGCCATGGGGAAGGTGTTCTAATTTCTGCATCATGTTCAATCCTGGCAGTGACTGGAGACAAGGTGTAGGTTCTGAAGCCTGAAAAACGAGGTTGGGATGAGATGATGACCTAAGGCCATGGCGGGTTCAATGTGCTCAGTGTGCGGCCAGCTGGCTGGGTGTGTGTCGGGAGGTCCAGACTCAGTCTGTGTCAGAAAGGATTTTGTGCCCAGGGCAGCCTGTATAATTGGGGTATATTCAAATGGCATGCAGGTTGATCCTCATTTGGGGTTTCTGGATAGCCCCAGAGGGCAATGTACTTCTTCTGGAGGGCAGGCAGAGTGCTGCATTGTAGTTCTGGAATTGCCAAACTGGAGGACTTATGGGCCAGGAGTGTGAGGACGAATTCTGAGAACATAACTTAGGTTCAGGTTTCTGGGTGAGGGCACGGCAGGCACACTCTGCAGAGCTGAATTGAGAGCTCGTGCATCTGAAGTCAGGGCAAGGATCAGATGATTGCTCGGGTTGGATTTTCTGTCCCTGATGGCTCCTTCATGAAGGGGGGCGGATCACAAGTCCATGGAGGTTTTCCCACGATGGGAGTTGTGAGATGCTCCAAACCACAAAGATTCTTCTTTGGGACCATTGAGAAGTGTTGGTTGGCTCCAGGACTTCCCGTACGGAATGATTCCGAGCAGGGTTTTATGGATGGATGGCTGTGCAGCCCGCCTCTCATTCAATAGTCTACTAGTGATAAGACCGGTTAGATCTGCCTGATCTGGGGGAGCAACCGGGGGGGCTGAGTTGAAATGGACTCTCATGCGGATGGGTCCTAATATGGGTTTTTGTCCATGGACACCTTGGAATGAGGCGGTGGCACCGGGGCCCTGAATGTTTCTACTAACCAGAAGCTTTGACACAGCTCCAACGTGCAAGTTTCCCATGTGGAGACAAGACTTGTTCTGATGGGTGCCTCAAGTAATAGCCATATGCTGGTATTGGAAACCAGGCCTCTGAGGAGATATGCCTGGAAATGAAAGCAATGGATATGATTAGGGCCTAGGGGCCTGATCATTCCAATTTACCTCTGGGGACATCTGTCTATGGGTCTGAGTGGAGGTAGGTGCTCAGATGGGCTCAGATTGCCCCTGTTTGTTCTGGGAAGCCACCACTGAAGCGATGGCCTCAGGGACTTTGGAGCTTTATCCTATTTGTAGGGTTTTGGCCAATGGAATGGGCAGAATTCCCTTGGAGAGGGCAGGTATAGTCCTCAGGTTTGGCTCAAGGGGCCCGAGTCTGTAGGGTGTATGGGCAGGGGCTGTGGGAGCAGTTGTCTGAAAACACAAACTCAGCTTAGGTTTCGGTTCATAGGTATGGCAGGATTGATCTACAGACTGTGAGGAGAACTCTTCAGGATATGAACACAGGGCTAGTGTGAGGCGCTTACTCAGGCTTTTGTCTCTGGATATTGTGTCACCAACGGCCGTAGAATGTCCGGATATCCTCATGGGCAATGGACGAGTCTTCCTCTCTGGGGATTTGGCCCGATCCCACGAGTTTGGGGTCATTCTGTGGGATGGGAGAAGTGCGTTTTCTTTTCTTACTTCTGGTGTCCCACCAAAGAGTGACTCTAGAGCAGAGCCCTGGGGACGGGTGATTGGACAACCAGAAATCTGGTTAAAATTGCCTAGGGGCATGGCAAGCCCATTATGACGTCTAATGATCCAGCCACTGAGAGGACATACTAGAGGACAGGACTCACGCTGAGGGTCACAATGCGTGTTTATGCCCTCGAAGCACTCAAGCATGGGCAGGGCCTCATGGTGAATGCTGGTTTCTCCTACACTGAACGTTGGACAATATGCCAAACACAAGGTTTCTTGCCATGGGTAAGGAGGAGTTCTGATTTCTGCATCACGTTCACCCCTAGGCAGGGTTTGGAGTTAAGGTCTAAGTTCTGAAATCTGAAAAGCTAGGAAGAGATAACGAGCTAAGGCCATGGTGGGTCCGATGTGCTCCGTGTGCGGTCATCTGTCTGGGTGTTGGTCAGGAGGTCTGGGCTCAGGCTGATTCAGACAGTGCATCAGTACCCAGTTTAGACTATATAATTTGGGTACAGTAAAGTGCCGTGTAGGTCTCTCCTCATTTGGGGTGTCTGGGAAGCTCCATAGGGCAACATTTTTCTTCTGGAGTGCAGAGTGCTGCATTGTGGGTCTGGAATTGCCAAACTGGAGGGCTTAGAAGCCAGGAGTGTGAGGATGGAAGTCTGAGAACACAAGCTAGACTTAAGTTTCAGGATGAGGGCAAGGCTGGCACACTCTGCAGAGCTGAACCGAGATCTCGTGCATCTGATGTCAGGGCGAGGATCAGACGTTGGCTCAGGTTGGAATTCCTGTCCATGATTTCCCCTTCATAAAGGCGTGAGGCATCACAAAGTCATTGAGGTATTCTCACGTTGGGAGTTGTGAGATGCTCCAAAACGCAAGGATTCCTTCTGCAGTATATTTGAGACTTGTTGCATGGCTCCAGGACATCCCATACAGAATGACGCCAGAGCAGAGTTCTAAAGATGGATGCCTGGGCAGACCAACTCGCATTCCAATTGTCTCCTAGCGACAAGACAGATTCGATGTGTTGCTAAGGATGGATGCCTGGGCAGCCCAACTCGCATTCCAATTGTCTCCTAGCGACAAGACAGGTTCGATCTGCTGGCTCTGTGGATAAAACCAAGGGGGCTGATTTGAATTAGATTCTCCTTTGGATGGGTCCTAATGTGGGTTTGTGTCCATGGAGACCTTGGAATGGGGGGTTGCACCAGGGCCTTGAAGGATTCTCCTAACTGGAGATTTTGAGACCGCTCCAAAGAGCAAGTTTCCCATCTGGAGACAAGATTTGTTCTAATTATTGCTGAGGAAACCCCAATATGTTTTATTGGAAACCTGGCCTCTGAAGAGATACCTGGAAACCAAAGCAATGAATCTGATTAAAGCCTAGGGGCCTGTCCGGTTCAATCTTCTTCTCTGTGGACATATGTCTATAGTATGAGTCGAGGTAGTTGCTCAGCTGGTGTCAGACTGCCCCCGTTTGTCCGGGCGGCCAAGACTATTGGGATGTCCTCCGAGACTTTGGAGGTTTCTCCTAATTTGTACGATTATGGACAATGGAATGGGCAGAATTCCTGTGGAGTGGGAAGGCACAGTCCTGATGTGTGGCTACAGGGCCCCCAGCCTGGACCGTGTGTGGGCCAGGAGTGCGAGGACAGATGTCTGAAAACACAAACTCAGCTTAGGTTTGGGAACGTAGGTATGGCAGGCCCAATTTACAGACCGTGAGGAGAACTCTTCGGGATATAAAGAAAGAGCGAGGGTGAGGTGCTTGCTCAGGCTTTAGTCTCTGTATTTTGTGTCAATGATGGCCGTGGAATGTCGGGAAGACCTCATGGGCCATGGACAAGTCTTCCTATCTGTGGATATGGCCCAATCCCAATTGTTTTGGGTCAGTCTGTGGGATGGGAGGTGTCCTTTCAGTTTTGTTACCTCAATGTCCCACCAAAAGAGATATTCCAGAGCGGAGCCCTGGGGAGGGGCGACTGGACAACCAGAAATCTGGTTAAAAATTGGGGCCTAGGGGCATGGCAAGCCCAATATGCCTTCTAATGGTGAGCCACTGAGAGGACTTTCTTGAGGACAGAACTCACGCTGAGGGTCACAATGCGTGTTTATGCCTTTGTAGCGGTAGCATGGGCTGGGACTCATGGTGAACGCTGGTTTATCCTACACTGAACATTGAACAACATGCCAACCACATGTATTCTTGCCATGGGGATGTAGTAGATCTGATTTTTGCGTCTCATTCACCCCAGGGCAGTGATTTGAGATAAGGTCTCGGTTGTGAAATCTGAAAACAGAGGTTGGGAAGAGATGACGACCTAAGGCCATGTCGGGTCCAATGTGCTCAGTGTGGAACCAGCTGTCTCAGTGTTGGTTGGGAGTTTCAGGCTCAGACTGTGTCAGACAGGGCATTGATGCCCAGGGAAGATTGTATAATTGGAGTACAGTCGAGTGCCGTGCAGGTTGATCATCATTTGGTGTTTCTGGGTAGCCCCAAGGGCAATGTTTTTCTTCTGGAGGGTAGGCAGAGTGCTGCATTGTGGCTCCAGAATTCCGAAACTGGATGCCTTGTGGGTGAGGATTATGAGGACGGAAGTCTGCGAACACATTTAGGCATAGGTTTCAGGGCGAGGGAACGGCAGGCACCCTCTTCAGATCTGAATTGGGATTTTGTGCATATGAAACCAGGGCGAGGTTCAGATCTAGGCTCAAGTTGGAGTTTCTGTCCTTTCCAGGATACCTGGAAATCAAAGCAATGGATCCTATTAGGGCCTTGGGGTCTGACCATTTCAATATTCTTCTCTGGTGACATTCATTTATGGTATGAGTAGAGGTAGATGCTCAGCTGGTGACAGACTGCCCTTCTTTGTCCCGGGCAGCCTACACTATTAGGTTGGCCTCAGGGACATTGGAGGTTTCTCCTAATTTGTATGATTGTGGACAATGGAATGGGCAGAATTCCCGTGGAGTGGGCAGGCACAGACCTGATGTGTGGCTCCTGGGGTCCCAGCCTGGAGGGTGTGTGGGCCAGGATTGTGGTACAGATGTCTGAAAACACAAACTCAGCTTAGGTTTGGGGACGTAGGTATGGCAGGACCGATCTACAGACTGTGAGGAGAACTCTTCAGGATATAAAGAAAGAGCGAGGGTGAGGTGCTTTCTCAGGCTTTTGTCTCTGTATTTTGTGTCAATTATGACCATGGAATGTCGGGAAAGCCTCATGGGCCATGGATGAGTCTTCCTCTCTGTGAATTTGGCCCTATCTCAATTGTTTTGGTTAATCAGTGGGATGGGAGAAGTCCTTTCAATTTTGTTACCTTAGGTGTCCCACAAAAAGTGGGATTCCAAAGCAGAGCTGTGGGGAGGGGCGGATGGACAACCCGAACTATGGTTAATAATTGGGACCTAGGGGCATGGGAAGCGAAATATGCCGTCTCTTGGTCCAGCCACTGAGAGGCTTTACTTGAGGACTGGGATCGTGCTGAGGGTCACAATGCATGTCTGTGACTAACGCGGCCCTTAAGCTTGGGCGGGGCCTCATGGGCCACACTGGTTTCAATTACACTGAATGTTGGACAACATGCCAACCACAAGGTTTCTTGCCATGGGGAAGGAGTTCTTATTTCTGCATCATGTTCATTCCTGGGCAGTGACTGGTGATAAGGTCTAGGTTCTGAAGCCTGAAAACCGAGGTTGGGAAGAGATGACGACCTATGGCCATGGCGGGTACGATGTGCTCAGTGTGTGGCCAGCTTACTGGGTGCGGTTTGGGTGGTCCAGGCTCAGGTTGTGTCAGAAAGGGCATTAGTGCCCAGAGCAGCCTCTATAATTGGGGTACAGTCAAGTGGCGTGCAGGTTGATCCTCATTTGAGGTTTCAGGTTAGCCCCAGAGTGCAATATTTTTTTCTTTTGGAGGGCAGGCAGAGTGCTGCATTGTAGTTCTGGAATTGCCAAACTGTAGGGTTTGTGGGCCAGGAGTGTGAGGAGGGAAGTGTGAGAACACAAGCTAGGCTTAGGTTTCTGGACGAGGGCACATCAGGAACACTCTGCAGAGATGAAATGAGATCTCGTGCATCTGAACTCAGGGTGAGGATCAGACGATCACTTAGGTTGGAGTTTCTGTCCCTGATGGCCCCTTCATGAAGTGGGGGGCGGATCACAACACCATTCAGCTTTTCCTATGTTGGTAGTTGTGAGATGCTCCAAACCACAAAGATTCTTCTTCGGCACCATTGAGACCTGTTGGTTGTCTCCAGGACTTCCCATACAGAATGATTCCGAGCAGGGTTCTAAGGATGGATGGCTGGGCAGCCGCCTCTCATTCCAATTGTCTCCTAGCAACAAGACAGGTTGAATCTGCTGGATCTGGTGGAGCAATCCAGGGGCCTGAGTTGAAATGGACTCTCCTGCGGATGGGTCCTAATGTGGGTTTGTGTCCATGGACACCTTGGAATGAGGCGGTGGCATGGGGTCCCTGAATGGCTCCCCTAATCAGAGGCTTTGGCACAGCTCCAACGTGCAAGTTTCCCATGTGGAGACGAGATTTGTTCTGATGGGTGCCTCAAGTAACAGCCATATGCTGGTATTGGAATCCAGGCCTCTGAGGAGAGATGCCTGGAAACCAAAGCAATGGATCCAATTAGGGCCAAGGGGCCTATTTGTTCCAATTTACCTCTGGGGACATCTGTCTATGGGTCTGAGTGCAGGTAGGTGCTCAGATGGACTCAGATTGCTCCTGTTTGTCCTGGGCAGCCACCACTATTGGGATGGCCTCGGGAAATTGGAGGTTTATCTTATTTGTAAGGTTGTGGCCAATAGAATTGGCAGAATTCCCTTGGAGAGGGCAGCTAGAATCCTCAGGTTTGGCTCTAGGGGCCTGAGTCTGTAGGGTGTGTGTGCCAGGGCTGTGGGGACAGTTGTCTGAAAACACAAACTTGGCTTAGGTTTCGGGTCATAGGTATGGCAGGACTGATCTAAGGCCCGTGAGGAGAATTCTTTGGGATATGAACAAAGGGCAAGTGTGAGGCCCTTATTCAGGCTTTTGTTTCTGGACATTGTATCACCAGTGGCCACCGAATGTCCTGGTGTCCTCATGGGCAATGGACGAGTCTTCCTTTCTGGGGATTCGGGCCGATCCCAAGAATTTGGGGTAATTTTGTGGGAAGGGAGGTGTCGGCTTTGTTTCTTTACCGCAGGTGTCCCACCAAAAGAAGAATTCCAGAGCAGAGCCCTAAGGATTGGCAAATGAACAAACCAAACTCTGATTAAGAATGCGGGCTAGGGGCATGATAGCCCCATATGCGGGCTTTTGGTCCAGCCACTGACAAGCCTTACTTGAGGACAGGATACACACTGAGAGTCACAATGGGTTTTTATGCCCAATGCAGCCCTCAAGCATGGTCTGGGCTTCATGGGCCGTGCTGGTTTATCCTACACTGAACTTTGGACAACATGCCCACCACAAGATTTATTGCCAAGGGGAAGGAGGAGTTCTGATTTCTGCATCACAGTCACCCCTGGGCAGTGATTGGAGATAAGGTCTAGGTCTGAAGCATGAAAAAAGAGGTTGGAAGAGATGATGAATTAAGGCCATGGCGGGTCCAATGTGCTCAGTGTGCGGCCAGCTGTCTGGGTTTAGGTCGGGAGGTCTGGGCTCAAGCTGTGTCAGACAAGACATTAGAAACCAGGGTAGATTGTATAATTGGGGTCTATTCGAGTTGAATGCAGGTTGATCCTCATTTGGAGTTTCTGGTTAGCCCCATAAGGCAACGTTTAAGTTCTAGAAGGCAAGCAGAGTGCTGCATTGTGGTTCCAGTATTGTCAGACTGGAGGGCTTGGGGACCAGGAGTGTGAGGACAGAAATCTGAGAACAGAAGCTAGGCTTGTGTTTCAGGGCGGGGCATGGCAGGCACACTCTGCAGAGCTGAATCGAGATCTAATGCATCAGAATCAGGTCGAGTTTCAGACGTTGCCTCAGGTTGTAATTTCTAACGATGATGGCCTTTTCATGAAGAGGTCGGAGCATCACGGGACAAAGGAGATGCTCCATGCAGCAAAGATTCCTTCTGCGGGATAATTGAGACCTGTTGGATGGCTCCAGGAATTCTCATACGGAATGACTCCAGAGCAGGGTTCTAAGGATGGAAGCCTGGGCAGTCTGCATCGCATTCCAATTGTCTTCTTGCAAGAAGACAGGTTCGATCGCTGGCTGAGGGGGAGTAAAGAGCATCCTGCAATGTGCTACAATGTGGGTTTGTGTCCATGGAGACCTTGGATTTGTGCTGTGGCACCGGGGCCCTATAGGATTCTCCTAACTGGAAATTTTGACACAGCTCAAACGAGCAAGTTTCCCATGTGGAGATGAGATGTGTTCTGATGGGGCCCTCTAGAAACCCCATATGCTGATATTGGAAGCCAGGCCTCTGGGGAGAGATGCCTTGAAACCAAAGCAATGGATCTGATTAGGGCCTAGGGGCCTGTCCAGTTCAATCTTCTTCTCTGGGGACATCTGTCTATGGCTTGGAGTGGAGGTAATTGCTCAGCTATTGTCAGATCGACCCTGTTTGTCCTGGGCAGCCTTATCTCTTGGGCTGGCCTCAGGGACTTTGGAGGTTTCTCCTAATTTGCAAGGTTGTGGCCAATGGAATGTGCAGAATTCCCTTGAAGGGGGCAGGCACAGTCCTGTGGTGTGGCTCCAGGGGTCCCAGCCTGGAGGGTGTGTGGGCCAGGCCTGTGTGGACAGAAATCTGAAAACACAAATTTGTCTTAGGTTTCTGGACATAGGTATGGCAGGCCGGATCTACAGACCATGAAGAGAACTGTTTGGGATATGAACAAAGTGCGAGTGTGAGGCGCTTTCTCAGGCTTTTGTCTCTGGATTTTGTATCAATTGTAGTCGTGGAATGTCGGGGTGGCCTCACGTGACATGGACGTGTGTCCCTCTCTGGGGATTTAGCCATATCCCAAGAGTTTGGGGTCATTCTGGGGGATTGGGAGGAGTCTGTTCGGGTTTTCTTTTTTCTTTTTTTTTTTTCCACAGGTGTCCCACTAAAAGAAGAATTCCAGAGCAGAGGTCTGAGGGGGACGACTGGACAACATGACCTCTAGTTAAGATTGGGAGCCTAGGGACATGGCAAGCCCCATATGCGATCTATGGGTCCAGCCACTGAGGGGACTTACTTGAGGACAGGGCTCACCCTGAGTGTCACTATGTGTGTTTGTGCCTGATGCTGCCTTCTAGCATGGTTGGAGCTTCAAAGGCCATGCTGGTTTCTCCTACACTGAACATTGGACAACATAACAAGCAAAAGGTTTCTTGCCATAGGGAAAGAGTTCTGATTTCTGCATCACGTTCACCCCTTGGCAGGGTTTGGAGTTAAGGTCTATGTTCTGAAGCCTGAAAAGCTAGGTTGGGAAGAGATGACGAGCTAAGACCATGGCGGGTCTGATGTGCTCAGTGTGTGGTCGGCTGTCTGGGCGTCAGTCAGGAGGTCCGGGTTCAAGCTGTGTCAGACAGGACACTAGTGCCCAGGGTGGACTATATAATTGGGGTACAGTTGAGTGGCTTGCAGGTTGATCCTCATTTGAGGTCTCTGGGTAGCCCTAGAGGGCAATGTTTTTCTTCTGGTGGGCAGGCAGAATGCTGCATAATGGCTCCAGAATTGCCAAACAGGAGGGCTTGTGGGCCTGGAGTGTGAGGACTGAAGTCTGAGAACACAAGCTAGGCGTAGGTTTGGGGCGAGGGCACTGAAGGCATACTCTACAGAGCTGAATCTAGATCTTGTATACCTAAAGTCAGGGAGAGGATCAGACGTTGACTCAGGTGGGAGTTTCTGTCCATGGTGGCCCCGCAGGAAGGGGGGTGGGGCAACACGAGGTCATGGAGTTTTTCCCTCGATGGGAGTTTCGAGATCCTCCAAACCACTAGAATTCCTTCTGCAGGACAATTGAGACACGTTGGATGGCTTAAGGATGTCCCATACAGAACAACTACAGAACAGTGTTCTAAACTTTGATGCCTGGGAAGCCCTCTTCATATTCCAATTGTCCCCTTTGAACAAAAGAAGTTCAATCTGCTAGCTCTGGGGGAGCAACCGAGAGGGGTGTGTTGAAATGGACTCTCCTTCAGATGGTTCATGATATGGATTTGAGTCCATGGAGACCTTGTAATGGGGCGGTGGTAATGGGGCCCTGAAGGATTCTCCTAACCAGAGGTTTTGACACAGCCCCAACAAGCAAGTTTCTAATGTGGAGACGAGATGTGTTCTGATCGGTGCCTCAGGAATCCCCTGTATGCTGGTATTGGAAACCAGTCCTCTGTGGCGATGCCTGGAAACCAAAGCAATGGATCCGATTAGGGACTAGAGGCCTGTCCGGTACAATCTTCTTCACGGGGGACATTTGTCTACAGGTCTGTGTTGAGGTAGTTGCTTAGCTCGTGTCAGATCAACCCTGTTTGTCCTGGGGGGCCGACACTATTGGGATAGCCTCAGGCACTTTGGAGGTTTCTCCTAATTTGTATGGTTGTGGCCAATGGAATGGGCAGAATACCCTTGAGAAGGCATGCACAGTCCTGAGGTGTCACTCCAGGGGTCCCAAGCTGGAGGTTATGTGGGCCAGGGCTGTGGGGACAGAAGTCTGAAAATACAAACTTGGCTTACGTTTGGGGATGTAGGTATGGCAGGGCAAATCTACAGACCGTGAGGAGAACTCTTTGGGATATGAACAAAGGGTGAGAGTGAGGCACTTGCTCAGGCTTTTGTCTCTGGATTTTGTGTCACCAATGGGCGTGGAATGTCAAGGTGGCCTCATGGGCCATGGATGAGTCTCCATCTCTGGGGATTTGGTATGATCACAGAAGTGTGGGGTGATTCTGTGGGATGGGAAGAGTCCGTTCTATTTTATTACCTCAGGTATCTCACCAAAAGAGGGAAACCAAAGCATAGCCCTGGTGAGGGGCGAATGGACAAACCGACCTCTGATTAATAATGGGGGCCTAGTGGGCGCCTGGGTGGTTCAGTGGGTTAAGCTGCTGCCTTCAGCTCAGGTCATGGTCTCAGGGTCCTGGGATTGAGTTCCACATCAGGCTCTCTGCTCAGCAGGGAGCCTGCTTCCCTCTCTCTCTCTCTCTCTGCCTACCTCTCTGCCTACTTGTGATCTCTGTCTGTCAAATAAATAAATAAAATCTTAAAAAAAAAGAATGGGGGCCTAGTGGCATAACAAGCCCCATATGCGGGCTCTTGGTCCAGCGACTGACAGGCCTTACTTGAGGACAGGACTCACGCTGAGGGTCACAATGGGTGTTTCTGCCCAATGCAGCTCTCAAGAATGTGTGGGGCCTCATGGGCCATGCTGGTTTCTCCTACACTAAACGTTGGAAAACATGCAAACCACTAGGATTCTTGCACAGGTAAGGAGGAGTTCTGATTTCGGCCTCACGTTCACTCTGGGCCTTGATTGGAGTTAAGGTCTAGGTTATGAAGCCTGAAAAACGAGGTTGGGAAGGGATGACCACCTTAGGCCATGGCGTGTCCGATGTTCTCATTGTGCGGCCAGCTTAAGGGTGTCGTTTGCGAGGTCCAGACGCAAGCTGTGTCAGACAGGGCATTAGTGCTCAGGGTAGAATGTATAATTGGGGTACAGTCGAGTTGTGTACAGGTTGATCCTCATTTGGGGTCTCTGGGTAGCCACATAGGGCAACGTTTACCTTCTGGAGTGCAGGCAGAGTACTGCATTGTGGCTCCAGGATTGCCATCCTGAGGGCTTGTGGGCCAAGAGTGTGAGGATGGAAGTCTGAGAACACAAGCTAGGCATGGATTTTGGGGCAAGGGCACGGCAGGCACACTATGCAGAGCTGAATTGAGATCTCGTGCATCTGAACTCAGGGCGAGGTTCAGACGTTGGCTCAGGTTGCAGTTTCTGTGCATGATGGCCCCTTCATGAAGGGGCGGGGCATTGCGAGGCCATGGAGATTTTCCCACGATGGGAGTTGTGAGATTCTCCAAACCACAAGGATAACTTCTGCAGGACCATTGAGAACTGTTGGATGGCACCAGGACATCCCATAGGGATGACTCCAGAGCAGGGTTCTAAGGATGGATGCCTGGGCTGCCCGCCTAGCATTCCAATTGTCTCCTTGCGATAATACAGGTTCTATCTGCTGGCTCTGGGGGAGCAACCAAGGGCGCTGAGCTGAAATGGACTCTCCTTCACATGGGTCATAATGTGGGTTTGTGTCCATGGGGACCGTGGAATGGGGTGGTGGCACAATGGTCCTGAAGGTTTCTACTAACCATAGTTTTGGTCACAGCTCCCACGTGCAAGTTTCCCATATGGAGACAAGATTTGTTCTGATGGGTGCCTCAGGAAAGCCCCATATGTGGCTATTGGAAACCAGGCCTCCAAGGAGAGATGTCTGGAAACCAAAGCAAAGGATCTGATGAGGTCTAGGGGCCTGTCCATTTCAATCTTCTTCTCTGGGGACATCTGTCTCCAGGTCTGAGTGAAGGTAGTTGCTCAGCTGGTGGCAGATAGCCACTGTTTGTCCCGGGCAGCTTACACTCTTAGGATAGCCTTGGGGACATTGGAGGTTTTTCCTAATTTGTTCTGATTGGTGCCACCCCGACATTCCATGACCATCATTGACACAAAATCCAGACAAAAACCTGAGCAAGCGCCTCACACTCGCCCTTTCTTCATATCCCGAAGAGTTCTTATGATCTGTAGATCGGGCCTGCCATACCTACATCCTCAAACCTAAGCTGAGTTGCTGTTTTCAGACTTCTGTCCTCACAGCCCTGGTCCACACACTCTCCAGGCTAGGGCCCCTCGAGCCACACCTCAGGACTGCGTGTGCCCTCTAAAAGGGAATTCTGCCCATTCCATTGCCCCTAACTGTACAAATTAGGAGAAAAATCCAAAGTCCCTGGGGCCATCCCAATAGTGTAGGCCGCCTAGGACAAACAGGGGCGATCTGACATCTGCTGAGCAGCTAGCTCCACACAGACCCGGAGACAGATGTCCACAGAGAAGATTGAACTGGAAAGGACCCTAGGCCCTAATCAGATCCATTGCATTGGTTTCCAAGCATCCCTCCTCAGATGCCTGGATTCCAATATCAGCATATGGGGGATTCCAGAGGCACCCATCAGAACAAATCTCATCTCCACATTGGAAACGTAATCTTTGGAGCTCTGTGAAAACCTCTGGTTGGGAAAATCCTTGAGGGCCCCGGATCCACCGCCCATTCCAAGGTCTCTATGGACACAAATGCACAATATGACCCATCCTCAGGAGAGTCCATTTCAACTCACCCCCCTCGGTTGCTCCACCAGAGCCAGCAGATCGAACCTGCCTTGTCACTAGGAAGTAAGTGGGAAACCACACATCCATCCTTAGAATCTTGCTTTGGAGTCATTCTGTATGGGACCTCCGGAAGCTATCAAACAGTTCTCGAGGGTCCTACAGAAGAAATCCTTCCTGTTTTAGCATCTCACAACTCCCATCGTGGGAATACCTACATGGACTCTTGAGAACCGCCCCCTTCATGAATAGGCCATCATGTACAGAAACTCCAACCTGAGCCAAAGACTGATCCATGCCCTAGGCCCCCATTCTAAACCAGTGGTCGGGTTGTCCAGTCACCGATCCCCAGGGCTGTCCTCTGGAATCCGTCTTTTGGTGGGACACTTGAGGTAAAAAAAAAAAAAAACAGAAAGGACTCCTCCCATTCTAAAGAATGACAGCTAACTCTTGGGATCAGGCCAAAAGTCCAGAGAAGGATACACGTACACGGCCAATGAAACCACCTCGACATTCAACGCCTATTTTTGACCCAAAATCCAGAGACAAAAGCTTGAGGAAGCACCTCACATTCGCCCTTTGTTCATATCACAAAGAGTTCTCCTCACCATCTGCAGATTGTGCCTTCCATACCTACGTCCACAATCCTAAGTCGAGTTTGTGTTTTCAGACTTCTGTCCCCACAGTCCTGGCCCACACACACTCCAGGATGGGGTCCCTGGTTCCACACCTCAGGTCTGTGCCTGCCCTCTCCAAGGGAATTCTGCCCATTTCATTGGTCCCAACACTACAGATTAGGAGAAGCCTCCAAAAAACTCCAAGGCCATCCCAATACTGTGGGCAACCTGGGAAAAACAGGGGCGATCTGACACAAGCTTAGCAACTACCTGCACTCAGACCGGTAGACAGATGTCCCCAGAGAAGATTGAACCGGACACGCCCTTAGGCCTTAATTGGATCCATTGCTTTGGTTTCCAGGCATCTCTCCACAGAAGCCTGGTATCCCAGTCCAGCATATGGGGATTTCCTGACGTAACAATCAGAAAAAAATGTACTTTCCAAATGGGCAATTTGCTCTTCAGAGCTGTGTCAAAACCTCCACTTAGGAGAATGCTTCAAGTCCCCGTAGTCACCACCCCATGCTAAGGTCTCCATGGACATAAACCCACATTATGACCCATCCTCTGGAGAGTCCATTTCAACTCAGCCCACTCGGTTGCTCCCCCACAGACAGCAGATTGAACCTACCTTGTCGTTAGGAGATAATTGGAATGTGAGACAGGCTGCCCACGCATCCATCCTTAGAACCCTGCTCTGGAATTGTTCTGTTTGGGACGTCTTGGAGCCATCCAACAGTTCTCAACAGTCCCACAGAAGGAATCCTTGCGGTTTGGAGAATCTCACAACTCCCATCATGGGAGTACCTCTGTGGCCTCTTAGATCCTCCCCTTCATGAACGGACCATCATGGACTGAAACTTGAACCTGAGCCAACGTCTGATCCTCGCCCTGACTTCAAATGCATGAGATCTCGGTTCAGCTCTGCATAGTGTGCCTGCCATGCCCTCGCCCCAAAACCTAACCCTAGCTTATACACTCAGACTTCTTTCCTCACACTCCTGACCCACAAGACGTCCAGTTTGGGAATTCTGGAGCCACACTGCAGCACTCTGCCTGCCCTCCAGACGAAAAACTTTGCCATTTGGGGCTACCAAGAAATCCCAAATGAGAATCAACTTACACGCCACTCGACTGTACCCTGATTTTACAGTCTACCCTGGGCACTAATGCCCAGTCTGACACAGCCTGAGCTCAGACCTCCTGACTGAAACACAGACACCTGACTGCACACTGAACACATCGGACCTTCCATGGCCTTAGGTCAACATCTCTTCCCACCCTTGGTTTTCTGACTTCAGAACCTAGACCTTATCTTCAATCACTGCCCAGGGGCGAACGTGATGCAGACATCAGTACTCTGCCTTCCCCATGGCTAGAAACCTGTGGTTGGCATATTGTCCAACGATCAGTATAGGAGAAACCAGCGTGGCCCATGAGGCCCCGCCCATGCTTGAGTGCCACGTTTGGCACAAACACGAATTGTGACCCTCAGCATGATCCCTTTCCTCAAGTAAGACCTCTCAGTGGCTGAACAAGAGCCCGCATATGGTGCTTCCGTGCCCCTAGCCCCCAATCTTAAACAGAAGTCGGGTTGTCGAGTTGACCCTCTCCAGGGCTCTGTTCTGGAACCCATCTTTTGGTGGGAATCCTGAGATGAAAAAACAGGAAGGACTGCTTCCATCCCACAGAATTATACCAAACTCTTGGGATTGGGCCAAATCCCCAGAAAGGGAGACTCATCCATGGCCCATGAAGCCACCTCGACATTTCACAGCTATCAGTGACACAAGAGAGAAAAGCCTGAGTAAGTACCTCACAGCTGCACTTTGTTTATATCCCAAAGAGTTCTCTTCAAGGTCTGTAGATCGGGCCTGCCAAACCTAGATCCCAAACCTAAGCTGATTTTGTGTTTTCAGACTTCTGTCCCCAGAGCTCTGGCCCACACATCCTCCAGGCTGGGGCCCCTGGAGCCACAACTTAGGATTGTGCCTGCCCTCTCCAAGGGAATTCTGCCCATTCCATTGGCCAAACCCTAAAGATTAGGAGAAACCTCCAAAGTCGCTGAGGCAATCCCAGTAGTGTAGGCTGCCCGGGAGAAACAGGGGTGATCTGACAGCAGCGGAACAACTACCTCCACTCAGACCAATAGACAGATTTCCCCAGAGAAATAGATTGAACTGGACAGGCCCCTAGGCCCTAATCAAATCCATTGCTTTGGTTTCCAGGCATCTCTCCTCAGAGGCCTGGTCTTCAATACCAGTATATATGGGTGTCCTGAAGCAATGATCAGAACAAATCTCATCACCACCTGGGGAACTTGCTCGTTGGAGCTGTCTCAAAACCACCAGTTAGGAGAAACCTTCAGTGCTCCAGTGCCAACGCCCCATTCCAAGGTGTCCATGAACACAAACACACATTATGAGCCATCCGCAGGAGAGTCCATTTCATCTCAGACCCCTCGGTTGTTCCCCCAGAGCCAAGAGATCAAACCTGTCTTGTTGAGAGGATACAATTGGATTGCGGGGCAGGCTGTCCAGGCATCCATCCTTAGAACCCTGCTCTGGAGTCATTCCTTATGGGAGGTCCTGGAGCCATTCAATGGGTCTCACTTGTCCTGCAGAAAGAATCCTTGTGGTTTGAAGATTCTCACAACTCCCATCAAAGGAAAACCTCCATGGCCTCGAGATGCCCTGCCCCCTTCATGAAGGGGCCATCATGGACAGAAACTCCAGACTGACCCTACGTCTGATCCTTTCCCTACTTCAGATGCACGAGATCTCAATTCAGCTCTGCAGTGTGTGCCTGCCATGCCCTCTCCCCAAAACCCAAGCTTAGTTTGTGTTTTCAGACATCTGTCCTCACACTCCTGGCCCATAATCCCTCCTGTTTGGCAATTCTGGAGCCACAATGCAGCACTCTGCCTGCCCTCCAGAAGAAAAACTTTGCTTTACGGGGCTACCCAGAAACCACAAATGAGGATCAACCTGCACGCCACTCGATGGTACCCCAATTATACAGTCTACCCTGGGCATTAATGCCCTGTCTGACACAGCCTGATCCCAAACCTCCCGAACGACACCCAGACAGCTGGCCTCACACTGAGCACATTGGACCTGCCATGGCCTTAGTTTGTCATCTCTTCCCAGCCATGGTTTTCAGGCTTCAGAACCTAGACCTTATCTCCCATCTCTGCCCAGGGATGAACGTGATGCAGAAATCAGAACTCCTCCTTCCCCATGACAAGAAAACTTGTTGTTGGCATGTTGTCCAACGTTCAGTGTAGGAGAAACCAGCATCTTACATGAGGCTCTCCCCATGCTTGAAGGCTGCGTTTGGCACAAACAAATATTGTGACCCTCAGTGTGAGCTCTGTTTTCAAATAAGCCCTCTCACTGGCTGGACCAATAGCCTGCATATGGAGTTTGCCAGGCTCCTATGCCCCCAATCTTTTTTTTTTTTAAGAATTTATTTTTTTTATTAACTTGACAGAAAGATCAGAAGCAGGCAGAGAGAGAGGGAGGAAGCAGGCTCCCCGCTGAGCGGAGAGCCCAATGCAGGGCTCGATCCCAGGACCCTGAGATCATGACCTGAGCCAAAGGCAGAGACTAAACCCACTGAGCCACCCAGGTGACCCCTATGCCCCCAATTTTAACCAGAGGTCAGTTTGTCCAGTAGCCCCTTCCCAGGGCTCTGTTCTGTAATCCCTTCTTTGGTGGGACACCTGAGGTTTAAAAATAGAAAGGACTTTTCCCATCCCACAGAATGAACACAAGCTCTTGGGATATGGCCTAATTTCTAGAGTTGGAGACACGTCCATAGCCCATGAGGCCACACCAACATTCCACGGCCATCGTTGATACAAAATCCAGACAAAAGCCTCAGCAAGTGCCTCACTCTCGCTCTTTGTTCATATCCCTAAGAGTTCTCATGGTCTGTAGATCGGGCTTGCCATACCTTCATCCCCAAACCTAATCCAAGTTTGTGTTTTCAGGCTTCATCTGTCACCACAGCCCTGGCCCACACACCCTCCAGGCTGGGGTCTCTGGAGCTACAGCTCAGGACTGTGCCTGCCCGCTCCAAAGGAAGTCTTCCCATTCCATTGGCCAAAACTGTACACAGTACAGGAACCTCCAAAATCCCCAAAATTATCCCAATGGTGTAGGTCGCCTGGGACAAACAGGAGCGATCTGCCACCAGCTGAACAAATACCTCCACTCGGAACTGTAGGCAGATATCCCCAGAGAAAAACATTGGGCAAGTGGGTTGGGCAAAGTTTCCTTGGGTATGGCAGGCAAAGTCCTGTGGTGTGGCTCCAGAGACACCATCCTGGAGGGAATGTGATCCATGGTTTGAGAGAGAAGTCTGCAAACACAAACTAGGGTTAGGATTAGTGGCGAAGTGATCATAGGCCCAGTGTGTTGATCTGGAGGGCAGTTCATCAGGAACTGTAATTAGGGTTATGCGAGGCAGGAGCACAAGCTTTTATATCTGGACTTTTGTCCCGAATGGCCTCAGAATGCAGATGTTGTCTCATGGGTACATGGGAGATTTTTCCTCTCTTAGGATCCTAGCGGCTCCCAATAGTTTGGTGGTGTTTTGGGGAAGTGAATAGTGCTGTTTTCCATCTTAAGGATGACCCAAAACAGGGATTCCAGAGACAGGCGCTGGGTCTGGGCCCCTTAAATATCACAACAAGGGTTAGTATTTGGGACTAGGGGCATACCAAGCCTTCAATGCAGGGTCCTGGTGGTGCAAATGAGAGGACTTGTTTGAAAGCATGCTAAGGCTAAGGGTCACAATGCCTCTTTGTGCCCGGGGCACCTCCTATGAGTGACCGTGGCCTCATGGGCCACTCAGCTGGTTCCCACTCTGAGGGTTGATCACCCATCCCAATAGCCAGGTTTCCTGCCATCGAGAAGGAGGAATACTCCTGGGCTTCAGTTTCCCCCATAGGCAGGGATTTGAGCTATGGTCTGGGGAGAGATGCCTGAATATCCACGTTGAGCAGATGTGATGGCTTCAGTCTGTCAGGCTTTGGGC